>NW_027556098.1:388794123-389394123 GCF_003287225.1 Phascolarctos cinereus
GGACGGTAGAGATCGGGGCATATCAGGATACTCCACGTTGGATACCAAGGGGCAAGACTGGGAAAGATATTCCTTGTGTACTAAGCTAGATGGTTTGGGAGCTCCTCGAGACACCATTAGGTTCTTATATTTTGAGTCTGGATTCTTCTCTAAAAGGTCTTCCATCAGCAGAGAGCGCAAAGCAATCTGAATGGACAAGGTCTGAGGATGGTCTTTACTAAACTCAACATCAAAATCCTGAAATTTCAAGCTCACAAGACCTTGGGCTCCTAAGGTCAAATCTCCACTCAATTGAACCTGAAGCTCTGAAATACAAAAGTTGGCTTGGATCTGTGTGAAGGATTTTACTTCCCTCACAGACAAAGACTTCTGAGAAGTACTGGAAAAGCTAGAATGGCTAAATAATCCATTCTCTTTCCGTTCAACACAGGGCTCACCACCAGCACTCAGGGAAGGAAGAGGAAAATTAGGGCTAGGTGATGAGGAAGAATTGGATGGAAATTTATTCAAGTCTTCGCTGTAGACTAGGTTGTCCAACGTTTGTAAAACTTGCTCATATACGTGTTTTGCCAACACCACCTGCATTTGAAGAGATAGACAGTTACTCAGTTTCTCCCATATTTAAGCTGATGTGAACTCTTCTGTGAGATTTCTTATAGGATTTCTTGTATAAAAGTTATGTCTCCCCCAATTACACTTTAAGTGAAGAACAGAAAAAGTAGATTAATATAATCAATTAGACAATGAAAAACTAAAAATAAACTCAATAATACAACATACAACAAACCCTATAGCATAAATTACCAAGGGAAAATGTCCTAATTGAAAAGAATTACTGGGAAAATTAGAAAGCTGGCAAGCAAAAATTAGACCACCATCTCATACCATGTACCACAAAAACTCAAAATGAATATTGCCCCATGTTTTATAGAAAAAAAACTGAGGCCATTTGCCATGAACCACCTCTCCCTTCTTTCTTGTTTCCTGCCATTCAGATGCCTTCTGCCACTATCTCCTCCTTCACTTGGCCTTACTTTACCAAGACTAACCCATCTACTGCTTCAAGCGATCCCATTCCATCCTTTCTCCAACAGATTATCTCCTGTCCTCCCACTCTTAACGCTTATTTTTAATCTCTACCTGCCTAATGGCTCATTCTATATTGCCTACAAACATGTCCATGTTTCCTCTATCATCAAAAAACTTGAACCCTTCCATCCCTGCTACATACCATTCTACATCTGTTCTGTTTTCTTCTCTCCTCTTACTCTCTTTTTAACTCCTTACAATCTGGCTTCCAATCCTAAAATTCCACCATAACTGCTCTCTCCAAAGTTAATAATGATCTCTTCATTGCCAAATCCCAATGGCCTTCTCTCAGTCCTCATTCTCTTTGACCTCTCTGCAGTCTTTAACACTGTTGATCAGTCTCTCCTCAAGCAACAAGCATTTATTAAGCACCTACTATGTGCAAGACATGCTGCTTAGTGTGGGGGACACAAAAAGAAGCAAAAGACAGTTCCTGCCATTAAGGAGCTCACAATCTAATGTGGGAGACAATATGCAAACTGATATATACAAAACAAGCTATGTATAGGATAACTGTTGTTGTTCGGTTGTTTTACTCACATCCAACTTTTTGTGACCCCATGTGGGGCTTTCTCGGCCAAGATATTGGAGTGGTTTGCCATTTCCTTCTGCAGCTCATTTTACAGAAGAAGAAACTAAGGCAAACAGGGTTACATAACTTGCCCCAGGTCACATAGCTAGAAAGTGTTTGAGGCCAAATTTGAACTCAGGTCTTCCTGACTCCAGCCCAGTACTCTATCCCTCTGTACCACCTAGCTGCCCTATACAGGATAATTGGGAAATAATTAAAAGACTGCTGACTTCTTGGCTTCCTTTAAGTCCTAACTAAAACCCTACCTTCTACAGGAAGTCTTCCCTAACCTCTCTTAATTCCAGCACTTTCCATGTTGATTATTTCCTATTTATTCTATATAAAGCCTGTCTGTACATATTTGTTTGCATGTTTTCTTCCCCATTAGATTGGAAGCTTGTTGATGGCAGGGGCTATCTTTTGCCTCATTCTGTATCTGCTGTGCTAAGCACAGAATGTGTAGGCACTTAAAAAGTTGTTCTTGATTGACAGCAGGATCTTAGTGTTATCAATCACTACTTAAAACTAGAAATCTGTCCTGATATTCATTACAATGGGGTTTTACTATTAGCAGTCATTTAAAATCACAAAGCAAATATTTTGGAAATGAAAAAGTTTTTACCTGAACAGGATTGACAAATTTCCCTTCAATCTTCATAATACTTGAGGTTCCCACATCATCTGGGCAATGGGTGAAGGTCAGCTCACATTCCCTCTCTATAGGGATCTTTTCCAGTTTAAATTGGATGGTGGTATTGTTCAGAATGTGGAAAGCTAACAAGACGGGAAAAATAACTACGTTCAAAGAATAGTGTAAATTTAAAGCAACAATGTACACTTTACCCTACTCAATGTTACTAACGACCAAATGCAGCATCCATGAGTTTAATTTGGCTCATGAGGCAGCCTGGAACTGAGGGTTATTCAGAAAAAGAACAGTATGGAAATTATAGTTAAAACCAGTTTGCAATGTACATCCCAAGACTAGTATCTAGAAGTGATAAAAGACCAAAGCCAGTTGGCATGAGGATGAACACTTTCGTAGAATCAATTCAATTCAATTTACAAGTATTAAGTTCCAACTGTACAAGGCCATATGATATGGTAGACATTGCACTCGTTCAATGTCAACAGCAGGGCACCCTAACTTTCAAGATCCCACCCACCTCCAACTAAGCTGCTTGACACTTAACTAGCTTCAAAGCACATCATGATGGCAATTAATCTCTGAGCCTTGGTTTTCTCATCTATAAAACAAAGGGGTTGGACCAGATGATCTCTGAGATCCCTTCTATTTATAAATCCTATGAGGCTATGAATTTATGTTCTTATGACTTGTACTTGACTAATGGGCATATAAAAGCACTTAAAAGACCAGGCTGCTAAATAAATGTAAATATCAGCCTGCAATGATGCTATTATTGGTAATGTTTTTACAAGTTTCTATTCATATGACCATCATCTATAGCAATGAGTTATAAATTCATATACTGGTTTTTTAAATGGAAATTTAACACCTAAGACTCAGAGCAAACAAAGATCAGAAAAATGCACCAAACATACTGCACTGAATAGATTTTCAGATTTTTCCCATGTACTCATTGATTTGGCAGATTTTTTTCCTCTTCTTTTCTTGACAAATATTATTTGTTCTAAGGAATGGTTCTCTGGGAGAGGAAAGGAGAGATACTAGGGGGACAAATCTGATGACCAAAAAAAGGATATTTAAAACAAAACAAGGGGAAAAAATCTGATGAAAAAAATTTATTTAAAACAACAACAAAACAAAAACATAAAAACCCAACATAATCTAAGGTTTACTTGAATTCTATAGATACCTACATTATTTTGGTCTATAATTATTAGTCTCTGATTGGACTCAAAATGAGATCCTATTCCAGGTGATCTGGATTAACAGCCTTGTAAAATTAACAAGAAGGACCTCCTAGCTACAGTGAAAGACTCTTACTATCAATCATTCTAGCCCATGTGGACTGGAATACGTAACCAAGAAATGTCAATGGCAGCAGCTAGGTGGCGCAGTGGATAGAGTATCGGCCCTGGAGTCAGGAGAACCCAAGTTCAAATCCGGCCTCAGATGCACAATACTTCCTAGCTGTGTGACCCTGGGCAAGTCACTTAACCCCAATTGCCTCATTAAAAAAAAAAAAATTTAAAAAAAAAGAAGAGTCAATGGTCCCAAAGTCAAATCAGACCTTTTCACACTTAGCACTTCTAAAGAATTGCTCATTGAGATATCTCTCTAAATAATCATTCATAAAATCACCTTAACCTCATAACGTACCCCTTTCCCTAGGAGGTCCAAGAAGAAGCTGTGCTACTCTCATTCATGCATTTTGCAGAGGAGATATTCCTACTTTAGGAGTGAAATTTGACTACGTGACCTCTAAGATGTTACGGTTTGCCATTTAAAACAAGTCTTTTTTGGTGAAATATGACCTGAAGTGAAGGGAATTCTAATTACCCCTTCTCTAAAATAAAAATTCATTATCTGTGGTTTTTGAACAAATTCTTCTAGGAGATTTTCCTTTTAAAAGCAAACTACCAAATGACCTAGGATTGGATTCCTGAATTCCAAAGAGTCACATAACTCACCTTGACCTCTATGCAGAGATTCAAAGAAATCATGTCGGGTGAAATGAGTTTCCTCCTGGCTATTAACACTGGCAGGACCAGAAGGAGGGTGGAGAGACTGGCTTACTTCAGATCCAGAA
The DNA here is from genome assembly GCF_003287225.1 of Phascolarctos cinereus. NCBI lineage: Eukaryota > Metazoa > Chordata > Mammalia > Diprotodontia > Phascolarctidae > Phascolarctos > Phascolarctos cinereus. The sequence continues at coordinate 388,798,519 of NW_027556098.1, forward strand.
CCTTTCCTGCCTGCCAACTGAGTGCAGTTCAAAGAATACAGTTTAATATCTTTGATTTCTACTTGAAGCCGGTCACTTCTTGATTCATCTTCACCTGCCACAAAATTCTGGATGAAGATCTGTCCTAAATGTCCTACCAACAGCTCAGGACTTCCAGGCTTTCGAGGAATTGAGACAACGGGTGATTCTATGTTGACATTTAAGATAAGCTTCACAGTGTCACTGACAGTTGTGGATAGGTCAAAACCATAGACCTCATTTTCCTCAAAGATAAAAGGATCCCGAGGCTTTCGAGGTGTTTCAAAGAGAGAGACCATCTCACTGTACTCTGCAGTTTTGGTGGCCAAAACTGTGGTGACTTTGGAGGCTGCACTTTTCAGCATGCTTTGGAAATTCTCTTCAAGTTCATCCATGGACAGTGTTAATTCCTTTAGAAATTTAGCAGAGTGGTTATAATGCAGGGATGCCATCTTCAGGTTAAGAGAACACTCCTGTTTAGACTTCTCAACAAACGTGAAACTCAATGCTTCTGTGAGGGCGGCATCTTCCATTTTAACAAAGAGAGATTCAAAGTAGCCAATATCACTAACAATGTTTTCATAGTCTATGGAATTTCCAATGCTGACAACATACTGGTTCTTGATATTATCTTGCGTCAAGTCCATTAGCTGTAAGCAACCAAGAGAACCATTCACATCAACCCTATTACCCATGGAGACATTCACTTTGGTTCCACCTATACTTGCAGTTGCAATTTTTCTGCCATATTTTTCCCCGTTTGTCATTCCCACCGTCCGAAGGAGCAGCAAGTTGAGTCTATGAATATCCACTGCAACCTCTGTGTTTTGCTCATAAGTAGACTGAAACGTTTCTTGTTCCCCAAAACTTCGTTCAAAATCCGTCATCAAAGGCTGAGGGCTTGAATCATCTTTTTCCTTAGGAAAAGATTTTTGAAGAAAACCAATCAGCTCTACAATTGTTTCTGGATTCAAGATGATATCTAAATTATTTACCTGTAATGATATTACCTGGAGAGTGCTGTCTAAATTCATTGAGGGGCATTCTGAACTAACAAACTGGTATTCTAACTTAATGAGTGATTCCTGATCTTTGGCGACTATATCATTAAGTGAAACATTAGTGGCCGCAATACATCGATCGTTCAGCGTGGCTGCATCAGGTCCAGAGACAGGTGACTGAGCCCTGCTATCCCGGAGGCTTCCTGTTGGGATATCAAAACTCAAGTTCTTGTGTGAAGCCATCAAGAGATCAAAATCAGCACCATAAGTCTGCATAGTGTCCACCAGGAGTAAGCCATGGACAGTGAGTGACACCTCAGCATCATAAGGCCGCTTCACAAAATGAGCATTGGTACTAAACACTTTGAGCACAGAAATATAACGACCATTGCTCTCCACACCAAGCTGCATACAATTAACTTTAAACTCAGCTAAAAGGAGCTGTGACTCCACCAGAACCTCCCTCGTGTGCTGCTCCAAAACCACAACGCTCTGAGTCAAATTCATTACTGAGTCTTGCAAACTCCCTCCTTGTGCCTCTTCGGTAAAAATCTTCTCCTTGATCAGGACATCAGAAGGCTTCACTTCCGATGTGGTCAGGAGGGCAAAGCAATTCTTCAAGGCAGATATCTTATCCTCATTGATGTGGATTTTCAAATCTGGTAAATTCCCAGAGAGCACTGCCCCGGGGTACCTGGGATCTGACGTATAAATCAATCGGCGTTCCAACTGTAAGTGCACGTTGAATTTTTCTACCACGTGGGTTGGCCCCACATCAGTGTCCTGAACATGCTTCCAATTGTCTTCCACTCGTCCAACCATGATCTGGAGGTCCATAAATGACAAGGAATACCTCTCATACATCTTTGTGCTCATTAAATGGGCTTGAAGTTGCTCTTCACTGAATTCAACTGCAGGAAATGGCGGGGTCTTCACTTCATTCCTGCTGCTCGTCTGAAGGGGCGGGGTGTTGGGGGGGGTGGCAAGAGGCGTCTTATATTCATCATCACTAAGCTCATTCACGTCAGAAGAGGAACTGTCTGTGCTTTTCTTCTTACAATCATCTGTAGACAGAAAGGAGAAAAACCAACATCAACTTCTCTTCTCCATTCTGATAAACAGCGGCCTTCTTTCCTTCGACGCAATTTTAAGGAAGACTCAAGAACTATACATTCCATTCAAAAACTGTGTCTATTAACTGGGGAAAAGCTGAACACGCTGTGAATCCTGAACGTGAGGGAATATTACTGCACCAAAAGAAACAACAAAACACAAAGATTACCAAGAAATACAGAAAAACATATGAAATTATGCCAAGTGAAGAAAGTAGAATTAGAGCAATGATAGCACATTGAATATAATTATAAAAAAGGATAACAAGACAAAAGCAAAAGAGATTATAAAGGGATATAAAAGCAAACAGGAAGATTTTATTATTTTGCTAAAATTAAGATAGAAGTTGTTTGAGCAAATTATAACGATTACATACAATCTTTTTTTATTTTACTGTATATCTAAATGTTTTTGTAGATATTCACTAAGCTTAGAAATAAGTTAAAAAGAAAATTTACTTTAAAAAAGTTCTGCCTCTACAGTCTGTAGTCATGAAATGTAGATCCAGAAACAAAAATAAAAGCCATGCTACATGTAATTAGTTAATTACTTACTGTATCACCGAAATCATTTTTAATGCCTAAAATATTTAGCTTTATAGAATGGTTAGCTGTATTCTGTTCTAGATTTGGTTGATGATTTTGCTAAATAATTCTGATAAATTTGGTTCAAAATGTCTTACTATTTATTACTTCATATCGACAAATCATTGTCAGAAAGTTGTAGATTTTAGGAAAGCAGATTGGTAAGTAGGCTCCCATGGAATAAAATTCTTCAGGGGAAGAAGTCAGCCCAGGAGGGATAGGATACACTCAGGAATAAAATTCTGAAGACATATAGGGAAATGATCCCAATGAGGACAACAGGAGTAACTGATCAACTTAGATTTTAAAAGGAATGTATCTGCATCCTCGGCCATCACCAGTCATCCTGACCTTTGTCTTGCCACTGGGCTCCAATGACTCGCAAGGAGAGAGCAAGCCGACTGCTTTGCAAAGCTCTGCCTCACTCAGATTCAATTCATGCGCGGGTCAAGACATTACGTTCATGATGTCCTTGGTCCTCCTCGAGAACAAAGATGAACAACAACAAAAGAAATGTACAAAAGATGGCAGCAAGGACAGGTAGCAAAGAATGATACCACAAGGGTGTAGCATGGTCCTGTAAAGATGGTGTCAGGAAAACTAACTTCAGAATGAGCCTAGGCTGGCAAGACTAAAAAAAAAGATTGGTTTATTTTTTAAGCTACACCAGAAGAAAGGGGAGATGGGATCAAAGATGATCTAGGCTTCTGCTTGAGGTGGAGAAGACAATGACAACTCACAAAAAAGAACAGGTAGAGCTGCTCAAATCCTTTGTTTCTATCTTCTCTATGTGGAAGAATGGCCTCTCTCCACTGCACATAACAGAATGAAAATGAGTAACAGGGAGTCGGTAACCAGAATAAGTAATGAGATAATAAGAGAACACTTAGCTTGTTCTTGATAAATACAAGTTCCCTGGCCCAAATATATTCAGAGGTCCTGAAAGAATTGGCAGGTATAACTGCGGAGTCATTGAAACTAATATCTCAGGGGCAGCTGGGTGGCGCAGCGGATAGAGCACCGGCCCTGGAATCAGGAGGACCTGAGTTCAAATACGGTCTCAGACACATAATACTTCCTAGCTATGTGACTCTGGGCAAGTCACTTAACCCCAACTGCATCACTAAAAAAAAAGAAAGAAAGAAAGAAAGAAAGAAAGAAAGAAAGAAAGAAAGAAAGAAAGAAGAGAGAGAGAGAGAGAAAGAAAGAAAGAAAGACAGACAGACAGACAGACAGACTAGTATCTCAAAGATCATGAGATGAGAAGATTGGAAAAGAGCAAATGTGCTCCCAATTTTCAAAAAATGAGAGCGAACAGTCTACAAACCATACACTACTGACTTGCCGTTGATTCCTGGGAAAATTCTAATACAGATCATTTAAAAGATGGCTGGTTTGCATCTCAAGAGGAAATCAGTGATTACAAAGAATTAGCCTGACTTTATCAAAAACAGAACATGCCAAATTAATCTCATTTTTTTCTGACAAAGTTATTAAACTAGTGGTCAAGGGGACTGCTGCAAAGACAGCTTTTCATAAAGTACCACCCACTAATCTTGAGAAGAAAATGGAGATATTGATTATACACAATTAAACAATTTAAAGGATTCAGACCTGGTTCAATGTGCAAAAGGCAGGCAGTCCAGCCCCAGGGAGCTGTGGTTGGTCTTGTGCTATTGACCATTTTTATGGATGATGTAAGTAAAGGCACAGATAGTATGCTCCCCCAATCTGCAGGTGGCACTAAGCTAGGAGGACGAATAACACACTGGATGACCAGGTCAGGATTCATCTTGACAGGCCAGCGCCCTGGACTGAATCAAATAAGAATTCAATGGGGAAAAACGTAAAGTCTGAAACGTGGGTATTAAAAAAGTCACTTTCGGCACAAATAGGGGAATCACAGACAGACAGGAGTTGTTCTAAAAAAAGATCTAGGCATTTTAGCAGCCTGCACAGCACATTATGAATGAACAGTGTGATATGACCATCAAAAAAGTTACTGCAATCTTGGGCTGCACGGGACAAAGCTTCCCATGGAGAAGTATGGGTCACCTTTACTTGCCCTCATCAGACCTCATTTAGATATCTGTGATCGGGTCTGAGTGCCCCAGTTTAAAAAGAATTTTGATCAGCTAAAGAGTGTCCAGTGGACAACTAGGCTAGGAGATGGCTGAAGAAGACTGGGGGCGGGGGGAGAACGGATACCCTAGGCACATGATAGCTGTCTCATGAGGACAAGGGATTAGACTTGTTCGATGGGGCTCCACAGAGTAGGACTAGGAACAATTGATGAAAGTTGCAAAGCAGCTGATTTATATTTGATGCCAGGAAAAACTTTCTAACAATTTAAGCTATCCAAAAGTGGAATAATCTGACTCTTAGAGAAATGATGGGCTCCCACTCCCTGGAGGTCTTCAAACAGAGGTTGGATGACCACTTACCAAAAATGTTACAGCAGATAAGAAATGATGAGCAAGTGGACTTCAGAAAAACTTGGAAAGACTTGTATGGACTGAGGCTGAGTGAAGTGAGCAGAACCATGAGAACGTTGTACACAGAAATAGCCACACTGTGCGATGACTGACTTCTGTTTTGTCTTGTTTCTTCTTTCTCATGGTTCCTCCTATTAGTTCTAATTCTTCTCTACAACATGACTAATGTGAAAATATGTCTAATAGGAATGTATATGTAGAGCCTATATCAGACTGCACACCTCTTGGGGAGGGAGGGAGAGAAAATTTAAAACTCAAAAGCTTATGAAAGTGAATGTTGAAAACTAAAAATAAATTAATAAAAAAATGTTACAGCATGATTTTAGGAAAATGTAGAAAGACTTGAATGAAATAATGCAGAGTGAAAAGAGCAGAACCAAGAGAACGCTGTATACAGTAAGAGCAATAGTGTCCAAAGACTAACTGTGAATGATTAAGCTATTCTGAGTTATTAGATTCATATCAACTACAAAGGACCTATGAAGGAAGATGCTATCCATCTCAAGAGAAACAGCTGATACAGGGAACTGTGTATTGTATAGTTTCACATATATGTCTGGGTCAAATGTTGGCCTTCTCTAGTGCAGGGTTCAGAGGGAAAGACGAAGGGAAACAGCTGGGAACTCAAATGTAACCAAAAGAAAAAAAATTTTTTAAGAATATTATAGGGGCAGCTAGGTGGCCCTATAATATAATAATATAGTGGATAAAACACCAGCCCTAGAGTCAGGAAGACCCGAGTTCAAATCCACCTCAGATACATCTCACTAGCTGTGTGACTCTTGGCAAGTCACTTAACCCCAACTGCCTCACACACACACACAAAAAAGAATATTACAGCAGAGACACCTTTCATGAAGGGGTTAAACTATATAAAAGCTGAGGTCTCTTCCCATTTTTAAATTTTGTGATTCATTACAAAGAATTTTAAATATACTAATAATGAAAAGAGTATCAGACTTACTAATGCAAAAAGTACCTTTTAGATCTAATTAGAGTTATGAGATCTACCTTTCTGGAATCTCTTTATGAAACAAACCAAGTAAAATCTCTAGCTCTCTACTCTAAAAATAAAACAACTAAAAACACTAAGCACACAAAATATCAGGACATTATAGACACCTCATTGGGGGGAGGTAGTAGATCACTCTAAGAATGCCCTTACCATGTTTCCTCTAGTGCCACCCATACCTTGAGTGTTGGTCAGCAATATCCTGCCCAGGTCCACGACAACTAACACAGGATTCTTGAATTTGAAATCATCAGGGAATATCACCTGAGGGGCAGAAATATCCAGCCGAACCGTCCAACGTTTGCTCTCCTCCTGTGAAAATATTTCAAATGACAAATAAGCATTTCTCACTCTAACTCTTGAAATGGAGCATCAATTGAGCCAGCGACTCTGCCGATGGAGTTGAAGCTCTGCCTGCTAAGACAGTAGGATCCCTGGCTCCCCTGCAGCCTGGGATCTCCACACACCAGCTGAGATGCTGAGACTGCGGCCCTGCTCTGCTACTTGGGTCTGAGCTCCATACTGGCTGTTTCCCTCTGCCTCTTTTCTTAGCACGCTGCCCAGGGCCTTCCTAAGTGAGCTCACCAGCCCTGCAGGCAGGTTCCCTTCTCACTCTGCCCCAGATCTGTGCCCTCTCTCCTCCCCTTGGCCTCACGAATGCCCCACTTCCTTCAAAGCACAGCCTGAATGCCCCACGACACCTCCCACACAAGGCCTTTCCTGATTCCCCAGCTGTTAGCTTTTGAAACTCCTTTAAATTATTCTTATATACATTTTATATATGCTTATCTACATATGTGTTCTATTCCTCCACAGAAAGGCAACTTCCTTTTAGGAAAGGAATGGTTCATTTCTGCCTCTAGCAGTGAGCACGACGCCACAAGTGCAGTAGGTGCTTGCTTGATAAATGCTTGTTGAAAGGAGCTGATTCTGTTCCACTGAAGTAGATTTGACTCCATGAAACTAAGGACCCTGTCCTAGTAATCTTTTTCTATTTCCCAGTGCTCAGCATAGTCATTCGCACATTGTGAGCACTTTATAAGTAGCTGCTGAACAAATACACGTCCAAAACCAGTATGACAGGATCTTCCTAACACGAACAAGGATCAGATCTGAAATGTTTTCTTCACAGCCACACAGAGCCAGAGGCGAAGGCCCATGCCACTTGACCCCATCATGGGGGTCAAACACAGCTCCATTGTGTTCATTTCCACAAATCGATGCCTGCTTATTGCAGACCCAGGCCCTTGCTTGCCATGGCCTACAAGATGTGAGCTGTCGAGGTCCCTGAGCCTTAACAGGGTGAGGCAGCATGCCTTATGAGACCAAGTGTCTAATTTTTACATCTAACTCCAAATTGGGATCAGCTGCTAAAGCACTTAACAACAACCCAACAGATCAAAGGCATTTAAGTACAACCACTCACAATGAAATCACCCACTAGCAAGCGGTCAATAGTTTGTCGGATTTCGGCCTTTGTCTGCATTTTCAGTTTGTTATACTGTCTTCGGGCAGCTTCGGCAACTCTCAACTCAAGTTCCGACTGATAGCCAAAACCTGGAACAGTGAAATTAGACAAGAAACCAAATGGACTTTTGGCTGGCTAGATGGGCAGAAGAGTTGAAGGAAGTCTCTTCCTGGAACTGTTACTTCCCTAAGGAGAACCATGCTCAAGAAAGGGCAACAACCACGAGAGTTCCCTATAGCGATATGCCCTGAAGTCATCTCTAACAAATGAGATAGTGTATGGAGGCGTCTTCAATTAAAGGGGTCCTCGAGTTCTTCGACCACATTACACTGGACCTAAACCACTATATCCTAGATGACTAAAACATTAAAATTTAGTGGCAGAGGAAATAACTCCTATATTATGTATCTGGAAAAATTACATTTTAGCTAAATTTTCTTTTTCATGGAGTGCTTCAAAAATAACACAAAACTGTCTAGGAGAATTGCAACAGAGTAGTCAATTATTACTGCTCAAAGGAAGCAACACAGACATTGTTCTTGTCCTCCAGGCCTAGTTCCCTGAACCTTTCTGTTAAGGCCTTAAATCAATAAAGGTCAAGTAGGTTCATCATCAAAATAAAATATGGGCTCTGAGGAAATTAATGTTAACAAGAAGCTGACTAAAGGGGAGAAAATAATACTTTAGGATCTTGCCTTCTCTGCAAAAAAGTCAAAACACCAGGATTCTTACTATAATTTAAGAACTAAGGGAAACCATAATTATTTACTGCACTTATCTTTCTACTGCTGTTATGGAATGAACACTGCTAAAAGCTTCTACAAATGACCAGGAAAATTTAAAAACTAAAAAAGAAATGAACATAAAACAAAACAAAACAAAAAAACCAAAAAAGTTAACCTGAGGTATGAACCTTTCCCTTGTAGAAAAAATCTGCTACTTTCTTAATGGCCTGAGGATTATAAACAATATTCAAAGGCCTGGTGCTGACGTTCAGCCTCCTCTCAAAGTGACTGTGTATTGGATTCTTCTCATAGAGCATCTCGAAAACTGGAGAATCTGGATCAGTGGCTGGAAAGAGAAAACAGATCTAATAAGGAGGAAAGATGGCCAAACAAAGGCAAAGAACACAGAGGTCCTATCTGGGGGAAATCTGTAAATGAGATGAAATGTACTAAATTATCTCTTCAGCTATTTGGCATGATGATAACACTGTACTGGCAAAGGACTTTGCAATGATTTCTACTGACTAATTCTAAATGGCAGCACCAGAAAGAAAACTCATACAGTCTTCACCATTACTACAAGTGAGGAAAATGAGGCCCTTTTTAGTGGTTTCTAGGTGAAGGACTTGCCAAACGGCCACAACAAGAAGCCGCAACAAGAAGAGTTGGGCTGTGTTCACTTGGCATGACCAAAGTAACATCATTCCTAATGGAAGGCATTACATTCTTCTACTTTTCTGATCTCTTAAGTTGGCACAGTAAGGAAACATACTATATTTAATCCGATATAAAGAGCATATTTAATATAAAAAAATCTGCAATCTCAAAAACCTGTGAAAACTTACCAGGACACTGATCACTTCTGTCTGAAGATGTTGTTTGGAGACCAAAAGACTGTGAGACACTGCCAACTTCTTTTTGCTATTTTACAACACAGAATACACAGGAGGGTAGGCGAGTTAGGCACAACATGTATTTTTCTTCAACTTCATGAGGAAGTGCAAGCCTTTAATGCACCTTAAATGTATGCTCAATATAAAAAACAAAAAATTACAGGTCATGTCCACGCTGTACTTGAGAGAAATTACTTTATATTGTTTTTTGCTTATTTCACGGGTTTATATTGTCCCCCTGATGAGCTCAAGTCCCTGCTAAATCAGAAGCTGTGTACCCAACTTCTTATATAACCCTACCACAGTAGCCTGCTCTGTGCACTGCCATCATTTCAGTTGATTCTGAATAAAATACTAAAGGGGAATGGATTCTTCCAAGTTTAGAACAAAGTCGCTATGAACAGAGTGGTAGCTAAACAATTTACTAACTTAACCCTTTGGCCAAGTTTGGCCTAATAGGACCAAAGGTCACTTGAGATACTTCTATTTCTCCCCTGGCTTGGAAAGATATACAAAGTATACCCAGAAAGCAGCAAAGGACAGGCTACATACGAATTAGAGTCAGGAAGGAAGAAATTCAGCTATTAGCCTCCAAATGCAGCAGGACAGGTGCTTACACAACTCTCTTCCAAGTCAGAAAATACACCGTACTCCAACTATTCAGGGTGACTTCAGGACAAGAATTTCCAACAAGTACCATCACCAAACTTGTGACAGATAAATTTAAGCCAATCCATCTATTTCTTAAGAAGTGGTCAGATGGTGGAGTGAATAAAATTAGCATTCATTATCACCTGCTTGAAAAAATTTTTCACTTGTCTTAGGGATTTGAAGGGATAATGACCAACACTCTGGGCACACATCAAACTACACCATGGTACATACAGGGTTAGGGAAGACAAGAAGGGGAAACATCGTTCCTTCAGTCACCAGGTCCTGGAGAAATAATCCACCCAACCGAACCAAAAGTAAAGAAGAATTCCTCCGAGGCAGGGACTCTGCTAAGAGTTTCACATCTGGAAAAGACAAATTCAAGAGCTGGTATTTTGCCATGTCAAATTGAACACATCAGTCATACTTCAAGTTTTAAATTCTGCCAAGGCAGATCATGAGCCCTCTCATTCTCAATAGCTGATCAACTCAAGGGGCGAGGATAAGGAACGTTCTTCACTTAGGAGTCTTTTCAAATGTAGTTGGTAGCCTGCCTTCAGACCACACAGCCAGAGCCCACAGCTGGGGCTTTGGGAGGCCATGGACCCCGCTCAATAAGCGGTCTTATAGTGAAGGCCTGATGACCACTTGTTGAGAACATGTACAGAGCCTCGGTCAGTGGCAGACAGGACTTGATGGCTTCTGAGGTCCCTTCCAACTCTGGGATTTCATAATGTTATGATTCTGTGAAGCCAGAATTCACTCTTGGTAACACTGAGTTCAAATTCACCAGAGACACGTCTTAAAATTTCATGTGTATTATCTAAGCAGAATGCATATCTGCACTATTCATTCATACAATAAATATTTATTAAGCATTTACTACGTTCTAGGCACTGTGCTAAGTCCCAGGGATATAAAAAGAGGCAAAAGACAGTCCCTATTCTCAAAAAGCTAACAGTCTAAGATCACAGGATTTGGTATTAGAAGAGCTCTCAGTTAGAGCTTAATTCAGCTTTCGCTTCATTTTTCAGATAAGGTAGCTGTGGCCTACATAGCAAAAGTAGCCTGCCCATGGTCATACAGATAGTTAGCTAAGTGACAGAGGTAAGATGTTAGCCCAAGTTTCTTGATTCCAAGTTCAGTGTTGTCTACACTACACCAGTCTATCTCACTCCCCTAACATAATTACTATGTAAAGAAGCTTGGCAAAGAAGTCCAGTTTACTAGTTCACAAAAAGTTCATGCCAGCCCAGTTCTTCCTTCCTTACAAAGGCTAGCACAGGAATATAATTAAACGATTTGGCATTATTTATTATTCAGCCTTCATAAACTCTTGCTGAACTTGGGCAAGTGGCCACTTCGGGGCTGAAATGAAGAATTTAAAAAAATAGCAAGAATACAGCACCAAGATGATGGCTTTGATTTCAGGTCACCAAGCTGATCAAATATTTAGGAAGCAGTTAAGTGTACAATGCCTAGGGAGATGAAAGGCAGTGGATGAATGTCTCTCCCCTACCTGAAAATTCGAGCTGCATGAAAGCACTCTCGTTCCCTGGAGAAGCCCCTTTCTCCTGATGTAATAAAGTCACCATCCCACGCTGTAACTGCAAATTCAGTTTAGCAAAGACATGGTCTCGCTTTGTGAACGTATTCATGCAAGACGCATCTGCAGTTGGGTCAAAAAATTCTTCGGTGCCTGAAGAGTGGAAGCAACAGAATCCTTTAGATGAAGCATTTTAATGAACAAGAATTCAAGCACTCCGAGGACAGTTATGACAACACTACCTGGCTATGACAGAAATAATGGGGGAAGAAGGGAGAAGGACTCACAGGGAACAGGTAGAGACCTCATTTTGTAAAGAAGCAGCTCTTTGGAACATAAAGAAATCCAGACGGACTTTTATGAAATAATGCAAAGCAAAAATAACGATAATGATGATGATAATAAAAGCTGAATCAGAACAATTACAACAAATATGTGTACAGTAGTTTAAAGTTTTGCAAAGAGTTTTGCATACACTATTTCATTTGATCTTCCTAACACCCTTCTGAAGTTACTACTCCAGGCCATGTCATCCCCGCTGGATAGATGAAGATGAGGAAGCTAAGGCCCAGAGAGGGTAAGTGACTTGCCCCTGGTCACACAGCTAGCAAATATCAGAGGCAGGATTTTAAACCAGGTCATCCTGACTTCAAGTCCAGTCCTCTAACCAGGAAGCCAAGCCACCCCTACATGCTATTACCAGATAAGAGGAAAAGTGAATGAAAATTAATGGACTAACAATCCTGATGGAGACTCAGAGATTAATAATGAAAAGTTACTTTATACAATGAAATTAATCCATTTAAACATAAGGAATTACACTAAGCATGTCTAGTTGTATTTATGTTCAATACAAAGTTTTTTTAATAAAACATTTAATTTAAATATATACAAAATACTGCACAGGCTGTGAGCAGAGCCAAGAATGGTAAAAGAAGGGAAGAAGACCACTAGCCTTAGTCTTAAGCTCAAAAGTAGCCTCAAATTTAGCAAATAAAGAACTATTATGACTCATCTATGAAAGTTAGATATTTTTTCCTTCATAACTACAAGAGAATTCAATTTAAACAGGGAAAAAAATAGGAAAATATTTGTTAAATTAACATGTGGATTCCTGGCAGGGAAGGGCGGGGTAAGGAAATAACTTTTTATAAGGACTTTTAACATCTGATTATTAAACCAACGAGACAAAAAGTTGATATTCTATTAATCCTACACTAATATTCATTTCTAGCTCAGAGATTTAGGACTAATAACTCCAGTAACCAGTTTAGAGTCTAAAAGCTTTCATCTTCTTCTTGTCTATTTTCCTGTAATAGTTGCTACTTATGGTTTTTTCTGAAACCGTATATACTACAGTGGTTTAAGACTTGGCCCTTTTTACCCAGGCAAATGATTTCCAAACACTTTTTTTTTAAATGATATGAAAAAAATCTGAGGGTATATACACATATGAAACATCAACTCCACTACGGGGCCTCACTGAGCTGAAAGGCAGCTCTTCTGCACCACTATTTCAAGAACATGCCAGCAACCAGGCTTCTCTACTCTCCACCCATCTCCTCCAAAGACTTGGCTAACCACCTCATTACCAAATGCATAATCTTCCCCAGTTCTGCAACCATGATCAAATCAACTCTACCACTGGTCCTGGATGGGGTCTGCCGAGCTCCTCCCCTACAGCCCCACTCTCTATCGCTGTAACTTTCCAGATCAAAACGCCTCTCCCTCGCTCCCATTCCTCTGCATAGCTTTTCTCTTATTAGACTACAACTTCCTTGAGGGCAGAGACTATCTTTGGCTTTGTACTTGTTATCCCAGCACTTACCAGAGTATTTGGCACACAGTCAGCCAATAAACATTTTGTTAAGTGCCTACTTTGTGTCGGGCACTGTGCTAAGCCTGGGGCAGTCCCTGTTTTCAAGGAGTTCACAGTTCAATGGGGGAGACAACATGAAAACAACTATGTACAAACAAGATACAGAAAGATGGGAGAAAATACCAATCAACAGAGGAGAAGTTGGCATGAAGGGGCACTGAGAAGGGCGTTCCTGTAGAAGGTGAGATTTTAGCTGTGACTTGAAGGAAGCCAGAAATCAAAGATGAAGAGAAAAGATGCCAGGCAGAAAGAACAGACAAGGAAAATAGCTGGAGTTGGGAAATCAACTGATTTACGAAAGGAACGGCAAGGAAGCCAGTAGCAGGTGGGGGTGTAAGGTGTAATAATACACTTAATAAATGCTTCTCCACTCTTTCATTCAATTCTCATTAATGAGACCAGTTATTTCACTTCACCTTAAGCAAATATTCCCTAAAAGCAGGGAACTGCAAAGTCCAACTCCACACATACCGAGGATTTCTTCAGGATTCCACTGTTCCTGCTTTTCTGGGACTAGCCCCTCAATCGGTCTTCCTTCAGGAGTTGGCTGACCATACCAGCCTCCCCATCCAGGAAACCAAGACTGAAGATACTGTAACATCCCACTGCCTCCACTAGCTTCTGGGTCCATGGGGGATTCTCCAGGAGAACCTGATAAAGGTTCTCGTAGGCTCTGCTCCAATCAAAAACACAAGCGAATGTGAGCACCAAAGGAAAATGAGAACTGTTCTGCACTCTAAGAGCCCCTCACCACTGCCTATCCCAACCAGAGAGGTTGCAGGCAACAGGATCAGAGACTCTGAGGAATGACTGAACGCCTAAAGAGTGTACAAGGTGCACAGCAGTCTGAACAAGCTGTCGAGAGAAGAGTAATTTCTTACCTCTGCCAGTTCTTCCTGTTTGTGGAATCGGTCATGAACCAACTCATGTAAAATCTTTAGCTCTTCAAAGCTCTGTTCCTCTTCGATTCGACACATTTCTTCCTAGTCCACAGAAATACCAACAGGTTTCACAGCCCAGTCAAACCAGACACCCTCATAAACCACTTAAGTAAGCGTGGCCTTAACACTCCAAAACCAATGAGTCTCTCCTACATTTGCTATCAGATGAGTGCACGTCTGTCATGTTTGTCATTAAACAGCCTTCCCACATACTTAATTAAGCATGTTCCATTTGAGCCCAGACAATATCTTGTGTGAGAGTCAGTGGGGCTTACTTAATAGAGAGCTGACCCAGGAAGAAGACCTGGGCTCAAGGGCTGCCTCTGACACAGAACAGCTGTGTGACCCTGGGCAGATCAGCTAAAACCTTCAGTGCTCCAAGCAACAAGCAGATAGGCAGAGAAGCTGCCCATTGATGTCAGTAGGGGAGGCTTCCACACTGATCGCTCTCTATACCAGGGATGCTACAGGTCCAGAACAAACATAAAACAAAATAATGATAACAAGGGTAGTAGTAATAATAATAATAGTAATGCAATGTCTAGAAAGCATATTACGTGTATAGAGATCAAAGAGCAGTATTTTTGAAAGAAAAATTAAGAACATGATATATACTAATGACAACTAAGTAAAAGGAAAAGTAAATGGGATGACCAGATGGATAAAACTACCTGGAGACTCAGAATGAATGTCTGACAAGCTGTAGCATTTTTTACATTGAAATTCATTTGGTCAAACATTAATAGCTGTAGTTTGATTGTTGCAAAATAACTGCAAGTTTAATTAGTTGTATTAATGTTTCACTTGAAGTCTGTAATATATCAATTTCTTTTAAAAAGGATTTATGAGTACAAACACAGCACTAAGAACATCTGTGCGCCTAAGAGCAGACCTCTTTCCCACTACTAATTCATACAGCAAATTAGTCAGGACAGAGTCTGTGCGGTTTGAATCACACTACCTGTCTTGTGCTAGTTGGAAAAGCGGGACAGTCAAACACGTATATATGAGGAAATCAAAGAGCAGACACACTCGACTACTGCACATTCCCAAACAGTTCCTTCCAGTCCTTGTTTTAGGGACCTCTGGAGTGCAGGACAGGGAATTATATTTATATTACATTGTAATTATAATGTAGCCATTATAAATGAGCTGTTCATCTACTCCCACCTCCTTGGCTATACCCTTAAGAACATAACATGAAGCAGAACCACATTTAGTATCTTCCCATAACTTCTGAATTGGTTTCAAATGTCAATGGCATTGATATCAAAGGAATTTTATGAGTCACACATCTGCCACTAAAGTCTAAGACCTCCAGCATGAAATGAAGGGAATGATTTTCAAGCCATACAAATCCTGTCTTAATAGCCCCGTTAAAGGGGAAAAAGAACATCTCTTGATTGGAATAGTTTGATGTTTCTATAATGATTTGTGTTAATGAAATGCTTTATTAAGAGACATCACCCAAACCAAAATAATGAAGAAAAATTTAGTGGCTTATGGGGAAAAAAAAACAAAACTAACAAAATCACAGCAAACAAAGAAGCAAAGCACAGCCACTGAAAGCCCTTCCAGCTTTCCACTGCCATGGCCTGATGGCAGAGGAAGGTGAGGCAAGAGACTCATACCGTGGCCCCAAGAACAGCGGCTCTGTACTCCTCTGACCCTTTTACAGCTACCCACAGTGAGTCTGGAACAGGGATCATCTTATTCTTTATACGTATACCCCTGGTGCCTAGCATAGTGCCTAGCACACAGTAGGTGCCCAACAAATGCTTGTTGATTGAAGATATACTTATGGAGCCAAGTGGAACTCTGAGCAGCTAGGGGATACAGTGGATAAAGAGATAGCCTTGGAGTCAGGAACACTTGAGCTGGAATCCTGCCTCCGAATCTTACTGTGTAAGTCACTTCATCTCTGTCTGCCTCACCTTCCTCATCCAAAAAATGAAGATATTAGTAATATCATCCAACTCAGAGGGCTGTTGTAAGACTCAAATGAAATAACATGTGTAAAGTGCTTAAATGATCTGAAAGCACTATGTAAATGCCAACTATTATTATATTATTATTATTATATTATTATTATTATTATTATTATTGTTATTATTATAGCAGTTCCCAGACCCAAAGTAGTCTTCTTTCTTCAGAATGAATAGGATTCAGGAAGAGATAAGCCAGAATTTCTATTATTTAGTACTGGGACAGCCATGGCATTTGAGGATAGAGAGGAGGTTCTCATATGTAATATGGGCAAGTTTTAGAATATAGACGCCTGTATGAACAAGGGTCCACTAAAGCCCCACATTTCCAGAAAGTAGAGGGATGTGAATGGCAGTAACCCATAACCATCTCTGCTCCCTCCCCATGTTCTACCCCAAGACTAACGTGAGGTCCTCAAGGCCTTCTCAAGGCAGGAGGTCCAGGACATTTACTCCTCCTGCAGTAAGAACTCTGTTTTGTCATGTAATGAGAAGAAAGCCTAGCAAATGTTTAAGAAATGCTGGCTGTACAGCCATTTCAGTTCAGCACTGGTATTAACATCCTTCTCCTCCCTGACAACTGAAGATCAGCAACACAAGACGCCATCTCCATTATGATCTCCACTGCCAAGTCATTCATAAAAAGTCAACGTAGCAGTCATTTCCCATTTTCTCACCTCCTCATCTGCAGATAGCAAGGCTCCTTTTAACTTATTGAAATACTTATCGGTGTATGAGACAGCATCACGGGCCCTATGCAATGCGAAGTCCCAAGTGCATCGTTTCCTCTGCTCTCTGATCTCAGACAAATTAGCATTCAAAGCAAAGTACCACCACTCCTGGCAACTGAAACATTTCACGATAATACATTACATTATGAACAAAGAAAAGACAATTGATTCAGCTGATTACCTGGAATATTTTTTCCCTTAATTCCAGGCTTCTACCAGGGAAATTACAAGGTCACATCTCCTTGCTACTCCTAAGTTTGTGCTCCTAGAACACTCAATTTAATACCAGCTTAAGCCAAATATATCTAGCCAGGAAGGTCAATCACTACCAATCTTATACTGGATTTCCAAAACCAAAAATCAATGATTTCTTATTTTCCTTGTCATTGTTTCTCTCCAATGACATAACAAAAGGATAACTACATGGTACTGTCTATTTTATGGTAATTTTCAAAAACTTTATTACTAAAGGTCTAACATGGAAAACTTAGAAAGCAAATGAAAATACATGAAGCCAGAAATTGTAAGGGGTTGGAAACTTATTACTTGGAAACTCTTAGAAGCACTTTTTTATGGCAGTTAGAAAGTTGGATATATTCCAAATTATCAACCAAAAAAGCTAACAAAGAAAGAACATATGACTACACCAAACTCCTGCAAGAGTAATCTTCAATCTAAATTAAGCTGACTGAGTCTCATCAATTCTTATGACACTCTTGAAGAAGGAACCCCCAAAACAACATCAATGGACAATAAAACAGTAATGCCTCTCTACAAACACAATGTGTACAGGCTCTTCTGTCCATGAGCTATGTGCTTAAATAAAAGCATTCACGGCCTATTTCTGAGCTCTGTACACTTGTGGTCAAGGGAAATCCAACACATCAACTTCATAAAATCTAGCTTCTGGACGATTACAAATGAAAACACGCTTACTTCTCTCAGATATTGCTACTTTGGGTTTCCATTTTCGAAACTTCAGCTGCCTCTCCTTTCGCTCCAGCTCCTTAAGGAACTCCATAATTTGCCGATACTGCAGCTTTTCATAAGAAGTAGAGGAAAACCAAGTTAGAAACAATTCCTTTCATTAATCAAGACACCCACGTATCTTAGAGGAGCAATGAACAACAAGTAATTAATTCCAAGTCAAGCATTAAGTCATCATGTTTGCTCAATAATCAGAGCAAAATGGGGGGGGGGGTGCATGCGCGTGTGTATGCACACGCGCTGCAGTATTCCATAGCACAGCCGCTCCATGTACAAAATCATACTGGGCAGGCAACTGTGAGATGGGAGATTGAGCACTCACACACCCACATACCTCCTTTCCGCCCCAGAAATGAGGGGTGTCAAGCCTTGCTGAGTTCCTATTCTCCACCCTACATACCTCACAGGGAGAAGAAAGGCTCTCTACCTGAGAAAGTTTCAGGGGGATGGTCTCCAGGTGGATGTCACACTCAATACGAGGAGTGTGCCGGGACCTCAAAGGCTCCTTGGAACAATTTCTCTTCAAAAGGGCAGATGCACATACAGGCTCGAGGATGTAGTGGTGATCACGGCTTTCCATGCTCTTGTCCATTGCTTCCTGCAAGTCATAAGCAAATTGATTCTGTTTAAATAATTGCTTTTTAATGGGCATCTTTGTTGGGTTTTGCTAATGTCTGTTTTTTTGTTTTGTTTTGATTTTTCAACAATTTGATCTACAAGTATTTCAACTAAGCTAAACTGGAGGCTAAATGTGTTCCAACAGCCTTTTCTAGTTCAGGATTAGATTTGGGGAAGTATGATTTAACCCGGGGTCTATCTGAATACGGGTAATAATGAGCTAACTCATAAGGAAGTTCCGCTGAACTACATGACAATATTTAAATCTTTTAATCAGATGGCCAAAGAAAAAAAATCGGCAAAACAGCACACGAGCAAAAATATTTCTGAGACCGCTGAAGTGTGTCTAATTTTTTCAGATTTCATCACAAACTATAATGTATCAGGCTACAATTGCTTTACAATGGCATTGCTAGAGTTGTCCTTAATATATATTTTATATCCAAAAAAATCTCTTACAATTACTTTTCCTTATTCTTTAAAACAGGGGTTTCTTAACCTTCTTTGCATCCAGGACCCCTCTGGCACTCTGGTAAGGCCCCTATGGATCCCTTCTCAGAAGACGTTTTTAAGTTCATAAAATAAAATAAAGGATTACAAAGGCAGCCAAATGTACTGAAATAGTTTTCAAAATTGTTTAAGCTGATGGACCCTAGGCTAAGAACCCCTGCATTAAATTCATGCCAGTTGAGATGGTCCCTCAGGGCTGGCTCTTAACATGGGAAAACACTTGCTGCACTCATTTAGAATCCTGGTGAGGATTTGAAAGGCCAATGATTGACTCTCCAGCACTGTTCTTCCCTACTCTGAGGAGCCAAGTTTCTCTAATAGCCACCTACCTGTAACTCCACTTGAGGTAAATCCCCCAATAAAGTGCAATCCACATCCCAATAGATACTGAACTCAGCCACATCTAACTCTTTTTTCCTCATTAATTTCTGTACCTAAAGTAGAAGAGACAGGGAAGATGGTGGGATTCAGTGAATGCTTTCTTCCTTTGCGAAACCATGGTGAGAATACATCAATAACCAACAGGAGTCACAGACCCACACAAAGCACAGTACACACACACACACACACACACACACACACACACACACACACACAGTAGAATAGATCTCATGCTAATAACGTTAATGATAGTTCCCATTTACATACTGATGAAAAGTTTGCAAAGTACCTTCCTTACATCAGCTCAACTGAGCTTCCCAACCCTTTGAGATGGGGACCACAGGTACTGCTATCCTCATTTTACAGATGATAAAACTCTGGCTGAGACCTACCCACAGCCATTCAGTTAATAAGAGCTCATGGTGGTATCTGAACTCAAGTCTGCCTGGTTGCAAGCACAATACTCTTTCCATCCTGCTCTAAGCCACAAAGAAGACACTGCTCACTACCTTTTTGGTCTTAGTATTTTATACTTACAGGCTCATTCACAGCATTTTGCATAGACACATTTTTTATGCAGATGCCAAATGCAAAAGGGTGGGAAGGATTGGTCACGTCATCTTCAAATCGCAAATGGACATCTTGAATTTTTAACTGAATGGGAAAGAGAAGACAGAGAGATGACTAAGGTACAAGTTGCTAGTAAATCATTATGAACAAAGGCCAACTAATCTTTCAAGTACTTAAAAAAACCCAGCAAAACGTTCACACTTACCAAACATACCCATTATGCCCAGAATCTTATGGCATCCATAATTAAACCATGAAATCTGGCACAGATTTCCTTTGGATTGGTGTGAGAAGAAAGAAAGAACACTGTCTTTATATAATGTAAAAGCTTTACTTTGTTTTTAAACTCTGGTCGGTTGTGCCACGGCACAGGAATGTGTGTCTGACCAACGTCAGCTGGCCTTCCTTCCCTTGTTCTGCCTGTTGCACAGGCCACCTGGGATATACAACATTAACAGCACCTGTCCAGTTTTTCCTATCTCTCGTCCCCTTGTTACCCATTATGCTTAAAATGATGATGTGTTCTTCCAGGTTTGGTAATGTATCTTCTTTCCTTATGGTAAGGACATAGGAGCTAAAAGTCAAAATGCACTCCGCCTCAAAACGTTAAAATAAAAAATCAATAGTACCTAAAATTAAAACTTCCTGAAACAGAATTTAACACCATGACTTCAAAAGTTCCACTCCTTTCAAGACAGTTAACAAATGGAATAGCTTCTGCCTATTCCTCTGTCATTTGTGTACACCACAAAAAAAAAAAGCTAGACACCGTAACCACGGCTAGGCCTCATAACAATCGTGCAAATTAGCACTGAACGTCATGAGACAGGAAAAATATCTAAAGAAATCAGGGGGAAGGCAAATCAAAATATCAATAAAAACAGAAAATATGATCAAAAAACACTGAGGCTGTCATTTTTCAGATTATTACTGTTCTTTGCCATTTGTTGCATCATCACAACGGAACTGATTAGGAGGAAACAGATGTTAAATGACTTAGTTGGCTTTTCTTAATCCAAAATATATTACACTTAGAATGAAAGCATACTATATATAGAGATTTAACTACACCATACGTGGAACTATATACATTGGCTCATAGGATTTAGAGGTAGAAGTGGGTTAAGAGATCCTGCAATCCAATCACTTCATTTCATAGGTGAGGAAACTGAGGACCAGGGAAGTTAAATAAATCAACCCTGAAATAATGGAAATAGAAAATAACAGAAAACAAAAATTTTTAAAAAGCATGTATTGATTACAACTATAATATGGAAAAAATATGTATATAGTCAAATAGAAAAAGAATTTGGAATAATCGAGTTTAATTTTAATGTTCAATAGGTCTTTCTTATCTTGCAGTTGGTTTTATTGGGTTTATCAAAAAATAACTATAATACAAATGTCATAGCATCCAAAAATTAAAGCTAAAAGGGAATTCAGAGGTCATCAGTAGAATGTAAACCCCTTAAAGGCACAGACTTTTCATTTTTCTCTTTGCATCCCATTTGCCAGGGCAGCCAGGTGGTGCAATGCATAAAGTGCCAGGGCTGGAGTCAGAAAGACCTGAGTTCAAGTCTGGCTTCAGACACTTACTAACCATGTGACCTTGGGCAAGTCACTTAACTATGTTTGCCTCAGTTTCCTCATCTATAAAATAAGCTGGACAAGGAAATGGCAAACCACTCCAGTGTCTTTGCCAAGAAAACCCCAAATGGGGTCACAAAGAGTCAAACAGGACTGAAAAAAACGATTAACAACAATCCCATTTACCTAGATTATAATAGGCATTTAAGAATTTAGCTTACCTCTCCCCTTCATTTTACAAATGAAGAAACTGAGGCCCAGTGAGGTTAGAGAACTTGCCCAAGGTCCCACCAATGGAAAAGGAGGAATTCTAATTAGGCCCTCTATTCCCAATTCCAGTAACTCTTTCCATTGTACCATACTATACCTTAGGAAAGAGCCAGGAAAAATGCATGGCCCAACACCCAAACATTTCACCATGATCTATCTCAGTGCATCTGACTAATATCTGAGCAGCAAGAAAAATGGGATGGAACGGAATGGAAGTGAACACTGCACTAGAGGCTGGGGACAGCCTTCATTGGGCTCCAGGGGTGAGAACTTGATTTTCAGGTTTTGTATATGGCACAGTCTGAAAAGTGTATGAGCCTGATCAGCATTCTATACCAGCTGAATCCACCTAAAACTCAAGTTATGAATCTAAGAAACCACTTTCCCTTCCCAAGAGCAGCGAAGACATGCAGTGGCACTCACCTCGATATTCTCCACAATCCTGGTGACCACAGAGGCCGTGACAGAGTACCAGTAGGATTCTCCTTTCTGCTGTTGCTCATTCTGAAGAGAGAGAGAGAGAGATGGTGCTGGTGGCTTCACACACTTGCACTCATTTAACAAAGGCTGTCAGGGTCCTGCCTTACTTTCCATTTTTCTTCCAGGGCTTGAAGTAATGCTCTCTTACGCTCCCTCTCCAACAGCTTTTCCTTTTCATCACTGAAATCCTGTGGTTTCTCAGGGGCACCAATTAAATGAAGCTTTGAAATGGAGATCACCCAAGGGTCCACGTGAGGACGGTAGAAGGGAATCTGAAGGGTTATCTTCCCAATAACACCTAGAAGAGGTAGAAAAGGCCTATTTAAAGCCTGTAAAAACTCCCCATAAGCAAGATATTAACAAGAGTGTTTCATGAATAGGAACAGCAAGAAGAAGACATCAGAAGACAGAAAACTGGAAGACCAAAAAAAAATGTTAATTAAGATGGGTTCCATTACATCAAATATAACATCTTCCACTTGAAAAAGATGTCTTATAGTGAGTTATCTGTATTAGTGTCAATTCCCTACTAGACAGATATTAAGAACGAGACTGATGTAGAGCCAGAAGGGCCTTTAGAGATATCTAGTCCAGTGGTGCCAAAATTAAATAGAAATGGAGGCCCCTAAATCGTACATAAGGATCCCTGCCAGCCACATACTAACTTAGAAAACTGCATATTACCATTATCTATGTTTTACTGCGTTATTTATTTTGTTAAATATTTCCCAATTACATTTTAATCTGTCTGGGGCTGAATTCAGGTGTCTTAAATGACTCAACCAAGGTCATGACCCTTAGTTCTCCTTGGTCTAGAGGGAATACGCTGGAGCCTGAAGTCAGCAACCTTCCCCATCACTCTGTCCCTGCACCTCCACGGCCAATCTTATATTACATTTTATATTTTGTTATAATATTATATCATATTTTGTATGTGATATTTTTTTATCTTCCCCAGAACCTATGCCTGCCTATCCCTATACTTGAGTTATAGGGACAGCTTTTAGGATATATTCGTTAATTCTCTTAAAGCCACAAGTGTGACAAGAGTAAAACTTAATATTTTGTTAACTGAATCCATTCTTCAATTAGAAACTATAAGCTTCATATGACCCAAAACTGTAATGTATAGTTCACAAAGCCTAAGAACACAGCTAAAGAAATATTTTATGACTGACACATCTTAAAGAGTTACTAATATAGAGTGGGATTTTCCTTAAGTTTGGCCCAGTTTTATTAACTTTTTTTTAAAAGCTACCATAAAAAAAAATCAAAAAATTCATTTAGTTTTAATTCAATAGTTTTGCAACTCTTAACTGCTTCTTCCCTTCACCCCACCCCCCAAAAAAACCCTATATAAATTTGATGTGTCCACGTTTCTCCCCACAGAATGGATCTGTTGCTTTACACACCAGCATCTGGCATGATGCCTGGTCCACAGATGGCACTTAATACATGCTTGCTGATGGCCCTGTGTGACCAGGCAAGAAATCCAAAAGCAAAGATGAGAATGGGAGTTGGCAGCAGAGGTGATGGGAAGGGATGCTGACCTCAAGGCTCCAGCACGTCTCCTCTGAACCAAAGGGAACTCAGGGAAGAGTCCGGACCCTTAAAGCCATAAAGAGACTCTGGTAAAGACCAGGCTAATCCCTCTCCTCTAGCCAAACCTACTTTAATGATTAATGCTGTTTGTCCTTCATTCTCAAAAAAGGACCATGACATTGGGGAGATAATGCCATGACATGCAAGTGAACTGGATTTAAGTGAGGGAGGGCTGGCAAAGTCATCAGCCTCACTTTCTCCTCCGGAGCCATCTGGATCCAGTGGCCAGATATAGATCAGGACAACTGGAGATGGCCCAGGATACAGTGGGAGACCTTGGCCTTTTCAAGGTAAGGTCTTTAACATGTGTTAGTTTGACAGAGACAAGCCAATTCAATGATTAACACTTAACAAGAAAAGAAGCAAAGAACAGCCCCTTTAAAAAAAAAATCTGGGAGGGGAAGACCCTCAAGGTTTCTGGCCAAAAGAGAAACAACTGCTATTTACATTCGTTCTGAGCCAATCAGGACCTAAACAATAGAGTTTGGCCTGGGACCTAATGTTGGCCAAACCTACCTGCTTTTACTTCAAATGGTAATTCCAGCTCTTTTAAGGCATCTTTCTTTAGTGGTAAGTTTTCCAATTCAACTGCACCTACAAAAAATTATAAGAACTAATAACTTCATTCCCAACAGCCAAAGTGAAGAACTAGGAAATGGAAAAACAACAATGGAAAGTAATATATCATCAATGAAATGAAAGAGAGACAATTCATAATTCAGATGACCTTCTCAAGAATCATTGGTCCCCCTTCTGGAACGCTACCTGTGTTTGCACAGAAGCTAAAGTTTTTAAAATACACTATTTACTTCTCTCAAAGTTCCAACCGCCACTACAAAGCTTGTACTGAATCCAAGGATGGGGACTGGCCAACTTTTCCCCCCCTCCCACTTCAGCAATTCTCTACACACAACTAATCTTTTAGAGCAAATCACTAAGTAGTATCCAAACCAACAGATCAGTAAGCCTTTTACTCTAAGAATAAGATATGGAAGAAAATGTCTGGCACACAGAAGTCACAAAATAATGTTTGTTGACTAAGAAAGCTGTATTTTTTTTTAAATGGGTATTACATATTTTAGTGCTTGTATATTTATTCTGTGTGCTACTGATCTGCAATAAAACTAGTACTGCATGCAAATAAAGGAAAGATAAAAGTATAATGGGGAAAGTGCTGAATTTGGAAGAGTTGTGGGGTCTGGTTCTAATATTTCTTACATGTATAATCTTGGGCAAGTTAATTAATTTTTATGAGAGTGTACTGCTCTATAAAATGATGGAGAGAAGTGGTCACAGTGGAGAAGATGATCTGGAAGGGCCCTTTCAATTCTAATTCTATGATCTGGTGGAAAAGAATATTTTGGCTATTCCTGATTAAGTCCAGTCATCTCATTGTTAAGACCGCTACATGGAATCAAATGCACTCTCACCAAAGGTAGAGTCAAAGATACAAAGGGTTCAGTGACAATCGCCTCTCTGAGGCAGAAGGAGAATTAGGCACACACACTGACGTTTTCAACCTTTATCTCTTAAATAAGCTTAAAAAGGGGAAAAAGTACATGACTTCTTTCCTCCTTTGATCTTGCAGCTACCCCCGGCTCCAAGGACACCAGTGGCCAATCAAAAAATTAAAAATTAAAAAAGCTAAATGACAAAAAAGCAAAGAGTTTTTTCAGTCCTCCTTAATCTTAGTACTTTCCCTCTGATACTGTCTTCAATTTACCCTATGTGTTGCTTCTACACAATTGTTTGCATGCTGTTTCCCCCATTACATTGTGAGCTCCTTGAGAGCAGGGGTTGGTTTTGAAGTTGGTTGGTTTCCACCTTTCTTTGTATCCTCAGTGCTGAGCACAGCGTCTGGGACATCACAGGCATTTAATAAATGCTTATTGACTGGAATGGAGCGGACGTAAGGTTGGGTGGAAAAAAGGAAAGGGAGACAAGAAAGGCCAGACACTCCAAAACAAATGCAGACAGAGAAGAAAAACAATATTTTTAATTCCATTCATGGTGGGAAAAGTTATTAAAGATTGAACATTTCCAATTCCCCTCCCATGCTGACTGGTCAGATTAGCACAAGTCTCTCCTCACTCCAGTCCATCCGGCACTCAGCTGTCAGAGTGATCTTCCTCAAGCACAGCCCTGATTCTGTCACCCCCTACTCAGTAAACTCCATTTCCCCCTCCTTTCAACTCTAGGATCAAATTAAACATCTTCTATTAGGTCATCGAAGCCCTCTATAAGCTAGCTCCCCTCACCTATGGAGCCTTCTTATTCCTTTCCTCCCCCAGCATGTTCTCTTCCCTCAAGCAACCTGGCCCCTGAGCTGTTCCATAAACAAGACATTTCATCTCCTGACTCCAGCCATTCTCTCTGGCTATCCGTCATGCATGGAATGCTCCCCCTCCTCATCTCCACTTTCTGCCTCTCTTTGCTTCCTTGAAGTCTCAGCTAAAACCTCACCTTCTAGAGGAAGCCTTTCTTGACCCCTCTTCTAGTATCTTCCCTCTGTTGGTCATTTCCAATCTATCCTGTATATAGCTTGCTTGTATATTAATTATTTGCATGCCGTCTGTCCCAATAGATTGTGAGATCTTAAAGAACAAGAACTGTCTTTTACCTTTCATTGCATTCTCAGGGTTTAACAATGTGCCTGGCTCACAGTAGGTGCTCAATAAATGTTTACTGACTGACTGTCATAACTCCTCACCTTGAGAGGAAATAACCCTTATAAAAATCTTTAAAATGTATTTTTTTTAATTTTTAAAATTCCCTACACCAAAGAAATCACAGGTCCAATGCCTATTTCTATCCTCATTTACTTCAAGCAGACTGCCAAACACATTCACAAAGCCCCATGTGTAGCATTTTCCTGTAATCTAAAAATTCCCCATCTATGAATAGCACAAAATCTATGTAATAGAACTGAAGTGAATTTAGAAACTGGTTCTTTCCAAAATTTTAGCCATCTCCTGAATCTCTCTCTTCTGTTCTGAAAGTCAGACAAAAACCCATATAAATGCTCACTGACTTAAAAAAAATACAAATAACAGCATCTGAGTTTTTGTATATGGCCAAACAGAGGTCAATTTTTAATAATATCTATCTGGTAGATTTGTATGTGGAACAGAAAAGGAATATGAGGGAAAGGGTATAGTGACAGAGTGAGAGCTAAAGCAGTAGATTAAAGTTGTATTTTTTTAATTAAATTCACAGGGTCAGTAAAAATCTGTTACTAATGAAACAGCTGGTCAAATAAGTTGGGACATCAGGAAAACCCACTGGCCTATCCTGGATGACCTATAACTACAAAAAGAAAAGCATTCACAATTATAATACAGTGAAAGCAGTAGATTTAGTTATATACAAACTTATCTGAATTCTATTCAATACCAGCCTATCATCTGTACTTCCTACCCATTCTGAATCATTTTATTTTTATCCACATCTGTTAAATGTGGATATCTGCAAATTTCTAACTCCCTTTTGACAATTTTATCTCAGCTGAAAGAAGCAGAATGCCTTGTAAATGAAGTAATACATTTTTAAAGCATGCCTGTGAATGACAGTTGAGATTTATAAAAATAATTACTACAATCCCACACAAAAAAATTTACAGAATCACAAAATCTCAGAGTAGGAAGAAACCCAAGAGGTAAGCTAGTCCAATCAATCAACAAACAAGGACTTGTTGAGCACCTACTATGTGCCAAACACTATGCTAAGAACTGGGATTACAAAGACAAAAGTAAAACAGTCCCTGCCCTCAAGGAGCTTACATTCTATTGGAGGACACAACAGGTACAATCATAAGTAAAAAGAAAACATATCCAAAGCAAATAAAAGGAAAGCTTGGAGAGGAAGGAGCTAGAAATGGAGCTGTGGAGGAAATGCACATACAGAGAGGAGCAGGTGAAAGGCATGGAGACAGAAGATGGAGTGTCATGAGTAAGAACAAGGGACAACCAGGCCAGTTTGGCTACAAGGCCAGTATAGGCCACAGAACTCACCGAGGAAGGGAATATGTAACAAGCCTGGAGAGATATGAAGAAGCCTGGTTGGGAAGATCTTCAAATATCAAACAGAGGAGTTTATATTTGATCCGGGAGATGACAGGGAGCCACTGGAGTTTGTGGAGTGAGGAGGTGACATGGTCAGACACATACTTCATGAAAGTCACTGTAGTGACCACGTGGAGGAGGGAATGGAGTGGGGAAAGATGTGAGCCAGGGAGACCCAACTGGCAGACCACTGAAGAGACGATGGGCCTAAAATGGGTTGGCAGCAGTGTCAAAAAAGAGGTAAGTGAGAGATGCTGAGGAGACAGAAGAGACAAGATGTGGCAACTGACTGGATATGCGGGACAGTGAGGAATTAAGGATGACATGAGACCGAAAGGATGGAGTGACTTCACCACCAACAAGAGAGACGTCTAGAAGAGGGTGGGTTTGGAAGAAAAAGAGTAAGCTCTGTTCTAGACGTGGTGAGTTTGAGATGCCTACTGAACATCTAGATCAAAATGTCCCACAGACAGTTAATGGTGTAGGACCGGCATGCAAGAGAACAAGTAGGACTGTCCACAGATTTGAGAATTATCTGATTGGAGATAACAATTCAACCCTTGGGAGCTGATTCAGTCAACTGGAGAGTGTGTAAAGAGAAAAGAAAAGAGGGTCCAGCAGAGAAGCTTGGGAGCCTCTCATGTTACTGTAAGAGAAATAAAGATCCAGAAGGCTGAGGAGGGTTAGATGGGTAGAGGGGAACCTAGAAAGGCAACATCAGGAAAACTCAGAGAAGAGAGATTATCTGCAAAGAGAGAATGGTCAACAGTGGCAAAAGGTACAGCCAGACAAAAAAGGATCAGGATTGAGAAAAGGTCATTAGCTCTAACAATAAGAAATCATAGGTAACTGGAGAAAGAAGTTTCAGTTGAGTGATGAGGTGGGAAACCAGGATGGCAGAGGATGTAGAGATATCTTGTGAGGAGAGGAAATGGAAGAAACAAGTATAAATAAGTTTTTCAAGAAGTCTGGCAGAGAAAGTGAGGGAACAGGCCAGTAGCTAGTGGGTATGATAAAATCAGTGGGAGTTTTTAAGGATAAGGAGATGGGAAATTTTTTAGGCTGTAGGGAAAGAATCAGTAGCTAGAGACAAACTGAACAAGAGAAAAAGGAGAAGATACTGGAGGCTATCTGCTGGAGAAGATGGAAGGGGATGGAACAGGAGGTACTGGTATAGAGTATAGCCTTGCTGAGAAAAAAGGCCACCTCTCATCAGAGACTAAAGCAAGAGACAGAACAGGAAAGAGTAGACGATGTCAAGTGGTTGTGAGATGAAGGGAAAGAAGAAGACGCTCACAGTAAAATGCCCTATTTTTCTCAGTAAAAGAAGACACAGAAAAAAGTCCCATTTTTCTCAATGAAATATGAGGCAAGGTCCTCAGCTAAGAGGGTAGAGCAAGAATGTCCAGTGGAAGAGTTAAGGAAAGAAAAGAAAGTTTAGTAGAGACATGCCCAAATAAGTCCAAGATGTACCTAGACATGAATACTCTCTATGACAATCCCCAAAACTGGTCATTCGGCTCTCATTTGATGTGGAATCTAATACTTCTTTTTTCTTCCTTTTCTTTCTTTCTTTTTTTTTTTTTTTTGGCTAGGCAATGGGGTTAAGTGACTTGCCCAGGGTCACACAGCTAGTAAGTGTTATGTCTCTGAGGCCGGATTTGAACTCAGGTCCTCCTGAATTCAGGGCCAGTGCTCTATCCACTGCACCACCTAGCTGCCCCAGAATTTAATACTTCTTGAGGCAAACTGATCCTAAATCTGCTTCGCTGAAACTTCTAACCATTACTCTATATTCTGGATTCTGTGGTCAATCCCAGCCATTCTTCCATATGACAGCCCTATAAATATGTCCAGGGGTGTAGAACCTGCAGCCTTGAGGCCTGTGTGGCCCTCTAGGTCCTCAAGTATTTGACTCAGTCAAAAGGCCACACCCAAAGGACCTAGAAGGCCAACAGAGTATTATTATCTCTCTTATTCTGAACAATACCTTCTAGTAATGCACCATGAGAACACATTAGCTTTTTTGGCCACCATGTTATACCTTGACCCTGATTAAGTACAGAGAGACTATTACCTCCCTTTAAACACTACAACTCTCTTAACACAATATTTTTATTTCATTAAACACAGTGCTGATGTGAGCATTCAGTCCAATAAAATCCCTAGATTTTTTCCAGATAAACTGCAATTTTGCCATGCCTCCTCCATCTTATACTCACAAAATCGATTTTTTTAATCCAATTGTAAGACTTTACATTTGTCCCCATTAAATTCCATCTTAATATATTCATCCCAATATTCTAGCCTGTCAAAACCTTTTGGGATCCTACGCCATTCTGTGTTACCTACAAATTTCATAACCATGTCATACGTATGTTTATCCAAATCATTGATAAAAATGTGAAGAAGCACAAGGCCAACTCCTAATTCTTGAGATACTTCACTAGAAATCTCTCTCAAAGCTAACAATGAATCATTAATGACAATTTTGGGGGTCCAGTCATTCAACTGGTTTGGAACCATCTAACTATACCATACTACTGCCTATTCTTATTCATGGATCATTTTCACTTTCCCTAATAAGGGCACTGTGTCATCAAGATCTTTAGACAATATTTTGAATGAATGAGTTAAGTAAACATTCAGCCTATACCTAATGGTCAACCTTTACAAAAGAAATGTTCTCTCAGTACATTTCCAAACAACAAAGACTTCTCTGACACTGCATTTAGAATCTGAGAATGTCAGAGCTGGGAGGCACCTCAGAGATTATCCAGTCCAATTCATACTTGAACAACCCCCACAACATTCCTGACATCCATAGTAGCTATCTGACATCCACCTGAATTAGGAACAAGGAATTCACAACCTACCAAGCCAGCTCTGTTAGGAAATTCTTCCTTACATCAAGCCAATCTGTATCTGCAAGTTTCACCAATTATTTCTAGTTCTGCCTTAAGAGACCAAGTAAGAAAAGCTGAATCCTTCCGTCACCTAACAGCTACCTTCAAAACTGATAGCACATATTAACCCGTAGGGATGAATTCCAATCTCCAAAGTTCATCTTCTATAGTTAATATGCTCAGCAGAAATACCTGAAGTACAGCTAACAGAACCTCTTAGAGACAAATACTTTGACTACTGTAGACACTTTCCATTTTCCATGACCTCTGCCCCCCAAACAAATGAAATCATCCTTTCTTTCACACAGCATTCAGACGCCCTGGGGAGAGCACTAGCTTTGGGGTCAAACAACCCAGGCTCAAATCCCACGCCTGTGTGGCCTTGGGCAAGTGACTCACCCTCCTGGGGCCTCCATTTTTTACCTGTAAAATGACAAGGTGGATCTAGATAGTCTCCGAGTTCCTTTCCAGCTCTAGACCTACAACCTTTTACCTATCTAGTAAAAGTCTGGCTTAAATCCAACCGTTCTGGTGAACAATCTGGAGCTACACCCAAAGGGCTATAAAACGGTGCATACTCTTTGACCCAGCAATATTACTCCTGGTCTGAATCCCAGAGAAATCAAAGAAAAAGGAAAAGGACCTACTTGTACAAAAATATTTATAGCAGCTCTTTTTTGTGGTGGCAAAGAATGGAAATTGAAGAGGATGCCCATCAATTGGGGAATGGATGAACAAGTTGTGGCAAATGACTGTGGTAGAATACTACTGTGTTGTAGGAAATGACAAGGAAAGCAGTTTCAGAAAAACCTGGGAAGACTCACATGACTCATGCAAAGTGAACAGAACCAAGAGATCACTGTACCCAGTAACAGCAATATTGTAAAGATAATCAACTGTGAATGACTACTCTTATCAAGTTAATGATCCAAGACAATTCCAAAGGATCCATGATGAAAAATACTGTCCATTGCCAGAGAGAGAAATGATAAAATCAATGCAAACTGAAGCATACTTTTTTTACTTCCTTTATTTTTCAGGGAAAGGGAGGTCTGTGTTTTCTTTTGCAACATGGCTAATTTGGAAAAATGTTTTATATAACTCACATGTATAATCTACATCATATTACTTGCCTTCTCAAAAAGGGGAGAGGAGTGGAAGAGAGGGAAAGAATTTAGAACTCAAATTTGTAAAAAATGACTGCTAAATTTTTTTTACATATAATTGGGAAATATTTTACAAAATAAATAAAAATACATTTTTAAAAAACAGTTTAGTTTACAAAATAAAATTTTAATGAGAGCAATTTAAAGGGAGAAATTTTCACACCAATCAACTTTTTTCAATAGCAAAACCAAACAATTAGAATTTGTACTCCCAAAAGACAAGAATCATGTTTGTCTTCTGTGTGGTATATACAATATCTTACATATTTAGGTATACATAATTATGATAAGAATCAAAGTTGTTCATAAGATTAGGAGCTAGAAGGTAACAAAAAACATCTAGCACTTTTGGTGTTAGAAAAGAATTGTAAACCTAGTGGATTCACATCAGTGGGGAATGGCTGAATAACTTGTGTCATGTGAATATAACAGAATATTATTGTTTGGTAAGAAATAATAATGGGGAGGTAGGTTGCGCAATGGACAGAGCGCCAGGCCTGGAGTCAGGAAGACTCATCTTCCTGAGTTCAAATCTGGCCTCAGACACTTGCTAGCTGTGTGACCCTGGGCAAGTCACTTAACCCTGTTTGTCTCACTTTCCTCATCTGTAAAATGAGCTGGAAAGAAAATGGCAAACCAGTATCTTTGCCAAGAAAACCCCAAATGGGGTCACAAAGAGTTAGCCATGACTGAAATGACTTAACAACAAAAAGAAATAAGTATGAGGAATTTAAGAAACATGGGACAATTTGTATAAGCAGATACAAAATAAACAAAAGAATAATATACAAAATGACTACAACAATAAATGAAAAGATGCCCAAAAGGTAGGTGGACTCTAAGTAAATGAAAAACCAATAAAAGCCCCAAAACAGATGATGAAACTATCTCCCTGGGCTTGCAGTGAGGTGGAGGACTCACAGCAGAAAGTTGTATACTCAGAAGCGGTCACTGGCTTTTGTTTAACTGCTCCTTTTAGATACAAGGGAAAGTTCAGTTTCAAAAGCTGGGAAAGAGAGAGTATGTCCAGAAATGACTGCAGTTTTTAAAAATATTCTACTGAAAAAAAAACCATAAAAAATATCTAACTCAACTGCCTCATTTTACAAATGAGGAAAATGATTGAGAGGAATGAAGTCTCTTCTCTGAGGTCCCAAATGTGGGTTAGAGCCTGGATCCTCTAAGGCTCTTCTGTTCCTTGCCAGGTTCTGCTCCTAACTCTCCAAGCTGTTCTCTTGCAGGCTCTGAAAGTCTCTATTTTCAGAAGCCCCCTCACGGTACTACTGGACTTCACCCTGGGACCTCCCTCCAACCCTGGATTCCTCACCCTGGGAGTTCACTGCACCCCTGCTGCCCCTTTCTCTCACTCAAGGTTTCCTGCCAGAACCTCTACTCTGATATTTCATTACAGGCTGCTCTCCCTCCCCTCCACTCCACCCCACCTTCTCCCACCTTCCCCATCCCCCTACCCTCACCCCCTGGACCACCTTACTTTCCATACCTGGTACTTTCTCCCTTCCTCCCCACACAATTTATCAGATTCCTTTCATGTATTCTCTTTCCCCCATTTGCATGTAAACTCCTTGAGGGCAAGGACAGTCTTTCTGCTTGAACCTGTATTTCCAGAGCTTAACACGGTGCCTAGCACAGAGTACTAATGCTTAATGATGCTTGCTGACACTATACCACCCTGCTTTCAGAAAATCTATTTTAAATTCCACATTAATAAAGTAGCGCATATTTTATAAAGACAAAAACTCAGAATCACATATGAAATCTTATTTCAAAATCTACTTGTCATCTATAAAATCTATAGCAAATCAGTGGTAAACTTAAGTTACTTTATCAAATGAGATAATGCATATAAATTGCAAACTCAAATGGAAACTACTACAAATGACATCAATCACATAAGTACATAGTGACTTTTAGATGCATTTTGTTAAAAAACGAAGTTTAGACATTTTATTATTCTGAATATAAAAGAGAATCATAACTATAAAGAGTCATACAGTGCCAAAGACAAGCAAATATATCCATACCTTTTAGAAGTGCTACAGAAAGTTGATCAGTGTTCAAATTATTGACATATTTGCCCAAATAAGTATTGAGAACCCAGGCTACAAGACCTTCCAACATGACTGTGTCTTGAGGGGATGTTTAAGACTCCAATGTCATTCTCTCTCACACACACTCATGGTTACAGAAGAATCTATGGGGGAAAATGAGAAGAAATGGAATTACTAGGTGAATCTCCCTAAATTGCCCTCAAGCACATCCCTATTTTTTTGGCAGCTGAAAGTAATTTCAACTCAGAGATTTAAAATCCAAAATATGTCCAAAAATCCATTTTGAAAAAAAATCATTTCAATGAATCAGTCAAAGAGAACACCAACAAGATGCTTCACTGAATTACATCAGGAGTGGATTATTCTAGATCAAGTTAAAGCTGAAGTTACTCTACTGACCAGAGAGAATGTACCAATGTTCACCAATCTTTCCTAGATTTGTCATTATAGGTCACCCTAACTCAGGTTTGGAAATTATGATTATATCATGATTAGAGGGGATGAGAATCTGGAAAGGAACTTTCTTCAGGTTTCTAGATGGACGTTGAGATGTCCCTTCCAGATCTGAAATTTTGTGATTCTTTTGGAGTATTACACACCTTTAAATATGGAGGAATTCATTCATTATCCATAGATAAATTTGTAGTAATAGAAAAACTATTACTATTAATAAAAGTTAAAATGCTGATAAGTCCTAGGAAAATTTAACACTAATTTATTCACTTATTATGAAAGCAAATGAACTCTCTTTGGTTCTAACTACTGGAGCTCAATACTGAATTACTGACTTAGTAATACCTACAATTCAGTTAGCATAATAGAAATAGAACTGGGTTTGGCATCAAAAAGCCTATATTCAAATCCTGGCTCTGAAAATAATCTTAAATTACCTCACACTTTTAGGAGCTTCAGTTTTCTTATCTATAAAAGGGGGATAATGATACTTGAATTGCCTACCTCACAGAGATGATAGAGGGCATGAATTTTGTAAGCCTTAAAACACTATGGAAATGTAAGCTACCATTATGATCTACTAGTACTATACCCCAATCCACATATGAGGAAATGAGGCACAAAAAGGTTAGATGAGTTTCTCAGGTCATTCAGCTAGTAAATCAAAATTGGAATTGAGTTATGAGTCTTGCCCACTGATCCACTTTCGCCTCTCTACCATTCAATTCAGACTTAGGCAAGAGATACTTATGATGTCTGCCAGGGCACTGATCCCATTTGAAACATTTTTACCTTCAGGATCATTTCCAAGTATTTCTGTCTTCCCTCCCTACCCCCAGGATTCACACTGTTGCCAGATGCACAATACCATCTACTACTGCTGAACTAACAAAAATATATAATCCATTTCTAATAAATTGTGTTAGCTCAGATCTCCCAGCCAGTCTTAACGGCTATTGCCCAAAGGCAGTTTGTAACCTAAATACAGTACTATATTAAAAATTAAAGAAAATAAACTTTAAAACAAGTAGGATCCTGAAAGTCATCTATCATCCAAACCCCTCATTTGAGGAAACTGAGGCCCAAGGGAACATAAATGACTCCGCCACAGAACCATGCACCTCTTTACTGACAGATCTAGAACAAGATGCTGTGTCTCCTGACTCCTCCTGGTCCAAGATTCATTCTACCACATCATAGGAGACTGAATAATTCCCTTTAAAAATGCTCAGAAAAAACAATATTTTGTAGAAACCAACAAATTTTAGGGAGGTTGTTGGGTATGCCTTACATAAAGATGAAATTTAAAAAGTAAATATGAAAACAAACATCTTCCTGACAGCCTGAGAAAAAGATACTTGACATGAAAATAGGACTACTGTAATCTTAAATGATTAAACTGACTGACAGATTATAGAGCTGTAGTGGCTGGAGAGGCAGGGGTGCAGGTCAAGAATGGGAGGGTATTGACACTAATTCTTCAGGGCAACTTCTCCCACAAGAACCAAGCGTCAGTCAGTACTGACACTTATTATTAAACTCAAGTTGTTTGACAGCTATTAGTTCTTTCTACTGTCCTGTCTAATCAGCGTCAAGTACTAACCCCTTCCTGGTCCCTTCTCACCCTGCACTTCAGTCCCGCCAACACTCAGTGGTTGTTCCTGGGTATCAATCAGTCCCAGTTCGCCAAGTGGCTGGTTGGTATGCATGACCTTGAGTTAGCCAGGATCCTCCTTCCTGAAAGTGGCCAAAGCCAAAAGGAAGGAGCTCCCCAGCTCCCCTCTCCAAACAATGCACCGATTTTTTCCCAGGGTGGCTGATGCAGGTTGTAGCAGGGATACAAGTGTGCTAGGAGGGGAGCCCTGAAAGGAGGCAGGCAGAGTATCCCAGCAGGAAAGGAAAATATCAACAAGTGACAGTTCCTCCTCCGCAGCCCTTCGGGCTCCCACCAGGGACGGGAAGGGAGGAAGGGCACGAAAGAAGCCCATCACACTGCCTAGTTTCCTGGATGGGGGGCTGAGGGTGGATCCCTGTTGCCGGGGTCTTGCACAAGAACAGCCGGGCTCTTCGAAGGAGGGTCTGCCCAGGGACCTGGATACCTCCCACCCAACACCAGAAGCCTGGGATCACTCCAGAGGGCTCACTTCCGAGAAGGGGGTAGGCAGTTCAATGGCCTGGGTGTCTGCCAACTTGGGAAGACTGCACCCAGAAAAGAGGGACCCCCTCCCCGTGGCTCAGGTGCCCGGCCTCACACGGACCCAGGCCCGGGCACTGAAAGGGACTAAGAGGGGAGAGGGCTCAAGCACCCGGCCGGGTCTGACCCATCTCGGGGTGAAGCTCTGAAAACCTTCCTGGGGGGAGGGCGGGCCTCAGACGGGGTCCTACTAATGCACTTTTGCACCAACTCTCAGACCCTGCCAACTCACACTTCCCACACTCACACCTGCTCTCTAACACCACGTCGTGTCCACACCGGCTGCTCACACCCACGCTCACATTCCTAGTAAACTCATCCTCACACCCACTCGGAAACATCAGCATTAAAGGTGCACACTCGGTCATATGCACTGACACACTCGGTCACACACACTGAAAACATTCACACTCAAAATCACACGTGCCGACACTCGGACGATCACACCCACGGGCACTTTCACAGTCGGCATGTATTCACACACACACAGGCACACTCGCCCCGGTCACGTGTGTCCACTGACACACTCGCCCCTACTGGCCCGGTCCCAGTCACGTGTGTTCACACTCAGGCACACACTCGGGGTCACCCACGCTCACACGCTCAGGTGACCCTCACACTCATCCCCCAGGGCCCCACCCTCGGCCGCTCGATCACCCCTTCCCGCCGGCCCCGCGGTGAGGGGTGGGGGTGGTCCCGGGGGTCCCCGCCCCGGCCGCTCCGGCCTTAGGCCGGAGGACCCCCGGACCCCCCAGCCCCACCCCGCCCCTCCCGCTCCCCCCAGCTCCCCACCTGCCGCTGCCTCGGCTGCTCTTCCTCCTCCTCCTCCTTCTGCTCCTCCCCCTCCGGCCCCTCAATGGCGCCGGCCACCGCTCCGTCCAGGCCAGACCTGATCAATCGAGCCCGCGCCCGCGATGTGGGCCCAGCCCAGTGAGCGAGAAAGAGCGCCGAGTCATCGATGGGCTCGCCCCGCCGCCCCGCCCACTCTCCCGTAGACCTTCCCCGCCGGGCTCCTCCCCTTTCCGCCCCAGCTCCATCCTCCTCCCTGTCCCGTCCCCCCCCCCCCCGTCCTTCTCTGCTCCTCCTCCGCTCCACCCCTCAGGCCTACCCGGGGGCGCCAGGGACTCTGGGAATCTGCTAGTAGGTGTGGGCTCGGGCTTGAGTGACCTTGACCAAGCCGTGCGCTTCTCTAGACTCCGGGCGCCTGCGGGGGAGGGGCGGGGCGTTACCGTGACGGTGCGGCCGGGCGAGCTGCGCCTTTCCTCCTCCCCTTACCTCCTCCGCCAAAGAATCCTGGACTCAAAAGAGCCGGGCTTCGGGCAGAGAAAGCTAGAAACTGGCTCTGCCTGTTGGTGAGTGGATGCACTTACTCTTGCATGTGCTAGGCGCTGTGCTCAGCCCCGGCGCTGAGGATACAAAGTAAGCAACAAGCCAGTTCCTGCCCTCGGGGAGCTCCCAGTCTACTGGAGGAGACAACGTGTAAACAACGAAATACAAGCTATATATGCTGGATTCACCGGAGATTATTTTAGAGGGAAGGCGCTGGCACGATGGGGGATTCAAGAAAGAAGGTGGAGGATTTAACTGGGGCAGCCAGGAGGTGAAATAGAAGTGGAAGATTTAAAAAAAATAATGGAGTGGACTGATAAAGAACTGATTTGGACAACATCAAGCAACAAGCAATTAATAGGCACCTACTATATGCCAGGCACTATACCCTGGCATTGGAGATAGAAAGACAAAAGTGAAACAGTCACTGACCTCACGGAGCTTAGATTATTGGAGGAGAAAATAGATACGTATGTACAAAATAAATACAATGTTATTTCAATAGGAAAATACTGGGAGCTGGGGTAAAAGATGAAGCAGTTTTGAAAATGTCAGTTACTTTCTGACAGGGATTGTTTAATTCAATCACCAGTGCCTGGCACACAGTAAATGCATAATAAATGATTGATTGATTTAACCCAGTTTGAAGGAAACTAGGGATTGGAAGAGGAGGGAGCGCCACATACTTCCTTGAGATTCCTCCAGCGTCTGCTGGATACCCTAACAAGTTATAGACTCTACATTTTCCCAAGCATTTTGCTAAAACGCATACCCTTCCACTCTGCCTCAAAGGTCCCCTATCATTCAGTTCCACCTGAAGCAAGGTCCCTTTAAGGAATTAGGAAACCAGGGTCTTCTGAGATTGTTCCTGAAATCCCCTAACTCCACTTACAAATAACCAGTTATGTTCTTTCTGTTACCATAGAATGGGGGCTTTTACTATCAAACAGCGAATTTCCATTCTACATTTAAAAAAAACTGGGAGATGGATAACAGCTGTTTTCCCAAGCCAGAGAGAGGCGGAGGGACTTGCTTAGGGTCACACAGTAATTCAAAGGGCAGATTGAGGCCTAAGGATAAGATGGGAAGTGGTTCCTTCACCATGCTGAAGTCCTACTGTCTATCCAGTAAGTGGGAGAAGTATTTTTGTTTGCTCTGTTCCTAACTGATGCCAAATTGACATTGTGCAGATCATGGTGGGCAAAACCAAGCTGCTTGGAGAACTGTCTTTCCCTCCCTGTTGAGGTGTTATAGAAAGAGCTTTGGACCAGGGTTTTAATCCCAACAATACCACTTAGGCAAGCAGCTTCCTGGGCCTCCATCTCCTCCTCAATGAAATGATGGATTTGGAACAAGGTACCATCCAACTCTGGCTTGCCTTTCATACCATCCTTCCTATTTGTTTCCTGTCACCCATGGACACTGACAGAATTTCTCAGGTCAGTTAACATTAGGTTCAGATCCAAATCAGGGGACCCCAAAAAGAAACCAGGCTTCAGGCTGATAAAAATCAAAAGTCAACCCTACAACACAGAGACAACATCAGAAAGCCCCAACCTTTTCTAAGATCACCTTCTGTTTACCTTTATACATCTTGCATGTAAGCATCTAATTTGTAGCAAGCACTTACTGATTAACTGACTTTACATGCCATACCATTTGGTCCTCACAATAACCCTTTGAGGTAGGTACTATTTTTATCACCATTTGGCAGACTTGCTCAGGATCCCACAGCTACTAAGTGTCAGAGGCCTGACTTGGCCTGCCTGTTCCTGATTCCAGACTATTAGTATTGGCCCAAAGTGGAGTGGGCCTCACTTGGGAAGGCAATGGGTTTCCTTTCATTAGAATTCCTTTTCAGGTGCTGGTTGAACTACACCCCTCTGAGGTCCCTTCTGGGATGATTCTGGGATGTAATCCAAGTGGGCACTGGCTCTGTTTAGACAGGTCCAAACTTGTGGTGCAGAGAAAAGAGAGCTAGAGCTGAAGACAGATGCCCTGGGTTCAAATCCCAGCTCTATCTGCTAGTCAGCAGGAGCAAGAGAAGAATAGGTATGGGAAATCACCAGCAGGTCAGTTTGACCAGAGCAGAGAGTATATATGAAGCAGACAAGCAGGGCAGTTTGGTTACTATCCTGGTCAGTTTAATAGGGTAGGTAGGTTGGGACTTGTGAGTTCACTGGGAACTCCAAGGTAGGAAATTCCCTATACTGATGCCTGTTAGTGCATTCTCTATAATTTGTACTCTGTTACACAAGGTTAAAAATGACTTGCAAAGGATCTAAGACATCTCCAAAAGTCTCATGATGGAAAATGCTATCCATATCCAGAGACAGAAATATAGAGTTTGAATGAAGATCAAAGCATACTATTTGCTCTTTTTTTCCCCTTCTCTTTTGTTTCATTTCTTCTTTCTTGTGGTTCCCCCTATTGGTTCTAATTCTTCTTTACAACATGACTAATCTGAAAATATGTTTAATAGGAATACATATGTAGAGCCTATATCAGATTGCACGCCTCTTGGGGAGGGAGGCCAGGAGGTAGGGGGAGAAAATTTAAAATTCAAAAGCTTATAGAAGTGAATGTTGAAAACTAAAATAATTAATTTTAAAAAATGTTTTGCAAATAAGGTCTTAGAGTCAGGGGTGGGGAACCTGTGTCCTTGAGTCCACATGTCTCCCTCTTGACTGAATCCAAATTTCACAGAACAAATCCCCTTTATAAAAGGATTTGTTCTGTAAAACTTGGACCCAGTCAAAAAGCCACACCCAAGGACAGGGAATTGGGAAAAGACACCATTGTCACCTGGCTAGTTCAATAGCTTTCCTGATACCTGACAGTTAGACACTAACTGTGTGACCCCAGCCAAGTCATTTGACCTCTATCTGCCTTAGTTTCTTCATCTGAAAAATGTAGATAATAATAGCACCTCCTTCCCAGGGTTGTTGTGAAGATCAAATAAGATAAGATTTGTAAAACACTGCAAAATTTTAAGTGCTATATAAATGCTAGCTGCTGCTGTTATTATTGTTATTGTTATTATTGTCTAGAGTCACACAGTCAGTATGCATCACAGGTGGGGCTTGAACTTCTTCTGTCTTCCTGGCCATCTCTCTCCCCACTATACCACACTGCCTCGTAGTAAACCAACCTGAATGTACTCAACCTTGTTCAGTTTAAAATACAGTCTTTTTTTTTTTGCATGTACACTATTAGAAATCCAGTTTCATACACAGTCTTTTTTTCTGTTCTTTGCATATTAAAATGTCCATGTATGTGACATTAGTAATAAAGAAGATTTAAAGAAGAGAGCGCATGAAAAGAAGTAACAGGAAATCAACAAATAAGATGTTTTCTCATCTTGAAAATGATGTTGTGCCACATGCTCTGGAAGCTTCCCAGTCCAAGATGTGGTGAACCCTTCCACAGTTAGCAGAGTGAGACAGACGGTGGAAAGCACATTGGTTCTGGGGTCTGAGGACTTGGGTTCAAATGCTGCTTCTGACACGGATTACCTGTGTGACCTGAGGCAACTCACTAAATTGTAGGGGCCTCAGTTTCCTCATCTGTCAAATGAGGGGGCTGAAATAGAGATCGCTTCCAGCTCTGTTCTGTGATCCCAGTGGACAGTTTCATGAATTGCTGTGGCCAATAACTATTCATCCCTGATCATGACATCCTCAGATAAGCTGCAGGAGAGCCCCCGGGGTCTGTCACTGAGTCTACACTCCAGAGCTCAGGTTCCATGGATACAGCCTTGGAGAAACCAATCTCCCCAGTCCTCCAGATTCACAACCTGGATCCCTCACTCTCTCTCACTCCCTACATGCATCTATTGCTAAGGCCTGTTGCTTCTGCTTTTGAGGTGTCTTTCCTATGCTCCCCTTCCCTTCTCTGACTCCACCCTGTCAGACCCTCTGCTTCTCTGATTGGAGAGTAGGACCATGAACTCCAAACGTCCATTTAAGGAGAGAGCTCATCTCCTCATTTCTCACCTGGCTGCACTACTTTGAGACTTCTCCAATTTTTCCTCCATGCCCCCACCCCACTCCTACCTTTACAATTTCTTTTCTGTTTCAGTCTTCTCCCATTAGATTGTATGCTCCTTGCTAGCAAGGATTGTCTTTCTTTCTTTTTTTTCTTTTTTGTGATTACATCCCTAGCACTTAGTAAAATGCCTGGCATATATAGCAGGTGCTTAATAAATATTAATTGACTGACTGACTAACACTGAGACCACCCTTGTGCAGACCCTCATCACCTCCTCGAGTCTTTCTCCACTCCAGTCCATCCTCCATTCAGCTGTCAAAGTGATCTCTGTAAAGAACAAGTCAGACCACATCATCCCTACCACCACCACCAGTCACTCAACTCCAGTGGCTCCCTATTGCCTCCAGGATCAAATATAAACTCCTCTGTTTAGGATTTAAATCCCTCCAGAACTTGGCCCCCCTTTACCTTCCTAGTCTTCTTACCTTACTCCCTATCATGTATTCTAGGACCCAAGGGCACTGGCCTCCTTGCTGTTACCTGAGACACTACATATCTGGATTCCTGGCATCTAGCAAATCCCCATACCTGGAATTATTTCCCTCCTTCTCTGTGCCTCCTGGCTTTCTCAGCTTCCTGCAGGTCTAGCTAAAATCTTACCTTTTGTAAGAAACACTTCCCAGTCCCTCTTAATGCTAGTGCTTTCTCTCTGTGGATTATCTCCAGCTTACCCTGGAAATATCCTGTTTGTACATAACTAAAGGTTGGCCCCTCCATTAGACTTTAAGCTTCCTAAGAAGAGGGACTGGTTTGTTTCTTTATTTGTTTTTGGCCTTTCTTTGTATCCCCAGGAACTTAGCATAGTGCCTACCACCTAGTACATGCTTAACAAATGCATTGACTGAGGACAGTACCTGACACACAGAAAACATTTCATAATTGCACGGAACAGACTTCATTCTTGACCGACCCAGGGTCATTGCCACACCTCAACAAATATCCAAGGAAGGAATTATAAAGTTATCAGCAAATAATGACAACCTGAATGATGATGATGTTGCTTCAAAAGCTGAGTCTCATCCCTGGCTTCCTGCCACTTTGGATAAATCACTAAGTGTCCTGGAGCCTAAGGATAATTAAGTTTGTTTATAATATGCCTGGACTCACTATTAGAGATGTAACCTGATATTCTTTCCTAAGGCTTCAATTAGCCTTCAACCATAGAAAAGCACAAGAT
Organism: Phascolarctos cinereus; assembly: GCF_003287225.1. Classification (NCBI taxonomy): domain Eukaryota; kingdom Metazoa; phylum Chordata; class Mammalia; order Diprotodontia; family Phascolarctidae; genus Phascolarctos; species Phascolarctos cinereus. The sequence goes on from NW_027556098.1 coordinate 388,841,971, forward strand.
GTCAACTTGAGCTTGGTTGCACAAATTATGATACACGAATGGAATGGAATAGAATTGCACTGTGAGAAACAATTGAACATGGAAGAGTCAAAGATCATGGTGAAGAAGACTTATATGAAAAAAGGGGGGGGGCAGCTGGGTGGTGCAGTGGATAGAGCACTGGCCCCGAAGTCAGGAGGACCTGAATTCAAATCCAGCCTCAGACCAAACACTTAACACGTACTAGCTGTGTGACCCTGGGCAAGTCACTTAACCCCAATTGCCTTAGGAAAAAAAAAGGCTTATATGAACTGATGCAAAATGAAGTGAGCAGAACCAGGGGGGAAACAATTCAAGTGATCTTGTGAGTAGGAGTAATGTCAATAAAAAAGAATATACAATGAGCCTGTAATTATAATCACCAAGAGTGGCCCAAAGGAACTGAGAAAAAATGTTTCTCTTGATTTCAGAGGTGTGGGGTTATAGCTATGGAACTCTACATGCTAGTGCATGTATGGATAGTCATTGTCTTGGTTGGTTTTGCTGATCTGTTTTTTTTTTCTTTTTTAATCTTTGTAATGAGGGAAGGGTCAAGTGTAGGGAAGTGAGGAAGGATAGAATTAGAAATGAAGAAGATGTATAAGCAAAGGGCATAAATAAATTTGTTTTACAAGAAAAAAAGAAAAGAAAACTGTTCAAATAAAATAAAGTTTAAAATGAGTTTAAAAAAAATTCAGAAAAAAAATTCAGTCTTTAAATTGCTTTAAAAAACAAAGAAAAAGAAAACATGGAATACAAAGAACACAGAGCTGAGATTTCAAAGGCAGGTATAAGCAAGAGAGATGTCACTGACTGTCAGTTGCCCAGCTGTCAAAATATATAATTGATAAGAAAGACGGGAGCACTCAAGCTTTTAGGATCATAAGATTTAGGGCATCTAATGGAAAACTTTTGACACCATGACCCGGCACCAGGTACCTTCTCTCCCACTACACACACACACACACACACACACACACACACACACACACACCCTATTCAGTTTCTTTTTATATGTTGTCTTTGCTCATTAATGTCTAGGTTCCTTGAGGACAGAGATTATCTTTCTTCCCATTTATTTTTATATTCCCAGTGCTTGGTACATGGTAAGCTCTTAATCAATGCTTGTTGACTGACTAAAGCCCAGTCTTGGAATCAGGAGGACTTGGATTCAAATCCTGCCTCTGACCCTTAACCATCCATTTAGAGATAATTAGTTGATGCTTTCATTTTATAGATGAGGAAACTGAGGCAAGTATTCAAACCCTAATTCTCTGACAGCAAACCTGGTGTTGTTTGCATTTCTCAGTCTATTTTCTCTCATCTTTCTTTAACTTGAATGAACCCAAGAATGTTGTGGTTGAGAGAGAGAGAGAGAGAGAGAGAGAGAGAGAGAGAGAGAGAGAGAGAGAGAGACATACAGAAAGCTGAATAAGATCACTTCTTTATTGGATCATGCCCCATGGCCGAAGAGCAAGGTCAGTCTTGGAAGTGCTTAGAACCACAAAAGCTCTGAGTTGGAAAGTCTCTCAGCCAGCTCAAACACAAGCAATAAATTTCTTTCATTCTCAAGATCTAGGGCAGCATTCATCTGTAATGGGGATCCCCAGTCTTGAGGGGTATGCATTTGCTGTATGCAAAACAGTCACCAGTATTCTATCTCTGTGTCTCTTTGTTTCTGTCTCTATCTCTCTGTCTGTCTGTCTGTATCTATCTATCTATCTATCTATCTATCTATCTATCTATCTATCTATCTATCTATCTCTGTCTCCAAGGGAAAGAGCTGGAAGGGCCCTTTAAGGAACTCTAGTCCAATCCTCTCATTTAACTGATGGGGAAACTGAGGCACATAGAGGGGAAATTTAGCTCACCCTCATAACACCCCCCCAAGTCCAGTTTATCCAGATCTAATTTATAGCTAAATGAACAGAAAATTTAAATAGTGCATCCAGAGTCATGCAGTAAATCAACCACTGGGAAAGAGGAGAAGGGAATTTACCAGCTTACCAGCAGCAGATACCTTGATTCTCTCTCTAGTCTATTAAGTTGTTGGTGAAAACATAGGGGAGCTCCCCTTTATTACAATTAAGTGCCTGAGTGAAGAACATGTCTGCCAGGTAGGGCCAGCCCTCGAGTAGACAGAGCAGGGAAATCCCCTTTTGTCCAGAGCTATAACTTGTGTGTGGGAGGTCCATTCATGCCTTTATTTACCTCCCCAGTCCAGGCCACCATACCTGACATTCTGCATGTTAGGGAATGAGTCATTTTGTTGGGTCTTGAAATCTTGTCTGTCTTCCAAAGTCTCACAACCCTGAAAGGGCTGTCCAGGGACCAGGAATAGCCTACAGCTCATACCTTTACCACTGGACCCAGGAAAGGGTCCTAGAGATGATGAGAGTAAGGACCCTGTCTGAGACAGTTCTTAATATAATGAAAAGGTCACTAGATGTGGAGTCCTGTATCTGAGTTCTATTCCTGGTTCTGTTGTTCCTACCTCTGTGATCTCCAGCAAAGCTCCATAGACCTCAATGTCTTCATCTGCAAAATAAAGGGTAAGGACTAGATGGCTTCTGAGACCTCTTCCACCTCTGAATCTATTATCCTATAATCTAGGGTGCTTCAAATCCTGCTCAGGGCCAACTCTAGACATCAGTTTGTGATCTTGGAACAGAAAGAGTTATTGGGTCATTACAAAAAGAACTTGAGATGACGATAATAATGATGATGATGATGATGATGATGACGATGACGATGATGATAGTAGCTCACATTTATATGGTGCTTTACAAATATTATTTCATTTAATCCTCACAGCAACTATGTAAGGTAGGGACTATTATTATCCCCATTTTACAGATGAGGAAATGGAGGTTAAGTGACTTGCCCAGGGTCACACAGCTAGTAAGTGTTTAAGAGGAGATTTGAACTCAGGTCTCCAGGGGCGGCTAGGTGGTACAGCAGAAAGAACACTGAGCCTGGAGTCAGGAAGACTCATCTTCCTCAGTTCAAATCTGGCCTCAGACACTTACTAGCTATGTGACCCTAGGCAAGTCACTTCACCCTGTTTGCCTCAGTTTCCTCATCTATAAAATGAGCTGGAGAAGGAAATGGCAAAGCACTCCAGGATCTCTGCCAAGAAAACCTGAAATGAACAATAATACTTCCTGACTCCTAGTTCAGCACTCTATCCACTGTTCCAGGAATGTGTGTGGTGGAGCCAAAACAGAAACCTGCCTTTCCCCTTGAAAAACAAGCTCCACATGACTGCTGCTCTGAGAGAATATAATGACTCAGCGAAACATTGGAAGATTTCTCTGAAACTGATGCAGAGTGAAATGGGCAGAACCAGGAAACAATAGGGACAATAACTGCCAACAGTGTGAGTGGAAAGAACGATAACAACAAAATAATCAAAACTTATTGATTAACTATAATGACCAAGCTAGGCCTGAAAAGAGAGACAGGAGAAGGTAACCTCCTCTTGCTTCTTTGTAGAGGTGAGGGACTACGGGTGGGGAATACTGCTATAGTGTCCTACTGGGTTGACCTGTTGGTTAGTTTTGCTGAATTGATCTTTTTTTTCCCTTTTTTATTCTTTATTCTAAGGAATGACTCTCTGGAAGGAAGAGGGGCTAGGGACATATTAAAAAATGCAGATGATGTAAAACAGAAGGTATCAAGATATATTTTTTAAACCTCAAGCTCTATATGGTACAACATGCAGTGAGATAGGACTCCTTTTAAAGAAACCACCCACAGAAGCCAGAGAGCTTACCCAGCTCCCAGAATAGGTCTAAACAAGCATTTGGTATGTCCCCTCAGGCATTTCCAGACAGAGTTGCCTCTGTTTATTGACTTTACATTTAGAAGGGAAATTAAAGATCATCTTATCTAGTCTAACTACCTCCCCCATTTTATAGATGAGCAAATTGAGCCCCAGAGTGGGAAAACATAACTTATCCAAACCTGCTCAGCTGACCCAGATCCTCCAAAACTCAGACTTTTCCCCTTACATCATGAATCACACAATTTCCAAGTCAGAAGGGAGCCGAAAGAACTGTCACACTTGATCAAGAATCCCACCTACACCAGACTTCTACTGAGGGGATACCCCTCCCCCCTATCCTTCCCCCCCTCCCCCCTCCTTCATGACATCCCATCACCCTTTGGGCTAGCTTTTATTGGGAGGACATTTTTCCTTCCAGTGGGCTAAAATTTGCCTAGTCTTCATTTTAAGTAAACCTGTGTTATAGGCAATGAAAGGTTTAACAAATGGAATGTTTAACTCCCAAAAACAGGACATGCTTTTAAGTTAAATCTGCATTAATAATATTTTTCTCCATCACTTTCCTAAGTCTGGATAATTAACAAAATAACAAATCAAGTCCTGATTTGTACTGTTCGGTTTCCCAACTGGTTCCAGCACACCCCTGGTTACAGGGTTCCCAACTTAACTTCATTGCTGAATAATAACACCTTTGTAGAGCCCTTTAAGATTATGAAGTATTTCATTTTTAAAAAATACAGATTTCCTTTTTTATTATGAACTTAAACATAAGCACTTCAATATGTAAAGAATTGAAAAGTATATAAAACTGACTTTCTATTACTTACAATTTGGGTTTTTTTAAAGTGTCTATTAACTTTAACATGATAGGAAAAATATTGTCCTCCTTGTCTTATTTAATTCTGAACATCTTTGGTACAAAGCACTTTACATCCATTATCTCATTTCATCCTCACAATAGCTATGGGAGATACAAATATTATTTTATAGTCTCATTTTCCAGGTGAGAAAACTAAGATGCAGAGAGGTAAAAACTAGAAAAGATAACTAAAACACTTGATGACAGAATCAAAATTCAAAATTATCTTCATGGACTGGAACATTTGGCCAAATCTAATCTGATGAAATTTATTTGGAATTAATGTAAAGTTTTACTCTTTGGCTCATAAAATCAGGATGGAGACAGCAGACTAGACATAGGTTTCTCTGAAAAAGACCCGGGGGAATTTAGGGACAAACTCATTTTGGGGCAACAGGGTCCTGATATGACGGCCACAGTACAGTATTAGGTTTGTGTCCAGGAATCTGGAAGTGATAGACCCACAGTGCTCTGTCCTAGCCAGACCCCATCCATAAAGAGCATTAGAATGACCACAATAAGCTGGAAATCCCACAGAGGAGGACAACTAGCATTGTGAAGTGCCTGGAGATCAGGAATATGAAGACTGGTAGAAAGAAATGAGAATATTGGGTATATAAGTATGTATATATACAGATATGTGCATATATGTGTGTTATACACGTGTATACACCTGGGTTCAAATTTATGCATACACATATATATGCATACACACATTTATGCATTTGTTTACCTATATTTATATAATATTTACACACATATACAGCTGGAACCAGCTGATTGAGAAGAGCTCTGTGTTAAATTCTCAGTACGAGAATTTATACCTTGGAAATCAGCAAATGCTACAAAGCAGGGCTTAAGTCACTGTCTTGTTGATAGCCTATGGGGGTGGGAGGGGAATGTTAATAACAGATTAAATTTAAAAGAATATGTGCGTAAATCTGTGTACATATACATGAATAGTGGCATGTAAGTGGAATATATTGCTAACTATTATTGGTAGTATATGTACTAGTATACTATACACACACACACACACACATATTATAGCTATTATTAACAGTTGTTGTTTAGTTATATCTGACTCTTTGTGACCCTTTGGACATTACTGTTCATGGGGTTTTCTTGGCAAAGATACTAGAGTGGTTTGCCATTTCCTTCTCCAGTAGATCAAAGCAAACTAAAGTTAAGTGCCTTGCTCAGGGTCACACAGCTAGTGAGTATCTGAGGCCAATTTGAACTCAGGTTTTCCTGACTCGAGAGCCAGCATTCTATCCACTGAGCCATCTAGCTGCCTTCGAGACAAATGGAGGTTAAGTGACTTGCCCAAGGTCACAGTAAATGTCTGAGACCAGATTTGAGCTCCAGTCTTCCTGACTCCAAGACCAGTGCACTGTCCACTGGGCCATCAACCTTCAGGCCTGACTCTAACAGGACCCAGAAACGTTCTATAGTTTACAAAACGCTCTCCTTCTGATAAGCCCGTGTGGTAAGTAGTGCAAGCATCATGATTTCCATTTTACAGATGAGGATGCTGAGGCTTATCATACTTAAGCTTGAAGTCACCAAGCTGACAAACACAACTGTCAGAGTGGGCGCTGGGGTTCCTGACACAGTTCTGGTTCTTTGCTCTTTGCCGTGGTGTGCCTCATTGACCTTTCTAGATTTACTTTACATTATTCTCCCTCACATATCTAAGGTACAATGAAACTGGCCTGCTGTTCTGCCTACATGAAGTCTGCACATCTGTTCCCCATGCCTACAATACTCACCTTTGCCTCTTGAATCCCCAGATCCACTTAAAGCTTAGCTACAGTGCTGCCTCGTGCCTGAGGCCTTTCCTGGTTCTCCCACCAGAAGTTAGCATCCCTCGCCCAAAGACTTTGCATTTACTTTGTATAGTCAAGAAGCATTATGAAGTGCCTGCTATGTGCCAGGCACTGTCTTTTTTGTTTGTTTTTTAGGTAATTGGGGCTAAGTGACTTGCCCAGGGTCACACAGCTAGTAAGTGTCAAGTGTTTGGTCTGAGGCCGGATTTGAACTCGAGTCCTCCTGACTCCAGGGCCAGTGCTCTGTGCCACCTAGCTGCCTCAAGGCACTGTCTTAAAGTGCTGGGGATTCAAAGAGAGGCAAAAGTCAGTCCCTGCTCTCAAAGAGCTCACATTTTACAGATGAGGAATAGGAGTGCAATACATGCCTGTCAAATGGAACTGAAATGGTCATTCTTAAAATCTTCCTTTCCAAATCCTTCAGACTCTCAGCTTTTCTCTGAGTATCAGAATCCCAAATTATGCCCAAGCCTAGGTTAGAAGAGCCAAAGTCAGTGTAAGCTGTTTAAAAGTAGAAAATATTTTATTGCAAAACTATTTTATTATATAGTGCAAACTCTCATTGTATATCACGTCCAGGACACTGGCCTTGTGTCGCCTGGCCCATTTGGGAACTCAGGCAGAAACCTCAAGTGAGGAAGTCTATCGTAGTCTTTCCCGAGAGATGGGAATGAGGCGTTTCTGCAAGTGGCCACTAGAGGGGGCTCTCTTCCCATAATTGAATGACGTGGGCTAGGGTCTTCAGGGTGCAAGTTTCTGTTTCAAAGACGGAGTCCTCAAAGGGGAGAAATGACCAGGGGCCAATCTTAACCAATCAGTTATTACAGCTGCCAAGCGCCACATTCAAGTCCAGTGATTTTTTTCTCTTGCCCCCTGAGGTTGGTTAGAGTGGCTTTCACTTCAGCCAGAATCACGGAGTACAGCTCCACTTTGGATCTGGCCAGGTCCATAGTCCTGGCATCTTCTGCAAGGGTAGTCAATAATCACAGGAACACAGTTAGGCCTGGAAGAGACTTTGGACCTCATCCAGCCCAACCCCTTCATTTTACAGAGAAGTCAATGGACTTGTCCAAGGTCCCACAGGCAAACAAGGATTTGAATTCTGGGCCTTTGACTTCAAATTCATCCAGTGTCCACTGCAGTGCACCGCCTGTCACTGTTTGATGGACTTCTAGAAGATGTCCTAACTGACTTCCAGAATTCCACAGAAGAAGGAAAGTTTATAGAGAACTGGAAACAGCTTCCTGCTTTTGAATCCACAGTGCCTTGCACACAGTAGGAGTTTAATGAATGTTTGTTGAATTGAATAGAACATTCTACTCAGCAATCTCTTCTACAGTACACAAAATTATTTCTAGCATACACACCTGCATATACGCATTCTCACAACACAAATTCAGGTCTTTGGGGATATGGCACAAATGTGGCCCAGTGACTCATCCTGGGCCCTTGGGCTTTGAGGTAAAAAGGGAGAGGAGCAAAAAAGTACACAGCCAGGGACAGGCCCCCAACCTGAGGTAGCAGATTTTGAAAGGCTCGTGGGGCCTCACACAGCTCCAATTCCCGTCTCCTCCCTTAGTCACAGATTTAGAGCTAGAAGGTCCCCAAAGGTGACCTAGTCCAACCCCCTTCATTTTGCAGATGAGGAAACTGAGGCCCAGAGAGGGAAAGTTATTTACTCAGGATCATAAAGGGAATGCGCAGCAGAGCCAAGATATGAACCTGGCCCTCTGGTTCCAGATCATTCATTCTATTCCCCTATACCATACTCCCATATGAAAGGGATCACTGCTTTGCCAAAATGAAGACTTCAGATTATGAAGCCTAAATGAGCAGGGTTTCAAAGAGGAAAGGGGGCAGGTTCAGGAAAGTCTTAGTCACCGGCCTTCTATGGTGGTTACAAGTGTCATAGAACTTGAGTCACAAGAGTCAACCCAAGAAACAAACCTTTCTCCCCATCATGAGCATCTGAGAGGTTCCCTTCCCACTCCCACCCCAAGCCTCTCAGCATGAACTGTCCTAAAATCTCAGAGTCTGAAAGGGACTCCCTACCCACCACCACCACCGGCATGGCCCTACAGTTCGTAGGATCATAGATTTAACACTACAAAAAACCTTGGAGGCCATCTAATCCAACCTTCTGGTTGGACAGATTAGGAAACTGAGGCCTGGAGAGGTCAAGAAACTTGCCTGAGGTTATATAGCTAGTAAGTAGCAAAATGTGTGATTCAAACCCAGGTCTTCAGATTCCAAAATCCATTGTTCTTTCTGCAGTACCATGCTGCCTTTTAATAATCCCATCTCTCTCCCTCAGTTGCACCCTCCCTCCCATTCCCCAGCTATCTCTTCCTCCTAGCCTACCTGAGGAATATGGGGATAGGAATCCTGAAGTCTTCATGGAGAGAAGGATCAGGATCTAAGAGTATTCTTGGCTTACCAAGAATTTGGCATTTAGAAGTAGCCTTGGAAATCCTCTAGTCTCTCTCCTTCATCTGACAGATGAGGAAACCAAGGTCCAGAAAGGGAATATGGCTGAGCCAAGATTGCAAAGTTCTTTAGAGGTGGAGCGAGAAACCCACATGTCCTGACTCCCAGCTCAGGCGCCATGATGCGTCTTGGAAGAGATAAAGCAGGATAAGAAAACTGAGAAAGGGGAGAAACCAAGGTAAAAGGCATTCAATACCTCTCCCTGTCATCTCTTGTCCCCACTCTCTAAAGGCATGAGACAGGCCTCTGAGGATCAAGGCCCTTGGAAGGGGGGGAGGCTGGCCCAAGAAAAGCAACAGAATCCCACCATAAAAGGCAGACCTCAGAAACAGTACAGGGGTCCCTCTGAGAGTATCCTGATGAGGTCACTCAGCTTCTGGTCAGATCCTTCCAGTAAAGGGGAGACAAGAGGCCCAGCTTGTTAACTGAGTTTCATGCCCATATCCTGTATCCCGATGGGAAGCGGTTTCTCCTCTAAATCTGGCAGCAGGGTTTGTGGTGCATTCTGGGAGGCTGGCTTGCCCTTCCTGGGGCTCTCCTCTTGGGAGAAGGGGACATCCTCATTCCAGGGGGAGCCTGAGGAGCTGGCTTCAAAGTCAGGGCAGCTGCTCTGTGATGAACACTGGGAGGTGTGGTCGGAGTTACACACATTGACGATGCAGGTCACCTTGACCTGGGTCCCTCCATTGTGGGAGTGTTCTGTCAAGACACAAAGGAAGAAAGAAGGGTCATTCCACAGATACCAGGAGCCGGGAGAGCTGGAGGGATTGGAGGATGGGCTGGAGGATTCTCACTCTGGAGCAAGGGTGTTTAACCCAGGGTACCCCATGGGGTCCTGGGTAGATCTGTGAACTTAAATAGGTAAAAAAAAAAATCACATCTTTCTTTCTTTTCACTAACATCTAACTGATATTTAGCCTTTCTTTCAATTATTTTAAAACATTATTCTGAGAAAGTGTCCATAGGTTTCTCTAGTTTGCTGGAAGGCTCCATAAGGCAGGGGTATGCTGGAAGCAGTTCAAACCAGGTGTTAAGCCGATGGTTATGTTTTTAGTGTGAGCATTTATATATATACCTCAGAAACCAGCAAATGCTACAAATCACAGCTTGATTTATTGTTTTCTTAATTGTGACTAAAGAAAATGATGAAGAAAATGTTAATTATGGCAGATCAAACTTAATTGTGCATTGTAATATAGTATATGCATATATACATATATATATATATATATACATGCATATATATGAGAGCTGATTGTTAACTTTTACCAGCATGCCCCTGTGACCATGACACAAAATAAGCTTAAGAATTCCTATTCTATAGGTGCTACCTCAGACACCTACTAGCTGTATGACCCTCTGCCTAAGACACTTAACCTGTCTGGGTCTTGGTTTCTTCATCTGTAAAATGAGTGGATCAGACTTGATGATTTCTAAGATCCCTTCGGGCTCTAAATCTGTGATCTTTTGACCTTATGGGACAGGAAATCTAGCCATCAAAAAGTACTTAAGCACCTACTGTGTACCAAACGCTGGAGACACGAAGAAAGGCAAAAACACAGTTCTGCCCTCATCTGTAAAATGGGCTGGAGAAAGAAATGGCCAACTATTCCAGTAGCTTTGCCAAGAAAATACAAATGGGGCCATGAAGAGTCAGACATGACTGAAAAGCAACTGATTATCTATCTATTCATCTATCTGTCATCTATCCATTTATCCATCCATCTATCTATCTGTCATCTATCTGTATCTACATCTATCTATCCATCTATCATCTATCTATATCTATCATCTATCTATCTAATTCTATCTACCCAATCATCTATCCATCTATCTATCATCTATCTATAGCTATATCTATCTATCCATCTATATCATCAATCATCTATCTGTATCTATCTTTCTATCATCTATCATTTATCTGTATCTATCTATCCATCCATCTATCCATCTATCATCTATCTATATCTATCTATCCATATGTCTATCTATCATCTATCTATAGCTATATCTATCTATCCATCCATCTATCCATCTATCCATCTATCTGCCTATCTATCTATCATCTATCTATCTAATCTCATTTGATCCTTAACAACAGTCCAGGGAGGTATTATAAGATAAGAATTCCTTATAAAGAGGACCTTGTTTATATATAAGCAGGTGTTACAAAAATATTTGAAAAGGCTTCTCTTAAGTAGTTTAAACATTCCCTGGGAAACTGTTTGTAGTTATTTTCACTTGCAGATACTTTCCCCCACCCCACCCCCCACAAACAGCCCTCTTTGGGTTTTCATGTAAGTGCTATATTTGGAAAATTATGGTTTGACCCAGAGGTATGATCCACAGTCCTGTACTAATGAATGGTGTCAGCGGGGTTTCACTTCACCATGTTCCTGGGTACAGGGAAAGGGAACCGAGATTGCAAATGTTTTTCAAGGATAATCACTACATCAAAGACCATGGATCTGTAAAGATCCCTCTTCATTTGGCAGGTAAGGAAACTGAGCCCCAGAGAGGAAGTGATTTAACAGATGGGGAAACTGAGGCCAGATTCATTCAGATACATTCAGAGAGAGGGAAAGTAATTTCTAGGTCTCCTAGGTAACTAATGAGTCAAATGGATAAATGAGAGTTGACTACCTTTTCTTCCTTTTAATCCAATTTAATCCTAATCCTTTTTAATCCACAAAAACAGAGCCTGGGACTCTATTGGAGAAGGAGCCTCTTACCTGAGTTCATGGAGCCAGCCCTGGTTCCCTGGCCACACTTGGACCTCTCTGAGCTTGGAGCCTGGTGCGAGTTGTTTTCTGTTCCCTTGGTCTCCTGGAATTCCTTGGCTTCCCCACAGCTCAGCGTACTGTCCAGGGAGTTGCTGCTGGAGGTGGCTTCTGAATCTAGCAGGTTCTGCTGCTCTGTTCCGGTGCGGCCCAAGAAACTCTGGTTCTTCTCAGCTACTGAGTGAGGCTGGACAGGGAAACAATGACATGGGACCATCAGGAGACATCGGATTGGGGCTTGGAGGGAGGGACTTATTAGAATCATAGAATGTCTGAGCTTTAGGACCCTGGAATATCAGAACTAGGAGTCCTTAGAACACAGAATGTCAGAGATGGGAGGGCCCTTAGAACACAGAATGTCAGAGATGGGAGGGTCCTTAGAACTTAGAATGTCAGAGTTGGGAGGACCCTCAGAACTGAGAATGTCGGAGCTGGGAAGGGTCTTAGAACACAGAATGTCAGAGCTGTGAGAGTCCTTAGAACACAAAAGTTCAGAGCTGTGAGGGTCCTTAGAACCCAGAAGTTCAGAGCTGGGAAGGTCCTTACAACTTAGAATGTCAGAGTTGGGAGGACCCTTAGAATAGAAATGGCCGAGCTGGGAGGGGCCTTAGAATACAGAATGTCAGAGTTGGAGGGACTTAAGATGTGGGACCTTATGAAGGGTCCTTAGAGACCATGCATGCCAGGAGGTATTAACCTTTTTTGTTCCATGGATATGCCTTTTAACAGTCTGGTAAAACCTATGGACCCGATCTCAGAGTAATGTTTGTTGCTATCATTCATTATTGAAGGAAAGGCTACATTTCAGTTAAAGGTTAGTGAAAAAGATGCCACTTTTTTTTCTCATTTGAAATCTCTCCCAGAGTCTACTCAAGTTAAAACTTCATCTGTGCCAACTTCTTCATTTTAACAAAGTAAGGAAACTGAGACCCAATCGCAGGAAGCCACTTATTTGTCCAAGGTCTGCCAGTGAGGGAGCCAGTGGAAGAATCTGGCCTGGGGCTTGGCTCGATGTCCTTTCCACTGGGCCATCGTCAAGTGGGAGGGCTGACCTGAGGACTGTCTCTGAGGCAGTGAGTCATTATTATTACTGGAGCCATACCTAGAAGCAGCCCCCTCTGGGGTGAAGCCAGCATGTCTCTGCATCATTTTTCTGGGATGCATCCGAGGGTCCCGAGTGTGACTAGCTGGAGTTGGAAAATCTAGGAGCTGAGATTGCTGAAAATATTTTGTCATATTGCCCTTTGAAGGCAAAAATCACCTTCTCAAAATGCCTATTTTGAGACTAGCCAGGGGAGCTCGAATATGACACAAGGCTTTGTTTTATATGAAGGAGCTATCAGTCTCCTTAGTACTATGGAGAGAATGCTGGCCCCAGAGTCAGAGGACTCAGGTTCAAATCTCGCCTCTAATGGTTATTTCTGGTATCATCCTGGGCAGTTCACATAACCTTCCTGGGCCTCAGTTTCCTCATCTGTAAAATAAGGAGGTCAGACAAGATGGCCTTTTGAGACCCCCTTCAGCTTTGAATCTGGGACCCTAAACCTAGGGAAATCTCTGCCACGTTTCTTGTTTTCCCCATAGTACCAGTTGTAGGGGAGGGGAACTTAGTCAATTTAGTCTGACTTGACTCTCTGGGAGATAATTCTGTGCCTCAGTTTCTTTACATGTTAAATGGGCATACTAACAGCACCAAATTCCTGGGATTATTGTGAAAATCAAAGGAGATAATATTTGTAAAGTACTTATCACCCTGCCTGGCACGTAGTGGGTGCTTCATAAAAGGATGGCTAGGTGTTAGCTGAAATGGTAGCTTAGATGGCACAATGGATAGACAGAGTACTGGGCTTCGGGTCAGGAGGATCTGAGTTCAAATACAGCCTCAGATACTTACTAGCTATGCGACCCATGTTCAGCCAGTCCCTAATCAATGGGCATCCCCTCAAGTTCCAATTCTTCACCACCACAAAAAAGAAACAGCAGTAAATATTTTTGTACGCATGGGTCTTTTTCCTTTCTTTGATCTCCTTGTGGTATAGCCATGATAGTGGTTTGTCTGACTCAAGAGTTTCACTGAGTTTTTGTACATAGTTTTAAACTGCTTTCTAGTCCAATTCAAAGTTCCACCAACAAGGCATTAATTTGACTGTTTTCCTGATGCTTCTCTTGTGTGGATTAGATGATCTTCCCAGTCCAGACTTGTGTCTTCTAAGGACCCTCCCAGCTCTGACATTCCAAGTTCCAAGGGCCCTCCCAGCTCTAATATTCCCTGTTCTAAAGGCCCTCCTAACTCTGATATCTTGTGTTCTAAGGGCCCTTCCAGCTCTGACATTTCATATTCTAAGAGCCCTCCCAGCTCTGATATCCTGCGTTCTAAGGGCCCTCCCAGCTCTGACATTTCATGTTCTAAGGGCTCTCCCAAGCCCTGACATTCTGTGTTCTAAGGACCCTTCCAACTCTGACATCCTGTGTTCCAAGGGCCCTTCCAGCTCTGACATTTCATGTTCTAAGGGCCCAACTAGATATGACAATCTGAACTAAAACCCATAATTAGCTGAAGTATGGGGGACAACAAAATGAGTTGGTTTTTGTTTTCTTTCTCTGTTGGGGTAAGAGGAGGACCAAAGTGAAGGGAATGTAAGCTTAATTAATACGACTCAACAGTGTGACACATTGAACTAAGAAGCTGACAGGACCTTCACTTATATTGAGGGAGAGGGTAAAGTCTTGCTCTCCCTCCCCTGGTTGGACTACAGCTGGGTCACCGGGTTCAGTCTGGAGCTTTCTCTGTACATTAGGAAGGATAAATTGGATTGTGTCCAGAAATAGGGAATGGAGAGAGAGCTGGCAAACACCCCGTACAAAGTTCAGCAGAAAAAAAAACCAAACAAACCCACTTCCCCAGTGTGACCTGGAAGAGAAAAGACTTAGGCCATGGTAACTATCCTCAAAGATTTTAAAGGCTGTAATGGGGAAGAGGCAATACATTGGTTAAATTGGTTTAGGTTTTGTGTGACAATTAGAGCTTCCCATGAGTGGGAAGGGCTGCCTTTGAACATGGTGGGGTTTCTCTCACTGGAGGTCTTCAAACCTATTGGAGTACATTCTGGTCAGGACTATTTTAGAAGGGATCCTAGTTGAACTCCAGGATGGACCAGTTGGCCAGTAAAGCCCCTTCTGATGGTAAGATGCTGGGATTCTATGAGAATGGGGCTCCTGGGACAGTTCGCCCAGGGAAACCCCCTGTGCTTGCTAGGACCCACTTCCTTTTTTCACTGGGTCCCTAGCGTAGGTCCCAGACCATGCTCCCCTGCTGGCTGAGCCACTGAGCTTTACCACCCAAATGTCACTTCATCAAAATCACCTAACTTGGTACTTTTCAAAGGAGTTTTGTCTTTTCAAGAAACAGGAAGGATTATTTTAATGGAGTTAAGCAGAACCGAAAGACCCAAAGGCCAAATTCACCAACCTAACCTTCTAACAAACACATAGACCTCCTCCCACAACCTTCACCCCACGCAACTGACCAATACAGAAAGAATCGAAATTTATCACTTGTGTCAACCAAATTTCAGTTCCCTAGAACTGAAGCCTTTGGAGGGAGAGAGTACCGACTTGATTTATCCTAATAATAGGATTCAAGTACTCAGTCCCCAAATGGTCCCAGTGAGTACAGACTTGATTTATCCTAATAGTAGGATTCAAGTACTCAGTCCCCAAATGGTCCCAGTGATTCAGGAGCCTATCAATCCAACAGCACCTGACCCTGACATCAGGGAAACCCGAAGAGGGAGGAAGCAGCCGTCTGCTGGATATGAGTGTCAAGAATTTGGGCGTGGCTCTCCAAGCCCCATACCACACAGTAATGGGCTAGAAACAAGAAAACAACTCTGGTTTCATGGTACCTCTGAGAGGCTCTGGGTAGCCTAGCTGAAGAAAGTCTGATCATTAGCAACATACCAAGCACATATAGCTTCATTGTGCATGGAAGTGTCTAAGGCACTGATTGACGAACGGGGGTCCAGCCTAGCCCTGCCCAGTCCAAAGTGTACAACTATATGGTCCTTTGATATCATGATGGATGTAGGAGTGCACCACTCTCTCCACTGGTGGAAATCTCCACCGAGCCACATCATCTTCTCCCATCTATATTTTTTTTGTTCAGTCATGTCCAATTCTTCGTGACCCCATTTGGGGTTTTCTTGGCAAAGATATTGGAATGGCTTGCCATTTCCTTCTCCAGCTCATTTTACAGATGAGGAAAGTGAGGCAAACAGGATGAATTGACTTACCCAGGGTCACACAGCTAGTAAGAGTCTGAGGTCAGATTTGAACTCGGGTCTTCTTGACTCTAGGCCTGGAACTCTATCCACTACATCACCTAAATTCCCCCTGTCTACATACCCTTCCACAAATCTTCCCCAGGGCCTAGGCCCTTCTTCTAGATTTTGTGGATTTCAAGGGAGCCCAAAAGCTATTCGTTGGTTTTCCCTTCCTGTCTGCAAATGGCCTTCTTTTCTGATCCCACCTCTCTGAGGACATCCTCAGGGGTTTACTGACACTGGTCCTGAGCCTCTCTATTCACTATCTCATAAATGAACTGTAGCTATAATTCTTCTGTGAGGCAGTGTTCCATGATGTGCAGCCACAGATGATCACTGGCAGAATTCTGGGATTAAAAAGAGGGATAGCTGTTTGCCCAGTGCTACTCCTTCTGAACCTCTCTGCAGTATTTGACACCATTAACCACGCTTTCCTTCTGAAAACTTTCTCCTTTCTGGGTTTTTCCTAAAATTTCTCTCCCTTTGTTTTCTTCCTGTCTGACCAATCCTTCTCAGCCAACTGGAGCTTCAGCTATACCACATTGCCTAATTGTGGGTGTCTCATAGGCAGTGCAGTGAATAGAGTACCAGGACTGAAGTCAGGAAGATCTGAGTTCAAATCCAGCTTCAGACACTGTGTGACCCTGGACAAGTCACTTAACTTCTATTCTCCTCAGTGTCCCCAGTAGGGATAATAATGGCACCTAGCTCCCAGGGCTGTTGTAAGGATAGAATGAAATAATAATTGCCAACTGCTTAGCACAGTGACTGATGCATAATAAGCACTATATAAATGTTATCTAGTATTATTGTTCTAACCTGAGTCTGCTTCTCTTTCCTCTTTACACACTCTTTCCATGACTGCATCAGCTCTCTGGGTTCAATTGTCATTTCTAATCAGAGTCTTAGAGTGATATATCTAACTCCCATCCCATCACCAACTGGCTAATGGCCGTCTTCAACTGAAGGTACCAAAGATACCTCAAACTCGACATATCCAGCACAAAACTCATTATTTACCCCTCCAACCCAACCCTCTTCCAAATATCCCCGCTTTTGTTGAATGCACCACCCACCTCCCAGTCACCCTGGTTCACATCCTTGGTGTTATCCTTTACATCTTACTCTCCCATATCTCACACATCCAATTAGTTGCTCAATCTTGTTGCTTCTATGACCACAACATGTCTTACATAACCCCCTTCTCTCCATTCAGACAGCCACCTCCCCAGCTGAGGGTCTCATCACCTCTCACCTGGACTATTATAATAGCCTCCTAATTGATCCCTCTACCAAAAATCTCTCTTCACTCCAATCCATTCTCTATGTGGTCACCAAAGCGGTTTTCTTAAAGCACAGGTCTGAAGAAATGAGAAAATGCCCCTTCCTCCTTTTGCAGAGAAGGGGGATTATGGGTATAGAGGAGGGGAACTCTGGGTGTAGAGTATTGCATATACCACCAAACTCAGTTGATGTATTGATTAATTTAGCGCAACTGCTTTTTTCTTTGTTATAAGGAATAGCTTACAAGAAAGGGAAGAGGAGAGATATTGCAAATGAAGATAATCTAGAAACAAATTATATAAAATAAAATAAAATGAAAATAAAATAAAGAAGAAAGAATCAATGAAACATGAAAGAAACACAGAAGCGAGTAGAAGGAATATTGGGCAATCTTGGATCTACTATATCAAATTTAATATATATTTCTAAAAGCTGCACATAATTCATGGTGTCATGCACAACCCCCCTTTTTTAGGATTCATATGAATAAACTCTTTTTTTGGTTGATGTTCATAGCAATAAAAGACATTTTGAAATGTGCTATCAATAAGAATTAACCTTTTTTTATAAGTCTGAACAGAAAAGAAGGTAGAGTTGGTCATTTATGGGGTATATGAGAAAATAAATGGATAGTCCAAATCCTACACTGATACTTTTAAAATAGTCAAAGCAGTAGAGCGAGGTCTCCAGCAAGCTACTTGGTTTTTTATGAAAAATTTAGAAAAAGACAGAGAATAGCAGAGGTGTGGAGGGCTGATCAGCACTGTGTACCTGTGGGAGGGGTACCCACCCCACAGAGTTCACAGGTCCTTCTACCGTCTCAATGTAATATTTTAAGGAATCAGGATGTTTCATAATAAAAATTGTTCTTTGGGGAAAAGAGTGCTTTATCTGGCATCTTCCTCAGCTAGCTTGGGGAGTTGAGGAGGTAGGTGCAAGCCTTCTATAGGCCACTAGATGGTGAACCATGGATAGCCAATAGTTCAAGCTTAAGGAGGAGGAGAGAGCTACCAGGGAGAGACTGGCAAACTAGGGAAACTGTGGTCTATTACACTGATATTAAAATTTTTTTAAAAATATTGAAATATTGTGATACAGTGGAAAGTTTCCTGACTAGGAGTCAAGAATTCTTTCTTCTTAATCTGCTTCTGCCGTAACAATGATAATAACTGGCATTTATATAGCACCTACTACGTGTCAAATACTTTATAAATGTTATTTCATTTTTATCCTCACAACAACCCTGAGAGGTAGGTGCTAGTATTATTATCTTTATTTTACAGAGGAAAGTGAGGCAAACAAAGGTTGAATTTGCCCAAGGTCACATAGCAATTTAAATGTATAAGGCAGAATTTGAACTCGGGTCTTCCTAATTCCAGGCCCAGCACTTTATCCACTTCCCCACCTAGCTGCCTCACTTTGTGCCATGAACTTTCTGTTCAATTTGGGTAAGCCATTTCCCTTTTCAAATAGCCTCTTATGTATATAATGAGGGGATTGAGCTAAGAATCACTCCTAGCCTGACACCCTATGTTTTAAGGGCCCTCCCAGCTCTGACATTCTGTGTTCTGAGGGCCCTCCCAGCACTGACATCCTGTGTTCTAAGGGCCCTCCCAGCTCTGACATTCTCTGTCCTAAGGACCCACCCAGCTCTGACATCCTGTGTTCTAGGGGCCCTCCCAGCACTGACATTCTGTGTTCTGAGGGCCCTCCCAGCTCTGACATTTCATGTTCTCAGGGCCCTCTCACTTCTCACACTCTGTGCTCTAAGGCCCCTCCCAGCTCTGACATCCTGTGTTCTAAGGGCCACACACCTCTGATGTTCTTGTTCTAATAACACATCCACTTTGGGTGTTATGTTCAATGAAAATGTTGGACTATATTAAGAGGCATAATTAGATTACAAGAGAAACAGTACTTGGGATTCCCCTTTGCCTCCCTTTTCTAAGAATCAGCAGTCATTCACTACTTGTGCACATAGACTGTTCTAACCCGCGTCACCATTGAGTGACAGCAGTGAGGGCAGGATGTGGTGAAGATTCCCAATTCAGCAGTTTAGAGAAACTGAGAAACACCCAGTTAGAAGGGAGGGGCAAAAACGTCAAGTCAGCCATGCTAGAGGGCTCGGGCCAGGTTTTAGAAGACCCTATTCCAGGCCTGAGGCAGGAAGATGATACTAGTCATCTTTAGCCGGTCTCTTGGATTGTTTTCTTTCCTCTTCATATGATAAGGCTAACTTACATTCAGAGCAAAATTCACCACCACCCCGATCATCATTGCTCAATTGTACAGCCCCTGATAATTTCCAAAGCACTTTGATTTCCACGATCACGTTGGATGCTTCTCTGAGAAAGTTGAAGCAGGGGTTGTTGTCCATCTGATTATACAGATGCAAAACTGAGGTCCAGAGGGAGAAATGGACCTTAAGAACCAGAAGCCCCGGTTTAGAGTCCTGCCTCCATCAAGTGACTCTGTGGAGCAAGTGACCTCCCAATGCTTGGCTTCAGTTTCCTTGTCTACAGAACTAAAGGGTTGGAACTAGAAGGTCTGCCTCTAAGGGTTTTCCTGGGTCTGATGTTCTGTGTGCTAATGCTCTGGTTCTAAGCGCTTTTGTAAAGCTCAAAGTGTTGTATAAGGTAAATTATTAGTATTATTATTAAGTCCCTCTCAGATCTGACATTCCCGGTTCTTTTTTTTAATTAAATTATTTTCAGTTCCAAATTCCTTCCCTCCCACCTCCCCCTCTCCTATCCATTTAGAAAGCAAGAAAAACAAAACACTTTACAAACATATATACTCAAGCAAAATAAATTCCCTCGTTAGTAGTGACATCCTCTTTCCTAAGGCAGTTCTGACATTTTGTGTTCTAAGGGCCCTCCCAGCTCTGACATCTGTGTTCTAAGGGCCCTCCCAGCTCTGACATTCTGTGTTCTAAGCGCCCTCCCAGCTCTGACATTCTGTGTTCTAAGGGCCCTCCCAGCTCTGACATTCTCTGTTCTAAGGGACCTCCCAGCTCTGACATTCTCTGTTCTAAGGGCCCTCCCAGCTCTGACATTCTCTGTTCTAAGGGCCCTCCTAGCTCTGACATTCTGTGTCCTAAGGTCACATAAAGAATCAGAGACAAGGTTCCTTTTCCCATACCACAATGGTTTCCTATCAGACTGCAAGCTTCTTGAGGGCAGAGAGGAGGTCATCTCTTTGCCTGTTCTCCAGAGAGGCAGTTCCATAAGTGACTATCAGCTCATTCCCTGCAGACACACCCATGGCTATATCCCATATGTTTCCCTTTAAACCAAGCAACCATGAAGCAAAACTTACCACTTTGGTTTCCTCTTTGACGCAGGACAAGAGCTTTTCTACAAAAACAAAAACAAAAAACAGGAAAGGAAACATTTCAACCACCATCTCCCCCAAGAAAGAAACTGCCAGGAAAGGGTCAGTAGGAATGGTTGGTAAATCCTTGGGTAAGAAGTGAGCACCCCTCTAGAGTCTTGGCTTTGGCCTACCACTCCAGCCTTTTTGTCCCTACCTGATCTCTATTAAACTCAAACCAGTTTCTCTGTCTTTCAAATAATATCCTGCACATTCCCACCTCCAAGCTTTTGCTCAGGCAGTTCCCTCCACCTGCAGTACTGTCTTTCCATATCTAAATTATACCCACACTTCAAGCTGAAATGCTACTTTCCCATGAAGCCTCTTTTACTTTCCCAGCTAGGTACAATGTCTCCCTCTTCTGAACTCCCACAGTACCATGTTCCTTTCCTATAGCATTTAGCATAACCTGCCTTGTTTTCCTTACTTGTCTTAATGTCTTCCCTAGAAGACTGTAATCTCCTTGAGGTCATGGACCGTATCCTGTACAATTTAGAACTCTCCACATGGTAGACACTCAAAAAATGTTTGCTAGATGAATGAATGATGAATCCATCCTTCATGCATATTCCTGGATAATTTTTCTTAATGAATGTAACACTCCTGTGCTCAAAAATCTTCAGTGGCCCTCTATTGCCATTAAAGTTCAAACTCTGTTGTCTGGCATTCAAGGCCCTCCACAATCTGGCTCCCTCCTATATTTCCTGGCTTAACACTAATCACTTCATGTTCCAGCCAGGGTGATCTACTCTCTGCCTTTTTCCCAACTATGCCTTGTCCTGTCCCAGAATACGTCCCATGCGTTCCCACCTCATATTGCTGCCTATGCTTTACATCTTCCTTCCCCTTCTCTTAAATTTCTACCTGTCCTTTAAATGCCTTTCCTTAAGGGAGCTTTCCTCGACACTCTCTCCACCCCATCTATACTCTCTCTACCCCATCTACACTCTACTGACTTTGGTAGCTTTCCTTCTTAGATGTTATATAACCCTTTGCCTTGGACCTCTCATTATAGCATTGTAACATTGTGTATTACAGTTATTTTGTGAGTCATGTCTGATCTTCTTTCTCTTGATCATACGTTCGTTAAAGGAAGAGATCTTATCCTAAGTTTGTATTTCCCCAGCACCTTGGAGAACAGGTGCTTAATAAATGTTTATCAAATGAATGATTGACTGAACACAACTTACTTTTTCTCTGAGACAACGTGAAACGGAAAATCAGACCAATTAGTAGCGAGATGACGACCATCAGGCCCAAAATCCACCCTAAGGAGACAAGAAACCCTTCATAAATTCATGAAAGGACAACTCTTCCCCCATATATAAGACGAACATTATCTTTTTCCAGTTGGGCAGACCCAGAGCTAGAGGGATATTGAGAGTTGTCTGACCACATCCCAGCCTTCCAGCCACTGTCAGGGAGAGTGGGGCAGTGTCCTTGGCCTTCGTGCCAGAAATGTTTGGGTGGTGATGAATGGGGCAAATTCCCATCACCACCCTTTGCCCCAGTCCCAAAAGGAGGCTCTGCAAAGCTAGTCCCTCAATGCAATTCTATGTGCATTCTGGTCTCTCTGACACCAATTTCTTCCAGCCAAAAACCAAATCAGATTGTGTTGACTTCAAGCCTAGTTAGTTTCCCAGGTTTCTGTGAGATCAAAGCAAGGACTGATCAGAGAATACACTCACATCAAAGAAAGGCCTGAGAGAAGAATACACCCATATAAGCATTTGGGGGTGGAGGATGGTGAGATTTAGTCTGCAGGGATAGAAAGCAGACCTGTGATGTTACTAGTATAGGAACTCCTTTCACTAGTACAGATTGGTACTTTCTCTGCAACTTAGAACCTTAGAGAGTTGTTTGGGGGCCCTGAGAGATAGTTGACTTCTTCAGGGTCACACAGTCAATATATGTCTGAGGCAGGATGAAGTCTTCCTGCCTTCCAAGGCCAACTTTCTATCCACTGTACCTAACGTGCGCTCTCTCTCTCTCTTTCTCTCCCCCCCACATATACATATATACACACATGCACACATACATATGTATACACATATACATGAATAAATGTTTATCAAATGAATGAATGATTGAATGAAATTTAGTTTTTCTCTGAAACATGAATGCATACACATATTATATGATAAAATTTATGTCTATATCATATATACACATATAAATGTATAATAAATATAAGACACTATACATACACATGTGTACATATGTATAGTATACTATATGTGTATATACACATATCATATAATACATGCACACACATAACGTGTTACATATGTGTACATATATTTTATGTGTACCATAAGAGGCCCTGTACAAGCAAATGTATACATACACACATATATGTGCGTATGCACATATATGCATATGACACTGTAGTATATTTACTCATACGTGTTGTGTATGTGTATATATGTACATAAATGTCTACGTATACTACTGAGGCAGACTGTTTTTATATATACAGTATACATATATACATGTGTATACCTGTATACACGTACACAAATGTATACTTATAAGTATACACACAAATATATATTTAGGTATATTCTGTGTGTATATATGTATGTGTGCATATATGTATGTATACATATATATGGGTGTATGTCTACACACACTTATGCTTTTCCCTGGCCATCCTTCATTTCTGGAACTCTCTCCCTCTTCACCTCTGCCTCCCAGCTTCCCTGGCTTCCATTAACACTCAGCTCAGATCTCATGTTCTAGACAAGGCCTTCACCAATCCCCTTCCCCTCACTGGCCCAACCCCCACTGCAGGGCCTTGCCCCGACGTTTGTACCATTTCTATCGTGCACGTACAATTTTTTCACCTTTTGTCTCCCCTCACTAGAGTGGAAGCTCCATGAGGGCAGGGACCATGTTTTCGCTTTTCTTTGTATCTCTGGCCCCTAGCATAGAGTTAAGTTCTTAAGAAAGCTCGTTGCCTGATTGGCTGACTGTTGCTTTCCCCCTCAGACTACAAACTCTTGTTTTTGTCTTTTTCTTTTGCATCTTACATGGAGCCTTGTGTGGGGGTCATTTAATAATGCCTTTTGATTGATTTAAAAAAGGACAAGGGCACACACTTTTACAAATCCGCAGGTGGGTTTGGAAAGGGATACAAATAAATACACCCTCATTGCTATTATTTTGCTTTTTTTTTTGAGGGCAATTGGGGTTAAGTGACTTGCCCAGAGTCACACAGCTAGTGAGTGTTACATGTCTGAGACTAGATTTGAACTCACATCCTCCTGACTCCAGGGTCAGTGCTCTATCCACTGTACCACCTGGCTGCCCTGTCTTTTTTTTTTTTTATCAGAGGCAAATCATCCTAAATTTAAGGCTTTGTTTGGAGATTTGCATCATCCATCCATCCATCCATCAGCAGGTATTTATTAAGCACTAACTATGTACCAGTGCCCTGTGTTAAACACTGGGGGTACAAAGACAAAAGCAATAGTTTCTACCTTCAGGAAGCTTACATTCTATTGAGGGGAAACAACACAAACCCAGATAAATAAACATGAAACATATAAAAAGTAATCAGTCAACAAACATTTATTAAGCACCTACTATATGCCAGGTACTGTTCTAGGCACTGGAGATACAAAAATGAAAATTAAATAGTCCCTGTCTTCAAGGAGCTTACAGTCTATTGGAGGAAACAACACATAAACGCACAGATAGAGACACAGTAAATGCAAGATAATTGGTAAAGGGGAGGTACCAGTGGAGGGGAAATCAAGAATGGCTTCTTGTAGGAGGTGACCTTTGAGATGAGCTTTAAAGGAAGATAGAGATTTTAAGACTCCATATTTTACTTATTTGTGCATTTGTATATTTATTGACTAGATTCATACCTCTGTTAGACTTCGAGAACCAGTGATTTTGTTGGGCAGCCTCGTGGAGGGGCAGGAGGGAGGATAAGCCTCTCTGAGCTTAGTCTGAGTGGTTCTCAGACAACATAGCCTCCTGTGTGGGAAGGCTTTCCAGTCTGGCAGGCTCTGCTAGAGTTTATATTCTAATCGGATAGCTTTATGAGACTGTAAGGTCTCTATAGGCAGGGCCCTTATTCATCCTTTGCAGCACCTAGCAATGGTCCTTGAACACAGTAGGTTATGGGTCATGTTTGCTCATCGGAATGAATATATACTTACAAATGAGCTATTCCATCAGAGGCTGGGGTGAATACCAGAAACAGTGCCCTGGGCAAGCAGCACCATGCATGTCATCATTTGCAGGGTGGGAGCACAGTGGGATGGCCAAAGAACTCACTCCAGCCTGCTGTCTGGAGGTTTCTATTTTAACTGATTTTAATTATTTTAGCTAATTTCAACTAATTATTTTCACTAACTATAGGCTTAACTTTGCTGTTTTTATGATGTTGAAAGAGTCAGGATGGATGTAGGCACCCTCTAAGTTTGATGGCTTAGAGCATCAATTACTGTTCTGACCTCCATAAACACACACCTACACACATGTACAGGCAAAGACTGGCCGTGTTCTTCTTCTCTCAGATATGGTTATTGGCACCTCTGATTGAAAACTAGCAAGGAGGAAAAGGAAAGCAGAGAGGAAGCCCAACCCATTTTGTTTCCCATTCCTGGCTGCCCCGGGGTTTACACACACAATCCTAAGATGCCATGGTGCATCCGTTGGTAGAACTTATTCCGATCACTTACCAAGTGGAAGAATAGGGCCACTGGAAAAGACCTGACGGATAGTGGGCTGTGGCTGGGGTTGGGGAGAGGTGCCCAGAGTGACACTTGGCTGAGAGGTCCACATTATATCTTTGGGATTCATGAACCCAGGCTGACGCTTGGAGAGAGGGGGACCCGCCTTTGGAGGAGCAGAGACCATGTCATTACAGATAGCATCTGAGGTTGCATTACCAGGAACAGCCACAGAGTGACACCTGTAAGAGAAGGAGGCTTGGGTTCATGTGAGAGCAAAGATGAGCTGACCTTGGAATGAAGGAGTCCTCCCCTTGGCTGGGAATGTCCTTAAGATCCCAGGGCACTGGGGAGAGGCTCTGGAGACAATTGGCCCCCAGTAAAACTATGAGAGCAAAACTTTTCCATTCCTCCTTCAATTCCACTTCCCTATCCCACTCCCAAATTTCCTGGTGTCTCTCCCTATGATGTATGGCCAAACCTGAATTTCCACTTTATCCATGCATCCCTCCATCCCCACCCATCAAAACTGCTGTGTCCTGTGTCCTGGTCCTTCAAGATCCTGCTCACTAGTAAGGTCAATCTGACAAATCCATGATAAGAGATTAATGATACCCCATTTTTAATAAGGGTCCTCAAAGTCTTGACCCAAAGGAGTTAGTGGTGGGAATACCAGAGGCTAGTGGCAGAGACTTAGGGGGTTGGAAGACTCTTCAATGTCTAGTTTATGACTGGCCAGGAGACCAAGGAGACTCTAGTTGAGACCTTTTATCACCCCTAGCCTGGACTAGTATAATGGCCATTAAATTAACTGGTTCCCCACATCAAGTCTCTCCCCTCTTTGATCCTGCCCAAGCCATAGTCCTAAAACACAGGGCTGACCTTGTCACTCTCCTGCTCAAGAAACTCCTAGGGCTCCCTATTAACAATTGAATCAAATACAAACTCCTTTGTTTGGCTTTTAGGATGTCTCCTAGGCTCCAGCCTAAGTCATCTTCACCCTATTCCTTACCCATGACATTCCACCTTCCATTTCTGCGATATGCCTGGAAGGGACTCCCTTCTTATTTTTACCTCCCAGCCCTCATTTCTTTCAAAATTCAGGTCAAGTGTCACCTTCTAAATGAGGCCTTTCTTGATCCTTATAGCTACTAGAGCCTTTCTACACCCACCCACCCCAAAATGACCTTGTATATACAGAATGTCCCAAAACTCTTAGTGCAATTTTAAGCTATGATTATTAGCAATAATAATAATCATAGCTAACATTTATGTAGTGCTTACTATGTGCCAGAGCTGTATTTAATATAAATGCCTCAAGAACAAGGTCTAATTTTCAATAGGTACTTAATAACTGCCTATTGATTGATTCTGCCACTTAATACCTTTATATGACATGGGCAAGTCATTTTTTTTTTGTCTCTGAGCCTCATACTCTTTATCTGTAAAATAGGGATTATAACAATCAATAATATTAATAATCATATAATTATATTTCATTATATTATATAACTATATAATGTTATATCATATGATTATATCATAATATAAGCTATTTTATCATATAATTATATATTATATAATATTCTAATGTGATATTATGTTATACTATACTATATAATTATACAATACCATGATATTATAATCCTACAATATTATAATATAGTATAATTATTATCATCATTACATTAATAATTAATAGCTTGAGCCCTCTACCTCCAAAGACAGTTATAAGGAAAGGGCTTAGTGAATCCCCACCGTATGAGTATCAACTCACTTCCCAATCTCACGAATTTATTTCATATTGTGCATATATATCTGTGAACACAGTCTATCCTCCAGGTAGAATGTAAATTCTCTGAAGCCAGGGACAGTCTATCTTCCCCATTTGCATCCCCAGCACCTAACACAGTTTGGGGCATGTAGGAAGAGCTTAATTAATGCCTACCGATTGACTGACAGACACTAAAGTGCTATATGAATGTCAGTCATTATCACAGAAGTTAGAGGCAGGAGATCTGTGTTCAAATTCTGGCTCTAACACTGGGATCATGGGCCAGATACTTCATCTTCGTAGACTTTTGTTCACTCATCTATACAACAGGGACAACATTGTGCACCTCACACAGTTTTTGGGAGAAAAACACTTAGTTATTTTTTGTGGCTTTGTACACATAGCAGATTGAGCACTGGCCTTGGAATCAGGAAATCCCAAGTTCAAATCTCACCTCAGAAACTTGTTAGCTGGGTGCCCCTGGGAAAATTACTTACCTTCCTCAATTTCCTTTTTCTCATCTGCAAAATGAGGATAATAATATACCTCCTTCACAGGGTTATTGTGAAGGTGAAATGAGAATATTTGTAAAGTGTTTTGCAAACCTTGAAATATATTACAAGGTATCATTATTACTAATATTATTGTGTCTGCTGAATTGAATTTATAAAACCTCAAAAGTACTACATAATGACAGTTACCATTATACTTAGCCTACCCCTGCTCCATGGCTCTGGTCACTCCTATGTTCCTTCCCTCCCCTCAAGGTAAGGACTAACCTGGCAGAAACCTCAGAGGATTTAGACTTGGAAGGGATCCAAGAGCCCCTAATTTTATATCTCATTTTACAGTTGAAGAAACTGAGGCCCAGAGGGTATCTGAATTCAAGTCTTCTGCCCCCATTTCCAGTGTTCTTTCAACTATGTTGTACTCACTGCCTTGTACTTCCTGGCACCTGGCACTTCTTGTACTGACCTCTGGGAAAATGCCACTCAGCAGAAAACTTCATCCCAGCCCACCAGACCCACAGGAACCAGTTACTCACACTCGGTGGGGCTTGCAAGTGTCTGTAGATGACACAATGTCTGAAAAGGTCCCTGGGGCACAGGCAGAACACTCCACATTTGAATTCAAGTTTCCTGTAAGCCAGGGGAAAAAATCCAGAGAATTTCAGTGATTTTCAATCATTGGGTCTAGATATCAAACTGTGTCTCTCTCCAGATCACCAGCCCCAAGGAAGGATTGTGAGACAAGAGCCCCAGGGACAGAGTGGGGCATAAGGAGCCTCCCAATGGCACATAGAGGGAATTGAGAAAAGTCAGCCCAGAAGGTGCCTACGTATGAATTAGTAAGTGTTGGTACCTGGCTCCACACTTGTATCTATATGGGCACAGGGCACAGGGAGGCAGAGAAAATCAGAGCTGGGAGGGGCCTTAGAGCACCTTAGAGCTGGGAGAACCCTTAGAACATAGGATGCCAGAGCTGGGAGGGCCCTTAGAACACAGAATGCCAGAGCTGGGAGGGTCCTTAGAATATGAAATGTCAGAGCTGGGAGGGCCCCTAGAATACAGAATGTCAGAACTAGAAGGAATGTCACAGAATGTCAGAGCTTCTAACCCTCTCTGGTGTCTGAAGGATCAAGCCTGTTCCCTCCTCCACAACCACCTTCCAGCCTCTGCCTCTCTTAGGTGATCAAAACTCCATCCCCTGCCTCCACTTCTAAACGCCTGGGAGTCAGACTCAGGCCCTAAGAAAGCCAAGGTGATTTGGTCATCAGAGGCCATTTACTTTGGGTATAGTGATCTCTCCTTTTGCTGAATCATCCCTGAATACCTTTAGAATGGGTACTATAAGGCAAGGGTAAAAAAGTCAAGGATGTATTTGCTTTGCATTCATGTTGTTGTTCAGTTGTTTTAGTCACGTCCAACTCTTGGTGACCCCATTTGGGGTTTTCTTGGCAAAGATACTGGAGGGGTTTGCCATTTCCTTCTCCAGCTCATTTTACAGATGAGGAAACTGAGGCAAACAGGGTGAAGTGACTTGCCCAAGGTCACACAGCTAGTGAGTGTCTGAGGCCAGATTTGAACTCACAAAGATGAATCTTCCTGACTGGTACTCTATCCACTGTGCTAGTAGCTGGCCCTGTTCATTTTGTACTGACTCATTATACTTCTCAGTACCTTGGTGTGAGACTCCAGTCCTGGGAGTTCAGAGTGGAAGCTTCTTGAGGGCAAGGACTGCTTCCTTTTATATTTCGTATTCTCGGTAATTAGCACAGTACCATGTTTATACATAGTAGGTACTTAATAAATAGATGAATGGATGAGTGAATGAGTGATATGAGGTGCAGGAATGAATGAGCGGGAAAAGATGTCCAATGATTTATTGAAAACAGCACCATATTTAGGGAAGGTCAGATGGAAGGAAGGGAGAAAGAGAGGGACAGAGGAAGGAAGGAGAGAGGGAGGAAGAGAAGGAGGAAGAGAGGAAAGAAGAAATGAAGGCAGGAAGGCAAGAAGGAAGGAAGGAAGGAAGGAAGGAAGGAAGGAAGGAAGGAAGGAAGGAAGGAAGGAAGGAAGGAAGGAAGGAAGGAAGGAAAGAAGGAAAGAAGGAAGGAAGGAAGGAAGGAAGGAAGGAAGGAAGGAAGGTGTGAGAGACAGCTCCAGGCCTGGCGCTCTATCCGCTACATTAGAAGATGGAATGATAATCCTAGACCTCATCTTGACTACTTGCGTCACCTTGGGCAGGTCACTTACCTTCTCTGGGCCTCAGTTTCCTTCTGTATACGATGTAGGGGTTGGCCTAATGGTCTCTAGGGTCCTGCCAATGGGATTCACACTCTACCCTCCCCCATGTGAACCCTGGGCTGTAACATGGAGGGAAGTTCCTGAGCCCCAGCTCTCCATCCCTCCTACCTGGCTTAGACACTCCAAAGCCCTGGAGACACTTTGTAAACTTGAAGCACCGCAGGCAGCTGCCCTGACTCCTTGTTATGCAGAAGAATCCAGGCTTGCAGGCACAGATTCGGTTTTCCCGTCTAGTGCAATTCTGAATCTCCACCAAATCTAGTGTTGAAAGCAGAGAAAAGGGATGGCCTCCAGCCTGGAGGATGTGGTTTTCCCTGTCATCATCCCTTAGTCCAACTCCAGCCAGCCCCAGGCCTCTTGCTTGTTTGTAAAGTCAGCCGTGGGTCACTTGTAGAGATATGAGGAGGACGGGAAAAAGGGGCAAATTCTCAAGTGCTCCAGAAGAAGCTGTTTACCTAAAGGCAGAGCAGAGGATGCTTCGGGAGGAGCGCAGCAAGCTTTTCAATAGACCGAGAGCCAACTGCAGGGGAGGGGCGCTGGGGAACGGTCCAGGGCCTGCCGTGCCTTACCTGGATTACAGCGGCTGCGACAGCTGTGACATTCCTCCACCCAGTTCCAAACCTCAGTATGTGTGTCCCGGTCACAGTCGGTGCAGACAGTGTTTGAGTCCCTAGTACAAGAGTGCAGCACCCGTTGTCCTGGGGAGAGAGCAGCCGGTGCATTGTGCGTTGAAAACACAGTTCAAAATTTTAAAGAACAAAAACCATGGCCAAAACATCTCAGCTTGGCCATCAATATGTCCTGTCATATCTGTAGAGCAGCGGTAAAGAGTCCTGGGTTCGAGTCCCAATTTGCTGTGTGGCCTTAAGCAATTTCTCTAACCTCTTCTGTTCTCAGTTTACTCTAACGGAAAATGGGGATGCTGATGCCTTATTTAGGGCAGCTACTTTGGTGGTGCAGTGGATAGGGCACTGAGCTCTATCAGGAAGACCTGAGTTCAAATGTGACCTCAACTAGCTGTGTGACCCTGGGCAGGTCACTTAACTAACTGGCTTGCCTTAGTTTTCTCGTCTATAAAATGGGCTGGAGAAGGAATTGATAAACCATCAATTGATAAACCATTCCAGTATATTTGCCAAGAAAACTCCAAATGGGATCACGAAGAATGGTCTCAACAATAAAATTGTAAGTGGGAGCCGTTGAATTCTATGCCCCTGATTCAGTGCGAGGTGGCTGTCTGCTGACCAGATTCCAAAGTCAGAGAGGGGCCAGTTTTGGAGATAAGAACTGAAGGTGATAGCTATTCTGAGAGATGCTCTTCAGACCTGATTTAGGGCCAATTTTCAGCCTTGACTTCTAAAAAGTGGAATTAGGAAGTGACAACAAGGAATGGGAAAGGGGAAGTTTCAGTCTTTCTGAATCCTAGACCTCAGTCATCACCGAGCCTCCATTTTCTCAGCCATAAAGTAGGACTCAATTCAATTCAACCTTTTGAAAAGATTTTCCTTCCTGACTTCTCCCTCTTGGAATCCCTGATTCCCTTCAAGGTTCAACTCCAATGCTATCTCTTTCTTTTTTTTGGGGGGGGGAAGGAGAATGGGAGGCAATGGGGTTAAGTGACTTGCCCAGGGTCCCACATTAGTAAGTGTAAAGTGTCTGAGGCTGAATTTGAACTCAGGTCCTCCTGACTCCAGAGCATGTGCTCTATCCACTGCACTACTTGGCTGCCCCTCCAATGCTACCTCGACAGAAGGCTTGATCCCCTCCCTCCACTGCTAGCATTTCTCCACCCCTATCCCCCCACCGTTACTTTGCACTGACTCGGTATAGAACATCTATTTACTTATCTGTGTACGTGTTATTTTCCTCCCCCCACAGCAGAGGACAGTCCAGCATCTCCAATCTAGTCTCCCCAGGATCTAGCCCAGTACTTGCCACATAGTAGGCTCTTAATAAATGCTTGTTGGATTGAATTGAACATTAATTATAGAAACAAAACATCCCCACTGCTGGATTTAGCCAGCGGCTTTGTCATTCATTTGAAAATTGATGTGGTATAGTGAAATGGAGGTGTCGAAATACATGACCTTTAAAGGTCCTTCAAGCTGTAAATCTAAGATCTTAAGATACCATGTTGTCTATACAGAGACATCCTTCCTCCCCTAGTCAGAGAGAGTCTAGCCATGGAGAGGGTCGTGGCCAGGGAGAGAGGTTTCCAGGCCTCTGAGGGCTCTCCGCCTGCTAGGGACGGCTGGAGGCAGGAGAGGAATCCTGGCCAAAGATGGGTGGGCCTTCATTAAGAAATCCCTTGACTGTCTTGTTCTTCTTCTGTTCACAGGTCTCTTCCACCCTTTCTAACAGCTCAGTCTTGGCCTTTGCAACTGAGGGTGTGGCAAGGTGCATGTGTGAAAACTGGGGTGGTGACTTTAGGCTGTGGGTGACCAAAGTGTGGTGACTTTAGGGTGTGTCTCAGAGCAAGCGATTGACTTTAGGTGAGTGGGTTGACTTTAGAATAAGAGTGAGGGTGAGAGTTTGGGTTAAGTGTGAGGATGGTGACTTTAGGGTATGAGTGAGGTGACTTCATAATGATTGTAAGGGCAAGGGCGGTCACTTTAGGGTGTGAGTAACTTGAGGGTCTTGATTTTAGAGTGTGAGTGAGCTGACTTTAGGATAAAAGAGAGGTGAATGGATCACTAGGGAAGTGAAGTGAATGGGTGACTGTTGAATGAGGTGAGGAGGTGAATATGGTGCACGAGGGAGGTGAGGTGAGTGAAGAGATGATGGCTCAGCGAATCAATGAAAGGCCTAACTCCTCACTCTACCCTTCCAAAGGGAGGAGCTGTGCTCCTTCAGTGACTGTCCTCCAGCCTGTGGACTGCTGTTGTATGCCTTCTCTTACAAAAGCCAAGACTCCAAAGCTGAGGGTAAAGGTATGAGTGGAGAGAGGGATGATGTCAGTGGCTCAGCCTTGGCCCAGTTGCGGTCTTGGAAGGTTCCTACCTCATAAGATGATAGATTTAGAGCTGGAAAAGACCTTAGAGGTCATTGAGTCCACATTTTAATGGTGAGGAAACTGAGGCACAAGGGAGCTCACATAGGCAGAAAGTAGCAGAGAGCTAGGCTTCTTACCCAGCTCCTCTGACTCTGAACTCTGACCCCTTTCCACTTCCTTTGGTAATGCTGGTTATATCAGGACCCTATACAGACCAGCATAGGGCAGCTAGATGGTGCAGTGGATAGAGCACCAGGCCTGGAGTCAGGAAGACCTGAGTTCAAATCCAGCCTCAGACACTTACTCTTATGACCCTGGGCAAGTCACTTAACCTCTGTTTGCCTCAGTTTCCTCACCCGTAAAATGAGCCAGAGGAGGAAATAGCAAACCTCTCCAGTATCCTTTGCCAAGGAAAATCCCAAATGGGGTCATGAAGATTTTTGAAATGACTGAACAAGCCAAAATGGGCCAGCACAGTAGAAAGTGGGTGGGTTGGAAATCAGGAGATTTGAGCTGGAATACCAGCTTTGCCACTTAGTGGCTGTGTGACAAATTACTTCACCTCTGAGCTTCAGTTCTGTCACCTATAAATGACTAAGCTGGATTTGATGACCTCTAAGGGCCCTTCTGGTATGTGATCCTAGAAAACGGTTAGGCCTCAATGTCCCCATCTGTAAGTGCATCTCGTACCGTCTAGGTGCAACAAGCCGGGACTTTTCCAGCTGTGTTCTGCCATAGTAACATGCCCCCTTGGAGTCAAAATTCTGGGGCTACATTCAATCGTAGCCAAATAGGCCCTTCATGGAGGCAGCCTGTGATTTGTTCTTTGAGGAAACAACCCCAGTTTGGGGGGTGGGGCAGCCAGGAAAGTGAGATCCCTCGCTTGCACGGAAGAGTGAAGTGGAAGGGTGAGGCAGTTACCTGGGGGACACTTGTCACAGCACATCTGGATCTTATCATTATAATACTCTATCTCTGTGTTCCTGCACTTGCCCTTTGGTTGTGGAATATAAGGCAGAGACACCTGAAGGAAGAGAAGAAGAAAACGTTAGCATCTGTTACACTCCGGCCAGAATCCCAGGCCTCTAAACTCCTTTTCTCTCTTTTCCCTGAGTATGGTATGGTTTGCATTGTCAAAGTGGCATAGTAGAGGCAGAGGCTGCTTCAGCCCTGCCCTTGATGTATCTTTGCTCTGTGACCTGGTCATATCCTTTGACTATTTATCGATTGGGAAATGATTTGTATTCTTATAAATTTGATTTAATTCTTTATATATTTTAGAAATGAGACCCTTATCAGAGACATTGGTTGTAAAAATTCTTTCTCAATTTTCTACTTTCCTTCTAATCTTGGTTGCCTTGGTTTTGTTTGTACAAAAACTTTTCGATTTAATGTAATCAAAATTATTCATTTTGCATTTTGTAATGTTCTCTACCTCCTGTTTGGTCATGAATTCTTCTGTTCTCCACAAATCAGGTAGGTAAAAACTATTCTTTGCTCTTCCAGTTTGCTTATAGTATCAGCCTTTATGTATAAATCATGAACCCATTTTGACTTTATTTTGGTATATGGTGTGAGATTTGGGTCTATGCCTAGTTTCTGCCATACTCTTTTCCAGTTTTCCCAGCAGTTTTTGTCAAATAGTGAGTTCTTATCTGGCTCTGTGACCTGGAACAAGCCTCTCTATTCCAGACCTGATTAAGGCTCTAAGTTGCATTTGACGCATGATAAATCTGAGGCTCAGAGAAATGGGGGGACTCAGTCAAGTAGTAATCAAGCAATCCTTCCTTCGAGGATCCAAAGCTCCTAAGAACAGAGTTGGCATTGGGACGATAGGGGGCCCCAGTAATTTTCCAAAATAGAGGGAAGGAGGAGCTTTGTCCCAACCCCGCAGGTGACTGTGTCGCAAGCAGGCCCCATTCTGGCAGAGGAAGCCAGCTTGCCAACATGAGGAAGTCATTAAGGTAAAGGAAATCAGAAAGCAGCCAGGGGTTTCTGCTGACTAATTTACACTTCTTAAGATTGCCTGGTCCAAGGGAGCTATGCAGTGACCCAAACATTCTGGAAAACTATTTGGAACCATACCTAAAAATTCATTAAACTCCACCCACCTTGGACCCAGTAACACCTTCCCCAAAGACAGCAAAGGACTCATACGTATAAAAATATTAATAGCAGCTCTTTTTGTGGTGGCAAAGAACTGGAAATTGAGGGGATGCCCATCAATTGGGGAATGGCTGAACAAGTTGTGGTGTATGATTGTAATGGAACACTATTGTGCTATAAGAAATGATGAGCAGGCAGACTTCAGAAAAACCTGGGAAGTCTCATGTGAATTGGTGCAAAGTGAAGTGAGCAGAATCAGGAGAACACTGTACACAGCAATAGCAATACTGTAATGATGATCAACTGTGAAATACTTAACTATTCTGATTAAGACAATTATCTAAATAAATTCCAAAGGACACATAATAAAAAAAAAATGCTATCTGCCTCCAAAGAGAGAACTAATGCACTCTGAGTACAAATTGAAGCATGCTTTTTTCATTTTTTGGGGGGAGGGGCTGTGTTTTCTTTTGCCACATGGCTAATATGGAAATATGCTTTGCATGATTTCATATGTATAATCAATACATTGCTTGCCTTCTCAAGGGGTGGGGGAAAGGTGGGAGGGAGAGAGAAAATTTAGAACTCAAAATTTTAAAAAATAAGTGTTAAAAAATTTTAATGCAATTATGCAACATTTAATGAAACAAAAATATATTTTAAAGAAGAAAGGAAAAGGAAAAAAAAGAAATGAAGAAAGAAAGCTGGTTTCAGAAAAATCCGGGAAGATTTGTATGAACTGATGCAGAATGAAATGAGCAGAACCAGGAGAACAATTTACATAATAAAAGCAGCATTGTAAAGACAGACATCTTTGAAAGACTTCATGTCAATGCAATGACTAGTCACACCACCAAGACCAACATCAGAGAAGTCATGATGAAGTCCATTATCCACCTCCTGATGGACAGGTGATGGACTCATGGTACAGAATGAGAAATACATTCTCGGACACGGCCAACTTATGAATTTGTTTTGCTTGACTGCATATTTGTTGCGAAGGAGTTTGTTTGTTTTTAATTTGGGGAGAAATTGAGGGGAGAAAGGAACTAGTGATAGTGATGGCAAAAAAAAGTATAGAAAAGAGGTGACTTAGCAGTAATTATCAAAACTGTCTAATACTGACTAAGAAATAGAAAGGTAAATCAATGGAATAGAGTAGACATACAATTTACAGCAGCAAATAAACACAATAACCTTACATTTGACAAGTGTAAGGACTTAAGATTTGGGGATAAGAATTCATTATCTGGTAAAAATTGTTAGGAAAACTGGAATGGAGTATGGCAGAAACTGGGCATAAACTAATATCTTATACCATTCACCAAGAGAAGGTCAAAATGGATATATAACTTAGACAAAAAGAGAGATTTTACAAGAACATTAGAAGAACACAGAATATATTACTCATCAGACTTATGGATCGATGAAAAATTTATGAATAAACAAGAGATAGAGAGCAAAATTAGGTGTAGAATGGATTGTTTTGATCATATTGAATTTTAAAGTTTTTGTACAAATATAACGGATGTAGCCAAGATCAGAAGGAAAGAAGAAAATTCGGTGAAAATTTATAGACAGTTTGTCAGATAAAGGTCTTATATCTAAAACATTTAAAGAACAAATCTATAAGAATACAAGTCATTCCCCAATTGATAAATGGTCAAAGGATATGCATATCAACAGGCAGTTTTCTGAAGAAGAAATCAAAACAACTATAGTCATATGAAAAAATGCTCTAAATCATTATTGATTAGAGAAATGCAAATTAAAACAACTTGAGATACCATTTTATACCTAGCAGATTGGCTAAAATGATAGAAGGGGAAAATGACAAATGTTGGAGGGATTAGGAAAAATCGGGACACTAATTCATTGTTGGTGGAATTGGGAACTGATCCAACCACTTTGGAGAGCAATCTAGAATTATGCTCAAAGAGTTATTAAACTACCCTTTGATCCAGCAATATCACTATTTGGTCTATTTCTGAAGACAATTAGGGAAAAAGGAAAGGAACCTATATGTTCTAAAAAAAATTATAGCAGTTCTCTTTGTGGTGACAAAAAACTTGAAATTGCAGGGATGCCCATCAATTGGGGAATGGCTGAACAAGTTGTGGTATATGAATGTGGTGGAATACTACTGTGCTGTAAGAAATGATGAGCTCGAGGATTTTAGAAAAATGTGGAAAGACTTGCATGAAATAATGAAGAGCAAAATGAGAAGAACCAAGAGAATGTTGTAGACAGTAACAGCAATATTCTTTTAAGAACAACTTTGAATGAATAAGTTATTTTGACTATTATAAATAGTCAAGTTAACTATAAAGGACATATGAAAAAAGATGATATCTGCATCCAGAGAAAGAACTGATAAATAGAACTATGTATAGAATAATTTTACAAACATATACTTATTTGTGTCTAATGATAGCCATTGGGTGGGAGAGGGAAGGAAGAAAAAAAGAAATTCACGTGATAAATTTGTTGTATATTTGAAAGGAATAGCAAGTTGTACATAGTATTTATACTATCATATTTTTATTGTACTGTTATAGAAATGCTTGCTTTATTCCATAGATTAAAAGTTAAATTAAAAACAAAAAGAAAAGAGGGTGACAAGCATTTTTTAAAAATGCACAGTAGAGAACAGAAGCAAATTCAAAGAGAGGAATAGACAAGCAGGACAGCTTTGAAACTAGCATGTTGAATTTATTATATTCTTTTTAAAAACCAAACTATACATAACAGATATGTCCAACTTTATATACAACCCTCTGTGTTCTTTTTATATGGAAATGTTCATGTTTGTTAGCCTTTATCAAGTTCGGAATAGCAAAAAATAAAAATTATTAAAATGCAAAAAAAAAAAAGATTACCTGGCTATTTAAGGACATCCTCTGAGGTCCTTGTACCACATGAATCTCGAAGAAAGAAAAACCAACAAAACCCTCTAGGCATGAGGAATACCAAGATATCAGTTTCTCACCCTAGAACACCAGGTTCCTAAAAATAATTTAAATTCCTCCAACAATAAAGCCCAGGCATTGAAGAAATACATCATCATTAGTGGTCTCTGAGGACCCAGCTCAGAACCGAGTACCCCAAAAGATGGAACCTAATACTATCAACTCCCAAATACGCAGGCCTCTGTGAAAACATAAAACAATCATTTATTAAAGGCCTATTATGTCCCAGGCACCGTGCTAAATGCTTTACAAGCATTATCTCATTTGATCCTCACGTGCTATAAGGTATACCTGGGAGGTAGGTGCCATTATTATTCCCATTTTACAGTTGAGAAAACTGAAGCAAGCAGAAGTGAAGTGACTTGCCCAAGGTCACATAGCTAGTAAGTGTCTGAGGCTGGATTTGAACTCAGGTCTTCTTGACTTTCAGGTCCAGTCATCTATCCACAGTACCAGCCAGTTACCCAATTATGCTTGGGACTCTGTGAAGACAAGAGTTGTCTCCCACATGGGAATAGAGTCTCCATAAGGAAGGGAAATGTGGCTCCCCATTAGAGTAGCAGGAACTGTCTCCCACACTTGACTGAAGGCGCCCTGGGTGTAGGAACTCTGTCCCCATAGTAGACTGGGAGCTTCCTGTGGTCAGAGATGCAGCTCTGCCAATCAGACTGGGGCTCTCTGGGTACCAGAGCTCTGCTTCTCCTTCAGACTGGGTGCTTTCTGAGACCAGGGAGAGTCTCCCCATACAGCCCTGAGAAGTTCCTGAGAACAGCAACCATCTCCCCCATCAGACAGTGGGCTCCTTGAGGACAGTGACTGGGTCTCTCCCATCCGATTTGGGGTACCTTGGGTGCAGAGACTCTGCTCCCCTAGACTGGAAGCTCCCTCAGAGCAGGAACAGTGTCTCCCCGACTGCCTTTCAACATAACTCTGCATCCCTCCCTGGGATGAGCACAGGGCTCTCGGTCGACCCAATGGGCCGTGATTCGTACCCAGCAACTTCGTTCAGAACTAAACAACCATCATCCATGAAGCCTGCTTTACTCAGTCTTCTAGATCATCTCCTCCAAGAGCGGAGCTGGCTCTTCCAATGCCCAAGAAGCACTGGGTTGGAAGGAGAAAGATTTGGTCTTTACTTGCTTTCCCTCAACATTAGCCAATTAGAGTTGCCAGCTGGGCTTGTATTGGCTGGGATGTGTTCACAGAAGCCGTCTGTTACCGATTTGTTGCATTACTGCACTTCCCATTTATTTATTTTTTCTTAAGCTTTGATTTCGGTAACTGTAGTTGCAACAGCCAGTTCTGCCCAGACACAGCCCATTCCCCAGCCCTTCACTCACCCATTCCAAAGTGGCAGCTTTACAAAGGTGGGGGTGAGGACTTCCTGTCCGTGTTCAAAGATCCTGATGGGAAAGGGCCCTGGTGATTACTGGCTGGAGAAAATCATCTCTCTCTGACTTTGACCCCACTAGGGAGGCCAGGTTGAGCAAATCTGCACCCTCACTAATCTGAACCCTCACTCCCTCGGATCACAGCGAGATTGGGGGGCAGGGAGCCTGAGAAAGAAAACAAGGCCAGCTAACTGCCCCAGATGGTCCTGTCATCTCACTCTCCGGGCTCAGATAGCTTTCTGACATTTTCTCATCCCTCCCAGGCCCGTTGCCAACTAAGATCCCAGCTTTCTCTTTCTTTGAGCAATAAACTTTGCTGGCCTTATTTACGAAATCAGGCTAAAGGGGAAAGTCTTTGCAAAGGAGTCAGAACTAAACAATGGGCAATAGAAAGCCCCGACACTGGGGATGTTGAAACACAGAAGAGTTCTCTCAAAAAGGATAGAGATCAGGGCAGCTAGGTGGCGCAGTGAATAGAGCACAGGCCCTGGATTCAGGAGGACCTGAGTTCAAATCCGGCCTCAGACACATAACACTTACTAGCTGTGTGACCGTAGGCAAGTCACTTAACCCCACTGCCTAGCCAAAAAAAAAAAAAGGTACAGAGGGAGACTGAGGAAGCTTAGATTATCAGACCTGGAAAGGACTTTAGAACAGAGACTGTCAGAGCTGGAAGGGCTCTTAGAGCACAGAATGTCAGCTCAAGTAGTGACCTTAGAACACAATGTCAGAACCTATCATCCTAAATTTATCTTCAAGGCAAAAGTTCAGAAGCACCCACGCCATCATCCTGACCCCTCAACTCCCACCCAGACCCCCTCCTCAACAATATCCAAGTTCTCTCCATCATCTCACCTCGTTCCATCTATGCCCTAAAGACCCTGATCTCTCTATTTTCCTAGGAAAATCTAATAACTTTACCCTTCTTGATGGCTTAGTGGGAAATCCTTTCCAGAAAACATGTTTTAAAGTATTCAAACAGGAAGATAATTCCTTAGCCCCAAGGAGTAAAGAGTATGGAGATTACAGGGCCCCTTTGGCAGGCCATGGGTGCTTTGGATGAGGAGTCCCTTAACACTGGATTTACACCACGGAGGCAGCCACGGCCCTGGCCTGGATCACCTCTCAGCCTCCATTTCCCCATCTGTACCTCAGGCTTACTTCTTGGGAGGAAGGAAGCATATGGTGTTTCATGAACTCAACATTTCCTTCTCATAAACAAAGCCTTCTGACTCTCAGCCTCTGGTGAAGGATGTCCTCAGGATTTCTTCAGAAATGAACCAACAGGAAGAGAGATTTCTGTCTGAAGGAGTTGATACAAGTAGAGGACAAGACCTCACCCTCTTTTCATTCATGAGGTCCTAGATTTAGTGCTGGAAGGGGCTTTAGAGGTCACTTAGTTCATCCCCTGAGTTTAACAGGTGAGGAAACTAAGGTCCAGTGAGTTTCAATGGCTTGATTCAAGATCACACAGCTGGCTGTGTTTAGATGCAGATTTGAACCCAAGCCAGTGCCCTATCCACTATGCTGTCCTCTCAGGGGAATGGAATTAGAAGACCTGGTTTTAAATCCCAGCTCCGCTACTTCTCTTGTATGTAACCTGACCGAAATGCCACAAGTCACTTCTAAGAGCTCTATAGGTTCTGACATTCTGTTTTCTAAGGTCCCACCCAGCTCTGACATTCTAGATTCTCAGATTCTAAAAATATGCCCTATTTCTTCAGGGGCAATGGAAACTGACAAGTAAAACATGCTGGCGTTCAGTCTCTACAGACAGAGAAACCACCGATGATATTATTCACCCGATCTGCCTGTCTAGACCTTATTGCCATGAATGCTAAGTACCCATTGGAAGCTTCACAGAATGGGGCTTGGAGGGGGGGAGGGGAACAGAAGGGGTCCCTGGGGGTGAAGATAGAATGCTGAAGCCTGAAGCATTGGGTCAAAGAGTCACCCAAACCTCAGAGACTTCCAGAGGAGCAGGACATGGGCAGGGGCAAAGAGAAAAGGGTGAAAACTGGAGCTCTTTAAATCACACCCACCCCATAAGTGCAAGACATCTCAAAAGTATTTACCATCATCAACTTAGGGCAAGCTGCTCAAGTCTTATGTGGCCTCTCCTCATCTGTACAACCAGGGGCTTGGGCCAAATCTTTAAGAGCTTCTTGGCTTATTGATATGACTTCCTCAGATTAGCTTGTGTTAGACTTGGTTGTGTCCTTGCTGGGACCACCAAGTAGAATGTCACTTCCTTGAGGGTATATACTGTTTGGTTCTTGCCTTTGTATGTCCAACACTTAGCTCTCTTTCTGGAAGCTGGGGCTTACTATGTGTTTGCTGAATTGAATGTGCTAAGGTCACTCCCAACTCTGATGTTCTATATTCTAAAGTCCCTTCTAGTTTTGACACTCTATTCTCTATTCTAAGGGTGCTCCCAGCTCTGACATTCTGTGTTCTAAGGCCCCTCCCAACTCTGACTTTCTGTGTCCTGAGGGCCCTCCCAGCTCTGACATGCTGTGTCCTAAGGCCCCTCCTAGCTCTGTCCTTCTGCGTTCTAAGACTGAACTAATTCCTTCTGTAAAATCCTGTAAAATTTTGATTCAGTCAAAAGGCCACACTTAAGGATCTAGAAGGCCACATGCGGCCTTAAGTTACAGGTTCCCCACCCCAGTAGGCTGTGAGGTGGATCTCAAAGCAACGGGCTATGGACGAAGAGTTGAGGGGCAGGGAGAAAAAGGAATTGGGTCCTGTGGTGGCCGTGAAATTGAAGATCCCATCCATTCTATCACTTGTACTAGAAGATGACCCTCATCTTTCTAGGACCATGGTCCCTATGATGACAGCAATAATAATTAATTGCTATTTATCTGGAACTTTAAGAGACAGTGTGACCTAGTGGATAGAGAACTGGCCTGG
Source organism: Phascolarctos cinereus (assembly GCF_003287225.1). Classification (NCBI taxonomy): domain Eukaryota; kingdom Metazoa; phylum Chordata; class Mammalia; order Diprotodontia; family Phascolarctidae; genus Phascolarctos; species Phascolarctos cinereus. Next base: position 388,884,352 of record NW_027556098.1, read on the forward strand.
AAGTCAAGAAGAACAGGGACTGAGTCCCAACTCTGACCAATCCTGAGCAAGTCACTTAACTCCTTAATGATCCCGCAGCAACTCTTGAAAACTATTTAAGCTACCGAACTCTATAGGTAGGTGGAACCTTCCTTAAGAGCTCCCCTATAATACTAAGATCAAGGCCTTGGTTTTTAATTTCTTATGTCATATCTGTTTAGGTAGATAGTGCTTCAAAAACTGCAAAATGCTCTACATGCATTACTCCATTTAAGCCTCAGAATGACTTCGTGGGGCAAGTAGTAGAAATGTTATCTTCATTTCACAGATGAAGAAACTGAGGCACAGAGAGGTTAAATATTTTGTCCAGGGTCACAGAACCGGTATTTGAACCCGGATCTCCTTAATTCCAAGTCAAAAACTCACCAGCTCACAGATTTCAAGCTAGAAGCGTTCTGAGAGGTCATGAAGTCCAACCTCTTCTTGTCCCATCTGCACTGCAGTAGTACTCTTGAGGACAACAAAGAGGAAGACAGATAACTCCCTTCCAACCCATCCCTGGGAGTTTCAACTACCTTCAGCTAGAGGGTAATGCAGCCTCAGCTCAAAATCCCTTTGTCTGAATGATCTGACCTCCCCGTGGTAAATCATCACAGGCCGTATGGATTTAACCTGGGAGGGACCATAGAAGTAATACAGGGGAGACCATTTTTCCCCTACTTCCCATTCTACAAGCTAGTCTACCCCCTTTGACAGCTGCCTCCTCCTGTCTTATGGTGCAGAGGAAAGAAGACAATTTATAGTCAGAGAAATTGGATTCTGCAGAATAAGGGGTCTGGACTAGATATGCTCTAGGATCCCTTCTGCTTCTAATTATATATTCCTATAATCTCACATTCCAACACCAATATTGTTCTCGTTGTTATTAACAACCCAAGAGTATAGGAAATTGCCCAACTCTGAGCCATCCAGTCTACCTGACTCCTTCCTTCCTGGACAAAGATGGCTGTTGGCAAAGCAGGCTGCAGAACCTTCACTTCTCCTATTTATAAATAGGAAGGAAATTGGTTTTAAAGGCAGAGCTGGCCTTCTGAAAAAGCTGAGTTGGCATGCTTTGGGTCTTCTGCCCAAAAATATCACCCTTCCTGCCTCTTACTCAATTACAGATTTGAGGATGGTTCTATCTTCAAGAGTTCTCTTTTAAAGGGCAAGTGTTTCTGTGAGTAGCTCATAGGGTCATCAGCTATAGAGGGAATAAGCAATTTATATGGCACCTACTATATGCCAGGCATTCTGCTAAGAGCTTTTTTTTTTTAAAAAATATACAAATATTTATCTGATTTGATATCCCACACCAACCCTGGGAAGTAGGTGCTATCATAATCTCCATTTTACAGATGAGGAAGTTGAGACAAATAGAAGGTAAGTGACTTGCTCAGGGTCACACAGCTAGTAAGTGTCTGAGTTCAGATTTTAACTCAGGTCTTCTTGACTCCAGGTGCAGCCCCAGCCCTCTGTCCATTTCACCACTTGGCTGCCTCTAGATAACACAGAGGTGGGAAAGGGAGATCAAATGAGCAAACTTAGACCCAGAGAGTTAAAGTACTTCATTAGTAAAACCTGCCTGAAGGTTGGGAGCTGAACAAGGTCATCTCTCCAGGTCCCTTTGAATTCTAATATCTAGGTATTATTTCATGATTTCTTAAAGGAATATACTTTAATCTATAGTCATACAGAAAAAATGCTCTAAAACACTATGGGTTAGAGAAATGCAAATTAAAACAACTGTGAACTACCACCACACACCTATCAGATTGGCTAATATCATAGAAAAGGAAAATGACAGATGTCGGAGAGGATGTGGGAAAATCAAAGCACCAATGTACTGTTGATGAAGTTGTGAACTGATTCAGCTATTCTGGAGAGCAATTTGGAACTATGCCCAAAGGGTTATAAAACCATACATACCTTTCACCAAGGGTATACCACTATCAGGTCTGTATCCCAAAGAAATTAAAAAAAAAAAAGAAAAGGACCTATATGTACAAAAATATTTATAGCAACTCTTTTAGTATTGGCAAAGAATTGGAAAGTGAGGCATTGTCTATCAATTGGGGAATGGCTGAACAAGTTGTTAAAAATGATTGGGATGGAATATATTACTGTGCTATGAGAAATGATGAGCAGGATGGTTTCAGAAAAACCTGGAAAGACTTATATTGAACTGATGAAAAGTGAGATGAACAGAGCTAGGAGAACATGGTACACATTGACAGCAATGTCGTATGATGATCTACTGTGAATAACTTAGCTATTCTCAGCAATACAATGATCCAAGAAAATCATGAAGGACTTATGATGAAAGGTGCTGTCCATCTCCAGAGAAAAAACTGGTGGAACCTGAATGCAGATCGAAGATACTTTTTCTTTACTTTATTTTTATTGGGGTTTTTTTGTCTGTCTTTTCTTTTCCGAATGACTTACATAGAAATGTGTTTTGCATGAGTATACATGTATAACCTATGTCAAATTGTTTGCCTTCTCAATGAGGGTGTAGGGGAGGGAGGAAGAGAATTTGATTTTTGGAGATTTTTATTTTTTTTTTATTTTTGTGTGAGGCAATCGGGGTTAAGTGACTTGCCCAGGGTCATGCAGCTAGTAAGTGTCAAGTGTCTGAGGCTGGATTTGAACTCAGGTCCTCCTGACTCCAAGGCTGGAGCTCTATCCACTGTGCCATCTAGCTGCCCCAAGAAGGAGAGAATTTGGAACTCAAAATTTTTGGGGAAAAAATGTTAAAATTGTTTTATATGTGATTGGGGAAAAGAAAATATTAAATTATAAAAAAGGAATATAATTTAGTTATCGACAACACTTTAGCAAAGAGTAGTTGACAACCAGATAGGATGCAGACTAGAATGTATTTTTGTATTTGTGTCCCCAGGGTTTAGCATCATTATCTGGGACATAGTAGGTACTTAATAAATAGAATGTAGAATCAGTCAATCCATTGATCAGTCAGTCAGTCAATAGAACATAGGATAGGTGTCTGGGAGTAAGTAGAAGAGGCACACCGGAAGGAGGGGTGGGAAAATCAGAGATCAGAGTTGTATTGGCCTGGAAAAGGTCATCTACAGCAATTCCTTGCCTGATGGAATGCAATGTAAATTCCTCGAAGGCAGACACTGAGTTTTTTTTTCTTTTTTCTTTGCCTCCCTAGTATTTACCGAAGTGCCTGGCACATAGCATTTGATTTATTGCTAATAATAATAAGAATAATAATGACAAATGCTTATTGATTTATTGATTAATGCATTCATGACTCATTTCTATAGAAAAGGAAATAGGCAAACCGATAATCAGCTTTTCCTCCATCTTAATTATACCTGGGCATCTCTGGCTCTTGGAGGAGAAAGCTGCCCCCTTTAAGTTCTGCCCTCTCCAGGTCACTGGGTTAGATCTGGAGTTAGAGGGACCTCTGAGACCATCCATTTCAAGTTCCTAAAATGAAACTTCCTTTTACAAATGAGGAAGTTTAAACACAAGGAGTTTATATGATTTGCTCAAGGCCACACAGGTAGTAAATATCAAAGGAGAGATCTGAACTCAAATCTTCTGACTCTCAAGCCAGAGTTCTTTCTGTTCCTGCAAGGCTATCTCCTACCTTATTAACTGCATTGAACAGACAGTAGGACCTAGCAAGTGACTGAGGCATGGATAAATGGGCACGGAAGGTGCGATGTGTTTCAGCATCTAGGCGAATGTTCAGAGGGCACCCACCTGGCTCAGTAGGTTAAGGTCCCCCCAAGGTGTAGAATCAGATATCAAAGTGGGAGAGAAAGGAGAAAAGTCTTCTCTCAAATTGAAGGGTGGTCAATCTCCTCCTGACCATCAGACCCCAAAGATACTGGAAAATATTATCAAGCAGTAGAAAAACCACATCATTTGCAAACAGGCCCCATCTGCACCTTTGAAGCTGGGGCCTAGAGCCTCTCTGGTTCATCATATTTTTAGCTAGACCTCTGGGAAGTTTAGAAGGAGGCTGAGAGTCATGGGGCCCCTGGATCTGAAACATTAAGAGCACTTATGCCTTAACTCAGTGTGGGTAAGGACACTCAATGCGCCTGTAATGGAGAAAGAGAGATGAAATCAATTTCTAAGGGTAGACCACATCACACCTGACCCCAAGGGTGTCACATCCACAACATGACTGCCTCCTGCCTTAGATGTCAACCCCGGCTGGCATCTGATACTCTATGGTTGAGTTCCCCAGGCCTTAATCTTCAGAGATAGAATCAACATCGACAGAGTTATCTGATTCAAGGGCCAACACCCATTCATATTTGTGGGGAGGAGGGTGTTGCCAAAAACTGAACTTTCTGAAGACTCAAGTTCCATCATCATTTGGGGGTCAGAGTCCATTTCCCAGGAAGGAAAGAAATGAGTTGGGCCCAGGCCAAGAAGTGGTAAGGAGATGGGCTTGAAAAGAAAGTGAGAGGCTCTTGATCAGAAAGAGAATCTACTACTCACATGAAAGTCTGTGTTATCACTGTCATCCCTCACACTTTGCACTTTGGTCAAAAGTTAAGCAGAGACCTTTCCAGTCCTTTTTCACTTATTGTCTAAGCCTTAAACTATCCTGGTGAGATAACAGTTCAAGTCAATTCAACAAACATGACTAAATACCTACTCCATGCCAAGCACTGGGGGATAAGAACAAAACCAAAAACTAATTAACACCTGCCCTCAAGATGTTTACACTCTACTGGAGGGAAATGACAAGTACATAGAGAAGTACATATGAAGCCTGGGAGGAAGCATTATCATGCTACAGGAGAGAGCTGCTGCTGGTGCTTACTATCTATGTGGTCTTGGATGAATCCCTTAGCTTCCCTTGGCCTCAGATTTCCTTACTTCTAAAAGGAAGGAGTGGAATTAGAGGGTCTCTGAAATATCTTCCAGTTCTAGAGCTAGAATCCTGAAACAAAGTCAGAGAGAGAGAGAAACAGAGACAGAGAGAGACAGCCAGACAGAGAGACAGATCGATAGAGACAGAGAGAAAGAGATAGAGACAGAGACAGAGAGAGAACAAAGGGAGAACACTGAAGACAGAAGAAATTAGAACACACTGCTAGGAAGAGGTAGCACTTGAGATATAAGGGAAGTTAGGTCATCATGGAGAGATGCTCTGGCCTTGGAATTAGGAAGATCTGAGTTCAAATCCTACCTCAGACACTTAATAGTTGTGTAACCCTGAGCAAGTGACTTAACCTCTCTGAGCCTTAGTTTCCTTATTTGTAAAATGAAGGATTGGACTTGATGGCTGCTGAGGTCCTAAACTAGCTTGAAATCTAAGCCTTCACGATAATGATTACAAATGATTACAAATCACTTTTCTCTAGAACATCAAGGTCTACAAAAAGCTTTCTTCACAATGACCCTGAGAGACAGCTGTTGCAGAGGTTTGACAGCCCACTGTCACAGAATGAGGTAGTTTCAAGGCACAATGTATCTAATGTCAGCATCAGCATCCAGAATATTAGTCCAATGCTTTTTCCGTTATACCCGACAGCTTTCGTAAGCCTTTTGTCAGAGAGGGAATCTATAGCATTAGGAAGAGGAAAAATAATAAAAGTGATGGTAAAATTTTCAGTACTTGAAGGGTCTGTAATTTTGTAGGTATGGGATATTCTCTCCCCTGGCACTGATTGCAAACTTTCCATAGCTTTGTAGATGGTCTTTGAGAGTCGCTGGGACAGAATACACACACACACACACACACACACACACACACACACACACACACACAAACATATACATATAAATGTATACGCACATATTACCACTCAATGGCCAACCTAATGATAAGTTTCTCCAAATAGCTGGTCTTTACACAGTGACATACTTTCCATCCCCAAAGCCTTTGTAGTTTGATGGGACCATTCAGAGAGGAAGAAGCTTTGAAAAAACCCTGGGTAACCTCTATGTCATGAGGAGATAGGAGAAAGAGACTTCAGTGGAGGAATAAGAGTAGTGAACATTTGTGTTGTGTTAATTCATTTCCTTCAAGTTTGAGGCAGCTTTGTTTTGGAGTCGGAGATCTTGAATTCAATTACTGCCTCCATCACTTATTGTCTGTACGACCTTGGGCAAATCACTTAACATCTCCCTAAGAAATGACTTAAGGGGTTAGTATCAGAGAAACCTGGAAAGACTTGCATGAACTGATGCAGAGTAAAGCGAATAAAACCAAGAGAACAATTTACATAATGACAACATTGTAAAGACAAAAAAACTGAAAAATTTATGAGAGCTCTAATCAACCCAAAAACCTCCCATGAATCCAGAGGACCCATGATGAAGACTCCTGCCAGAGAGGTGGCGGACTCAAGGCGCAGAATGAGACTTTCGGCTTTTTGCTTGTTTGGTTTTTGGACTGAACTGGGCGTCGGAGGATGGGTTGGATTTCAGCAAAGGGGAAATACCAAGCAAAGATGAAGCCTTACATTTGATTAAAAAAAAAAAAGCAAGCTTCTCAAGGGTAAGACTTGTTTTATTTTGGTATTTTTATCCCCAGCACCTAGCGCAACGATTGCTGTATGGTAGCTGTTTAACAAGTGCTTGTTGTCAATTGAGAATAATAAGAGCATAACGATCATAATGTCTGCAAATCACTTTATAGATAACATCTCACTTGATCCTCACAACAGCCCTAAGGGGGAGATACTGTTAACTCTATTTTACTGGTGGGGAAACTGAGGCTGAGACAGATTAAGTGGCTTGCCCAGCTAATTTAAGTTTTGGAGGCAGGATTTGGACTTGTCTTTCTGACTTCACTAAATGTCTTCGTGAGTCCACCTTAAAAGGAACAAAGATACAAGATTATATGGTGAAGCAGAAAGAAAGGAACTAGGCTCATCTGCCCAGGCTGTGGGCTGCTTCCCAGGTCCAGTCAAGGTAAACAGGCACTTTGCTTCCTCCTGCAGAGCTCACAGCCCACGGGCTATTAAACCACAGTGATGTCACTGCCCTTTTAAACAACACAATCCCTGCTGCTGTGGAAAAAGATTGTGGTCCAGGCAGGCCATGAGTCTCAGGCTGTCAGCCAGCTCTTCAGAAGGAGAAAAACAGTTCTGCCTTCATTGTCCCCACCCCTCCACCTGAGGAGGAGATGAGAAAGAAACAGGAGTAAGAAGCCTGACAAAACACAAGTCTTTCTGTTCACCAGTGATGAAAGACTTTGCGAGAAACAGTCCATTATCCATATGGCTTCCTAGGAAAGGGCAAACCTGGCTGGGGCAGGAGGGGGAGGTTGCTGGGAGTTGGGGACCCTCTAGAGAAGTCCCCAAGACAAGCACGAGAGGAAGGCAGCACGCTCTCTCCCCCCTTGGCTGGGAAGGGCCGTCCTGTGCTCAGGGCTATGCTCAGCTCCTTAGGATGGCCAAGCAAAGCCCTGCCCAGGGGCCTCGGCATCCCAGCAGTAATGACTGTATGGAGTAGAAGTGAATCACAGACCATCAGAGCTGGAATGGATCAGCCAAAATGGAAGCTGCGATTATAGGCTGGAGCCAAGAACATAGACATCAGAGCCGAAAGAGACCTTAGAACACAGATTGTCAGAGCTGGGAGGGAGCTTAGAATACAGAATGTCAGTGCTGGAAGTAAGCTGAGAACACACAATATCAGCACTGGAAAGGATCTCAGAATGTAAAATGTCGTAGCTAGAAAAGACTGCAGAGCAGTGCTTCTCAAAACAGAATTTGGGGACCCTTGGAGGTTCCTGAGACACCTTCAGAGGATCCATGAGGTCAAAAGACTTTTCATAATAATACTAAGGCATTTTATGTTGAATGCAGTAGAACTTAATAGATATAGCCTACATAAACACATAGCCCACTTGCAGTGGGACAAGAGGTCCTCAGTAATTTTTGAGAGTATAAAAGGGTCCTGGGACCAAAAAGTTTGAGAACAGTTGCCTTAAATGTATAGAACAGGTTCCCCACCCCAGATATGGAACATCAGACCTGAGAGGAGTCTTGGAATATAGAATGTCAGATCTGGAAGGGCCTTAGAACATAGAAGGGGGACTTAAAACAGAGGATGTCAGCTGGATGTTAGAATCAAGTTCACTCGCAGGGCTATACAGATGAGGAAATAAAGACTACAAAGAAATGTTTGGATAGGAACCAGCAATTTTCCACCTCAGCAGAGGTTTGAACTGAAGGAAATGCATTTTGACTTTAGCAAGAATTATTTCATAAAAAATAAGGAAGAATGATCTAGAATAAAGGGTGTTTAACTGGGGAAAAGGTTACTAAGGGAAATTGCTTAAGTGTCTATCCTGAGAAATATTTCAGAAGAATAGTCTTTTGCATTGCCATGGGGATTTAGTTATGCTTTCCAAACATCCTGAAACATGCGAGCTCATTAAATTCTCACAACTTCCCCAGCAGGTCGTTAGGGCAGATTCGGTTCCCATCATCATTGTTTTTCAGATGATCAGAGAAGTTAACTTCATGATCATGAAGCTGGAAGATTAACAGCCTAAATGAACAACCTTCTATTTTCCCCTCAACTAGGCAGCCTCCAGCAGTGCTTGGGTGTGTAGTCTGGCCTGAAGGCAACATGCTGCCAAGGTCCCCTCAAAAGAGGCTTTGAGTCTCCAGGCCAACACACGCTCAGGACCTGGCCCAAGAAATCCCTATATCATGCTGAAAAATCTAAGAAATTCTAAGTTAACTAGATGGTACAGTCATTAGGAAGCTGGGCCTGGAGTCAGGAAGACCCAGAGTTCAAGGCCAACCTCAGACACTTACTAGAGCTAAGACCCTGGGCAAAGTAACTTAATGTCTCTGTAGCCTCAGTTTTCTCATCTGTAAAATAAGGTTAAAGCCAGCACATAACCCGTCTCTCTGTGTCTTTAACTCTCTCTGTTTCTCCTCACAATCCCTGAGAAGTAAAGAAGGGGAGGGGGGGAGCATCTAGGTGGCCCAGTGGATAGAGCACTGGCCCTGGAGTCAGGAGGCCCTGAGTTCAAATGTAGCCTCAGGTACTTACTAGCTATATGACCTTTGGCCGACTTGCTTGAAGCCCTATTGCAAGAAAGAAGCAAGCAACGAAGGAAATTGAGATGCAGAAAGTAGAACAGCATGCCCAGGCCCAAGGAGCTGCAGGAACCAGGACTCTAACCCAGATTCTCTGACTCTAACCAGGCCCATGGCTTTTGCGCCCATGCCATACTACATCTTGGAGTGAAGCATCAACCCTGAGCTAGCAGCTCCCTTCGGAGAGAATTCACCAGGCACAGCCTCACCACTCAGACCCAGCTCCCCACGGGCCCCTAAGACTTTCCACCATTATGACTCATTGCGAAGGGTGGGTGTGTTTGTTTCCTGGTCCTCCTCCTTCTTCGCAATCCTGTGCTGGAGAGAATAAAGCCTGAGAGGAGGCCAGAGCCCAGAACACTCTCCAAAGACAGAAAAGGGACGGGGTTGGGGAAAGAATGGCTCGACTCCTCTGGGAAGAGGAAGCCATGGAGGGAAGATTCTGGGGTAATCAATTCAACAGGCATTCATTGTGGGCAAGGTGAGAGGCATGATGGGGTGGACAGAGGGTTGAGCTTTGGAGTTGGAAAGATCTGGGTTCAAGTTCCACCTTTAACACATACTGACCATGTGAGCTCCACCAGTCATCTAACCTGTCCTGGCCCCAGGCAATTCTCTATCAATAAATCTAGCCAGGAAGCATTAATTAAGCACCTACTGTGTGCCTGTGCTAAGCACTGAAGATAGATACAGAAGGTAAGTAGCTTATTTTCTCCTTGAGGAGACAATACATGCATATATACTAATAGCTAACACTTCTATAGTTTAAGGTTTGCAAAATGTTTTACAAATATTATCTCATTTGATCCTTAAAACAGCCCTGGGAGGTTAATGCTATTATTATGCCCATTTTACAGATGGGGAAACAGAGGCAAATGAGCTTAAATGAGTTGCTCAAGGTCACAGAGCTTGTAAGGTCTGAGGCCACATCGAGGTCCCCCTGACTCCAAGTCCAGCTATACCTCTGTACCTCCCAGATGCCTTTACATAAGTATATTCAAAACAAATGCAAGGTAATGGAAGGCAGAGGGGTAGGAGACAATGATCAATGTCCTTCCTAAAATGGGGTGGCCAGAACAAGCAGAAAGCTCACCTCCTTGGTCTTGGACATGAGAGCTTTCTATTAACACAGCTTAGGCTCACATCAGCCTTCTCAGTGGTTCTATCAGAGACCACGGATGCATATCAAGCCTTCAGTCCAAGACAGTCCTGTTCTTTTTCAGACAAACTGATATCAAGCCCTGCTTTCCCCAGCTTGTATTTGTGAAATGAATTTCTGAAGGCAAGTGTAAAGCTTTATATGTATCTCCATTAAGTGTCAACTCATTAACTTAGGCCTAATGTTAATTAGTTCTTCAATATCTTTTTGGAAACCTACCATCCAGTGGTCACCATCTTCTCTTTCTCTTTCTCTTCCTGCTCCTCCTCCTTTTCTTCTTTATCTTTCTTCTCACCTCCTCTTTCTTCTCCTCCTCCTCTTTTTCCTTTTCCTCCTCTTCCTTCTCCTTCTCCTCCTTTTCTTCCTCTTCCTTCTCCTTCTCCACTTTCTCTACCTTCTCCTCCTCCTTCTTTTCCTTTTCCTCCTCTTCCTTCTCCTTCTCCTCCTTTTCTTCCTCTTCCTTCTCCTTCTCCATTTTCTCTACCTTCTCCTCCTCCTTCTTTTCCTTTTCCTCCTCTTCCTTCTCCTTCTCCTCCTTTTCTTCCTCTTCCTTCTCTTTCTCCACTTTCTCTACCTTCTCCTCCTCCTTCTTTTCCTTTTCCTCCTCTTCCTTCTCCTTCTCCTCCTTTTCTTCCTCTTCCTTCTCCTTCTCCACTTTCTCTACCTTCTCCTCCTCCTCCTCCTCCTTCTTTTCCTCCTTCCTCTCCTCCTCCTTATCCTTTTCCTTTTTCTCTTCCTCTTTTTCCTTCTCCTTTTCTTCTTCCTTCTTCTTCCTCTTCTTCTCTTCTTAGAGAAGTTGACTAACTTACCCCAAGTGACATAGCTATTAACAGCAGAGCTGGACCTAAGCCTGTTTACACTCTATGATATACTACCTTTTCTGGATGAAGCCTCCAGGTCCTTCTCTGCTTGTTATTGTCAGTCAACAATAAGTATTTCCTGCTTCCACTGAAAAAAGCTGTGTCAATAATATAGAGAAAAGTAGCATGCTAAGACTTGACAATTTTGATCAAGGCAGTGACCAATCCTAACTTCAGAAGACTAATGATGAAGCCTGCCTCCTGCCTCCTGCCTCTTGCCTGTGAGGTGCTGGACTAAGGTGGGGAATGGGGCATACATTGTCAGACATGGTCAATTTAGGGATTTGTTTTGCTTAGCTACTTTTTTGCTGTAAGAGAAGGTTCTGTTGGACCAGGGGAGAGGGGTTATTGGGAAGTGATGGTGATGTTAAAAAAAAAAAGGCATCACAAAATATTAAAACCACAACGCCTTGTGCTAAACCTCAGAGGAGAAAGGTCAGGGTTTTCCACACATACGGTCCCAGAGTCTCTGCCCTTTCCCTCTGACTCCACTTCAAGCAGTCAGTGTGCTGTGTTCTTTCTCCCACCACCTAACATATGCACACCTCAGGAATCATTCTGATATCTGATACTACCTTTAGGAGTAGGATTTTTGAGCCAGAAGGAACCTTAGAGAACAGAATGTCAGAGCTGGGAGGCACCTTAGAGAAGAGAATATCAGAGTTGGAAGGGATCTTAGAACACAGAATGTCAGAGCTGGGAGAGTCCTTAGAACACAGAACATGAGAGCTGGGAGGAGACTTAGAGACCATCTTGTCTTAAACCCTCATTCTACAGATATGGAAGGAAGTTGCCCAAGCACATATGATTGATAAGTAGCAAAGCCCAGGATTTGAACCCAGGCCCTCTGGTCTAGTGCTTTTTTCACACCGCCTTTGTTTCCCTTCTCCCTCCTCTCAGTTGATTCTCTTGGAGTGGAATGAAAGACTCAGGTGGCTGACAGGATTTTCTACACCCATCAGTGAGGGAACAACATTTAGAGTGAGGGGACTCAGCTGCACAGAAGCTTCAGGGTTGGCCAAGGGGAGGAAATATGCAAGCAAGAGAAGCCATGGTCCCAGCCTCTACAGCAAGCCTTTCTCAGCTCCTCTTACTTCTAGCATCTTTCTTCTCTTAATAAGTTCCTACTTACCCTGGATATAGTTTGTTTGTATATATTTGTCTGCATGTTGTCTCCCCCATCAGCTTGTGAGCTCCTTGGGGTCAGGGACTGTCTTTTGCCTCTTTTTTTGCATCCCCGGCACTTAGCATAGTGCCTGGCACGTAGTAAGTACTTAATAAATGTTTATTGACTGAATCCCTGCCACATCTACACCACCAGCCCTTTTGAATATTACACATCTCATGAGGTTAGACAACATCTGTACCTGGTTGCAGAAAATACAAAGACCAAGGCAAAGAAACAGATCAATAATTTTCTAGTGGCAAATGAACCTCTGCCGATGGGTCTGGAGCTGAATGAGGCAATCAGGGAAGACCTTCTACAGGAAGTGACCAACCTTAGAGGAAAGATCTCTACATAAACAGCTCTCAGGGATGTTCCTTTCTACACTGGTGCCCTCCATCCCACTCCACCCCCTTCTCCACCTGAGGATGCCCACAGTGATCAATCTGATATCCAGCTGAACCACAGAACCCAATGACACTCGCTCAGCACCCAGCTTCCCCTCCCAGCTCCCCGGGTGTGAGCTAAGTCCCGGCAAGCTGTCAGCTGTGGGCTTCCGGCCAAGTTACATGTGGTATTCATTCTGAGTCACTGACAGTCGATGGACAAGTCACGGTCCTGGGGGTTGGGGACAGGCAGGAAACGTGCATTCGACAGGGTCTGTATGTGCACGTGTGGAAGGGTCTTTGATTATCAGGGGAAAGACTCATCTCCAATCTCTGCCAACCTGGCAAAGCAGGCTGCTTGAGGCCTAGAAAGGAGATAGAAAAATAAAAAATCCAGGAAAAAAAGGTAGAAGGGGGAAAGAGGCTTCCTGTCTTCCCTGTAGCAATATCATACCATTTCCTTAAAATACATAGAACCATAGGGTCATAAGTTGAGAGATGGGTGGGCCCTCAGAGGTCTAACTTATCACACAGCAAGAACATATAACTATCCCAGGTCTTCCTGGCTCTAGTCTTCAGACAGTTTGAATCCAGCCTCAGACTCTTACTAGCTGTGTGACCCTGGGCAAGTCACTTACCTCCTGTCTGTCTCAGTTTCTTCATCTATGAAATGGGGATACCAATAGCACTATCTCACAGGTTGTTGTGAGGATCAAACAAGATCATTGCAACCCTAGAACATAATAGAAATGTGACCTGCTATCATTATTCTCCTTTTGTAGCCTGAAACCTGTCCAACTCCTCTATATGAAAGTGCTGGAGGGAGCTGGACATTGGGGTACACACCATAGGATCATAGATCTAGAGTAGGCAGTGATCTAAGATGCCATCTAGTCCAAGCACCTCAATTTACAGATAAGGAAACTGAGGCCTGGAGAGGTTGCCAGTCACTAACGTACAACTATTATTAAGGGTTTACTATGGACCAAGCACTGGGCTTGGCCTGGTGAGAGCCCTGGCGAGACAAAAAAAGATTCCAAAAAAGTCCCTGCCCTCCAGGAGCTTACATTCTATTGAAGGAGATAACATGTTGGTATATACAAGACACAGAGTAGATAAAAGGTAATCTTAGAGGAAAAGGCAGTAGCAGGGACCAGGAAAGAACCCCTAAGAAGGTAGTATTTGGGCTGAGCCTTGAAGGAAGGTAGGAATTCTAAGGAACTTACTGAAGAAGACACAGGTAATCGGTTTTAGACGTGGGATTTGAACCCAGGGTCTCTAGACTCTAGAGCTAGAGATCTTTCCATTGCACCACACTCCCTCCAATAGGGGCAGCTAGGTGGCTCAGTGGATAGAGTGCCAGGCCTAGAGAAAGGAAGACTTGAATTAGAATCCAGCTTCAGATACTTACTGGCTGTGAGACCCAGGGCAAGTCACTTAATCCTGTTTACCTCAGTTTCCTCATCTGTAAAATGAGCTGGAGAAGGAAATGACAAACTGCTCCAGTATCTTTGCCAAGAAAACCCCAAGTGGGGTCATGATGAGTCGGACAAGACTGAAACAACCCAATGTCACTCCCAGACCTCTGCCAGAACAGGTCAAATGTCTGCCCCCTCCGAAGTAGCCCCCAGCAGCTCACATCCATTTCTATGCCTCCTGATGTATACCTTCCAGCATGGATGGGCCCTTCCAGGAGATTCTTAGAATGTGGGAAGAAATTACTAACCTGGGAGTTAGCCAGCCCCAGCTCCCAGTGCTCAGACTATTCCCCAGTTCCCTGGAGTAAACAGCACCCAGACTTTTACTAGCCTGATTTAACTTAAAGATGCCAAATCGACCTTGTCTCAGGCAATCAGAAAGCATTTATTAAGCAACTATTAAATGCCAGCCATTGAACCAAGTCTGATATATCAAGAAACAGCAAAAAGCTGCCCTGCCCTCAGTCAGCTTAAATGCTATTGAGGAATGGGGTGGATATAAATAAGTGAATATAAAACATATCTGGAGGAAACAGATGGTAGCCTCAAAGAGGAAGACACTGGTTGGGCAGAGGGACACCCAGAAAGGGGGGATTTGAGCTGAGTCTAGAAGGAAGCCAGCAGTTAGTTCTTAAAGGGGTGAACCGGGAAAGCATTCCAGGCATGGGAGACAGTGGTTAGCAACAAAAATAATAAACATTTATTAAGCACCTACTACGTACCTGTCGCCATGCTAAGTGCAGAGGATACAAATAAAAGCAAAAATGTGGTATCTGCCCTCAGGGAGCATACATTCTAACAAAAATAAGTAGCTTGCAAATACATCTTTTTTTTTTTTGCAAATACATCTTTAATTGGGATTGGGAACAGACCTGTGATTTGATTATTATAGAGAACTCTCAGATAACGAAACTTCCTCTGCCAGTATAAGTCGACACTTTCTCCGTGTCCTATATTTTTCAAGAGTTGATTGAGTCACTGGGAAAGTGACAGCCAGTATGTCAGAGGACAGACTTGAACCCAGGTCTTAGCTTTGAGGCTATCTCTCTATCTGCTATACCATAAAGCCTCCTTGCCCCCTAAATACTGACAAATAACAACTTTTAAAAAAGTCAAGAGGGTCCAGCAGCTTTGCCCTTTAAAAAGTCCTGACTTCTTGGCTTCCACTCTGGCTAGATGTGGGAGTGACTCAAGGAAATGCCTCTGGCAGGCTGGCCCCTTCAATTAGGAAATTTCCCCTGGAGCCAACCTCTTGGCTGGTCCAATCCCAAAGGCAGGCCACTCCCCATCACTGAGAAGAGGCAGTCACGGGTTCCTGGCAGGAGAAGTGGGCTCCATAGTAACAGTCATTTCAGGAACCTCATCCAGAAAGGAGGCCACACTGGCAGCCCCAGATATAGAGAAGTCATCCTCTGCTCTGGCTCAAAAAAGCAGCCCCCAAGAATCCTAAAATAACATGACCACCCATCTCCTCTTCCTCCTCTGACTTTGAGATATTTGGAGCAGGTCCTGATTTCAGTCCCTTCTCAATAAATATTGAGTCAACAAATATCTCAATAAATCTCTCAATAAATATCCAGTCCCTAGCTCAGTAAAGATCATAAATATATCTCAAGAGGCTGCATTAGTGTCTAACATCTGAATAGCTGCCCGTTCCATTTTTCACAGAGAATGAGAATTCCCAGTGAGAACTTAGGCTCTTTCCCAGGATCTTAGCCTTAGAAGGGGCCTCAGAGACCACCCATCAATCAACTAAATGAGTATCTATTATGAATTGGGCATTGGGCTAGGTGGTAGGGAATACAAAGATTAAAAAAAAATAGTCCCTGCCCTCAAGAAGCTTCCATTCTACAGCTAGTCCTACCTGTATCTGAGCATCAGCAAGATGTAATAAAGTACTAGCCTAGGGAGTCAGGAAGACTTGGGTGTGAATCCTACCCCAGACACTAACTGTATGACCCTAAGCAAGACACTTAGCCTCTCAACCTTAGTTTGCCATATATAAAATGGGTATGATAAATAATAGCCTCTACGGCACAGGGATGTTGTAAGGATCAGACAAGAAAATGTATGCAAAATATTCTGCAAACCATGAAGCCTGAAAAGAGCAAGAGTTCCAATATTAGAGCTTCTACTGCCAACCCACCGTCTTCCAGCCAGTGAGAACAAACCCAGCGCCTCTAGAGATAGCCCATTTCCACATTGGGACCGTTCCTATTGTTAGGAACATTTTTTTCCTCTGATGTCAAGCCTTAATTTGCCTCCTACAGCTTCCACCTAGTGCTCTCATTTCTGTACTGTGGGGCCAGGAAGAATAAATCTATTTCCCCAACTATCTTGGCCCCACCCAAGTCTCTTCTCCAAAGTCAACACCTCCACTTCCTTAAACCAAGAGCTTCCTCTCTTAGGCTCTTGACAATCCTGGTGGTCCCCTTGGGGATGCTCTGCAGTTTATCAACATTCTTCCAAAAATGTAGCACCCCAGACTGAACTTTGGACTCCAGCTGTGGTCCTACAGTGACCTCTGTGGTTCTTGTGGCCTGCGAGGTCCTGTGGCCAGTCAAGCTCATTTCATCGGTGTTCCCTATCACCAGCACTGCCGCAAAAGCTCGATTCATTGTCTGACCATTCTGTGTTGGCTTCCATTCAGAGTTACAAACCAGGGGCCTCATAGTGTAAAACACACACGCGCACACACACACACACACACACACACACACACACACACACACACGAGACAAAAGACATAAATCTAAAAAGACCGAGACAGCGAGGTGGCTCAGTGGATAGAGCGCTGGGCCTAGAGTCAGGAAGACTTGAGTTCAGATCCAGCCTCAGCTACTCATTAGCTGTGTCACCCTGCATAAGTTACTTCACCTCTATCTGCCTCAGTTTCCTTGACTGTAGAATGGCTATAATAACCTCCCAGGGTTATTGTGAGGATCAAATGAGATAGTATTTGTAAAGCTCCTAGCACAGGGCTGCCCAGCATACAGCCTTTGGGCAGCTTGTGGACCACCAAAGGATTTCAGGCAGCCTGCAAAAAATGTAGAGGATGTAAAAGAAAATAAAGATGTAATGAGTGTGTTGCCCGTGCCCTGTTTAAACTTGCCTTCCACTAGTCACTATTGTGTCCTTCATGTAACTTGGCGGGTGGGTTGCCACTGCACACTCTCTGTTTGTCGTGTGACCCACGGCAACCAACCATTGTCAGTCTGTCTCTAGTCTGAGAGGAGTGATTTCATGATAAATAAAAATCTCAAGTATTAAGTGTTATTAATTGATATTAATTGAAATTTCCCCTTTTTTCAATGATTTATTTGCAAAATAGTTTAATTATTAATTATACCTTTACTTGGAAAGTGAGCCCCTAAAAACCTCTCTGCAGCCCGAAGAAGTTTAGCCTATTTTAATTTTGGCCCCTACCTACTGCCAAGCTGTGCAGGTCTGCCATAGCACATAGTAGGTGCTTCACAAATGTTTTTATATATAGGCTGCTATAGCACATAGTAGGTGCTTAATAAATGTTTTTATATAATTCCTGGTGTTCCTTCCAGTTCTGATCTTTTGCCCTATGGTCCCTTCCAGATCCAATATTCTGTATTCAGAGGTCCCTTCTGCCTCAGACAATCCATGGCCTAGGCAGCTGGGTAGCCTAGTGGTTAGACTGCTAGATTTGGAGCCAGGAAGACTGCCTCAATCACTTACTAGGTGACCCTGGGCAAGTCACTTAACCTCGATCATCCTCAGTTTAATCTTCAGTAAAATGGGGATAATTACAGCACCTACCTCACAAGAGTTGTTGTGAAGATCAAATGAGACCAACTAACAAACATTTATTAAGCACCTACTATGTGCCAGACACTGTGCTAAGCACTGGGGATACAAAAAGAAGCAAAAGACAGCCCCTGCCCTCAGGAAGCTTACATTCTAATGGAGGAGACAGTATGCAAACAAATATATACAAAGTAAGTTATAAACAGGATAAAAAGGAGATAATTAACAGAGGGAGGGCACTGGAATTAAAAGGAGTTAGGGAAGGCTTTCTGCAGAAGGTGGGATTTCAGCTAGGACCTGAAGGAAGCCAGGGAGTCAGTAGTCGAAATGGAGGAGGGAGAGTATTTCCGGTATGGCAGACAGCAAGAGAAAACGTCCAGTTATCCAAATGTATTGTCTTGTTCATGCAACAGCCAGGAGAACAATGTCACTGGATCAAAAAGAACGCCGTGGGGAGTCAGGGAGGGCTAGGTTAGGAAGAGCTTTGAATGCCAAACAGAGCATTCTGCATTGGCTCCTGGATGCTATAGGGAGTCACTAAAGTTTACTGGGGGGATGGGTGCGTGTGACATGATTGAGCCTGCATTTTAGAAAAATCACTTCAGTGGTTGAATGGAGGATGGATTGGAGCGGAGAGAGACTTGAGGCAGACAGACCCAGCAGGCTATTGCAATAATCCAGGCATGAGGTGATGAGGGTCAACATCAGGGTGGGGACAGTGTCAGAGAAGAGGACGGTCAAATTTGGGAGATGTTGCAGAAGTGACATCAACAGGCCTTGGCAACAGATTGTGGATAGGGGGGATGAGAGATGGCAAGAAATCCAGGATTACTCCTAGGTTTCGAGCCTGAGGGACTGGGAGGATGGTGGTGTCCTCTACAGTAATAGGGAACATGAGAGGGGGGATGGTTTAGGGAGGAAGATAATGAGTTCTGTTTTGGACATACTGAGTTTAAGATGTCTACTGGACAATCCTGTTAGAGATGTGTGAAAGGCATTTGGAGATGCAATAGCGGGAATCAGCAGAGAGATTGGGACAGGATAGGTAGAGTTGAGAATCATCAGCAGAGAGAGACAGAGACAGAGACAAAGACAGATCCAAGTTAACTGATGAGATCACCAAATGAAATAGTATAAACTGAGAAGAGAAGAGGGAAAGAACCCTGAGGGACACCATCAGAGGGCATAATCTGGAGGACATGAAGCAAAGGAGACACAGCAGGAGCAGAGCCAGGAGAGAGAGGTGTCCCAAAAACCTAGACAGAAGGAAGTGTCAAGGAGGAGATAGTGATTAACAATGTCAAAGGCTGCTGAGAGGTCAAGGAGAATGGAAATTGAGAAAAGGCCTTTGGATTTGACAACTAACAGATCATTAATAATCTTAGAGATAACATATATATAATGGGTTTTGCAAACCTTAAAAGGCTACATAGCTGCTTCTTATCATTATTATTATTATTATTATTATTATTATTACTGTGTTCTAAGGGCCCTCCCAGTTCTGACAATGAACAATTCTAAGATTAAGAATAAGGACCCAAGAGAACAAAATATGTATGCGTTTCTCAGGGCCGAAAATTCTTATCTGTCAGTTTCTTCCTTTCCCTCCCTCCCAGTCTCAGCCTTTCTTATCTCTCTCGGTCTCTCTTATCTCAATCTCTCTCGGGTTCGGTCCGAGTCTGTTTCCGTGTATGTTTCTGTATCTGTCTGTTTTTATCTCTCTCCCGGTCTTTCTGACTCTCGCTCTCAGTCTCTTTTTGTCTCTCTCTGTCTCGGTCTATCGATCTCTCTCCCGTCTTATAAACACACAATAATCAGGTATTCTAAGAAAGAGGAAGAATATTCATGTAGGGCAAAGGAAATACATGTCTTGAAGAGCAAAGACAGCCGGGCTTTGATGGCACCAGGTGTGATCTGTGATGTGCGGATCACCCCGGAACAGATGCGAGATGAAAGGGGCTGTCTCCCCTCAGTCAAAAAGAAACCACCGGGGAGCCGCGGGCAGCTGGAGAAAACATAACCCTCGAAATCCAGGCCAACCTTAGGGACTTGGGAGGGAGTCGGGGGAGAAGAGGGGGCAGAATGAAAAGGACTTGCCAGGCATTTCAGCTCTGGGGGCCCCCTAGTCCCTGGGTGCAGCCGACGAAGGTTACTCTGCAAGGCCAACCAACGTCCCGGAGACTTTCAACCCTGTGGGCAGACAGATCTTGGACCTTGGAGAGCATTTGCCTGCCTCAACTCCCGTTTTTATGAGGCTTTTCAAAATTTGCCAAACTTCCCTCCAAACAATCTTGGGCGGGAGGGAGTACATGAATTGTTCTCACTATCGTCAGTCAGCCTTATTTTATAGAAAGGGAACGAAGGCCCAGAAAGATTAAGGATTTGTCCGTCAGCACTGGGCGCACGAGCGTCCGCGCAGAAATCCAAACCCACCCTTTCCGGACTCCAGTACAGAGCTTCGGAGGGCGTATATTCCAATGCTCGCTTAGTCCCCACGGTCACGCTGAGACCGCACTGTCCCGGGGCGCCCCCGGCCCAGCCAGACCCGATTTTCCGGCCCCGCAGTTGAGCCCCACGACGACCTCCCGGGTGGGGGTAGGCTGATCTACAATCAGCGTCCAGCGGGAGATCCAGACGCACGTGCCCGGGAGCCGCATCGAAGCGGACGCAATTGGGAAGAGCTTCGAGGGGTGCTAAACTCCCCCCAGAGGCTCCCGCCTGGGAGCGCCAGTATGGAGCTAAAAAGCCATCAAATCTAACCCCATCATCTTAGATGAGGAAAGTGAGAGAGGAAAGCCCAGAGAGGTTACGTAACTCGTCTAAGAACGCTCAGCTCGTAAACAGCAGAGCTCATATTCAGCTCAGGTTCCCTAACCTCAGATCCAGGGCCCTTACCTCTACAGAGAAGTAGAGAGGAGAGCAGGACTGAGTGGGAGGGGGTGCAGGGCTGACTTGGAGGGGTGCAGGGTTTCTATCTATCCTTATGAAGGGAAGAGAAGGAAAAGGCGCGGCAGAAGCCAGGGATGAAGTGCAACCCACCTGGACGGGCACCGCGTCCCCCAATGCCCACAGCTGAAGTCCGACGGCGAAAGTAATCCAGGCGGCGGTGGCGAGCTCCATCTCGGAGTGGAACGGGGCGGAGCACTGCCCGTCAGGGAGGCGGCTTCCACAACTGTCTGGGCCAGGAGAGCCGCCCTGCTCCACTCCTTGGACAGAAAGCGAAAGCTGCAGCCTGGGGCAGAAACAGCAGGCAACTAGAGGGGGCGGGACAGTTCTGCCTTCCAGGGGAGGTGCAAGTTACAGACCCGCCCGGAGAGTTAGACTCAGAGCCCAGGGACGCTCCCCTCTCTTCCTCCGCCTTGCCCTCCCCTCCTATCGGAAGCTAGACTAAATATTCTACAAATTATCTCTTCCCCTGCCCGCATGTGGTGGGGAGGGGGTACAGTGCGACCGGAGGTTTGGGAGTGTTAGGAAACTAAATCATCTCGAACCTGTCGGTCCAAGTACATCTCCCCCTCCTTACCCCCCTCTCCACCTCCTTTGATCCTTCCTGATGTGGCCCACGGCCCAGAATTGGCGCATCTCTCCTCTGAGACTCTAGGACATAGAGGATCTGCCCTGTCTGAATGAGCAGAAGCTGCCCACCGTAGCAGTAAGATGAGAAGACCAAGGTTCTACCACTTAGACATGTGTGACCTTGGACAGGGAGTTCCCCGTTGCTTATCTTTAAAATGAGGGCCATGTTAGCTACTTGATGGGTGTAAGCATGCCTGTAGCATGACATCAAGGATGACCTGCCCTAGAGAATTGTCAGAAAAGATGTTTGGTGGAAGGCTATTCTGTAGTAAAGCAGGAATGGAACAGAATATATTTTCAACGGGTAGATTCAAATCAGGACACTTTTTGTTTCTACCCCCGTGACTTTGACCAAGACATGTAGTAATGGCCACCCAAGTCATTTCCAGCTCTCAAAAATTCTCTGACTTGAGAATTTGGTTGCTACCAAAACAGTTGAATGTGAATTTTATTTTAACACCTAGCTATTCACCAGAAGAGAGGTGGAAACCGGGACTTCCACTAAAACAGAAGAAAACAAAAAAGTGGTAAGACTGAGCTGGCAAGAAAACTGATGATTAAGGGGGAAATATTCTTGAAGAAACTCACACCTGTGTGAATATATTTGAGGGTAATGAGGCCACCAGATTACTGTTTCACACAATAACAGAATTTAAAGGAAGGGAAGGTACTTGGGTTACTCTATAGACTAACCAATGCTTCAAAAGAATCCCTGTGCTTGACAAGGGGTCATCTGCCCTCTCTATCTGAAGACCTGTAGTGAGGGCAGCCCACCTGTCAATGCCCCCAGGCAGCTCATTCAATTTTAGGGTAGTTCTAATACATTCTGCCAATCTATATGATGGAGTTGACATTTTACTGAGTAGAAAACAACATGTCCACAGTGACTGTGGTTGTGATGTGGTGACATTTACATCATGGTGTTGGGAACCCATATTTGGGGGTTTCTGAATGTTCTAGAGTCCATAGAAACAGCATAACCAGAAACTCCAGTGGCTCATAATTTTCTCCAGGATCAAATATAACATCCTCTGTTTGGCTTTAAAAGAGCTTCATAAATTGTCCTCCTTTTCCAGTCTTCCTACATCTTCCACTCCTCCATATAGTCTTCAGTCTAGTGACACTGTCCTTTCATCCTTTAATTCCTGTCCATTTTCCCAGGCCATCCCCCATAACTCCTGACTTCCCTGGTTTCCTTCTAGGCTCAGTTAAAATCCCACCTGCTGGCTCTTTCTGTGATGGAGAAGAATTGGAAACAGGTGCTCATCAATTGAGGAATGGCTGAACAAGTTACGGGATATGAATGTGATCGAATACTATTGTGCTATAAGAAATTACAAAGGGGATGGTTTCTAAAAAACCTAGGAGGAAGTATATAAACTGATGCGAAGTGAAGTGAGCAGAACCAGGAGAACAATGTACACAGAAACAGTAACATTGTAAAGATAATCAGTTGTGAAAGACTTAGTAATTGATCAATACATTGATCTACCACAATTCCAAAGGTCATGATGGTATATGCTATTCACCTCTAGAAAGAGAACTGATGGACTCAGAGCGCTGATTGAAGCATATTTTTTTTCTCTTTCCTTTTTTTCCCTTTAGAATGTAGTTAATGTGAAAATATGTTTTGAATGACTTCATATGTATAATGAGTATTGTATTTCTTGCCTTCTTAATAGATGGGGAGAGGGAGGAGGGAGAGAGAATTTGGAACTGAAATGATACTTTCAGGTTTAAAATCCCTTTACATGCATAATTTCATCTGATCTTCCCAATGACCTATGGGGCAAATAATGTCAGGATGAGGCAATAAGAGGCTTAGAAAGGTAAGAGATTTGCCCAAATCACACAACCAATATGTGTCAAAGGCAGCTCTGGAAACCGCCCCTCTCATTTCTCTTAAGTAGTTGTATGAGGCCTCCAGCCCTTTACTATCTGAGTGACCTCAGGCAAGTCACTTAACCTCTATTTGCCTCAGGTTCCTATCTGTCAAATGGGGATTATAACACCTACCTCACAGGGTTATTTTGAGGATCAAATGAGATAAAGCACTTAGCATAGTGCCTGACACACAGTAGGTGCCATATAAATGCTAGCTATTACTACTACTACTACTACTACTACCACCACCACCACCACCATACTACCATTACTACCACTACTACGACCACCATTCCTCCTCCTCCTCCTCCTACTTCTACTACTACTGCCACCACCACCACTGCTACCATCACCCCATAATTCAAATCTTTGCCTTGCCACTTATTAATTGTGTAAATATGGACAAATCACTTTACCTTTATGAGTCTCAGTTTCCTCATCTGTCAAACAGGGATAATGCTATGTGTAGATGCAATGTGACAAAGTAGTCAGAAAGCAGGGCTAGAGTTCAAAAGACCTGGGTTTAAACCTCACCTCTTCACACAGTGGCTGCCTTCATGGGTAAGCCTCCACATGTCCCTTAACTTGCCAGTGAGCACCCTGGCTCTACTCTCTAAGGCTACATCTTATTAAGAAGAGGGTGATTTCCTCATCAGGAGTTCCTAATGCCAATGAAATAAAATCTGGGGTGTGTGTGTGTGTGTGTGTGTGTGTGTGTGTGTGTGTGTGTGTGTGTGTGTGTGTGTGTTTTGTCCCTACTGTACTGTTGTGAGGCTTCAATGAGATGCTGTGCGCAAAGTATTTTGAAAACTTTAAAGTACTATATAACCTGGGCAAGTCACCTCTATCTGTCTCAGGTTCCTCATCTGCAAAATGAGGAGAATAATAGCACCTACCTCCCAGAGTTATGAGGGTTAAAGGAGTTAATATTTGTAAAATGCTCAGAAAATCTTAAAGTGCCACATAATTGTTAACTAGTATTGTTCTTATTGTTATTTTGTTATATGTCGAAAGCCAGGACCAGGGATTCTGCTTCCAGAAGACAAGAAAATGGGAAGTGACTTTTTGTTGGGGAGGGGGAAATCCAGTCTCCTGACCTCTAAGCTTTGGAAATTACCAGGTTCTCAAATATCATGTAGAGGGATGGGCTGGGGGCTTTGCAAGTTTGTGTAGAGATATGAGGGCATTTTGAGGGTACATTAGGCATGGCCTCAAAGTAGGGGGTGGAATTAAGCACTAATCCCTAGAGCAGAGGCTTTTTCATGAATATTTCTATACTTCAATTGGAAGCAATTTCAGCTGCCCCGTTGGGGAGTTGGGTACTAGAGACAAGGGCTTAGAACCGGATGGGATCAGTGCCTTGTTTGTACCCTGACATCAGCTCAAGGTTCTACTGTGTACTTCACCTGAGTGCCCATACCTACACTGGAAAGGACCTTCCTTATCTTTATCAATTGAAAACCAAAGTGATTTCAAGTTGAAAAGGACCCCCTCCTTTCATGATTGAGCCCACCCCATACAGTGGGCTGCTTGGGCAACATTAAAAACCCACCTTGCTCCAAGGTGTGTGAAGGAGCCAGCTGCCTCTTTCCCTCTATCTTTCACTCTCCACATTACTTTCTCCACCTTTTCCTTAGAGACCAGAGCTGCCTGGGAATGAAGCCCCAATAAATCATGGTTGATCTTCAGCAAGTAGCTACCTTCTGTGGTTCAAAGCTGCCCTGTTCTGTTCTATTGCTCTCTTTAAATTCTTTTCTAGTTGATTACATCTTACCCTAGCCTATCCTACTCTAGCCTATCTTCCTAACCTAACTTATCCTTCCCTTCTCTCTCCTCCCCTATCCTATCCTGTGCTATCCTATCCTATCTTATCCTGTGCTATCCTATCCTATCCTATCCTATCCTATCCTATCCTATCCTATCCTATCCTATCCTATCCTATCCTATCCTAGTCTCTTACCCTATCCTACCCTATCCTACTCTACCCTATCCTATCCTATTTTACTCTATTCTATTGTATCCTACCCTACCCTACCCTACCCTACCCTATCCTACTCTATTCTGTCCTGTCTTATTGTATTACAGCACATCACATCCTGTTTATCCTATTCGGTTCCCAGCTTTTCCAGTCTATTCTACTCAACTCCATTCTACTCAGTTCTTTTCCAGTCTGTTCAACCAGCATTTATTTTAAAAAATTGGGACTGTGTGCCAGGCACTTTACTAAGTGCTGGAGAATACAAAAGCAAAAACCTTGCAGTCTTTTGCCTTAAGGAGTTTAAATCCTTAAGTTGTGGGGAAACCCAGGGGAAAAGCCTTTAATGCGTAAAGATAAATCAATACAAAATGAATACCAATATGCTAACAAACATATAAGGCATTTTGAGGTTTACAAAGTGCTTTACAAATGTTACTTTATTTGATTCTCACAGTACTGATGAGAGGTAGGTACTGTTATCCCCATTTTACAGATGAGGAACTGAGGCAGACAGAGGTGGCTTTTTTTTTTGTTTGTTTTGCTTTGTTGCTTGCCCACAGCCAGTAAGTTTCTGTGGCTGGATATGAACTCAGGTCTGTCTCTAATTCCAGCACTCTATCTGCCTCCAAATGCTAATTAAAAAGTAATTTCACAAAGGAAGAGCGCTGACATTGGCCAGGGCGGGGGGTGGGAGTGCATGTTAGGATCAAACACTACATATAGGAGTGAGCACTTGAGCAAGGTTTGAAGGGAACTAGAGATTCCAAAAGGTAGAGGTGAGAAGGGAGAGCATGCCAGGCACAAGGTACAGCCTATGCAAAGGCAGGAAAGTGGGAGGTGGAATATCATATAGGAATTTCAAGTAAGCTAGTATGCCTAGAATGTCTAACACTTAAAGGAGAGTAATTAGAAACCAGGCTGGAAAAAACAGGTTTGAGCTTCTCTTTGTGAAGAGCCTTGAAAGCCAGACAAAGGAGTTTAGATTCTATTTTAGAGGAAACCGCTGAAGCTTCTTGATCTGAGGCGTGGCACGATCAGACCTGGGTAACAGGTATGATGAACTTGGCGGTGGTGTGGGAAATGGATTGGAGAGGGAAGCGGTCAGAGGATTCAGCTGCATTTTCTCCTGTAAGTCAGTTCAGTGTCGGATGAGCCCTCAACGGTTCCCTGGGTGAATGATCAGAATCTGTTGATTCAAGGCTTCGTGTCTTAGCTCTTGGGTCCCTTTTAAGCCTAGCAGCGGATGCAAGGTTCACAGTTCAATATATGCACTCACTAGTACCCCTCCACCCTCTCCAAAGACTTGCTTGGAAATGAGTAGTGTGTGTGCATGCATGTGTGTGTTTAGCTCTTTACTCAGCAGAACTCTGCTCTGACCAGGGTCCCTTGCTGATTCATGCCCCAAAATAACGGGAAGAGATGTACGATGTGAACCAGACCCTGGTAATAGCCTCTCCCTCTGTCTCCCTCCTTCCCCTTCCAGTAACTGAACAGAGTTGGGGACTTTGAGTAAGAGGAGACTGAACACATAGGGAGGTGGATGAGGAAGATTTTGTGGACTGGGGCAACTTGGGGGACAGAATAATGTTGGTCCTAGATTCTGACATCTACTAGCTATGGAACTCTGGGTAAGTTACAGGATTATAGATTTAGAGCTGTAAGGGACATTAGATGTTACCTGGTCCAACTTCCTTATCTTACAAATGATGAAACTGAGGCTCACAGAGGTGATATGACTTGTCCAAGGTCACACAAGTAGTAAGTGACAAAGCCAGGATCCAAACCCTAGCGTCTCTATTCCAGATCCAGGATTCTTTCCATGACACCAAGCTGCCCTTTTGAGTCTCAGTTTCTTTATCTATAAAATGGTGAAAATAATGCCAGTACACCGTATATCATGGGGTCACTTTGATGAAGGGATTCCAATGAGCATGATATAAATACAAGTCATTATTATGTGCCATGGTATCACGGAAATACCCCTGGCTCTGAAGTCAGTAGAACTGGGCTCAAGTCCTACCTTACTTTTTTTTTCCTTAATAGTATTTTGTGTCCCCCCATCAATTACATGTAAAGATAGTTTTCAATATTCATATCTGTAAAATTTTGAGTTCCAAATTTTTCTCCCTCCCTCCTTCCCTTTCCTTCCCCAAGACACCAAGCAATCTGATATAGATGACACATGTACAATCATGTTAAACGTATTTCCACATGAGTCACGTTGTGAAAGAAGAATCAGAACAAAAGGGAAAAACCATGAAGAAGAAAAAACCAGAAAAGAGCAAATAGTATGCTTCAAACTGCATTCGGACTCCGTAGTTCTTTCTCTGGATATGGTCAGCATTTCCCATCATGAATCTTTTGGAATTGTCTTGGATCATTGTATTGCTGAGAAGAGCTAAGTCAGTTATAGTTAATCATCACACAATGTTGCTGTTACTGTGTACAATGTTCTCCTGGTTCCACTCACTTCACTCAGCATTGGTTCATGTAAGTCTTTCCTGGTTTTTTCTAAAATCTGCCTGCTCATCATTTCTTATTGCTATAATGGTAATAGTACATTGATAAACCACAACTTGCTCGGCCATTCCCCAACTGATGAGCATCCCCTCAATTTCCAGTTCTTTGCCACCACAAAAAGAGCTGCTATACATATTTTTGTACATGTAGGTTCTTTTCCCTTTTTTATGATCTCTTTGGGATACAGACCTAGTAGTGGTATTGCTGGATTAAAGGATGTGCACAGTTTGATTGCCCTTTGGACATAGTTACAAATCGCTCTCCAGAATGGTTGGATCAGTTCACAACTCCAACAATGCATTAATGTTTCAATTTCCCCACATCTCCAACATTTATTGTTTTCCTTTTCTGTCACATTAGCCAATCTGATGGGTTCGCACCCATTAAAGTTGTTTTAATTTGCATTTCTCTAATCAATAGTGATTTAGAGCATTTTTTTCATATGATCACAGATAGCTTTGATTTCTTCCTCTAAAAACTGCCTGTTCACATCCTTTGACCATTTGTCAATTGGGGAGTATCAAGCCCCACCTTTAACATTACCTGTGTGACTCTGGGCCTCAGTTTCCTCAACTGTAAAATGAAAGAGTGGCCTGCCTAGGATCTGAGGTCTCTTCCAGCTATGACCCCAGAATCCCATATAACCATATTTATTCCTGAAATGATTCAAACCTGAGTCTTCCTGTTTGGTTTCCAGAGAAGCTGAGAAACACTTGGTTCTTATCCTCTGTGGAAGAATTCTTCAGGCACGCACTTATAATAATTAGCTAGGTTTCCTGACTTTGTTCAGAGAGAATTTTTTTACTATAGATCCATTTCCGAGCCTGACCCTCTCTCCTCTCCTAAAAGCATCTAGGTAGTTCCATAGTGCATATAGCACTGGGCCTGGGGTCAGTGGGGCTCGAGTTCAAATCCAGCCTGATACTTAGCTGTGTGACCCTGGCTGTCACTTAACCCTTGTCTGCCTCAGTTTTCTTCAACTGTAAAATGGGGGTAATAATAGCACCAACCTTTCAGGGTTGTTGTGAGGATCAAATGAGATATTTGTAAAGCATTTATAAACTTTAAAGCGCTATATAAATGCTAGATATTGTTACTGTTGTTACCCTCTGGCCCCTTATTCCTTCCATTGTGCACAGAAGCACAGAATCTGAGTTGGTAGAGAGCTTGGAGTGTTTCTCCCAAGGCTTATCATATTGCCTCAACTCCAAAAAACTCTTGGATGGTTCCCCAATGTCGTTAAGATAAACAGAAAACTCTCTGCCTGAGAATGGCATCAAAGGCCCTGACTCCCTGGACTCCCACCTAATATCTCCCCTTCCCATACTCTCCCTTACAAGCATATTACCCTGGTAGGTATTCCCCATACATGATGGCCTCTGAGGTCCTTTCCTAATCTGCAGCCATCATCCTATGGAAAACAAAGGGATCCTGTAATATTCCACTTCCCTCCTCAGCTCCTATTCACCAGCACTAAACCCCCACCAGCCCATAGTTGCAATATGTACCCTTACTTCCAAATCCTAGCTTCCTTAGTTTCTTTCAAAGCACAGCTCAGGGGCCCCCTCCTATGTAAGGCTTTTCCACAATCCTACCCCCTCCCCAAATTATTAATGCTTTGTCCCTTTTGAAATGACTTTGTATTTGTAAGGAACATTGGCACAGGCCCATGTAGCTCCCTATGTAAAGAGTCTAGGGAGCCCGTTTCTGGGCGAATCACAGTGATGTGTGAAAGGGCCTTAGTGAGACCTTGGTGCACCATTCGACAGAGACACTCAGTAGCCGGTTCTGGTCAGTTGACCACACAGGGAAGAGGGGAGTCTTTAAGACTGCGGAGACATTCATCAAGGACTGGAAACCAGAGTGTCAGCCATCTTTCCGTTTGACTGGTTTCTTGGTGGATTTCTTGGACTCCACTGATGGAGTTCAGTGAGACAGCGTACTTGAAGGAGAGAGGTTCTGGGCAATTTCAGCTAAAGCCAGCTTGTGACCTGTCGGAGCATTTGCTTTTTTTTCGTTCTAGGTGAAGGCATTGGAGGCTGGACCATGTGAGTTTCAGAAGAGCAGGAGAACAACATTCCACCATCTAAGCCTTGCAGCCATGCCAGCATTGAATAGCAAGGAGTGACCTTCTGGAGTGACCTTTGGGACCCAGTCCAGCAGCAGCTGAGACAAGACTCATCCAATAGTCATGCGACTTCTGGAAGTGAGCTTGGTGGAACCCACCTGCTATTCCATTCTGCCTCTCCATCTGGCTCTTAAAAAAACAAAAAGGGAACAATACCTGCCCTCAAGGAGACCACATTTTCCAGAAAAGGAATCCTTTCAACCACATTCCCAACAATGGGCATCTGGCCCCCAACTCAACAACATCCAGTGAGGAGAGATAAGAAGGCGACCTCCTTCTACACAAAGGCGGGCACCTATGTCAGACTTTTTTATTACGTTGGTTAGTTTGGATGCACTACTGTGAAGCACTTGGCACAGCGCCTGGCACGTAAGTGCTGTAGAAACATTAGCCATTACTATTGTTATCACCCTTCTTTTGAATTCTTTGTCAATAATGTCAAAATTTGTCAATAAAAGAAGATATCATCTTCTTGGGAGAGGAAGGAGGAGTGAGGAAGGACACGTGGGCAACATAGGTCATGTAAAACTAAAGTTATCAATAAATTTTTTAAGGGAGGATACAAAGAAAAGTGAAGCAAATACCTGCCCTCAAGAAGCTTACATTCTATCAGTAGAGACATAGTGGCACCATAGTGCACAGAGTGCTGGTGCCACACTCATCTTCCTGAGTTCAAATCTGGCCTCAGAAACTTAATAGCTATGTGACCCTGGGCGAGTCACTTTGCCTTGTTTGCCTCGGTTTCCTCACCTGTAAAATGAGCTGGAGAAGGAAATGGCAAACCACTCCAGTATCTCTGCCAAGAAAATACCAGATGGGGTCAGGAAGAGTCATACACAACTGAAAATGATTGAACAACAAGAAACAAAATATGCATACATAGGCATAAACAAGAATAGATGTAAGATGTTCGGGATAGAAGGTAGAGAGCAATGGTGCTTTAAGGCTCACAGACTACTTTGTATAACTAAGATGCTTCCCCAAATTTTAAAACACCATATGAATATCATTTGAGAAGTAGCAAGATGTAGTGGATAGAGACTGCCTGGAAACCAGAGAGCTCTGGATTCAAGTACTACCTCAGACTGTGTATCTCTGAAAATAACTTCTCAGTGTTCTGAGCAACTCTCTAAGATTATAAATTGCAGAGAAGGTGGCACTCTGCATTGGTAGAGTTTTCCCACCTGGGAGTTCCTTATATCAATAAAATTACAGGTCCGGTTTCTCTCCCTATCCTTCTATAAATAATCACATTTGATCCTCACAAAGAGTCATACAGGCTTTGTTTGAAGACCTCCAGCAAGGGGGATCCCTACTGACACTGTCCCAGATTCGCACAAAAATATATACATACCCACAGAGACACATACCTTGAAATGCATACTAAGAAAAAACCAAGGTGGAGAGAAACAAACCTTCTGAGGTTCTCACAGCCAGCATTCTTCCCATGGCTCCCACTGTCTCCAAGGAGGATGGTACAATGGAGAGTACTGGATTGGGAGTGAGAGAACCTGGGTTTTAATCCACTGCCTTCTGTAAGCTATCTGTGTGGCCTTGGGTATGTCACCAAGCCTCTCAGCCTCATTTTCCTCATCTGTAACATAGTGGGGTTGGACTTCTAAACTTCCCTCCAGCTTCAGATCTATGACTCTCTGCTCTCTGAGGTGGCCCATTCCACTCTGGAATAGCATTCATTGTTAGGAAGTTCTTCCTGCCATTAAGACAATTCCACTCATTCCTCAGAGGTCCACCTGCTGGGGTTTTGAATCTAGATCACCAGGATGATGGTGTTGCCATTCCCAGAAAGCAGGAAAATCAGGAGGAGCTGCTTCCATAGGGGAAGGGGATCCCTTTTACCCTTCTTCCACATGACTTAAAAATAACAAATACCCTCCCCTTCTTCCTGCCTCTTGCACAGCAGGCCTCCTCTCAAGAACTCGAGAGCAGAGGCTTCCTCTCCTAGGGGTACAGCTCAAAAGTGCTTAGAGATCATCTAGTCTAACCTTTTCCTTTCAGAGGAAGTAAGTGAGACACGAAAAGGTCATAATTTGCCCAACATCACATGGGTGGCAAATAATTAAGCTGCTAGAATTTAAGCCCAGGCTTACCTAAAGGGTTGGCATTGGGAAATCACTGGGGTACTAGGAAGGGAAGTGACATGACAGAGGATGGATATAAATCAGCTTCTCTCTTCAATCTACATATGATAGAATTTGACCTATACCATACTCCTCTGCGTTTCCTAGGGCCAGGGAATGTTATTCGCATCTCAGAAATGAGGAAACTGAGGCACAGAAAAGTTATGTGACTTGGAGTCAGCCAGGATGGGTTAAATTGAAATGACTCTAAATATTATTTCAGTGATATAGTCTGCCTGGGGACCTAAGTGGGATAGGAGAAACCAGTTTCTTTTTCCCCTCTCACCCCTCCCCTTTAGGTGCTAATGACTAGCTGTTAACTTCCACTGGACCACCTAAATAGAAGACGGAGGAAGAACAGGAGTATAAACATTTCTTCCCAGAATCTTGGAGGACACACTCTCCCCTCTCCCACTTAGGTCTCTGGGGAGAGTGGGGGATGTAGGACGGTGAGACAGTCTCTGAAACAAAGAGACTGCCAATTCTGGCCAAGGGCTACTCAACTCAAGCAATGTTGTATCTGGTCAATTTTTCTGTCTTATAGATGGGGAGGAAACTGAGGCCAATAGCAAAGCTAACATTTAATTACATGGTACTTTAAAATTTGCAAAGTGCTTTATCTATTATCTCATTTTATCTTTACAACAACCCTAGGAAGAAGGTGTGATTATTGTCCACACTTTACAGATGAGGAAACTGAGGCTGAGAAAAGCTAAATGACTAGCTCAGAGTTACTCAGCTAGGAAGTATGTGAGGGAGGTTTCAAACTCAGGACAAACAACATACTGTCAAACATGTTCAGTGCATTGGCTAGCTCATCCTTCATTTTCAAACAGGACCAACGAGATCACAGGATGATGTCTTGACTCGTGAATGAATTGGATTTAAGTGAGGCAGAGTTGTACAAAGCCATCAGCCTCACTCTCTCTTTCAGAGTCATTGAAGTCCAGCAGCAAGATAAAAGTTAAGATGACTGGTGATGGCCTGCCAGTGGACGTCGTTGGCATCTTCCATGTCTGACCAAGCTCTAAGCGCCCGCTTCTATGACCTTCACAGACATTGGAACAAATTGTTCTCATTTCCCCATTCCGCTGGGGAAGTCTTCACACACTTGGGGTAGACACTCCCTTAACTTACCAACGGCTTGTCAGTTACCCTCACCCTGGTTTACCAGTCTGCCCGCATAGTTTTATAGGGCAGTTTATATATGGCCACTGCACATGCTACATTCTTGGAGCCACAGGTGAAAATTGGGTGGCAGGTGGACACCAAAGGTGGATGAGCAGCCCTGAAAAAGGCTCAGCAAGCCCTCGCGCCAGAGGGGATAGTCCCTCTTGTACACCCCATACACCCCATACTGGAAGTGAAAACCAAAGCTTTTCAGGTTTGGATTTTATTTTCACTTAATGAAAAATCTGTTTTCTCTCCTGTCCACTCACCTCGGAAAAAGAAGAGCCCTTGTGAAAATATGAAGAGTCAGGCAAAAAAATTTCCTTCATCGCCCATGTCCAAAAAGACTTGTTTCATTGTGCACGTTAGTCCATCCTAATGATCTCTCAGTCAGAAGATGGTCCATCTGCCATGATCAATCGTCTGGAACCATGGTTGATCATTGCATTGCTCAGGATTCTTAAGTTTTCCAAAATTATTCATTTTTACAGTGGGGTTGTAGTAAAAAATTGTTCCCCTGTTTCTGCTCACTTTACTCCGCATCATTTCAAATCTTCCCAGATTTCTCTGAAACCATCTCATCATTTCTTATGGCACAAATGTATCCCTATACATTAGTACCCCATAATTTGTTCAGCCATTCTCCAATGGATAAGTATTCCCTTAAGAGTTGCTATAAATATTATGGTGTGTATTGTTTTGTTCTTTTTGATCTCTTTGGGGTATGGGCCCAGTTGTCCTGCTGTGTAAGACCCTCCATCTCCTGACGCCACGCATTTTCCCTGGCTGTCCCACATGCTTGCAATACTCTTTGACTTCATTTCAGCCTCCTGGCTTCCCTGGCTTCCTTCAAATCTCAGCTAAATTCTATCATTTTACAAGAAGCCTTTCTTTCAACTCTGGTGCCTTCCTTCTGTTGATTATTTCCTATATATCCTGTCTATAACTTATTTCTACATATTTGTTTGCTTGAGGTGTCCCCCATTAGATGGTGAACTCCTTGAGAGTAAGAATTACCTTTTTCCCTTCTCTATATCTTAGCAAAATGCCTGGAACATAGAAGACATTTAATAAATGTTTATTGACTGACTAGTAAATGCTTGTTTGCCTGATTGCTTGGAGATACAAAGACTTGTGAAGGCATTTCCTCAGAGACCATCTCACTGAACCCCTTTATTTCACCGTCACAGAACCAAGACGTAGAAATGGAAAAATCACACCTTGCCCAAGGTGACAGAGTAAGTTCATAGCAGAGCTCAGTCATGATTCGTATCTCTGAGGCCCAGCCCAAACCTGTGGCCTCTACATCACCCCGAAGGGGCAATCGATGTTATCTTATGTCACGGGGAGGTCAGTGAAGAGTCATCAATTGAGTTACCTACGAGATCTTTGGAAGAAAGGTCTCCGTGGAGAGGTGTGTCAGAAGTCAGAATAAAAGAGCTTGAAGAGTGAATGGGTGGTGAGGAAGTAGAAAAAGAATGTAGACTTCTTTCAAAAACTTTGATGGTAAAAAGGAACGTAAGAGCATAGCAGTTCAAGAGTGTAGCAAGTCTGGAGAAGCTTTCTTTAGGATGGTGAATATCGTGGGATTAATCAGTATAGGATCACAGAGTTAGAGCTAGAAAGGACCTTAAAGGCCATCTAGTCCAAACCCTTCATCTTATAGAAAAGGAAACTGAGGTACAGAGAAGTTAAGTTACTTGTCCAGAGTCACACAAGTGTCTGGGGAAGGATTTGAACAGGGTATTCTTGACAGAAGTTCAACGCTCTACGTACTGTTCCGCATGAGTTATTGCTACTAAGTAACATTGGACAGCATGTAATAGATCTTATTCAGAGCCTTAAGCCTTGTTGAATCTTGTCAGTTTTTCAGGGCACAAAGTACTTTTTGAAACTGGTCCAAGGGAGTCTTGAGCCTCTCCTTGACTTCTAAATTGACTTTCTTCACTTCCAGGCCTCCTTGGCTACCACCTACTTAGGTGGTTTTGGAACTGGTTGAATAGCTAGAACCAAAGAATTGTCAGTAATGGTTCAAAATCAACAGAAAAGGTCTTGCTCCAGAGATCTATGCATATAGTTATGATGATAAATATTTTTGTGGGTGATCTGGAAAAATGCACAGAAAGCAAGCTTGTCAGATTTCTAGATGACAAAGTTTAGAAGGATAGTCAACACATTGGATGGCAGAATCAGGATAAACATGGTGTTGAATTCAGGAGTATTCTAGTAAATGTTTAACAACCATCTCCCCCCCCCAAAAGTACACATAACACATTTTAAAGTTTAATCTGTATTATTAACATTTTCTCCATCACTTCTTAAATCTGGAGAATCAAAAGACAATAAATCAAGTCCTGATTTTTAGCCTTTGCCAATGTCTGAGAAGTAAAAGTTCCCACTGAAAATTTAACAATCAGCTCTCCAAGCAGGTATGAGATGGTTACAACACTGGTTGAATCTAACATGATGGAATTTAACATATACTTGAGTTAAAGAACACATTTCACAGGTAGAAGAGAGAAGAGGCATAGAAAAAGGTTTGGGGGGTTTAATTGACTGTAAGTTCAATACGAGTCAACATTAGGATAAGGGAACCCAGAATACTGATATCGTCTTACACTGCATTAAAAGAGATGTGATGTCTAAGCCCAGGGAAGTAAGACGTCTCCTGTTCTCTGGCTCGTCCCACATTTGGAGATTTGAGTTCAGTTCTGGGATCCACAAGCTATCTGACATACTGGAAAGTAGCCAGAGGAGGGCCCCCAGGATGGTGGAGGAGAGCCTTGAGCTCACGCCATACAAAGATCAGCTGAGGTATCTTTGGATGTTCGATCTGGGGAAGAGAAGTCTTAGAGGGAACAAGAAAGCTGTCTTCAAAGATCTGAAGGGCAGCCATGTGCAGGAAGGAATAAATTCATTCTACTAAGCCCCAGAAAGCAGAACTAGAAGAAAGGTGTAGAAGAAGTACAGAGGCCGGTTTAGGCTGGAGGTCAGCAAAGTCTTCTTAACAATTGTAACTACCCAATTATGTCATTGCTGGTCTTGAAAGGTAGTGAGTGTCCAGTTCCTAGAGGTATTCATGAAAAAGGTCGATGACCCCTTTTCAAAGACAGTACCTAGGTGATTCTTATCAGGTGTAATTTTGGCTAGCTGGTCTCTGAGGTGTCTTCCAACTCTGCAACTACGCACAGATCTCTTCCTACGTGCCATATCATCTCTTTCCCCTGACAGTCCCTGGATGACAATAAGCACAACTCACATTTCTAACATTTTTTTCTCTCTAAAAATTACTTGGTCTTAAGATCAAGGGGTCATAGACCCAGAGGGGAAAGGAACTTCAGAAGCATCTGATCCAACCCCCTCATTTTACAGATAATGAAACCGAGACACAGAGAAATGAGATGACTTGCCCAAGGTGTGCATTGCATCACGAGGTCTTTATTCATATACACATCACGTCTCCCCAGGAACATATAAACTCCTCAAGGTCAGGGATTATTTCATTTTTCCTGTAGTACCTGACACATAGTAACAATTATTATTATTTTTGTTGTTGTCCAGTTGTTTCAGTTGTGTTCAACTCTAGATGACCCCTTTTGGGATTTTCTTGGCAGAAATATTAGAGTGGTTTGCCATTTCCTTCTCCAGCTCATTTTACAGATGGAGAAACTGAGGCAAACGGGGAAGTGACTTGCCCAGGGTCACCCAGCCAGTAAGTGTCTGAGGCCACATTTGAACTCAGACTCCAAACCCAGAAATCTATCCACTGTGCCACCTAGCTGTTCCAATAATGGGGAAGGAGATGATTATTTTCTTATTATATCAATAACCAATTTTATATATGGGACTCACTTCTCTTCATTCAAAGCCTAGCCTCTTAAGGACATTTTTGACCTTACCCAAAGAATTCACCCCACCCAGACCATCTTATCTAGGTGGAATTCTTATCCACCATTGTTCATTGCTCATTGTCTGGGTGGAAAACAGATTCTTTTATATAGATTGCTGGAGGCTGAATGATCTAAGAGTACTGACATGATCAGAGTCATGGTCCCCAGCTCCTCATTAGGATAAGCTCAACTCTCATTATAATATTCATTCTCTCATTAATTGTTAACTACCCACAGTTGATTTCTACCCATCAGAGATAACCGTTTTTCCAAAGGTATTTAACCATTTGATGGTCTTCAAGGTTCATCTTTGGTTTTCAAGAGAACCACGGACCTCAATTTATTGATTATTTGCCAGCCATAATTAATAACTTGATTATTAATTATCTAGAAACTCTGTCTCAGACTTTCCTTCCTCTCAATAGCTAACTTTATGTAGAACTTACTATGTGCCAGGCAATGTGCTAAGTAAGCACTTTATAATTGTTATCTCTGTGTGACCTGGGCAAGTCACTTAACCCCAATTGCCTAAAAAAAAAAAATTATCTCATTAAATCCTCACAAGAAGCCTGGGAGGTAGCTGCTGTTATTAACCCCATTTTACACATAAGGAAACTGAGGCAAACAGTGATTAAGCGGCCTGCCCAGAGTCACACAGCCAGTAAGTATCTGAGTAGGTACTTGATAAATGCCTGTCATTTATAGTACTCCTCTCCCAACCACCCAGTGAGCCAAGGTTTGCATAATTATCTGCATTTTACTGCTGAGAAAACTGAGGCACAGAGAGGTTAAAAAACTTCTCTGTCATAAATCAATAAGTCAATCAATCAGCAAACATTTACTAAGGGTCTATGAGGTATGGCTCTCCAGGAGTGACAAGGGGATGCTCTGATGATGTAAAAACCAGAAAATATCAATAATAAAAAAAAAAAAAGGTTAAGCTTCTATGCTGTCGCAGATACTTTGGAGCTTATGAGGACAAAAAGGAAACAATTTTCAAGTTGCTCCTCCCAGTTCCTGCTCCCCTCCCCCCAGCCACCCCAGTAGAATGTGAGCTACTTGAGGGCAGGGACTGAGTCATTTTCATCTCTAGATCCCTAGGTGCCCAGCACATAGCACTATATGGTAGACACTTAATAAAAGCTTATCAAATGGAGGAAATAGGCTAATAAAGCAGGCCCTGCCGGAAGAAGCAGCCAGCATTGCCGAGAAGCCAGCAGCCCTTCCTCTTCCTTTCCTCAGCTCAAGAATGTGCATAGGGCAGGCTCCTTTGGACTCGCTGAAAGTATGGGTGTTTCCTGAGCAACAGATGTGATCATTTTCACAGAAAAATAGGGTACTCAGGGTGACAGGCCTATCCTGCCCACAGCCTCCATGTGGCTAGCTTGATACTCACGCTACTTCCTGACCACAATCCTTCACAAGGCGGAGAAAGCTCCCCTGCCTGGGGAAGCTGCCCCAACAAGGCCAGAGCAATTCTGCCTTCTCCTCCTTGTTAATATGAATTATCTTGTAGAGGAGTTTCTTTTTTCAGGATGGGTTGGGCCACATGACCATAGAATCAGAGCTGGAAAAGACCCCAGAGGTCATCGAGTCCAATCCCTCATTTTACAGATTGGGAAACTGAGGCCCAGAGATGTTAAAGTGACTTGCCCAAGGTCACACAGCCAATATGTATCAGAAGCAGGATTCAAACTCCAGTCCCCTGACTCTGAACCCAGGGTCCCTTCCATTGTATCATTGAGTCCCTTCCAACTCTGAAAGTGTGGGATTCTGGGATCCAGCATGTAGCAAACCCATTATACCTTTAAAACAACAACAACCTCGGGTTAAGATGGGAAAAAAAAAATACCAGTTAATATCCTTCCTTGCCCACCTGGTATAAACAATTACCTGAGATGAGTTGATGGGCAGCTCTGGGAAGATCTGCATTCTAGTTCTGATTCCACTTCTCCAGATGGATAACCTTGGGGAAGTCCTCTCTCACATACTGGGACTCAGTTTTGCTACCTGCAAATAAGGAGAATAATTCCTCCCCTGACCTCTTCCATCATGAGGATAAGATGGTCCCCATTGTCAGAGTAAAAGTATTTTGGAATTTCAGGGCTGGGGAAAGAACCAAAGTGACCATATAGCCCAGCCCACTCCTTCTGTACCATATGGGTCAAGCGGTCAGCCAACATCCAATGATGGGAAAGGCAAGCCCTCTTGAGGTAGCCCAGCCCACACCTGGACAGCCCTGATTGTTAGGAATGTGAGGGCAAGAAGCCATCTTCATTTTTGTCTTGGTATCGCCAAACCTGCACACACTAAGTGCATAATAAATGCTTCTTTTTTCTCTTGATTCATTACGGCAAGCCTAGATCAGCTTTTTTTTGCTCCTTCTAGGCATTATTCCATGTTCTAATCCTTCTTCCAAGAACTACCCTATAAATACCAGAAGAAAGATCTCATCTCCCCCTGAATCATCTCCTTTCCAAGGTCAACATGCCCACTTCTTCAACTCATCTACATAGGTGTTAGACTCAAGGCCACTTACCAGCCCAGTTGCTTTCCTCTGGACAATGACCAGCCCCTCAATGTCCTTCTAAGCTATGGGATTCTAGAATGAACACGAGACAAGGCCGGCAAAGTAAATGCAAGGTAAATACTGTAGTAAATACCTGAATTATGGGCAAAGTACAGAAGTTTCAGTAAAAATTAGAACATGTATATTCCTTCCCCCAGTAATGAGGCTTAGTGTGGAATCTAGGCTCAAGACCTGACTTCTTAGTTCTAGTCTTAAAGGGAGGTGAGCCTGGGCCCAGTGGCCAGTATCCTGTAGTAATAATAATAACAATAATACCAACAACCAGAAACAGCAACAATAGCTATCATTTATATAGAATTTTAAAGTTTGCAAAGTGCTTTACAAATATCTTATTTTGTCCTCACAGAAATCCTGAGAGGTAAGTATTATTATTATTATCTCCATTTTATAGATGAGGAAACTGAGGCAGACAGAGGTTAAGTGAAAAGTCCAGTGTCATACAGCTAGCAAGTCTCTATAGCGGGAAGAAGTAAAAGTGGATGGTTAGGAGACTGTATACTGTTTCTGAGTCTGCCCTTAAGCTTGAAGTTGGAAGTGAAGGTAGGAAAGTTATTTGACTTTACTTGGGTACAATTCTCTCCTTGAGTAAATACATTGTTACTGTTGTTCAGTTGTTTTTCAATTGTATAACTCTTTATGACCCCATTTGGGGTTTTTTTGGCAAAGATCCTAGAGTGGTTTGCCATTTCCTCCTCCAGCTCATTTTACAGATGAGGAAACTGAGGCAAACAGGGTTAAGTGACTTGCCCAGGGTCACATAGCTAGTAAGTATCTGAGGCCAAATTTGAACTCACTCCAGGTCTGGCGCTCTATCCACTATGGCGCCACCTAGCTGCTCCAGAGTCAACACATTCAATCGTACAAACATTGATTAAGCAGCTGTTACATGCAAAGCAATCTTCTAGGTGTCAAGGATACAAAGATGAAGGCCTGCTCTCAGGAAACTTATATTCTAATGTCAAGCATGGAAAAGAATCTCTTTTGCTTCTTCCCCATCAGAGGGGGAATGACTCAAGGAATTGGAAGAATTAATTAAGAATATTGTAACAATGTGGAAGAATTAAGGAATTGAAAAAAAGATCAACAAACACAACCTCTCTGGGCCTCAGTTTCCTAATCTGAAAAATGAGGGAGCTGCATTGGTTGACTTCCAAAGTACCTTCCAATTTTAGAAGTATGATCTTATGTTACTGTTGGCTTGCCCTTATAGAGACTGTAGGCTTGCCAAGGAGAACTCCTACCCTCTCATGTATGCATAGCATCCTCTGAACCCGGTGGAGGAGATGCTGGATCCTATAGATGAAAGTGGGTGGTGGTGCAAAAGAACAGCAGGTGAGATAAGGTAAAAAGCAGACATCATCACTCATAAAACTTATGAGCTAAAAGGGACTGTGGCCATCCGTGTTGTTGGGGAAAGAGAGCCTGCTTGAATCTGAAGACTTGGCTTGAATTCTTGGTGTAGCATATGCAAGCTAGGAAAGTCACGTGATCTCTCTGAGTCTTGGGTTCCTCCTCCCAATTGGATAGCTCATTGAGAGCTGCCCAAAAGAACAGAAGGGGCTGTTTGGGGAGGTAGTGAGTTACCTGTTACTGGAGGTCTCCAATCAAAGGCTGGGTGAACCCTTGTTAGGGAAGTTGTAGAGAGGACAGTTGTTTGGGTTCTGGCAGCAAGGGATAGCATCTGAAGTCCCAACTCTGAGATTCCATGGGTCTGATTCTAGGAGCTAGAGAAGGAAGTGGCAAATCATTCCAGTATCTCTGCCAAGAAAATCCCAAATGGGGTCACGAAGAGTCAGACACAACTGAAAAACATTTAAAATGCTATGAAAATGTCAACTATTAATGTTGAATGTTAGAGCTGATGGGGCACTTAGAACCCAGAAGGTCAGAGTGGGGAGGAACCTTAGAACACAGAATGTCAGACCTGGGAGGGATCTTGGAACACAAAATGTCAGGGACCATTTGGAACTGGAAGGACTCTCAAAGTCAAAAGGATTAGCTTTGCTAGTTCAGCCCTCTTAATTGACAGATGAGGAAACTGAGGACCAGAGAAAGTGACTTTTTTTTGTTGTTGCTGTTGTTTTTTGGTTTGTTTTTTTGGCTAGGCAATGGGGTTAAGTGACTTGCCCAAGGTCACACAGCTAGTAAGGGTTATGTGTCTGAGGCTGGATTTGAACTCAGGTCCTCTTGAATCCAGGGCTGGTGCTCTATCCACTGTGCCACCTAGCTGCCTGGTGAAGTGACTTTTTAAAAAATTATGAACTTGACAAATATCAACAAAAATGTGATTATTTCCACATATATGGAACAGAAAGAGGATTGCATGTGAAACTGTGAATTTCTATTATGTATAGACTTTTTTTTGGGCATATATTAAACAAGCCATTAGTGCCAACAATGGTCTGTGTTCCTTTCTGCTCTCTTTTGTATAAATATGTGTGTAAACACATATATAATGCTTCTCTTTTGTTTTTATGTTTCATATATATGCATATATATATATATATATATAGTTTCATTGACTTTCTTTGCTTTCTTTTCTTCTTTTTTTTGCATCTCTATCACTCCTCAACCACTTCCTTCCACAATTCTTGCCCCACCTCTACCCCCAATCACGACCAAATAAAAGCACTTTTTTAATATATAACAAATAAGTCTGATCAAGCAAAAAAAAAAATTCACACATTGGTCCCCTCTGAAAAGGAGAGAAGCTTGAGTCAGCCTCATTCTTCCGGAGTGCAGTTCCATCCTTGGTTCCTAGGTTTTTAAATCTTTCCAAGTTGCCGAAGTGACTGTTCTAGTATCACAGAGTGGGGTGTCAGAGGCAGACCCCAGGTTTTGTCACTCCAGAGGCTGTGCTCCTTCCCTGGTTCAGAGGGAAATTGTCAGGATGCCTTCCACTCTCAGCATCCTCCTTGGTAAAAGGATGGGGTTGAACTAGATGTTCGCTAACCCTATGAGCTATGATGTTTCAGGAAAAAGAGAATTGGCCGACTGCCTCCCATGACCAGCTGCTGGGTGACATTTGGCTCCAGTCTGGTCCGTTACCTTGTTAAAAATGAACTTTCTCTTAGCGGTATAACCTTTATAGGAACAATAAAGCCCTCTGGTTCCCGGAGGCCAGTAACAATGAGCTCTCTCTCCTCCCACTTCCCCCCTTCTCTTGCAATAGATTAAATTGTCATTTCTCATTCCTCCTACTTTGAGCCCAAAGCTTGGATAATGCCAGATGCTACTGTTCTAGCACTTGAGCTGGCCAAATGAACTAGAACCATCTTTGATTTTTTTGTTAGAAAGCTTATACTGATTAGTAAAAGTTTACAGGTCTGAAATGATAAATAATTCTCTCCACTTTCTACCTCTTAAATGCCTTTGTTTTCTTTAAAACTCTGCTCTGTCCAAGTCCATGGTCATATATTTGTGTATTAACTAAAAATTTTAGCCATTAAATGGTCAAATAGAGAGGACATGTAATAGAAAGCTTTTCATATCAAGTATTGATCACCCATTTGCCATGTTAATATAGATTCTCTTTAAAGTACTTCTCATTCTGAAAAAATACAATTTGTGGCTACATGCTAATAGGTTTTAATTTGTATAATGTACTGCTTCTAGCCCAGCTTCCAAAGTCACCATCAGAAGAGGCAATTCCTGTGGAGGAGGGGTGAGCCATGCCCAGCAACTGGAGCATCTAAGCCATCCTAGATGAAGCAACAAGATACGGTGGGGGTGAGAGGAGACAGAAAAAGCTTGTACCAGCACAGTCAGACCAGCACCATCATCTCCCCTCAGCCCCTGATAGA
Source organism: Phascolarctos cinereus (assembly GCF_003287225.1). NCBI lineage: Eukaryota > Metazoa > Chordata > Mammalia > Diprotodontia > Phascolarctidae > Phascolarctos > Phascolarctos cinereus. The sequence continues at coordinate 388,927,934 of NW_027556098.1, forward strand.
GATAGCTCAGGATCCAGAATATAAGCACTTTGGGAGTAGCAGTACCCTTCAGACCACCAGTCCTGCCATCACTAAGGAAAGAAAGATGGTACAAGGATGGTTATCACCAGTGTTGCACAGGAGATTCTTGTGGAGAGCTGGCTCACATTCCTCAAACCACCAACATCAACTGTTGACCAAATGCCATCTGAGGACCAGATAAACCCAAGAGCCTTGGGGCAGCACACCCTAGACAACAGGCCCTGCTTCCTGCCCAGCCCCCACAGCCATCATTCCAGTAAACAACCTCTGTAAAGATGCAGCCTGGCAATTGCTGCTGCAATTGTGGGTACTGCAGCCACAGCTAATGAAGACCTAAAAAAGAAAGTTCTTGCCACCAAAATCCTTGGCCCTGTGAAATGATTCAACCTCAGAAACATATGATTTTATCAGTGGAAATGACATTAGAGACAATACATTGCCTTCTGCTTTGATGCCACTTCTTAAGGATCACTGGCTTTCCATCTGACTTGCACTGAAACCTAGTGGTGTTGTCTCCCTGATTAGGATGTTAGCTCCTAAGACAGTCCTGGGACTATCTTACTTTCCTATTTGTATCTTCAGCTCTTAGCAAAGTGCCTGGTACATAGTAGGCATTTAATAAATGTTTGTTATTTGGTTCCCTATAAGTCACCTTGTATTCATTTTTTAATATAATTTTATCTTCCCTCATAGAATGCCAACTCTTTGGAATTGGGACTGTGCTTTTTCCTTTCTTTTTTATCCTTAGCATAAGTGCCTGGTATGCAGTAAGTGTTGAATAAATGCTTGTTAATTGATTGATATGACAATGTACAGTTTATGAAGCTTTTTTTCATTCCAATAACACTGTGAGATAGAGAGTACAAGAATGGTAATCACCATTTGACAGACGTGAAAGCTGAGGTCCAGAAAGATAAAAGTGACATCTCTCTCCCTTCCCCACCTTTCCAATTCAAATTGAGCCCTGGCTTCTTGACTTTAAGCCCAGTATTCTGTCTAGAATGCCTCTCAGGCTGACTCTGAGGGGTGTCTTCAAGTATCTTCCTTTCTCTGAACCTGCTTTTTCCACCAGTAGAATGGAATGCATTGCAGAGGAGATTCTTATTCAGGTAAGGACTGGACTAAGTGGCCTCTGAGATCCTTTCCAGCTCTGAGATTGTATGATCCTGATCAATATGTGGGACCAGCTTTGTCTAATTTTATGGACTGTTGCCTGGGTTCAAGGCTCTGAGGGGTTTATATCCCAACAATACCCCAATAATTTATAGCCAAAGAAACTCGTTGAAAAGCCACAATTCTCTGGGGCAGCTAGGGGCGCAGTGGATATAGCTCCGACCTTGGAGTCAGGAGGACCTGAGTTCAAATCCCACCTCAGACCAAACAGTTGACAACTTACTAGCTGTGTGACCCTGGGTAAGTCACTTAACCCCAATTGCCAAAGAAAGAAAGAAAGAAAGAAAGAAAGAAAGAAAGAAAGAAAGAAAGAAAGAAAGAAAGAAAGAAAGAAAGAAAGAAGGAAAAAAGGAAAACCACAATTCTCCAAGCCAAATGGCTCCAATAATTGATGTCTGGCCCTATCTCATATTCCCAGCACTTGACTGCTAAATGTTAGGAAAAGAGAAAAAGATGGTTCCCGTGGAGAAGATTTCTAGTCTAGGGCTTACCTTCCTGAGCTACTGCTTCAGAAAGGAGACTATTGACACTCGCCTTTATGAACATTAGATTTGGAGTCAGTATGTTTCACTCTTGTCTCTGACATTTAAAGCCTGTAGCACTTCGGGCAAATCACTTCCCCTCTTTAGGTTTTCACAATTGTAAAAACCCCAGATCAGGGGTTCTTATTCTGTAGTTTCTAAACTTTCCTTTTTCAAATAGTTTTAAAAGTGTATTTCAATATCATTAGTTTCCTTTGTAATCTCATGAATGTTATGCATTGGGAAACATGATTCTAAAAAGTCATCACCAGACTGCCAAAGGGTTCCAGACACAGAGGTTAAGAACTTCTACATTAGATGGTTTCTCAGGTCTTGAGACTAGAAGGTTTCGGTTCTCAACTTAAGTCAAGAGGCATTTATTAAGTCCCTGCTATGTGCCAGGCACTGTGCTAAGTGCTAGAGATACACAAAAAAGGCAAAACAAAACAAAACCAACAGTCCCTGCCCTCAAGGAGCTTACAATCTAATGGAGGAGATAATATGCAAATGACTACGTACAAACAAGATAGATAAATAGATATAAATCTGTCTGTCTGTCTGTCTGTCTGTGATTCTCCGGAGATAATCAACAGAGGGAAGGCACTAGCATTGAGGAGGATCTGCACTTCTTACAGAGGGTGAGATTTTTAACTGGCACTTGAAGGAAGCCAGGGAAGCCAGCAGGTAGAGATGAGGAGGAGGAGTGCCTTCCAGGCTTGGAGGATAGCCACTGAAAATGCAGGGAGTCAGGAGATAGAATATCTTGTTTAAAGAAGAGCGAGGAGGTCAGTGTCACTGTATCACAGTATACCTAGAAGGGAATAAGATATAAGAAGACTGGAAGGATAGGAAAGGGTCAGGTTATGAAGATCTTCAAAAGTCAAAGGAGTTTTTATTTGATCCAGAGGCAATAGGGAGCCATTGGAGTTTATTGAATGGAGGGGTAGGGTGGGATATGATGTGGTTCTACCAACTTGTACCATGATTATGTCAAAGACCAATTTGATTACTGAGTAGAGGATGGACTGGAGGGGGGAGAGTTTTGATCAACCAAAAGTCTATTGCAATAAGCCAGGTATGAGATGGTAAAGGCCTACACCAGTATGTTGGCAGTGTCAGAGTGAAGGAACTAGAAGATTAGGGTGTTTGAGGGAGCATCAGTATGCATGCTGAAGTCCCCTAGAATGCGAGGTTGGTGGGGAGACAAAGACTGTGAGCCAGGCACTGAACTCAAGAAAGAAGGAAAGAGAGTGTCCTGGAAATCAGTAGACAACAGCTACTAGAATCTCGATTGGGTGATATAGATTGAATAAACCTCAAAGCAGTAGAGGTTATTGAGTGATGATGGTAGAGGGTGATCTTGAAAGTGGATTGGGAAGCAAGAAGGCTTTCAATTTCCCTACCATGACCAAGTGATCAAGGATAGGAGTGCAAGTACAGAAGCCAGGCCTCAGTGAGTGCCCAAAGGAGGTAGGAGTAAGAAAAGAAAAGATTTGAGATGAAAGTAGGTTTGTTATTGTCTTACTGCATACTTAGGAAGCTTCAGAATACCAAGGTCTAAGAAGAAAGCAAGATAGTAAAGCAAGCCAGCTCTAGTGAGGAGACAAAGGGCAGTCAGGAAAGAAGGTAGAAAGAGGTCAGGTCTGCTGGAACTGGTGTGGAATTGGGTGTATCCCACTGGAGTCCTGGAAGTAATGGGGCACCCTTTCACCCTAGACAAATACAATCTGATGGGTTTTTAATGGGTTCTTATCTAGGTCTAATAGGACCAGGCACTGGGGGAAAGGAGTAAGGAGCTTAGACCCAGACACTGGTGATGATTCATGCTATGGGGAGGGGGGAGGAAGACTTGGGAGAACTGGAAACTAGTTCATATTCAAACTCCCCACTGGTGGAAAAAGGGGTGTGGGCCATTCCTGCTGGTTTTCCTCTGAACAGGGTGACTCGGAGGTTTTGAGCTTCTCTGGAGTGGGGAGGCTATTTGTATCATTATAGCTATCTATGGAACAAGCCTTCCAAAGTTCAGTGGAAGCAGGGGGTAACTTCAGTGTTTGGGGTTGAGGGGATGGGAATAAGGGAACAGTCAGAAGGATAGACAATGGAATTTAAACAAAGACATTCTGTGTTCTAAGGCTTCATACCAGCTCTGACATTCTGTGCTCTAAAGATGCTCCCAGCTCTGACATTCTGTGTTCTGAGGACCCTCCCAGCTTTGATATTCCATGTTCTAGGGCCCCTGCCAGCTCTGTAATTCTGTGTTCTAAAGTTCCTCCCAGCTCCAATATTCTGTGGGCCTGTGAAGATATGCTTAGAAACCAATTTCTAGATGACTGAAGTACAAGAAGCCTGGGTAATTACCTGCCTCCACATCCACAGAGGGTTTGACCTTTTTGTGAGGAAGAGGTTCTTTTTGCTTCCCAAAAGCTTCCAGAACTGGGTGGGCTGAGAGGGAGAACAAGCAGTGAAGTCACCAAGCAGAATCAGAACTATTAAGAATCCTCCAAACATCAGAATGGAGACTTAGCTACTCAGCAGGCACTGTTTCATGACCTTATCAGTGGTGGAGAACTGACGCTGGAGTCAGAGGACCCAAGTTCAGATCCTGCCTCTGCTGGTTACCTCCTGTATGACCTTGGGCAATTCATTTGACCTCCCTGGATCTCAATTTTTCCACATACATACATATACACATGTATATGTGTGTACATGTGTACGTATGTGTGTGGCAGCTGTTGGGACAGTGCACAGAGTGCTGGGCTTGGACTCAAAAAGATCTTATTTCAAATTCAGCCTTAAACACTTCCTATCCATGTGACCCTAAGAAAGTCATTTAGCGTCTATCTGCCTCAGTTTCCTCAACTGTAAAATGAGGATAATAATAACACCTACCTCCCAGGGTTGTTATGAAGGCAAAATATTTGTTTATCTTTAAATTCCCATTTATTTATTTGTTTGTTTGTTTGTTTGTTTGTTTATTTGCTTGTTTATTTATTTATTTTTTAGGCAATTGGGGTTAAGTGACTTGCCCAGGGTCACACAGCTAGTAATTGTGAAGTGGACTTCAGGACCAGTACTCTATCCACTGCACCACCTAGCTGCCCCTGAAGGTAAAATATTTGTAAAAATCTATTAACACAGTGGCCGACATACACTAGGTGCTTAATAAATGTTAGCTGTTATACCAGTGATGATGATGTGAAGTGTTGATTGGAATGGGATTGGCCTCATTCTGCTTGGCTCCAGAGGGTAGAAGTAGAGTAGAAGGGGCAGAGAGATGGATATAGACTCAAGGAAAAACTTCCTAACAATGAGAGTGGTCCTAAACTGGAAAGCGGGTGGCCCTAGGGAGGTGAATTCCTCGTCAATGGAAGCCACCACACAAAAATCGGGATGTCCATTGGTTGGCTTGGATCTCTATTAAGAGGAGTCATTCTTGCACAGTTATGGGCTGCCCTGCATGGGATCTCATGTAGCTTCTTTCTCTGAGATTCTGTATGTATTGAATGAATGTATTCTAAAGACAGAACCTTAGAACTGCAAGAGAACCTTAGAGATCACATAGTCCAATCCCCTGGTTTTACAGTTCTAGAATCTGAGGCAGGGAGGGGGAGGCTCTTCCAGCTAAGTAGAACCTAGATTCAAACCCAGACCATCTGACTCCATTTTCCAGTAGTTAAATAGTCAAAGGATATGAAGAAGCAGCTTTCAAAAGAACAAACTGCAAAGTATTCACAACCATATGAAAAAAATGCTCTGAATTGCTAATAAGAAGAGAAATCCAAATCCAAAAATCCCTGGAGCTTCACCTCATACTCTGTATATTCGCAATGGCAATGACCAGATCTTCTTGGAGTCTGGGCCTATCTTTCTTTGTTATTTATTATATCCCCAGCACTTAGCCCAATGTCTGCACATAGTAGGTGCTTAATAAATGCTTATTGGATTGGATTGGAGGCAAAACAAACAAGTCTCAGCAAAAGGAAAATGGTATTTCAAATTTACACCAGTCTGGGACAGAGTTCTCAGCTTTAATGTTACCAGGTCTTCCAGTGTATCATTCTCTCAGAATTTCCAATTTGGGCAAAACATTGTGAGTGATTTCAAAAGAGTACTCGTGATCCAGACCCCAAGTTCCTCTAAAGAATGTGGTCTGATGAGTAAACAGGGTTTTTTTTTTTTAACAGCCTGAGACCTACCAGGGGTAGATCCAAACACCTCAAACTTGCCCATGACGAATGCGGGCTCCCAGCAACACTAAGGAAGGACAGCCGACACCATGACTTATTTCCGTAGGTTCTTTTATTCTCAAGGCTAATTATCTGTCGGAAGGAAAGCTCAGGGCTTTGAGTTTTAGTCTTATGGACTATCAGAGCAAGAGGGGACTTTCAGGATCCTTGTACCCAAGAGTTCGTAAACTTCTCTGTTTCTCGGACCCCTTGCAGAGGCAATCGGTTGGCTGTTGTCCTTGGTGCTGGAAGAGGACCAGAATGACAGCACTGTGTTGGAGTCAAGGAACAGTGCATCCAACTATGGCTGATCAGACCATTATGAGCTTGGAAGGCTCTACCACAGGTTGGGCACAAGTAGTCCACGTGAACATTTGGGGTGGAGACGTCATTAAATTTGCCCACCTCACATTTCTTTTGGGTAGGCAATATGGTGAAACTGATGGACCACTTCTCAGAATCATTATTTTAAATGGAAAAAAAAAGTACAGGCCTCACGTTAAGAATTCCCACGGAGTCCAATCCAGTCTTCTTATGTGGCAGAGGAGAAGGCTGAGAGGTTAACTGACTTGTTCAAAGATCACAAAAGTTCATGAATGAAAGAACCAGGCCTTGAATCTAGACCACAACTTGGTATTTTAGAGTAGGGCTTCCTTTTCGTTTATGAGTTGAATGAACTAGATGGTAGATGAGACCCCTCCAACTTATAGTCAATAAACACTTATTAAGTACCTACTATGCTCTAGGCACTATGTTAAATGCTGGGGATATAAAGAAAGGCTCAAGAAAATGTGAGGGAAATTTTTTTGTATCAAATTTCTCTTATAAGGGGTTAGTAATCTCTCTCTCTCTCTACATATATATATATATATATATGTATATATACATATACATATGTATATATACATATACATACACACACATACAATTCATAAATGTATAAGAATAATAGTCATTCTCCAGTAGCTAAATGGTCAGAGAATACAAACAAGCAGTTCCCAAAAGAACAATTGCAAAGTATTCACTACAACATGAAGAAATGCTCCAAATCCCTAGCAACAAGAACAAATCAAAACAACTCTGAAGTTTCACCTCATACTCTGCATATTGGTAAAAATGACCAAAAATGGCAATAGTCAATATTAGAGGGGTTGTGGAAAGATAGACCCACTAATACATTGTTGGAGGAGCTGAGAATTGGTAGAACCCATTTTGGAAAGCAATTTAGAATCATGCAAATAAGGCTACTAAAATGTTTATACCCTTTGAACCAGAGACTCAATTACTGGGCTTATATGCCAAGGAGGCCATTGACAAGAAAAAATGTTTCCATAGACTCCAAAATGTTTACAGTAGCATTTTTTTTTTGATAACTAAGAATTGGAAACAAAGTAGATTCCCATCAGTTGGGAAATGGTTAAATAAACTGTGGTCCATGAGTGTAACGGAAGATGATTGTGTTGTAAGAAATGATGTGTGTGATGAGTATAGAGGAGTATGGAAAAACTCCTATGAATTGATACAGAAGGAAGGAAGCGAAGCCAAGAAAACAAGATACATAGTAACTACAGTGAAAGAATGGTGATGTGCCAAAAACTAAAAATTAAATGCAACAAAACTATTAAAAGCAGGACTCAAATAAAGAGATAGGAGGAGACATTCCTCCAATCTACCTCTTTGTGGAGGTGGAAGGTCCACATATGTTATACATTGCACATGTTTTCAGAATTTTTCAATGTATCGAATAGTTGGGTTGCCTATTTTTCCCTCTAAAAATACTATTTGTCTTATGGGATCTGGGAAGTGGAGGAGGAGGAATACATGGGATACTATGATAATGCAAGAATAGAAAATATCAATAAAAACTTATTTTTAAAAAGTTAAAAAAAAAGACAATTCTTCTCCTCGAAGATCTCACAATCTGAAGGAAGCTACAACACCTGCGAATGGTGGGGGTGGGGTGGAGGGAAGGTTATGCAGAGCAGGCGTACATGACAAAGTCCTATGGATGGTGGGAACAGTTCTGAGGAGGTATGAGTTTATAAATTGGTTCCATCTTGTAGAATGATGAGTTTCTGGAGATGATGAAGTCCAGGAAAGTAGCTGGGTGGGAATTCTCTAGTCTGTGATTCTGCTACCAGTCTTCAATTCTATGATTCTGCTGTTATGGAAATATCCATGGAATCCCTGACAGCTACTGCTGCCAATCAAAATGACTGACATGCAGACAACTAGGAGGCTAAACCAAGGTTTATTAGAGATGCTTCAGCATTGATCCAGAGTTCATAATTAACTCTGAGCAAGGAAAAGAATCAGAAATGTTTACAATAACTGATGCCAATCTCTCCAGTTCTGTGATGTAGGGGGAAAGAGTTCCGGATTTGGATCCTGGATTTGCCACTTATTGCTTCTGTGATTTGGACACAATATGGGGCTTACCTTGTTGATCTGCAAAATGGGGAAGTTTTCATCAATTTGGAGCTTACAGGTCCTCAGAAGTCACCTAATCCATTGGTGTCAAATTCAAATAGAAATAGACCCTTGCCTGGGCATATGGACTTAGAAAACTACAAATGAACATTATTTGTGTTGTTTTGTATTTTTATTTATTTTCTTAAACATTTCTAAATTGCATTTTAATCTGGTTTGGGACTAGGGAGTCTTGCTGGTGACTTACAGCTGCTGACCTAGTTTGACACCTCAGACATAGTCCAACCTTTTCATTTTACAGATGAGGAAACTGAGGCCAGCAAAATTAAGTGACCTGTCCAAAGTCACATAAGTAGTGATCATCAGAACTGGGGCCTGAACCCCAAACTGAGGTTGGATTAGATGACCTCCGAGGTTCCTTCCAGCCATACATGTATGAAATGATATATTCAGTTTTCTCTTTGCTATGTACGCTAAACTAGAAATGTTATCAGCTCATGTGTATTGATTGGGCTCCAGTCCTAAAGGTGAAATGCAAATATGGAGAAATGCAAAGAAACCTGTGGAAATGCAAACACAAGGTGATTCATGGAGCAAGCAGTCCAAGCAGCATTTCCTCAGTCCACTGGATTTGGAAACAGAGATCTAGGCCCACACAAATGACAGATCACTTGCCATCTTTCTCTCCCTGTATACAGAGGTTCAAGATAAGCGCAGATCAAACACTAAAATTACAGTGCAAAGGTCCAAAGTCTCCCACTATGCCCGGGGCTTGCTGAGCCACTGGCCCCCAAGAGCGCGCCAGACCATTCTTCAAGCTCAGCAGTCCTTAGAAAAAGTTACTTCTCTATCATTCTGGGAGGGGCAATCAACCCTCTCAAAGAGAGGGGGGAGGCCGCATAAGGAAGAAGCAAAGACTCCAGGCAGGCCTAGCTCAATGTCTTTTATGGTTTTCCTGTTTTCTTTTTCCTACACTGCTTCCCTCCACTTCTCTAGGTGCAGAGTTAGAGATGATCACCTCTTATCTTACAAATGAGGAAGCTGAGGAAAACAGAAGTTAAGTGACTTTCCCAGGGTCATGCAGCTAAGTATCGGGTGAGACTTGAACCTGGATTTCCCTTACTCCAAGGTTCTCCTTCATGGTCTCTAGTTTAAGCCAGGGGAGAAGGAAGGTAGGGGGCTCAGGGTCTAGGAGGCCTCTACTCTAGATGACAGGTGAGCCCTGCCTGCTAGAAAATCTCATGTCCTAATTGGTGTTCTTATAGGGCAATACCAGGGAGATTGAGGAAGCAGTAGGTATGAAGGAAGATGTCACTCGACATGAGCACCTGTAACCACCCAGACCTCACTGGGGCTGGTGGGTAAGTGGGGCTCCATCAGTGGGAGTGGTCAGCAGCAGCTGCTTGCCAGGCAGGAGTGCCCCTGAACCTACAACCCACTGGTCTTTGCCCAGGGCTCACAAGATCTGAAGAGCAGGCACCATACTGGGAACACAAATCCCAGTTCAACTTCCCTTTTGAGTCAAGTCGTATAACCACAGGGGACTGGCTGAGAGCCTACTTCTGAGGCACCCACATTCTCCGAGGGGTATGTTTACAGTAAGGCATATGCCAGTTTGGCCCCAGGAAACATTTCAGGAAGGGGACTCCGGGGTGTTGGGTATCAGGAAAAGTAAGCAATGGCCTAGGGCCAAAGCTAGCCGCTTGGCTTCTGCCACTCTGGACAGAATGGATTCCAAGCTCCCTGATGGAGGCAGCCAAGTGTGCCTGGGTGGTCTAGGAATGGACTCCAGGGAAGCAACAGAGAGATGATGGGGAAGGAGAAACCTTTGTGTCTCCCCGAGCCAACTAAACCTCCTGTCCGACTCTTCAGCATCCCTCTTATCCCTAAGTCTCTTCTTTCTTTAAAAGGTAGGTCTGTGACAGGGTATCAGCATCTAGCCAAAACCAGAATGCCCTCAGGAACATTCCAGGGTAATCCATAAAGCAATTCAGGAAGGTCAGCTCAGGCTCGGGTCCTGAGACCCCTGAGCTGCAGAGATGGCCCCCAGCTCTGCCCAGCTTGTTATCTCAGCTTTCCCAGCTCACTCTCAGAGATGCCTGGCCTCCTTCCTCTGGCCCTCACTTGGCAGACACAGCTGTTGGCCAGTGGTACTCCTTCCCTTCCTCCTCCACGGAGAACATGACTTCGATGTGGCCCCCAGGGGACAACTCTGTCTCCTGCTCTGGATAATGGGTAGACTGGTCAGTCTCCAGGGCCGTCTCCTCAAGTCCCAAGGTCACAACGGGGTTCCTGCCCTCGGACACTCTAGTGACAGACCCAACAATCACTGTGTCGGCTTTCATGATATAGATATTCTCTGCAAGGCAAGAGGATAGGGTGAAGCTGGATTTGGACAAACACCATAATGATCACAGGTATCATTTCTATAGCATTTTTAGGGTTGCAAAGCATTTTATAAACATGACCTTCCTGGGGCCTCACCCTGGGAGATAGGTGTTATTATTAACCCCATTTTCCAGATGAAGGAACTGAGACTCAGACACTCTTCCACCACATGCTGCCTCTCCTTCATTTTGTTTTATTTTTTGGAGGCAATGACTTGGCCAGGGTCATACAGCTAGTGTCTAAGGCTGGATTTGATCTCAGGTCCTCCTGACTCCAGGGCTAGTGTTCTATCCACTACACCACCTGGCTGACCCTTCTTCATTTTTGAAAAATAGGGACAGATTCTGGACCTGTGATTTTACTGGCATAGGAAACTCTTGGGCAAGAAAACTCCCCCTACTCTCTGTCTTAACAGTTGCCTGGAATCAGTGACATGACCTTTGGTCGGAGTTACACAACCAGGGTACATTAGAGGCAGGGTATATAAGCCCATTAAAAACTGTTTTGGCAGGTAACAAGTTAAGGTGGCCTCAGGCCCACTGCAGAGGCTGCCCACCTCTTCCCACTTCCCTCCTTCCCTTGCTCCAGCAGCAGCTTGCTCCAGAGGCTGCCTGCTGAATTTAGGGAAGTTTCTTTCTGTCAGGGACTGCGGTTTCTCGTGTGGCTGGGCCACTGGGCACTGATGTGGGGTGGGTGGAGCACCAGGGTGAAACGCTCCTCAATGGCTGGGACGATCTGGGGAGACCCCCCCTAGGGCTCAAGGAGGAAATGGCTCTCCCCTGGGAAACACCAGAGCTGCCACTCAGACTCTCCCTGAGATCCCAGCTCTGCTTTATGGTAAACAGCATCCTGGTTCTCTAAGATGAAGTGCAGTTTTGGAATCAGAAGTCCTGGGTCCAACCCCCCCCCCAGACATTTAGCATCTATATGTCCTTGGGCATGTCACCTAACCTCTGGCTGACATTTCTCATCTGTAAAGTGGAATGGTCATAGATCATCTCCATGCTCCCTTCTAGCTCTAAAGCCATGATCCTAAGCTTCAAAGCCATTTTATCTTCCTGGGCCTCAGTTTCTTCATCTGTAAAATGGGGGGTTGGATTAGATCAGTAGCTCCCAAAGTATGATCTGAAGACCTGTTAGAGTCCCTGAGTACCATACAGAGAACACCAGCTCAGAGCCTTGGAATCAGGGCATCGTGGGACCGCAGATCCAGAGCTAGAAGGGACCTCATCTAGTCCCATCCTTTCATTTTACAGATGAAGAAACTGAGGCCCAGGGAGGGAAAGTGGCCTAGAATCACAGGATCGGAAACTTAGAGCTGGATGGGACCGCAGAGGGCAAAGCTAGTTTCTTTTTGTTTTTGTTTTTGTTTTTGGGCAATGGGGTTAAGTGACTTGCCCAGGATGACACAGCTAGTAAGTATTTTTATGTGTCTGAGGGCGGATTTGAACTCAGGTCCTCTTGAATCCAGGGCCGATGCTCTATCCACTGTGCCACCTAGCCGCCCTCAAAACTATTTTCATAATAATGCTATGATGTTATTTGCCTATTAAAATGCTCCTCCCCTTTCCAACTACATATCTGTGTGAGGCTGGATTTTTTTTTTACAAACTTTTTCTATCAGTCTCTAGTCTTCATTGTACCCCTCAAATGTAACCATCCCTGTGTTGTCAGCACAGTTCCTGGTACAAAGGAGGAGTTCAATAAATCCTTCCTTCCCTCCTTCCTTCTTCCCTCCTTCCCTCCCTTCTTTCTCTCCCTCTCTCCTTCCTTCCTTCCTTCCTTCTTTCCTTCCTTCCTTCCTTCCTTCCTTCCTTCCTTCCTTCCTTCCTTCCTTCCTTCCTTCCTTCCTTCCTTCCTTCCTTCCTTCCTTCCTTCCTTCCTTCTTCCTTCCTTCCTTCCTTCCTTCTCATATCTACTGCCTCCTTCAAGATCCAGGCCAGAGCTAACCTTCTAGTCTAGGGAGCCTTCTGAGATTAACCCCAGCTCACTTTGAGTGCTTCCTTGGCAACATTCCACGTCAGCTCATGTATTCCATTCTGTATCCTGTCCCTTTGCATCTGCCCATGCCCACAGTGGTCATTTCCATATTCTTCACCAATTTATTCATTTAGCAACCACTGACTGAGCACTTACTCCATGTGAAGCCTCATCTCTGTACTTCCTTGGGGTGTTCTCCCCTCCCCCTCACCCCAACTAAAGTGAGAAAACACAAATCAGGTGTTCTCTCTCAATGCTCTTACATCTACTTGGTGCTTGAATGGGTGCTTTTAAAAAGGGGGTGCTAGGAATTGCCATAAATCATTGACATTTCTATAACTCTTCAGATGTTAACTAAGAGATTTTCTTACCCCTGCCCTGGGAAGTAGGCAGTGCAAGTGAGATTGTCCCCATTTTGTAGATAAGGAACCAGAGATTGAAATGATTTGCCCAAGGTCACACAGCCGATAAATCTGCAAGATCTTAGATTAGGAGCCGGAGGAAAAGTCTTATAGGATGTTGGCTATACAGAGGGTTTGGCTGCAAACTGCACCTCTGCCTGGGACCTGGGAAGCCTTGGACAATTCAACCTCTCTGAACTTCAGTTACTTTATGAAGGGATAAAATGAAATGCCCTCCAGCCTTCCTTCCAGCTCTCAAACTCTCATCCAGTCTAATACTCTTGTTTTGTGAAGGAAGAAACTGAGGCCTGAGAGATTAAGTGATTTGCCTAACACAGAAATAAGCTTTGGAGCTGGGTCTGAAGTAACGTAACCCCCAAGCTTTCTAGGGTGAACAATCTTTGTGCCACACTGGCCTTTTCACTTGCTAATGAAGTTTTCTGGTGTCAAGGTCTCGACTCCTCCCGACCAGACAGCTGCACATACCAGACCCCAGTGACTCACCAATCTGGTTATTAGTGTGTTCCGTGGTCGCCCGGGGCTCAGGAATGTCCCCAGGGCCAAGATTCTCAGTAGCATTCAGATTCAGGCCAAGGGGCTCCTTGGAGAATGGGGTCAAGTGGTCGTTTGTCTCCACAGCAGGGCGACCACTCATTAACCCTTGCTTTTCAGAGATCTCGGCATTCCTTGGAAGACTCCTAGACTGCTGACATAGAGGATGTGGGCTTGAAAAATGAGGGACCCCAATATGACCCTTGGGATAGGAGAGACCCAAACGAGGGCTACAAATATCAACAGGAAGCCTTACTCCTGATGCTGAGAACTTTGGTCTAAGGAGGATGGGGCAGGGCTCTACCCACCTCTGTCAAAGCCAAGCTTCTGGCTTGATAATATATATATAAACGTACATATGCATGTATATGTGTGTATGCATATATATGCTATACATGTAGTATGCATGTGTGATGCATATAGATGTATGTATATATGTGTATATATATATGTATGTATATATATGTATATGTATGTGTGTGTGTATATATACATACATACATATATATATATATATATATATATATATATATGTATATATATATATATATATATATATATATATATAAACACGTATATATGATGTTGTTGAGTCATTTTTCAGTTCTGTTGGACTTTCCATGACTCTGGGGTTTTCTTGGCAGAGATACTGAAATGGTTTGCCATTCCCCTCTCTAACTCATTTTTTTTAAGGCAGTTGGGGTTAAGTGACTTGTCCAGGGTTACACACCTAGTAAGTGTCTGAGACCAAATTTGAACTTAAGTCTTCTTGACTCCAGGTCCAGAGGTCTATCTACTGAATCACCTAGCTCCCCAGAGTATGTATGTATGTATGTATGTATGTATGTATGTATATGTGTATATATGTATGTATGTATGTGTGTGTGTACACATACTGTATATAGGTATAAATTGCATGTAGATATATATGTATACTGTATATATGTATATACTATATATGTGTGTGTGTAGATATACACATGTATATGTAAACATATGTGAATATTAGCCATTATTATTAATAATATTATTCAGAGATCAGTGTGGTCTGGAGTAACTAGCCATATATATACTGTATGCACATATATTGAATATAATCTATATACATATATATTTTTACATATATACATTTTTTATCTCATTTGAATTTTACAGCAACCCAGTGAGGTAGGTGCTATTAGTATTCCCATTTTCAGCTGAATAAACTGAGACAGAGAGAGGTTAATTGACGTGCCCTAGCCCAGAGTCAAAAAGCTCTAAATCTAGAGATGGAAAGGGACCTAAAAGGCCATTGAGTCCAATCCCTTTCATTTTACAGATGAGGAAAGTGAGGCTAGGAAAGGTTAAGTGGCTTGCCCAGGGTCACACAAGTAGCCAGTATCTGGGCCAGGAAATGAACTCTGGTCTTCCTGACTCCAAGCTGAGCTCTCTAGACACTGTACTGCACTACTTCTGCAAAGGAACTCTTGTAGCCCTTGGGGACGCAATGCACCGTTGTTGAGCCCTTGATCACATGGTATCTTATGGAATCCAATCTTTTCATGTGCACATCTGAGTGTCCTGTCATTCCTACTTGAATAGAAGCTCCCCAAGGGCAGGGATGATATTGCACACTTCTGTGCTCCCTGGTATAGCACAACACAGGGATGGGCACAGAGCAGGGGTACAATGAAGACTGGAGTTTGAGAGAAAGGATTTGGATGAGAAACTATGGGAACCAGCTCTGACATTCTGGGTTCTAAGGGCCCTCCCAGCTCTGGCATTCTGGGTTCTAAGGGCCCTCCCAGCTCTGGCATTCAGGGTTCTAAGGGCCCTCCCGGCTCTAGCATTTTATTAATCAAAGATTAATTCCTACTCCTCCAGAGAGCCCTAGATGAAGCTAGACTTTGTCCAGACAACTTCCACTCTATCCCAGGTAGGGCTTGGCTGGGAAATTAATTTCATAAGCCTTAATCTTCTTGTCTGGGGGGAAGGGGGAAGTAGGGGACTGATTGTCATCATAATGGGCTATGACACCCTTACCCTCCCCCATTCTCGGTATTAAATCTTCAAATTAGAGAAAAAAAAGTAATGCTAAGGTCCTGGCACTGGAGGTCACGGCAGTTCTTGCTAGCACCCCTATGGTGGGGCAGGCAAGAGGGGAAGGGAAGGAGAGAAGAGCCAAGAGAACAGAGCCTCAGGGCAGGAAGTTCAAAGCTGTAGCTACAATCCAGTTTCCTTCCCTGCACTCTGCCCTGTCCCCAAGTCTTCCCCCAAGCTTGCTTGGTTTAAGAGTATGAACTCCCTACCTCAAACCCTGACCTCCCAGGTCACCATCACTCTGCTCTACCACGCTGCTCTGGCCCTGAGGAGGGAGGAACGCCCCCTTTCCCAATCCTCAGTCCAATTCAGGGCAGCCCAAAGCTCAGGCTGGTGGCAGGCTGGGATACACCAGGAGAGGAGGATGCTCTAGGTTCCTAGGACTGACTACTCCCTAGGCTGGTGCAGTGGATAGACCGCTGGGCCTGGAGTCTAGAAAACTTGAGTTCAAATCTGGCCTCAGATACTTACTTGCTAGCTGTGTGACCCTGGACAAGTTACCTAACCTCTGCTTGTCTCAGTCTCTCAACTGTAAAATGGGGAATAGTAGTAGCACCTATTTCCCAGGGTTGTTATGAGTATATAATGAGATTTTCTTTCTAAAGCACCTGGCACACAGTAGGCACTTTATAAGTGCTCTTTTTTTTTTCCTTCCTTCTTTTCACCAGCCAAAAAGGTCCCTGGGCCAGATGTGAAGGAAGGGAGACAAGGAAATGGTGTCTTTGTCCTGGGTCACCAGGACTCTACCTAGGTCCCTCCCCATAAAAGCTTCATCCATGAGCTGAAAAAATCAGGAGTGAGACAGTATCAGCAGATGGCTGGTTGCCACTCCAACCTGGAAAACCCCAGTGGGATAAGCCAGCACTTGTGGCTTGGGTTCCTGGCATCAGTTCCATCCCTTCAGGAGAAAGCCCTCCCCAGATTCAGCCCCTCCTAGCTCAGGGGCAAAGACAAAGGGGTCTCAGGCCAGGGCCAGGCACACTGGGTGGGTGGGTAAAAGGCTGGACAGCTCCCAGCTCAGCAGCGAAACACAGACGCCCTTACTTTGGGGAAGTCTATTAACCCTCAGCAGAAAGCCAAGGGGATCTGGTGGAAGCTGTTTGAGGAAGGGAAAGATTTAGGGGATTCTTGCTCAGGGAGAGGGCTGACTTACTTGGCAATTATTCCCGGGGCTGTAACCTAGAACACAAACAAAAGAATTATCGTCAGTTAGTTCCCACAGGGATCCTGATGGACCACAGGTTTAGAGGTTGGCCCACTAGTCAGACATCATTTTACAAAAGAAGAAACTTAGAGGAGCATAGAAGCATAGGCCTAGAACAAGAGGGAACCTCATAGGTCACCAAATCCAACCCCCTCATTTACAGATGAGGAAAATGAGGCCTATAAAAGTAAAGAAACTTGCCCAAGGTCACAAAGACAGTAAACATCAACAGTGGGATTTGAACTCAGGATCTCTGATTACAATTCCTGCTCAACTTTCAGCAGCACTATTAGTAAGGACCTCAATTGATACCATGGAGGAAACTGGCCAAGGGAGGTGAAAGGGAGAGAAAATGAACGCTTATTGGTCAAGGAAAAAAAAAGATTTAATTAAATTAATTTAATTTAATATCATATATAATATGTTACATAATATTTAAATTATATTTAATTATTATTATATTATAATATAACAGATAAAATACTATACTATAATATTTATATCACAATAAAATCTATATAATAAATATAATATTGTGTTGTATAATATATAATTATTATATTTATTACATTATATGGTATATAGTTATAATATAATATTAATACAATATAATATAAATAATAATAATTTAAATTTAACTTAAATAATTTAAATAAAAGAAAATTTAATTTAAAAAAAGTGGAAGCAGCATCTTTGAAGCACAAGAATCTGTCTTTGATGGAACCAGCAAAGGACCAGGGAAGTCCCAACTGATACTGATCTTAATCTCTAAGATTAGTGATGAATCTAGCCCAAATCTTCCTTTACATTACCTCAATGTCCCCTAAACGATCTCTCCTCCAAATACTCAGCTAAGCCCTTTCTGAACTTCTAAGATGTGATTAAAATGATTACATTCTGACATCACAATTAAGATGTGAAGTAGGTTAACAAATAAGTTGAGAACTTAAAATACAGGAAATGAGTATTAACCTTTTCCAAGCAGTCCCCTTGGACTTCACATGCGTATTCTACCAAAAACCTAGATAACAAAGGTCTTGCCACCACAACCCTTGGCATTGTCAGATGATTCAACATAAGAAACTGATATGATTTTACCAGTAAAGATGGCACTAAAGAAGAGCCATCTGCTTCTGCTTTATTGCCGCTGCATCCCAAGGACCGTGGGACCTTGCTATGTCACCTGCAGCCAAAATCTTCTCTAAGAGTTGTCCCTTCCTTGAGAGAAGGAACCGTCTCACTTTTCTATTTGTATCCCCAAAGCTTAGCGCATCACTGTGCATACAGTAAGAGTTTAATAAATGCCTTATTCCTTCACTCATTTGTTATTCCCATACTATTACTATTATTGGAAACATGGTAGCAATTCCCCTTCCAGAAAAGTCCGTGATGTACTCCTCATCATCGCCACCATCACCATCCTTAGTTACCGACAGTAGGAGGAAAGGGACATGTGATGTCATTGCCAGAGGGAAGTTCAAAGTGAGGACACTTCCTCTACAATGATACAGACTGACACCTCCTCTTCTAACTCCTCTTGAAGGTTTCCTGGACTCCTGCGAGGCTGAGGGACGTGTCTTGGGTCACACAGCTAGAATGTGTCACAGGTCTTCCTAACTTTCAGGTCACCCACTTACTACTCCATGTTGCTTCCCCGAAGATAGTGAAAGGTTGGAAATCACTTTACTGGCATCATTTTCATCTGAGCCTTACACAATCTTGTAAGTTGGGCACTAGGGGTATCACCATCCTTGTTTTTTCAGACGAGGAAACCAAGGCAAACAGAGCTTTCTTTGGTGACTTACTCAAAGACATAAAGGTTTTAGGCAGGATTTGAACCCAGGTCTTCCTGGGCCCAAGTCCAGCACTCTGTGCATGAATGATGGGAAATATTCATATTTTAAGGGTAGATATAACTTATGGACTTTTACAAAGCATTTTAAAAGTTTGTGAAATGATTTACATACAATATCTCATTTGAAGATGGTGAATAGGTAAGAGTCCTGGGCCTGGAGTTAGGAAAACCTGAGTTCAAATCTCGCCTTTGATGCTTACTAGCTATGTGACACTGGGGCAAGTCACTTAATATGTTTCTGCCTCAATTTCCTCAGCTGTAAAATGGGATAGTAACAATGCCCACCTCATGGAGTTTTAGTCCAACTCCCTCAGTCGACACTCTCTGAGAGGCAGCCTGGCATAGTAGATGGAATACTGGGCTTATAATCAGGGAGAACTGGGTTCATGTCCCACTTGTGACACTTACTGCCCACGTCACCTCGGGCAAGTCACTTTACCTCTGAGACTCAGTTTCCTCATCTACAAAATGTGCCAGTTGGATTAGTGACCTAGCCTATTCTATCATTAAGCCAGGTGAAGAATCCTGACTCTAGTACTGACTTCACAGGGTTGATATATAGTTCAAATGGGAAAAATGATAATGAATAATAGCATTTACATAGCACTTTTAAGGTTTGCAAAGTTCTTTAAAAATGGGATCTCCTTTATGCACACGACAACAGAATGTGATAATGCATTGAAGGTGCTATGTAATTATCCGTTACAACTATGCACTCTCATGGGGGCAGTCAAGTAGGCAGTCTCTTACTTATCCGAAATTTTACCTCTCTCAGATTGTTTTTTTGTTTTGTTTTGTTTTTGTTTTTTTCAGCTAGGCAATGGGGTCAAGTGACTTGCCCGGGGTCACACAGCTAGGGGGTGTTATGTGTCTGAGGCTGGATTTGAACTCAGGTCTTCCTGACTCCAGGGACGGTGTTCTATCCACTGCACCTCCTAGCTGCCCCTGCCTCTTTCAGATTTAAAAGGATTTCTGAATTAGAAATCGGTGTGAAATTTGAAGAATAAGTTCCCCTCTCCCTCTCCCCTCTGTCTCTGTCTCTTCATTCATCAACAAACATTTATTAATCATCTACTACAAAGAACCACAGGAGGAGCCAGGGACATAGACCCCAAAACCCCCCAAATACAGTCCCTGCCCTCGAGGAACTTACATTTTAAGGGGGGGTATACAATGTACACCTATGCTGGTATGTACAAAAGTAGATACAAAGTAACTTGGAAGGAGAAGTACTGGCAGCTTGGGAGAAGGGGAATGAGATGGCCTTGAACAGAAACCAAGGAGCTGAGGAGGGAGTGCATTCCAGGCACACAGGATACCCAGGGCTATGGTAATATCCCTGGAGATGGTAAATGCAAGAAGCAAAGAGGTGAATTTGGCTGGATGGAATGTGTGCCTACTAACAATGGGAGATGCCCAAGGCTCTAGCCGGGACCCTTTTCCCTACACTTTCTATACTATTTCACTTGGTGATCTCATCAACTCCCATGGATTCCTTTATCATCTCAATGCTGGTGATTCTTCAGTCTATCAATCCAGCCCTAACCTCTCTCCCAACCTCCAGTCTTGCCAATCTCCAACTGCCTATTAGACATGTCTAACTGAATGTCCCATAGATATCTTAAACTCAACATGTCCAAAACTGAACTCGTTAACTTCCCCCCCCCCAATGCTTCCTTCTTCCTAACTTCTTTACTACTGTTGAAGGCGCCATCATTCTTCAATCACCCAGGCTTACAAATTAAGTGACGTTCTCAATCCTCACCTATATCCAGTCTGTTACGAAGTCCTATCGATTCTACTTTGGCATCCTCTCTCACATATACCTTCTCTCTTCTCTGACACTACCACCAGCCTTCTGGTTGTTCTCCCTGCCCCAAGTCTCCCCCCATTCCAGTCCATCCTCCACTCAGCTGTCAAAGTGGTTTTCCTAAAGTGCAGGTCTGACCACATTACTCCCCTGTTCAATAAACGCCAGTAGTTCCTTATCACCTCCAGCATCAGATAAAAAATTCGGTTTCACTTTTAAAGACTTGGCCCCATTCTACCTTCCCAGTCTTCACACACTTTACTCCCTTCCCCGTACTCCACAATCCAGTGACACTGGC
Organism: Phascolarctos cinereus; assembly: GCF_003287225.1. Taxonomy (NCBI): domain Eukaryota; kingdom Metazoa; phylum Chordata; class Mammalia; order Diprotodontia; family Phascolarctidae; genus Phascolarctos; species Phascolarctos cinereus. Next base: position 388,948,872 of record NW_027556098.1, read on the forward strand.
TTATGTGCTGTTCCTCCATGGCTTGACTCGATATATTTCACCATGCCCTCTTTCCTCATTTCTGCCTCCTGGCTTCCCTGGCTTTCTTTAAGGCTCAGCTCAGATGCCACCTTTTGCGAGAGACCTTTCCCAATCCTTATGCTAGTGCCTTCAAATACTAGTGCCTTCCTTCTGAGATTATCTAGAATTCATCCGATATTTATTTTATTCGCATGTTTTACTCCTCTTTAGACTGTGAGTTCCCTGAAAACAGGAACTGCTTTTGCCTTTTTTTTTTTAAATCCCCATCACTTAGCACAGTGTCTGGCATATAACAGGTGCTTAATAAATGTTGATTGATAGCTGGTACTTCATAAATGTTTATTGATTTGACTTGACTTTGAAGGGAATTCTATGTCATAAGACTAGAAAAGATAGGATGGTGCTGGGTCATAAAGTGTTTTAAAGCCACACAGAGGAGTTTATATTTGACCCTACAGGGAGTTACAGAAGTATATTGAACAAAAGAGTGACATGGTCAGATCTGCACTATGGGAAAACAAAAATTTACCAGCTGGTCGGAGAGAGGAGAGATTAGAGAAAAGGAGACCACTTAGGGGGCCATTGCCCCCTAACAATCCAGGGCTGAAGAGGGCTCGTCTCGTTAGTCTGAGCTCCCAAGACAGCTTCCTTGTGCTAAGGTGCATGGAAGCTGCCCTGCTCTGTACCTGAAGATCAGGGAATCATAAATTTCGAGGTGGGAGGCACTACAGGGATAATCTCCCTTATTTGACTGAGTGAACGGCAGCCTGGCATGATGTAGAGAACACTGGGCTTGGAGTAACGGAGAACTGGGCTTACTTCCTACCTGTGACACTTCCTAGCTATGTGACCCTGGTCAAGTCACTTCATTAATTAGCTTCAGTTTCCTCATCTACAAAATGTGGAGGTCAGCCTAGAAGGCTTGGCCTTTTCTACTTCTACGTCTATTATCCTGTGACATGAGGAAGTTTTTGCTCCAAAAAGTAAAGAAACTAGGTGGCTTCTGAAGTCTCTTTCTCTGTTGAATCTCCCATGACATGAAGAAACTGAGGTCTGGAGAGGTAGTGACTTGCCCAAACCTACATAGGTAGGTTTTAAATGCAGGCCCTCTGCCTCTAGAGTCAGGGTTGCTTCTACTGCACCATGTAAGCACATGCCAAGTTGTGATGTCCTGCTCATTTCCCAGCTTTGTGGGTCTACGATCCACAAGGACTTGGACAAGGCCAACAGGAGCTGAACTAAGCAACATTTCACTTATGATGTCCAAGTATTTAGTGGTGTCACATGTTCAGCTTTATGTAAAAAAATAAAAGGTTATTCTGCAACAACACTGTAAATGAGAGAGAAAAATAAAACTGCAGCGGAAATTCTAATTTCAATAAGAACTGAAGAAAGAAAACAATTGTTTCAAGGAGATTCTCAGCCTGCCAGTTCATGGGAAAAAAAAAAAAGCTAGGGCCCATCAAAAGCCCCAAATCCCCCTTTTTAACCAAACAGAACTATCTGATTGTGAAACTGAGTAACGTCAGATTCAAAGTACGTGAATGGGAAATATGACATGTTTTGATTCTATGTCAAAAGCCTGGACAAGGGTAAACGGATCTAAAATAGTCCAGATCCCAGAAGCTCTGATTGGTTAAGTGATGCCCCCTGTCCCTAGAATGGCACTGAAGGCTGAAAATATCGGGGACTTCAGAGACTACTTAATCTTACCTGTACCAGCCTCTGCTCATAGATCCCTAGTGAGAGGAAATCTACCCCCTCTCCAGGTCACCCAGGCCACATTAGGCCAGCTCTGATTGTTTGGAAGCTTGTCCTGACCTCCAACCCAAATCAGCCCCTTCACAACTTTTACTCTTGGCTCCCAGGTCTCCCCTCTGGGTCAGAAAAGGATGATAATAACAGCAAGCATTCCATGGAACTTCACCTATGGTACCCCATTTGATCCTCATAACATTCCTGAGATATAGGTACTATTATTTTTCCATTTTATAGATGAAGAAATGATGGCAGAGAGAGGTTAAGTGACTTGTGCGGGGTCATGCACCCAGTATGTATGTGAGGCAGGATTTGAACTCAGATCTGTCCTGATGCCAAGTCCAGTACTCTACACTATCAAGCTGCCTAATTTAAGCCATCCTTTTCTAAGTGGCAGCCCTTCCAACCCTTGAGAAAGGGCATTCCCTATAAGTTTTCTCCAAGCCAAACATGCTCAGTAACTTCTATTGATCCATATATGGTGTGGACTCAAGGGCGTGGATTACCCACTCTGGGATGATCTCCAGCTTCTCGAAGCCCATCCTAAACCATGGTGCCCAGGGCTGAATACACCACCTGTGGTGTCACCAGGGCAGGATGCATTGGGAGCAACATATCACCTGCTTGTGCCTAGGAGGTAGGCCTCTTGATACAGTCCAAGACCTCGCTAGCTTCCTCAATTCCCTACCACAGCTAGCAGGTTGGGAGCCGAAGGCCTTTGGCTGTGCCTTTGGTCAGGACAAACTAATAGACACTTCCCAGGGAGCTCTGGCCTGGATAAACTATAATCTGAACCGACATCTGGGTCAGTCCTGTTGCTGTTCCAGAAACATCCCTCAAATTCCCACCTCTGGGCCTTTGCCCAGTCCCTCCTCATCTTTAATTCTCATGATCCCTTCAAGGAGGAATCTCTTTTTTTTCAAAGCATAGCTCAGATGCCACCTCCTAGAAAAGATCTTTTCTGATCCCTCCAGTTACTAACTTTCTGTCTTGAAATTACTTGTATATAATGTTTGTTTCCCTGTCTGGGTACCTGCAGTAGTAACCAAATTGGACAGAAGCTTGTTGAGGGCTGGGACGACGGTGGTTTTGTCTCTGTATCCCCAGCACCTAGCACGGTGCCTGGCACATAATAGGACTTTTAAAAATGCTTGTCAAATTTAAATGAATTGAATTAATAAAAATTTGTTGAGCAAATGAACAAATGAAAGAAAATGAATGAATTCAAGAGTTATCTGTGATGGAGATAAGTGTAAAAAGAGAATAAATACTGAGATGGGTTTTAAAAAAATTTAACCCCCAGAAAAATGATTCTCAAGGAAGGGTGTTGGCAGGCTGAGAATCTCCTTGAAACAATTGCTTTCTTTCTTCAGTTCTTATTGAAATTAGAATTTCTGCTGCAGTTTTATTTTTCTCTCTCATTTGCCATGTTGTTGCAGAATAACCTTTTTTTTTTTAAATAAAGCTGAACATGTGACATCCAGGCAAGGCAGGACCATAGGAGTTCATGGGCTCCAACCAGTCAATCATTTCCTCCTCCCCTTGCTGCATTATTTTATTTTATAGCAGGGACAGTTGAGTCTCAGAGACAGGAAGGATTCTGTTCTTTTTTTTTCTTTTTTGCTACGCAATTGGGGTTAAGTGACTTGCCCAGGGTCACACAGCTAGTAAGTGTCATGTGTTGTGTGTCTGAGACCAGATTTAAACTCAGGTCCTCCTGACTCCAAGGCCGGAGCTCTATCCACCTAAAGGATGATGTTCAAGGTCTCCTCCTATTCAGCCAATGCTCTCTCCCTCCACCTGCCCACATACCTCCTTCCTCTACTTACCCGTAGGCATGACCTTGGGTTGGAAGGCTTGGCCAGAATGGAGGTGAAGCTCTGAAAGAGAAGACAGGGAACCTGCAGGGGCCAGTTCTTTGGTCCTTCTAGAACAGGGGTAGGGAACCTTCAGCCTCGAGGCCACATATGGCCCTCTAGGTCCTGGTCTTAGGGGCAGGAGCAGGGATAAGGAATAATAATAATAACAATAATTAACAATACCCATTTCTTAAAGGGCTCTAGGGTTACAAAGTGCTTTCCTTCCAACAAGTCCGTGAAGGAGGCGGCCAGTGAACAGGAATGAATGACAGGATCTTCCACATGCACCTGGAGGAGCCCTCACAAGGCCATCTGGTCTGCCCTTGTTTTACAGATGAAGAAGCTGAGACCCCAGGCAGTTCGCAGCCAAGGTCACAGAGCTGCTAGCAAGCATCAGAGGTTGGATTTAAAGCCAGGGCCTCTGCAGAGCAAATACTCCTGCCACCCCCATTTTACTGATGAGGAAATGAGGTCCTGGAGAGGTCAAGTGCCTTGACCCCGGGGTACCTATCCAGCAAAGGAAGAGCCCGGGACAGAACTGAGGTCTCCTGGTAGCCTCTAACTCCAGTGGTCATTCCGTATCACCACATTATGAAAACCCGGTGTCCCAAGCTGGGATCCGCGCTCAGTACGGCATCTCCAGCCCATCCCAGTCAGTCCCTGCTGCCCACTCCCCACCAGAAATGGCTCCGTGGGGCAGAACATGAACTCACTCTGCAGAATCCCCTTCCTGCAGGCCTTCTGCTGGCAGATCAGGAAGAGAACGAAGGCAAGCGTCACAGCAAAGACCGTCGCCACCCAGAAAAGAGACTCAGAACCTGCAACACAAGACCACCGCAGGGCTTTCTCTCAGCCGCCGGCTCCATTCCAATTTCCGAGAAGGCTGGGGAAGTAATTCCCGACACGACCACTAGAGGGCGGACCTTGTCAAGCCAACCCTCTCCCTCCCCCTCTCTCTCTGTTTCTCTCCTCTCCTTTCTCTCCTCTCCTTTCTGTCTTTTTCTCTTTTCTAAACTCTTGCTCTCTCTTCTCTGTCTCTGTCTCTCTCTCTTTCTCTCTGTCTGTCTGTCTCTTTTCTCCCTTCTATCCTCTTCTCTCTCTGTTTCTCTCCTCTCTTTTCTCTCTCCTCTCTCCTCTCTGTCTTTTTCCCTCCTCTCTTGCTCTCTCTTCTCTGTCTCTCTCTTCTCCATCTCTGTCTCTGTCTCTCTCTCTGTCTCTTTTCTCCCCTCTCTCTCTCCTCTCTGTCTTTTCCCCTCTTCTCTCTTGCTCTCTCTTCTCTCTCTGTCTTTGTTTCTCCTCTCTCTCTGTCTCTCTCTCTCCCTTTCTCTCTCTGTCTCTTTTCTCCCTTCTCTCCTCTCTGTTTCTCTCCTCTCCTCTCTTCTCTCTCCTTTCTGTCTTTTTCTCTTTTCTAAACTCTTGCTCTCTCTTCTCTGTCTCTGTCTCTCTCTCTTTCTCTCTGTCTGTCTGTCTCTTTTCTCCCTTCTCTCTTCTTCTCTCTCTGTTTCTCTCTTCTCTTTTCTCTCTTCTCTCTCCTCTCTTTGTCTTTTCCCCTCTTCTCTCTTGCTCTCTCTTCTCTGTCTCTTTTCTCCCTTCTCTCCTCTTCTCTCTGTTTCTCTCCTCTCTCTCTCTTCTCTGTCTTTCCCCCTCTTCTCTCTTGCTCTCTCTTCTCTCTCTGTCTTTGTCTCTCCTCTCTGTCTCTGTCTCTCTCTCCCTTTCTCTGTCTGTCTGTGTCTCTCTCTGTCTCTTTTCTCCCTTCTCTCCTCTTCTCTCTGTTTCTTTCTTCTCCTTTCTCTCTTCTCTCTCTTCTCTTTCTGCCTTTTTCCTTCTCTCTTGCTCTTTTCTCTCTCTGTATCTTCTCTCTCTCTCTCTCTCTCTCTCTCTCTCTCTCTCTCTCTCTCTCTCTCTCTCTCTCTCTCTCTCTGTTTTTCTCCTCTCTATGTGTCTCTCCTCTCCTCTGTCTCCTCTCTCTTCTTGCTCTATCTCTATTTCCCTCTTCTCTTCTCTCTCTCTGTCTGTGTGTCTCTGTCTTTCTCTGTCTCTCCTCTCCCCCTCTCTGTCTTCTCTCTGTGTGTCTCTCCCTCCTCTTTTTCTTTTCTCTCTCTCCCTCTCCCCACCTCTCTCTTTCTTTCTTTTTCTCTTCTCTCTTCCCTCTCCCTCCTTCCTTTTCCTTTCTCTCTCTTTTGTTGTATTGACATATTTTATTCTTATATTCAAACTTTTCCAAATTGCCCTTATCTTGTGAGAGCTCTACCAAACGAACAACCCACTGACCTAATTTGAAAGTGTGTACAACACTCCACACCTGTGATCTTCCAACCTTTCCATTTTTAGTGGGTTTTTTTGATGAACAGAAAATTTTTTCTCCCTCCCAACCCCCACCCCACTGAAAAAAGAGAAAAGAAAAACAAATTCCTTGCAATAAATGTGTATAGTTAACAAAATACATTTCCTCATTTGTTATGTTCAAAAAATACATGTCTTGTTCTGTACCCTGAATCCTTCACCTCTCTAGCAGAAGGTAGAGAGCATATTCCATCATTAGTCCTCTGGATTCGTGGATGCTCAGTGCATTGATCATAGTTCTCACAGCTTTAGAGCTGTTTGTCTTTATAATACTGTTGTATAAATTGTTTTCCTGGTTCTGCTCAGTTCATCCTTCATCAGTTTATGAAAGTCTTCAAAACTGTTCATTTTGATGACATTTATACACAGTACAAGTTGTTCTGCTTGCTTCATCCTGCACCAGTTCCTATAAGTCTTCTCAAGTACGTTTGAAATCATTCATTTTCTCATTTCTTACAATACAAGAGTACTCTATCATATTCATACACTACATTTTATTCATCCTCTCCTCAGTTGATGGGCATCCCCTTACTTTCCAGTTTGTTTATTTGTTATAGCCGCCACAAAAAGAGCTGTTATAATATTTTTGTACAAATAGAATCTGTTTGTCTTTCTTTGAATTTTTTTTGAGTATAGGCCTTACAGTGGTCATTGATCAAAGGGTGTACACTGTTTAGTAACTTTTTATGTATAATTCCAGATTGCTTTCCAGAATGCTTGTACCCATTCACAGGTCCACCAACAGTGCATTGTCCATGCTGGATTTTCCTGTGCTAGGATCCCTGGAGGACCACAGATTTGGGAGCCAGGAATCCATGGAGGTCATCTAGTCCAGGATTCCTTAATCTTTGTGTTGTATTACACTCTGGTAAAGCCCATGGATTGCTTCTCAGAATAATTTTTTAAATGAATAAATAAATTCACAAAATTACCCAAGGAAACCAATCATATTGAAATAAGGATTTAATTTTTTTCCTGGCCAGTTTTACAGACTCCCTGAAATCTATCCATAGATGCTTTTGGGAGGGAGCTCTATGGACCCCCGAGTTAAGAAGCTCTGATCTAGGCCAACTCCCACATTTTATAGACAAGAAAACTGAGGCCCAGAGAAGTACAATGACTCCCAAGTTCAGCTAGAACCAGGATTCAATGACAGATCAGACTCCAAGGCTAGACCTTTTCCGTGATACCATGCTGTATCCATTCATAAGCCCCATGAAAAGACAGGGCTGGACCTCCCCTCCTTCTCTGCAGAGGTGGGAAACTATGGATGTAGAACACTGAATATGTGGTCATATTGATCGATGTGTCCATCATGTTTACTGATCTGTTTTCTTTCCCTCTTTCTTTTTCATTTGTCACAAGGGATTTCTCTCTAGGTAGAGAAGGATTAGAAATATACAAAGTGATAAAAAAAGAATATGATACAGAGATTTTTTTTTAAAGAAAGAAGGAAGGAAGGAAAGGAGAGAAGGAGGGAGGGATAGGGTTAGGAATAGAAGAAAGGAAGGAAGGAAGGAAGGAAGGAAGGAAGGAAGGAAGGAAGGAAGGAAGGAAGGAAGGAAGGAAGGAAGGAGGGAAGGAAGGAAGAGGCAGGAGGGAAGGAAGGAAGGAAGGAGGGAAGGAAGGAAGGAGGGAAGGAAGGGGAGGTAAGGAAGGAAGGGAAGGAAGGAAGGAAGGAAGGAAGGAAGGAAGGAAGGAAGGAAGGAAGGGGCAGGAGGGACAGGGTTAGGAATGTACTGATCCCCAAAGTCTGATGAAACCTACCTCCCTGCCTCCCATGATCAATTGCAGCTCCAGGCAGAGGCACCACCCCATCTCCTCCAACTCTGGTTGTTAGAGGTTCCTAAGAGGTCATGTCAGAGTGTCCAAGATCACAGGATCATAGATTTAGATGGAAAGCATCTTACTGACCATCAAGTTGTTGGATCATAGCTCAAGAAGCCATCCAACTCCCCCATTTTACAGATGGGACTTGCCCCAAGTCACATAAGCACCAGAAGTGAGATTTGAGCTCAGGTTCTCTTATCCCAGAACTAGTACTCTCTCCATTGTACCACACTGCCTCTCAACCTCAGGTTTCCCTGGGAAATGTTAGTAAACAAGGAATGATCTCTCCCCACCCCAACTCTGAACTTCCTGGGGGTGAATCCCTTTGCCTTTGGGGTAGGGAGGTCTCTACTGGCCCTAGCCTACTCCATCAGAAACAAAACCTTTGCAAGGAATTACCTGGATTGGGTCTTCCTGTGAGAGATGGTGAGACAGTCCCAATGTCATGGGTTGAACTCCCGTCGGAGGGGTCAGCTGTGGTGTTGGAAGGGTCTGGAATATCAGAGATCCTGGCAGTGGGGGAGATAGTGTAGAGGTTGATGACAAAGGCTGGTGGACCCAGGTCAGAGCAGACATGATCATGGGTGGCGTTCCCCACCTGTCTGATGAGCTTGATACAGATAGGCAGAGATAAGAGACTGCCTCGTTCCCAGACAAGGAAAAAGGGAAGCCAGGCACCTGTTTACTAGAAGCAGAGAAGGTTGGTGCTCAGAGACAATATAGGCGGAAACTGTGCCCCATCGGCCTTTTCCCATGAAGAAAGAAGCCAACGAGTCAAGTCTAGAGTCAAGGCTCCTAGCTCTAGAGGTAAAAGAGACTTCAAAGGCCATTAAGTCCAACCCCCTCATTTTACAGGTGAGGAAAATGAGGCCCAGAAAGGTTCAGTGATGTGTCCAAGGTCATACAAGTAGTAATACATGACATAGGTTAGAGACAGGTGTGCCAGTCCGGAGAGGGCATCCACCCTCTGTGGTCCGCTATGACCAACCAGCCAAAAAAGCCTCCCTTCTTGAGGTCACCCTGTATGCCAAATGGTAAGGCCAAGGATTGGTCATGCCCTCAGCCATTTTGAAGATCTCTCCTGGCAGAAGGACAATATTCTAGCCTCTAGAAGAAGGTACCAGGCCCCTAGTTCCTGGTGAACCTGGCAGCATTTGGGACAGCTGTGCCATTGGCTTTGGGATGACAGGAAAATAATTCTGTCCACTCAGTCTTCCAAAACCCACCTCCTCCAGGAAGCCTTCCCTATTGAATGCATGTATTCTAGCCTATATCACTCTCTTCCCCGAACTCCTGTGTCCATACCATCCAATTTAACAACTGATTCTATTCTGCCTTATCTCTAACTCAATCATAGGATCCCAGCTCTTCAAGCAGAAAGGGACCCCGAGAGGTCATGTGGTCCATCCCCCTGCCCTCAGAGAGCTCCTTCCCAGCTCACTCTGAGACTGCCCAGGGGAACTCTGGGGTTACCTGGTGTGAGGCTGACAATCCTGGGCACTGGAGCTGTGGTTGGAAAAGGTCCCAGGGAGGCAGGGCTCACAAACAGTATCCTCCTCCAAGGTGCCTGTGGATGGAAGCAACTCCCCCCCATCAGCATTACCCTGAGCAGTCCCAGTGTTTCTGGAAAGAGGGGTGGAGGGGCAGCTGGGTGGTGCAGTGGATAGAGCATAGGCCCTGGATCAGGAGGACCTGAGTTCAATTCCAGCCTCAGAAACATAACACTTACTAGCTGTGTGACCTTGGCTTTGAAACATTTTTTTTTCCTTTTTTAAGGCCATTGGGGTTAAGTGACTTTGCCCAGGGTCATACAGCTAGTAAGTGTCATGTGTTTAGCCTGAGGCCAGATTTGAACTGAGGTCCTCCTGACCTCAGGGCTGGTGCTGTATCCATTGCACCATCTAGCTGCCCCACTGTGTGACCTTGGGTAAGTCACTTAACCCCATTGCCTAGCCAAAAAAAAAAAAAAGAAAAGAAAAGAAAAAGAAAGAAAGAAATAAATAGGAGGTGGAGTTGTTCTTTGGATGCTGGGGAGCTCAGGAAGAGGTGCTCCAAAATACACATTGTCTAACCTAGAGATTTCCATCCCAGAGAACAGATTGATAACCATGAACCGCTTCACACAGAGGGTCAGATGAGTCAAATTCCTTTTCAAGCCCTTCACAGAACCACAGGATATCAAATGTCGAAGAGACATTGGAAGGTCACCTAGTACCTTGTTCTCCCAATAAGGAAACAAAGATACAAGCAAGAGAGGGGACATGCTCAAAAATGGCAGCTTATTGGCAACTCTCCCATTAGAATGTAAGCTCTTGAAGGCAGGCTTTGGGCTTTTTTCCACTTTGTTTTGGACCTCTCAGCAGTTAGCATAGTGCCTGGCACACAATAAACAATCAGTAAAGGTTTGTTGACTGACTGACTTCACCTTGTCTTTGTTAAGTCATCATTAAGTCAATAAACATTTATTACGTGCCTACTATGTTCCAGACACTATGGTAAGTGCTTAAGCAGATTGTAGGCGAGCAAGATCCTAGCGTCCTACATTGAGAGCTGAAAGGACCTCTGAGGCCATCTAGTTCAGCCCCCGCTCTTCTCATGATGAGCAAGTCCTGATTCCAAATCTTCTCTTCCTTCTACCATACCACTCTGCCTGCAAAAGTGTCTTTTCAAAGAAACAAAACAAAAAACAAAACAAAACAAAAAAACCCCCGAAGTGTCTTCCAGGGTTAAACAACAAGTCAATGGTGGAATTCAAACTAGGACCCAGGACTCCTGGCTTCCAGTCCACGGCTCTTTGACCACTACTTATCAAAGGAGGGCTCACAGATCGAAAGGTGGAAAGGCCATCGGAGGCTATCTTGTTTAACCCTCTCATTTTGCAGATGAGGAAACTGAGGCCTGGGGGAGGTCAAGCAACTTGACCAAGGTCACAGAGGTAGTAAGCATTGAAAGGAAGATTTGAACCCAAGTTCCCTACTTCAGAGCCACCAGCTTCTACTACCTTATTCTATCTCCATCAGGGAAGGGAAGGAATCAGCATTTATTATGTGCCTACTATAAGCCAGGCACTGGGATAAGCGCTTTACCAATATGATCTCATTTAATTAGATGGATGGCCAGCAGCTTGGAGGACAGGGAAAAGCCTTCCTGGAAGTTATCTAGGGGGATTAGATAGATGGGTTAGAAAACTCTCAACTCCCTGAGACAGCCTGGTATGTACTTCATTTTTTAATTTTTATTTATTTTTTTGGTGAGGCAATTGGCGGTAAGTGACTTGCTCAGAATCACACAGATAGTAAGTGTCACATGTCTGGGGTCAGATTTGAACTCAGGTCCTCTTGGCTCCAGGGCCAGTGCTCTATCCACTGTGCCACCTAGCTGCCCCTGGTATGGACTTCGAGTCCAGAGGTAGCAGGTTTATCCTTGGACACTTACCAGCAGCATGAGCAAGGGGAGGTCTTAACTCCCGGGCCTTGATTTTCCCTTATCCATATAAATACACCCAGTGCTGTTATGAGGCTCAAGTCAGACACTCTTTGCAAAGCATATTCAAACCTTCAAACACTGCAGAAATGTCAGTTGTTACTATGAAAGCTTCATCCAGGCCAGCCCTAATAATCAGGGGTATCCCCCATGGCTCTGCACTGTAGCTTCTTCTTCAGCAAGGCTATTGGGGTAAAGTGGCTTACTTAGGATCACACAGCTAGTGTCAAGCAGCTGAGGCTGGATTTGAACTCGGGTCCTCTTGACTCCAGGGCCAGAGGTCTATCCACTGCACCACCTAGCTGCCCCTGGGGCCTTTTCTCCCTCTGCTCTATCTCTTCAGCTGCCTGGGATTCAATCATCACGTCTATACAGATGATTCTCAGATCCACTCTCCCTTCTCTCCTCTGATACTGCCACCGCCCTGGTGTAGACTCCCATCTCCTCACATCTCCTCCCCCTTCTGTTACTTGTTTGTAGACACGTATACCCTTATCTTTCCCTCCACTTTAACATGCTTATGTATTCACATTCTATATAAGGGTGCTCACATTGATGCTTTGGGCGCTTGGATTTTTCACACAGATGAGCCGAATTCCATGCATAAATAGCATCTACAGATAACTATCTCTGTGTGTTGATTTGGTGACTATCGCACTAACCTGCCACTGGGTCTGTTGCCTCAAGTTTCTCCCCACTCCAGCCCAACCTCCATCTAGTTATCAAGGGCACAAGTCTGAGCTCATCACTCCCCTATTCAATAAATTCCAGTGGCTCCCTATTGCCTCCAGGATCAATTTCTTTAAGTCGTCTGTCTGGCTTTTAAAGCCTTCCTAACCTTCCTCTTCCCGCATCTTTCCAGTCTTACACCTTCCTCCCTGGCACATACTCTACGATCCAGTAACACTGGCCTCCTCACATTTCCTCATACAAGACCCTCCTCTTGACTCTGGGCATTTCCATTGTCCTCACGCCTGGAATTCTCTCCCTCCTTGTCTCCACTTCCTCCCACCTTTGGTGAGAAGTATTTCCCAGTCCTTCTTAGTCATGTGATTGTCATCAATTCTTCCCTATAGCTTGCTTGTACGTAGTTCTTTGCTTATTGTCTCCCCCATAAGACTGTTAACTCCTTGAGGGATGGGTTGTCTTTTACCTTTCTTTGTATCTCTTGCACTTAGCACAATACCTGATACTTATTTACAAGAGAACTTGCCCTCTTGAGAAAGTCTCCCTAATTGGAACATGGCTACCTTTAAGGTAGACAACAGACCTAGCAGAAAGAATGCTAGATTTAGTCAGAAAATCTGGGTTCAAGTCTTGTATATCTTCTTGTGCAGCTTGCCTACCTCCATTAGAATGTAAGCTCCCTGAAGGCAGGGGCTGTTTTGCTTTTTTGTCTTTGTACTTGCAGCATCGTGCCTGGCACGCTTGTGGTCTGTTTGATTGCCACTCAACTATCTTGGGCAAATCTTCTTTCACTCCTAGTGTTCTTAGCTCCAAAACAAGGGTACTGAATTAGTTACTCTCTAAAATCCCTTATAATTTTCATTTTATGATCTTAAAGAAGTGGATATGAGAACAAAAGATCAGTGAATGGGTTTTGGCGCCATCTTGTGGCCTCCCAGGACAGTACAACCAATCAGGCTGAAGCACAATTAACTCAACCCAGGAGGGACTGATTTGAGGGATCATTTAGGGTGCAGAGCTAGAAGGAACCTCATAGTCATTTAATCTAATCCCTTCACCTTGTAGATGACAAAACTGGTCAGTGAGGTCGTCACTGGATCGATCATGACCTTGTCTCTCAGACTTTGCATAGTACTTTCTTTTGAATGTGAATCTTGTAACATATATTATCAAATCATAGAATTAGATCTAAGATCCAGAAAGGTCTTTGTTCGGTTGTAGATATAGAGATGGAAAGGATGTTAGAGGTCACCTAGTCTAACCACCCCTCATTTTGCAGATATGGAAACTGAGGTCCAAGAAGGAGATCGACTTGCCTAATTAAGGGCATACAGGTAGCAAGTGAGAGGACGGAGATTTGAACCCAGGTCCTTTGATTCCATATTCAGTACTCTTTCCCAGCATATACCCAGCAGCTGCCTTTGTGTTAAGAGGTGATTGATAGATGGTGAGCTCCATGAAAATAGGGACAAGACTCTGGGTCCGTCCCTGGACTTCTGTAAAATGAAGGTGTTAAACTAGATTACCTAGGATGTCTCTTCCAGCTTGAAATCTATCATGGCAAGATAGATTCTGACTCAGACCTCCTGCTGTCACTGTGGTAAGAGAAAGATGATGATGGGAAAGACTCAGGCTTCTTGTCACTGTGATAAGAAGGTAACATTGACCCAATCTCTACTTTGAGCTTCCTGGAAGCCAAGAAGGGCACAATATCTGCGAAATCAAGGCTGGGAAAGAAGCCACAACTCCTATTCTGACCAGCTTTCAGAAGTCTGTAGCTCCCCGCTTTGTCACTTGTTTGTAGACACATATGCCCTTATCTTTCCCTCTTACTTTGTATAAAATTCTGCTTTTACACACTGCTTATGTATTCACATTCTATAGAAGGTTGCTAACGTTGATGCTTTGGGCTCTCTGATTTTTCACACAGATAAGCCTGCACTCCATGCATAGATAAAATCTATGGATAACTATCTCTGTGTGTTGATTCCTGACTGTCAGCAGCACCTAATCAATAGACCTCCAGAGAATTTTTATCACATTGTTAATGCTGAATTTATTTTGGACACCTATACCTCATAAAACTGTTGCAAGGATCAGATGAAATCACATATGTAAAATCTGAATTTCTCCTGTCCTTCTTCCTGGACTTCAAAATCATGCCATGTGTCACCTTGGAGTTTCCCTCAGCATTTTGGCCTCCTCATCCTTGAACTCCCTAACAGAGGTTGGGAACTTGTAGACTCGAGGCCACATGGGGCCTTCTAGGTCCTTAGGTGTGGCCTTTTGACTGGGTCTAAGTTTTACAGAACAAATCCTTTTATAAAGGATTGTGGCCTCAAAGCTGGTGGTCTAACCTCCAGATTTTAGGGATAAAGAATTAAGACTAATGAGGATCAAAAAGGGCATACCTATGTGTAGCTTGGCGTCTCTCATAGGATCACAGGTCTGTAGCTAAAAGGGAGCTCAGAGGGATCTAGTACTTTCCCCTCCCCACCCAATTTTACAGAGGAAAAAAGGGCCCAAAGGTAAAGTGATTTATCTAAGGTCACACTTTATGAGCTGAGTAACTATGGGCAAGTCCCTGACACGGACAGTTACTGAGGGTAACTCTCTGAGCCTCATTTATCTCATTTGCAAAACATAATACCTGCTACAAGGTTCTAATGAGACAACGTGCATAAAACACTTGGCAAACTTTAACGTCCTACCTAAAACGTGCTACTTCGGCTCTCTGGGCCTCCGTTTCCCCATATGTAGATGAGTCATAGAAGCATGGGATCATTGATCTTGAGCTGAAAGGGACCTCAGAGACCATCTGGTCCAGCCACTTCATTTTACAGCTGAGAAAATTGAGGCCCAGGGAGATTGTGACTTCCTGAAGGTCCTTCTAACAGTAAGATTTGAACAGGTTTCCTGCCTCCAGAACCAATGGGATTGAACATGATGGGCACTCTAGCTCCTTCAGGTTCTAAGAGTCATGTGACTTCCTATGCTGCACTCCAATGTGTGTCAGGAAAGAAATAAAGATGATGAATAAGATAAGGCTCCCTGCTCCCAAAGAGCTTAGGGCTGAAACAAGGCTTCTCCATCACCCTGTCACTTTGCCTATTTCTGGTTTCTCAACCCATTCTTCAGATGCCAGATAAAGCTCATTTGGTTGCCCCTTCCTTCTGGGAAATTCTGAAGGGCTTTCCAGATGTTATTGGTGGGGGGTGGGAAGAAAGAAGAAGTGCCACAGAAAAAGTCAGTGTACTGACCTGATGGTACTTTCACTCATGAAAGACCCCACCCCCATTTTCCTTCCTCAGAAAAGGAAAGCCCGAGCTAGGCCAGTGATTTGCACTGATCACCTAGCACCAATCAGAATTTCAGATTCTGAAGGTGACTCTTAGCCCTTGTAATCTCACCTGATTAAAAATGTCCTCTATACAGTCCTCCATGAGGGACCTTCCAGCCTTAGTTTGAAGACTTCCAAAGAGCTGAAACTCACTGCCTCCTAAAGCCATTCTGCTTTGGGACAGCTCCCATTGTTCGGAAGTTCTTTCCTTATATCTAGCCTAAATATGCTCGTTGAGGATCCTGATTCTGCCCTCTGGGAGCTGAACAGAACAAGTCTGATCTTTCCTTCATATGAAGCTTTTTATGAACATGAAGTTAACTATCATGCCCCATCCACCCCTTTTCCCCTTAGACATCCTGCCCTGAGTCTTTTCCAGGTTGGATATTTTTAATTCTTTCAACCAGTTCTTATATGGTTGAACTCAAGACCATTTACCATTCTGGTTGTTCTGCTCTGAATCTTCTAGAGCTTATTAATGTCCTTCTTAAAATATGACATCCCCAAGAGAACACAATGTTCCTGATGTCTGACCACAGCAGAGAATAGCAGGACTACAAAGTTGCTTAGATTCTTCTCTTAAGGCACCATATGACTGACTGCATTAACATTTTCAGCTGGCATATCACTCTGCAGACCCATATGGAGCTTACAACCAAAGAAAACTCCACATGTGTTTAATACCATTAGTTGTCCAGCTAAGCCTCAGCTGGATCTTATACTTAGGAATTTATTTTTTCAACCCACATATTGGACTTTGCATTTATGCCTATTAAATTTCATTTTATTAGTTGGGTCTGAAGTTTTAGCCTGTCAGGATGGATTTTGGATCTGTCATCCAGTGTGTTAAATGTTCATTGTCTCATCCAGATCTGTGTCATCTACAAATCTGATAAGCATACTATCTAGGCCTTTATATCGAAGTCATTTTTGGTGGGGTCAAAGGGGATCTAGATTTGTGACCCCATCAGTAAAGGAAACTCTCGACTGATGCATATTGCCGACAGTTCTGGTCTAAGATGTCTAGTCTTCGTTACCTGGGGCACTGAGTGGTTAAGCAACTTGCCCTGGGTATGGGTCAGAGATGGGACATGGACCCAGGTTTTCTAACACTTAGGCCAGGGCTTTCTCCACAACTCTGTGCTTAATGTGAATGAAAATGTTAAAGAGCAGAGCTCACTCTCAGCTCTTTGGGGTTGTGTTCTAGAGACTCCTTCCCATGTAACATCATCATTCATGCAGCTCTGTGCCATTGTCTAAGGGACATCTCTTCACCTCATCCCTAAGAATGGAAGGACTCTATCAAAGATTCATTCAACAAATTGAGGAAGAAAACTAGAGCCTCATTCCCCCAAGCCTGGTGCCCATTCCTTTGGCCAAGATATCTTCTTTTTGTCTATCGCCAGTCAGGAAACTAACACAAACTGCATTTTAGTATGATTGTCTTAACATTTCCCATGTGTTTCCTAGGCTTTGGGAGTACCTAACCTTCACATTTGTGGTCCATTTTTCATTCAATGAACATTTAAGCATCTGCTATGTGTCAGGCACTGTCTTAGGCATTGGAGAAACAGACAAAAACAAAAACAGTCCCTATCCTCAAGAAACTTTCGTTTTACTGGGCCCTCTAGCATCATCCCAAGGTCTGTTCTAACAATTCCTGCACTGTACTTCTTCCCCCAATTATACTAATAATATAGTAATATATTACATATGGTAACTATATATTATATATAGTAATCTCTCTGAAATCTAAAGGACTAGGGGAGGTACTTCCTCTCCTCAAGGCTCAGCTGAGGTACTGCCTCCTCCAGGCAGCCTTCCCTGATCCCCCTTCTTATCTCCCTACTTACTCTTTCCTCAATTTCTCATTGAAAAGCAGTTTACATTTCCAGAGATTCACAGATTTAGGGCTTGGAGGTCTAAAAGGCTTTAGAAGTTCACCTTGTCCAAGCCTAACCTGCCTCAGCCTCAGTTTCCCTATAAAATCGGGGTAATAATAGTCCCTTTCTCATAGAGTGGTGAGGATCAAGTGAGATAATGTATGTAACACTCTGCAGACCTTAAAGAGGTATGGAAATGTATTATACATATATTATGTCTATATTATCATAATATATCTGTATTATTATCATATCTCCAAATATACTGTACATATTGTCTCTCTTGTTAGAGTGTAAGACTCTTGAGGGCAATGATGGTGCTCAGTTCTGGGTATAGAGACAAAAGTGAACCTGTTCTTGCCATCAGGGATCTGACATTCTCACAAGAGAGACAGTGCATGGGTAATATATGCTTGTTGATCAATGGATTGATTGATTGAAGAGGAAAGTATGGTGTATTGGTTAGAGAACTAGTCCAGAAATCAGGAAGAACTGAATTCAAGCTCTGTCTGTGTGGCCCTGGGCAAATCACAAAAAGTCTCAGTGATGTAGGGAGCTCTCTAAGGCTACGTACAAGTTGCAAAAGAGTTGCCAATCTACACTGATGAATGATGTTTCCTCAATGGATTTTCTCTACATAGATAGAATCACAATTATTTCTTTACCTGCCTCCTCCTCCTTCAAAAAAAAAAGACCTGGGTTCAAATGTTTGTTTTGTCACATTTTAAATTGTGTGATCTTGGGCAAGTACCTTAACTTTCTGGGCCTCAGTTTCCTCATCTGTAAAATGAGAGGTTGGACTAGATGACCCAGGAGACTGCTTTCAGCTCTAAATCTGTGATTCTCAGCAAGTATCATAATTACCAACCCAACATTCTTAAAGAAAAAAGACCAGATGTCCCACCCTTCTAACCTTGTTTTGAAGGAGTGTCTATTCTATCTCATCCAACCCAAGTGTGCAAAAAGACCCAAGTAACTGACCAAGCAGACTTGGGAGCCAGAAGTCATTCACTCCAAGGGGACTGGGGGGATCTTGAGGCTCTGGGTGGGGAGCAATAGGAAGGCTACAGAGAAAGAGAGAGGTGAAGATTCCCTACCTTGCTCTTTGACTATGGTCCCTGGTGGGCACAGGGAGTGCTTCACACAACGGGCACAGCTGTAGCTGGCTGACGTGGCACAGAACATGCCTTCCTGGCATTCACAAACCCGAGGGGAGTTCCACGTACAAGGAATCTTCTCCACAAGGTCATCTAGAAAGAAGAAACCATTCAACACAATCTGATAGAGCTTGAAGGGAGAGGGTCAGCAGAAGTCTGGAGACATAACAGAGTTTCGGGATGGATACAAAAGGACTATAAGAGTGGGGGAAACCCCAGGGGGCATTAGCCGGTGGCCTGAGGACGGCTTGTATTTTTCAGAGGGGCAGTTTCAGTGGAATATAAGCTCCATGTGGGTAAGCATGGTTTTTCATTTTATTTTTGTATATCCAGATCTTCACACAGTGCCTGGCACCTGGTAGGCATTGAATCAATGCTTGTTGGATTGGATTGGATTGGACCGGATTGGCTTAGTTTGGAGGAGAGTCTGACAAGTGAGAGCCATTTTCTCTATAAGCTGTGTGGCATAGTTGATAGAAAGCTATACTTGGAATTAGGAAGACCTTGGTCCAAATCCTGATTCTGACACTGTCTGTATGGCCCCAAGCAAGATACTTCTCCTTCTTTGGTCTTCAGTTTTCTCTCCTGTAAAGTAAGAGGCTTGAACTACATGGGCGCTAAGGTCCCTTCCAGTTCTAAATTTATGACCCTATAAATTATCTTATCCTTTCCAAGGTGCTCTCACACACATTATTTTGTTCGTTCAAAGACAAGTTCATGTACTTCCACTGAGGCCCACACTGTGCCCTGCAAGCCCGCTCTTCCTGCTGAGTTCCTATTTCCTTTAACATTCTACTACTCTCCCAAAACTTTGGGGGCTATCACAACTCCTCCCTCTCCCTTGTCCTTCACACCCACACAGTTGCCAAGTCTTATCCATTCTACTTCCACAAAATCTCTCCCCTCTGTCCCCTTCTCCCTGATCCCACTGTCACCAGCCCAGTTGAAATCCTCAGTGCCTCTTAGTAGGCCTACTTGAATAACTTCCTAACTGATCCCATTCTTCTAGTCTCTCCCCAATCTGGCCCATCCCTTGCCTGATGTCCAAATCATCTTCTTAAGGCGAAGTCTGATCCTGACACTCCTCAAACATTCTTGATGGCTCCCAACTACCTACTAGATAAAAATCTTAATTCTCCAGCCTATTTGAAAGGTCCTCCATTCTATCTCTCCAGCCTTATTTCCCAATAATTTATTGATAATAATAATCAACATCATGTATATTAATATTATTATTAACTAATATTTGGTTATTGTATAATGTATTAACTTATATTCATTAATTATGTTAATAATAATGAATAATAATATTCCCTAATCCCCTTCACAAAGTTAATGCCCCAGTCAAGCAATGCCACTTGTAGCGCCATAGTTTTCCTTGTCCTGGATACTATTTCTCTCTTAATGCAGCCTAAGATCACATTACCTAAAAAGCTAAGTTGAAAACAATTGCCACATCACACCATCAACCAAATATGGAATCACTTGACATATTCCTTACTTTCCGACCTCTGCACATTTGCTCACAAAGCTTCCTCCATCTAAAAAGTTCTCCTGATACACCACGGCACGCAAAATCGTACCCATGCTTCATGTCCAATTCAAATGTTACTTCCTCTATGAAACCTCCTCTGATTCCTTCCCTCTCCCCCCTGAGCAGGGGGTGGACTTCTCCCTTTGTAAGATCTTACAAGCACTCTGTACTTCCCATGTGAACTCATCCTATTTTGCCTTGTGCTATAATGATTGGGCTCTCATATCTGATTTCCTATTAGACTATAACCTCTTTGAGGGTAGGGAAGATGTTTTATTCAAATACATATCTTCCCAAGAAGCTGTCAGACATAGAGCCTTGCACATAGTAGACCACTGGCAGGTTTGTTAAATGAATTTAGATGAACAGATGGATGGATGGACAGATGGATGAATTGAATGTGTTCTGAAATATACCAATCTAAGAGGTTATTGTTGCTATTATAACAAATATTTCTTCGATATTTCCAAAGACCCATAATTTCATCCGCATGGGTGCTACTATTACTTCCCCTGATTCACAAATCACAGCTCCTCCACTTTTTTAGTAGTCAGTTATCCTTATGAGCTACCATGCAACCCCCTCCCGAAAAGAAAACAGAAACCACCACCTGGTGGCTAGACTTCAGACAATGAGCCTCTCTGGGTTTATCTGGGCTGGTCCTCCACTGACAGCCATGCAGTCCATTGTACAGATAGGATCACAGAACAAAACTCAGTATGAGTCAGGAGAGTGATACGGAGGCTGAAAAAGAGGAAGTACTCTTCAGATGTATTCAGAGAGGAAAAGCATCCTGTAGTTGGAAAGTGAGAATATCTCTGCCCATGGGGTCAGACCTCACCTAGAGCACTGGGTTCAGTTCCAGGTGCCATATTTTAGAAAGGACACGGGTCCACTGAATAGTGTCCAGTGGGAAGTAGCCAGGGTGGCAAAGGACTGGGGATGTTTAACTTGGTAGAGATAAGTCTTGGGTGGGATGGGGGTGGGGGGAACTAATTATATTACTCAAAGGTACTGAATGAGGTAACACATGTAAAGTGCTTGGCCAAAAATCTTAAAGGTCTCTTTAAATGACAGCTTTGATTATTTAGTGTCTTAAGGGCTGTCCATTGGAAGAGGGATTAGATGTATGTGGCTTGGCCTCACAGAGGAAAACCAGGATCAGGGACTACAAGTGGCAGTGATAACACATTTAGGCTTGACGTAGAGAAAAAATTCCCCACAATTAGAGTTATGCCAAGGGGACATGGGTTTTCTCTTTAGGGCACTTCTGGGGCCACCTCAGACTGGAAAGGCTTTGGGCAGAGACTGGTTGATCACTTATTGGGAACGTAGAAAAGAGGTTTCTCCTTCAGGGAGCTGGTCTCTGAGATCCCTTCCTGAGATTCTGTACTTCTGCTGGGTCCATACTCAAAGCCTCTTCATCCAGATTCATTCATTCACTCAACAAATATTTTTTCAACACCTACTACATACAACACCTACAAGGCACGAGCAGCTAGCTGGCATAGTGGCTAGAGTGCCAGTCCTGGAGCCAGGAAGACTCATCTTTCTGAGTTCAAATCTGGCTTCAGACACTTACTAGCTGTGTGATCCTGGCAAGTCACTCAACCCTGTTTGCCTCAGTTTCCTCATTTGTAAAATGAGATGGAGAAGGAAATGGCAAACCACTTCAGTATCTCTGCCAAGAAAACCCTAAATGGGGTCATGAAGAGTCAGACATGACTGAAATGACTCAAAAACAGTGTATGCAAGACACCGTGCCTTTCCAGTGTTGTTTTTTTCCCTTGTGGCATGGGCTTTGTGATCCCAGGATCGTGTTCATGCCACAATGCAGTACCAGAGGAGGACCTTAGGAGAAACATGACTGGATGCCTAATTAATGCTAATGAAGAAAGCAGAACTGGGAAAATAATGTACATACAGAAACTACAAAGAGGAGGGGAAGGGAATAAACAATAATATAACACCTACTACATTGCAGGCACCGTGCTAAGCATTCTATCTTATTTGATCTTTACAACAACCCTGAGAGGTGGGTGCTGTTATTATTCTGTTTTGCAGTTGACAAAACTGAGGCCAACAGAGATTAAATGACTTGCCTGGGGTCACACAGCTAGTGACTGAGGCTGGATTTGAGCTCAGGTCTTCCTGACTCCAGGCTCATCTCTCTCTCCCCTCTATCACCTAACTTACTATGTAATAGTGTAAATGAAAAGAGCATGTCTGAATTCATATTCGACACAATGTCTAATCTTGGTTCCAAATGATTACTGATGAAATACACTTCCCTGCTCTCAGTCAGGAGGTGGGGAAGTGGAGGAAGACGGACTACAGATACAGAAGTTTGCCCAAGTCATCAGTGGCAGCTGCTTTGTTAGTCTGATTTGCTGTCTGTATTGATGAAAGGACACTCTGGGCATTATGGGTTATTGAAAAGTCACAGTGGGTTTTTTTTTAAAGCAAAAAAAAATATCAATAAAACATTAAAAAAAAAGACTAGGCTCTTTCTGGACTATAATGATAAGGATGTAAGGGCTGGCTTGGGGAAACTGACCAGGTAGCTCCCAACCAGCAAGTGCTAGAGAATTCTCTCCCTTGGTCATCTGTATTCCCTTCCTTATGTGGCCTCATGGGTACACACACACACACACACACACACACACACACACACTCACAAACATTCACTCATGCACATATTCATACACACACACTCACGTATGCCCAGTCTCTTTATAGGTAAGGAAGGACTGAGTAGGGAAGAGACAAACTCGCGGCTAGCAGCAAGGACAGTACCTCTAGTGCAGTTAACACAGGCCTGGCAGCGGGATTCCTCCTCAATTTCCAAGTAATAGTCTGGATCACACTTCTCTCTGCAGTCTTCAAGCCCTTGGGGACATGGCTTCTGAGGCACCAGATCTAGAGGAGAGAACACAGTTGCTCAATCTAGGTCTTTGCAGACAGCATAGTAGGGGTGGGTTTGGAGAAAAGAGACCTAAGTTCCCCAGCCTGAATCTGTCTTTGGCCATGGGACCCTGGACAAGTCATTTGATCTCCCTAAGTCTTAAGTTTCCTTAGCTGTAAAAAAGGAACATTGATTTAGAGGTAGAAGAGACATCAGAGGTCATTTCTAGTCTTCAGGACACTACGCTGTCTTGGTTCTCCTCCTACCCACTTGACCATTCCTTTCCTGGATCCTCTTCCAGACAATACCCTCTGATCATAGATGCCTCACAGGGCTCTGTCCTAGGCCCTTTTCTCTTCTCCCTCTGTAATACCTCACTTGGTGATCTCATCAGTTCCCATGGATTTAATTACCATCTCTGTGCTGATGATTCTCAAATCTTCCTATTCTGCCACAATCTCTCTGCTGACCTCCAATCTCACATCTCCAACTGCCTTTCAGACACCTTGCCCTGAATGTCCAGAAGACATCTTAAACTCAACATGTCCAAAATGGAAAGCATTATCTTTCCACCTAAACACTTCCTACCTCCCACCCTCCCTATTACTATAGAGGGTAACACCATCCTCCCACTTCCTCAGGCTCACGAGTCTTCATGATTTTTTTAGTAAATTATTAAATTATTATTGAATAAATTAATTGAATAATTCTGAATACTCCATATTCAATCTGTTGCCAAGACCTGTCAATTAGGAACTGATTGAATGTCAGGACTCAGAAAGTAATCGTGAATAGATTGATGTTAACTTAAAGGGATATCTCTAGAGGGATGACCCAGGGATCTGTGTTTACATGGGTCAACCCTGTTCGTCATTTTCGTCAGTGCCTTGGATGAAGACACACTTGGAGTGCTTAGCAAATATGCAGATGAAGCTGGAAGGGACAGATAGACTGTTTGACAACAGTCAGGATCCCAAAAAATCTCAATAGACTAGAATAGGGGTCAGTAAACTATGGCCTGAGGGCCAAAGGTAGCCCATCCAAAGAACCATATTAAGCCCACTGCCTGTTTTTGTATGATTTATGATCTAATGTTTTTATTACATTTTTAGATACAAGAAAACTTCATTTTAAAAAATAGAAAAATATATTTTTAGCCTGCTAAGTGGTAAGAAAACAGGCAAACCAAATTTGGCCCTTGAGGTGGGCTAGATTTGGTCTATAGGCAATATTTTGCTGATCCTCGAACTAGAAAAATGGATCAAATCTAATAAGATAAAATGTAATTGGAATAAATGTAAAGTTTGACATTTGGGTTCAAAAATCACCTCCACTTAACTCCTGGGAGTTTTAGGGGTCTGAATGCTCAATATGAGATGACAGTGTGAGATGGCAGGCAGAAAACTGCAGCTACCCTAGGATGAGTTTAGAAAAACATAATGTCTAGAACACCAGAAATGCTAGTCCTATTGGACTCTGTCTTGGTCAGACCCCATATAGACTGCTAGATGCTCTATTTTAAGAAGGATTCTAGCAACCTGGAGCATATGTGGAAAGGAGGGAAAACAGAATGGTGACACTTGAAACCAAGTCAGTTGAGGATCAGTGAGGTTTAGCCAGGAAAAAAAGATGTAGGGGGAACACAATAGCTATTGTGAAATATTTGAAGGGCTGTCAAGTAGAAGGGGTATTAAACTTGTTCTTCTTGGCTCCAGAGGGAGGACAAAAGTAGAAGCAAAGGTGGGAAGGTATAAAAAGGCAGGTTTCATTTTGATGTCAGGAAATCCTTCCTGACAATTTGAGGCTACCCTGATCAGCCTTGGGAAGGGTTGGTTTCCTGCTCCTTGGAGGTCTTTAAGCAAAGGGAAAAAGAATGCTTTCTGAAGATGTGGAAGGGGATGTCATTGTTCAGTGGCCTCTGAGGTCCTTTTCAGCTCTGAAATTCATTGATTTCATAAGAATACAGCATCTTACCCTTTTTAGAATTTTGTCAAACGTTTTGGTCTCAGGACCCTTTTACACTAAAAAATTACTGCTAACTCCCTAAAGAACTTTGGTTTATGTGGGCTATGTCTGTGGATGTTTACCATATTAGAAATTAACATGTCTTAGCATTATTGTAAAGAATTTTCTATTTTCTTTTTATTTTTATTATTCAGGGCTCACGACCATTCCTCCTGTAACTTTTGGTTAGCTAAAAGCCCATCTTCTGTTAATATTAACCTCACCTGACCAAAATGTATCCCATAGGATGCGAATATTTACTTGAAGCCTTAAATGTTCCTTAAATAAGAAGCCAGAGGAAGAATCTCAACTATCCCTGACTCCTTGGCAACATATAAATATCTCCCTCCTCAATCAGCCTATTTGTGAACCCCCTAAATGTAGTTTAATTTGTAACCTGACTTAGTTTACCTATAAAGTTGTTTAACTAGGTTTATGTATGAGATTGTGAAATTATGACTGTTTATTCAACTTTTATGACTTTGAAGAAAGCATGAGATTTTCTTTAACTTTTATGACCTAAGAGATTGCAACATGTAAAATAATTATTTTTGTCACTCTGACATAATTTCATCTTGTTAGAATCCTAATGATTGTTTGAATTTTTTTTGTCTGAGAACTGAACCTATGTTTAAGCATAATAATAAAACTAGATTTTTCTTACCTCTGTAATTTCTGCACTGTGATCTACTCACATATTTCAGCAGTAGTTACCTCCCTCATAAACTCAAAAAGAAGATATTTCTCCCATAACCTTGTTTTGACTTTGCAGACCTTCTGAAAGGGTCTTGGGGATCTCCAGTTCTCTCGACCACTGAGGACTACTACTTTACATCTATGTGATTTTCACAAAAAATCCTATAAGGCAGGCAGTGCCCCTCCACCCCTGATAAACAAATTAACTGATTTAGAGTTGGAAGGGCTCTCAGAGGCCATCAAGTCAAATCCCTTCCCCCACCACTTTTTTTTTGTAGGCAAGGGAACTGAGTCAGAGAAGAGGAAATGACTAGCCGGAGGTAAAACAATTAGGACCATGGGTGCATAGATTTGGAACTGGAAAAAGCCTCAGAAACTCTCTAGTCCAACTCTTCATTTTACAGAATAGGAAACCGAGGCTCAGAGAGAGGAGATGACTTGCCCTAGGTCACACAGGTAGTAAGCAGCAGAGACAGAATTTGAACCCAGATTGTTTGACTCCAAAACCAGTACTCTTTCTATGATGATGAGCTGAGGTCATGTAGCTAGTAAATAGTAGAGTCAAGAGTCAAACCCAGATCTTCATCCAGGGCTCTCTCCCTAGCACCACTGGGAAGACTAATTTATAAAATCTGGACATGATCTACCTCACAAGCATATTTCTCAAGTTGCAAGTGAGATTAAGTAATTATAAATTACTTTATAATCACAGGAGATATAGACTTGAGTATTGGGAACTCCAAGGTGAGGAAACTCCCTTTTCCAGTACAGATCAGCACCTTCTCTCAAATCAGTAGTCTTAGTTCCCTGGGACACTGACACGTCCAGTATCAAACAAGCAGGATGTGTCAAAAGCAGGACTTGAATCCAGGTCTTCCTGGCACTCAGACCAACTCTCTATGAACTCTTCCAAATTGCTTCTCTTTGTGATCATAAAGCCAAAAAAAAAAAGTAAATTATTATGACTTCTAAACTCAGGTGATTTCTAACCTCCCAAGAGAAGCTGCCTCCAGAAGTAGGTTCAGCCAAGACCTTAAAATGCTGTTCTGTCAGAGGTAGAAGGTCTAACTACCAAAGAATCAGTCTTGACAAGAGAACCCCAATGGCCAAATGTGCTCCTCTTCCTGCCTAGAGACAGAGGCCTACCTTGGCTTTAAAAGCACAAGCAAGCAGGCCACATGAGCAGGACAGTAAGGATATTCGACTGACTACAGTAGGGGATTCCTGGTGTGAAAAGGTTTCACCAAACTACTCAAGGGGTCCAAAACACACAAAAAGAAGAAGACCCCTAGGTGAGATGACCTATAAGGTCCCTTCCAACTCAAAATCCTATGATTCCTTGCCCCATTTTTCTGGGGAATGGAGTGCAGGTATGGAGAGGGAGACCTGGAATTTTCAGCCTTTCTTTTCTCCTTCTACCTTGATCTGGCCTGGGTGGGGGGAAGGGAGAGGAAGGGTCTCTACCACGGGCTTCCTGCCCTGGAGCTCTCCAGCTCCAGCTTTACCCCTTCCCTATATTTTCCTCAAATCTACCATCCCAGGAAGCCCCATGCAAATTCTGCCACTGAAAGCCAAGTGTTTAAGACAGGCAATAAATGTCAGAAATTTCCTTCCCAGAGTGAGAGGGGTTTCTCTCTCTCTCTCTCTCTCTCTCTCTCTCTCTCTCTCTCTCTCTCTCTCTCTCTCTCTCTCTCTCTCTCCCTCTCTCTTTTTCTCTCTGTCTCTCTCTCTCTCTCTCTCTCTGTCTTCTCTCTGTCTCTCTCTGTCTCTCTCTTTCTCTCTCTCTCTCTCTCTTCTCTCTCTGTCTCTCTCTGTCTCTCTCTCTCTCTCTCTCTCTCTCTCTCTTCCTCCTCTCTCTTTTTCTCTCTGTCTCTCTCTCTCTCTCTCTCTGTCTCTCTCTCTGTCTCTCTCTCTCTCTCTCTCTCTCTCTCTCTCTCTCTCTCTGTCTCTCTCTGTCTCTCTCTGTCTCTCTCTCTCTCTGTCTCTCTCTCTCTCTCTTCTCTCTCTCTGTCCTCTCTCTCTCTCTTGTCTCTCTCTTCTCTCTCTGTCTCTCTCTCTCTCTCTCTCTCTCTCTCTCTCTCTCTCTCTCTCTCTCTCTCTCTCTCTCTCTCTCTCTCTCTCTCTCTCTCTCTCTGTGTCTGTCTGGTTTGGGTTTTTTTTTCCTTTCTTCTGTCCGGAAGCAACCCCACTAGGTAAAACACCAGCAAAATGCCTCGCCCACTTCTCTTCTCTTCCCCATGCATCTGGCTGACTTCCAGGCCGACTTCTAGTTACTGTCCGCATGAGGGGAGCGAGGGAGGAGTGCTCCCCCCATGAGTCACTGCAGCTGAGGGAGAGGGGAGGGGAACCCCATTCACAACACCCTGCTGCCCTGAACTTCTCCTGCTCCCCAATCCCTGTGCCTGAGTCTGTTAACAGCACCCACCCATCCCCATGGTCCCCCACCAGGTTAGTGATGGAGGGACCAGGGAATTGAAAGCAAGTCAATTTCTTTCTGATGCTGGGTGTGGTTAATGACCTAGCTGAGATAATACAGAAACCCAAGAGTCAAATCATAGTGGAGACAGGGCTCAGAGCCCTCTCCTGCTTTGGGATCTGGAAAAGTTTATTAGTAGAAGTTTTGGAGGATGGGATGGAGGAGAGGAGGAGCATGTTGGGAATTAGAAGATGAAATATCATAAGAATTCCGAGGAGGAAGAGATTGCTTCTGGCCAGGGCAATCAGGGAGGACTTCTTAGAAGAAGTGGCAATCTGAGTTGGGACTTGAAATCCATGCAAGATTTCAACAAGAACAATTTTTTTTTGGGGGGGGGGAAGGCAGGTGCATTCGAGGGAAAGAAATTATCTGTATGCAAAGGCAGGAAAGTACAGAAGCCTATGCACAGAAAAGCTCAATTTGTTTGTAGAGGACAAGCAAGAAATCCAGCTGTAGGGATTGGCATCGTGGCAGGATGTGACAGACCATTTTCCATTCTGTCACTTCAGTCTCTGTCACCCTTCTCAGAGAAGCGTGATGGCTAGAGAGCTAGTCTTGGATCCAGGAAGTCCTGAGTTCTGACATATACCGGCGGTGTGACGCTGGGCAAGTCACTTAAACACTCAAGGCCCCCAAGCAACCCTCTAGGTCTGTAACTTGCAGAGAAGATGCCAACTAGCATAGGTAGAGGGACTTCCCAGCTTCATGCCAATGAAATCAACAGATCTAGTCCCCATTCCAGTACTTAGCTCAGTGTCCTGGATGTCGTAAGCACTTAATAGGTTCAGGATGAATTTGATGGTATACGGATCCCTAAAGGCAGACTGACTTTCTTTTTTTCTACCAGAACTATGATTTCATTGGTGTAAGGAATTTCCAGTAAGGAAATCTCTTCTGCCAATCAATCAATTATCAGACATATATTAAGTACCTATTATACTAGACATTAGGGTAGAGAAGCAAGGCATTAACTAGCCCAGGGGATACAGAGACTAAAACAAAACACACACACACACACACAACACACACACACACAGACACATACATATACATATATATGTATTATATATAGTTGGATAAATGATTGTTAATTGGATGATTTTTAATTCATTCACTTATTAGAGGCAGCTAGGTGGGCAGTGGATAGAGCTCTGGGTCTAGAGTCAGGAAGACCTGAATTCAAACCTAGCCTCATACAGTTCTTAGCTATGTAATCCTGAGCAAACCACTTAACTTGTGTGCCTCAGTTTCCCTCACTGTAAAATGAGGATAATAACAACACCTATCTGACAAGGTTGTTCGAGGATCAAACAAGACAATATTTGTAAAACACTCAGCCTAGTGCCTGGCACATAGTAGGTGCTTAATAAATATTTGTTTCTTTTCTTCCTTCTACAATTTAGCCTCAGAGCACCGAGAAGTAAGGTGACTTGACCAGAGTCATGTAGCCAGGATGTGTTAGAGGCAGAATGTGAACCCAGGTCTTCTTGATACCAAGGTTAGTCACTATGCTCCCCTGTCTCTCTACCTAGCAAATTAAAACTAGCAATAGATACTCATTAAATGAATGAATGAGGCCTGGGATCTCTCCTTAGTTTTGTCAATGCTAAACCCTCCCTCCATCACTTCAAGACTCACCCCCTACAAGAGCCTCGAGTAGCTAGATTTCTAATCTTTGCATCTACCTCATAGTTTGCACATAGTAGGAGCTTAGAATTGGTGAATCAGCAGAGTCCTCCTTGGTAAACCCCACCCTACCCACTCACAGGACAGTATCGTTGTCAGGACAGTATAAGATACTATGTGAAAACACTTACAGTTTATACAGCTACTCAAATACAAGGTATCATTGATACAACCTGGATCAATTGAACAAACATTTATTAAGCACTTACTGTAGTAGACCATTTGCTATCCTGAGGGAGATAAAATTAGTTAAAACTCAATCCCTACTTTTGCAGAATTTACAGCCCAGCAGACAGATAAGCTACCAATACAGATAATTGAATAACATGATAAAGGTGGTGGTGTTCATTTGCGTACAACTCTTTGTGACTCCCATGGACCATCCTTGTCCATGGGGTTTTCTTGGCAAAGATACTGGAGTGGTTTGCCATTTCCTTCTCCAGTGTATCAAGGCAAACAGAGGTTAAGTGATTTGCCCAGGGTCACACAGCTAGTGAAGCTGGATTTGAACTCAGATCTTCCTGACTCCAGGCCTAGCACTCTAATCCACTGAGCCATCTAATAAGCATGTTAGGGAAGTGCAAAACAATGTGCCATGAGAGGTCTAAGAAGAAATCAGTTCATCAACAAACATTTATTAAGCTCCTACTGCATGCCAGGCATGGTGCCAGATGCTAGGCACATAAAAAAAAGTAAAATTACTGACCTTGGGGGAATCAGGGAAGGTGGTACTTGCATCCAACTTTAAAGTTAATCAGTTAGTCAACAAACGTTTATTATTACAACACAAGAAAGGGAGAGAGAACATTCCAAGCATATTCACTTCCTATGGGAGTCTTGCTAGATTCTAGAGCAGGGGTGAAGTTTGGATTTAGTCAAAGGGCTGCACTTGAGGACTAGAGCGTCATATGTGGCCTCAAGGCTGCAGGTTCTCCCACCTCTGTTCTAGAGGCAGCTAGGTGGTTCTGAGGACCAGATAGTGAACTGCCCCTCAGGTGAGTGTGCTGAGATGCCCTTGTCCAAAGACAGAGCAATGACTGATGTAACCACAGCTGCCAAGCATTGTGGTCCATCAACTCATCGACATGTGACTGTTTTTGGATTTTTAAAGTTTGTAACTTGATGAAAATATGAGTTAAATCAAATAACTATTTGGAAACCATGGGGAAATTTTATAAGGGACTGTTAGGCTAATTTTTGATAGAAAGATGGATTTCTTGAGTTCTACCTTATAATGATCATTGTTAGCAGCAGCAGCTGACATTTGTTAAGTCCTTATTGTGTGTTTGGTACTGTGCTAAATGCTGGGAATACAGAGAAAGGTAAAAACAGTCCCTGCTCTCAAGGAACTCACAGTGTAATGAAGGAGACAACATGCAAACAATTAAATACAAACTGATACATACAGGGAAAATTGAATATAATCTCAGAGGGAAGGAGCAAACATTGAGGGAGACCAGGAAAGGCCTCTTGAAGAAGGTGGGGTTTGAATGCAGTCTTGAAGGAGGCCAAAGGGTTATAGATAAATCACTAACCACCAGGAGGTTCTGATTGGGGGCATAAGAGGCTAATATGCCAGCAGAAGAAAAGTTAAGAAGCCAAGGAATGAGAGATAAACAGAGGATAAAAGATATGGGAGACTTCAGCATAGACAGCTGACTCTAGTGGCTTTGTTGGGAACCTGCTGATTGGGGGAGAGCCATTGCTTTGCTGGTTAGGTGAAAAAAGACTGGAAGTTCATTGGCTGAGAGCTGAATCCTACTCCTGTGTGAAACCTATGGGCAATTGCTTTTCAGCTACCATCTATAGCTGAGAAAAAGGAAATCTCTCAAGGGCACCTGTGTTGCCTTTTGCTTTCTCTGGTTTTAGAGAGAGAAACAGAGGGGGAAAATAGGTTTGCTTTGGCTGAGAGAAGACTCTTGGAGCTGATTGGACAAAGTGGAATCCCCTGTTATTTGCAGATCAGGGGAGCTTGGCAGTTCTTTACCTTAAGGAGAACTTTTGGCTTTTCAATGAGAGTGTAACACTTTTAGCAGCATCTTGTTAAGAGAAGCTGCAAGCAAAAAGAGCTAAAAGAGCTCATCACTGATTCATTAGCTTGATGACAATCAGAAGGGAAGCGGCTTTGGGTGGTGTAGATTGTTCCTGAAGGGAACAAGGACATCAAGGCCTGAAGTTCAGAGCTGTAGGTTGCCCTAAGAACACAGGTTTCTCTTCTCATGTGCCTTCCTGCAAAGTTTCTGAAAGTTTCTCTCCCCAACACGCTTCAAGAATTTGTAGGAGAATGTTACTCAGGTTCTCCAGAGTAATTGTTATGTTTGGTTATTCCTACTTTTGCCTTATCATTAAGTAAATGCTATATTTTTAATAGTTAATGCTCATCTTATTTGATTAACAAATGTTAAGTTCAGAATTTTTTAAAAAATTTTTTAAAGAAAAATTGCCAAAAAAATAATTAATGTTGTCAATAGTGACTGATTTTGTAGAAGTGGGAAACACCTAGTGGGTGCTCAGAAGCTAAAATAGTGAGTAATAGAACTGTCACCTCCCCACCCCCCCCACACACACCAGGGTTACCCCTAGTATTCTAAAAGACAGTTTTGAGTCATAAATACATGGTCGTGGCCCCTCTCTGGAAACACCAGATCTGTCAGCATGAATAAAGGCTCAATTAGCAAATTAACCTAGAGATTAAGGGTGAGGAGTGGATTGGGGGAAGGGCACACCACACCCAAAGTTATACATGTATTTACTTCCTGTCTATATATGTATATATGTGTGTGTGTATATCTATATGCCTATACCTATCTATAGCTATCTATCTTTTTTTTTTTGTGAGGCAATTGGGTGACTCACGAGAGTCACACAGCTAGTGAGTGTTATTTGAACTCAGGTCCTCCTGACTCCAGGGTCGGTGCTCTATCCACTGCGCCACCCAGCTGCCCCTATAGCTATCTATCTATAGCTATATCTATAAACTTATATGGTGTTTTCTCAGATTGAATGTAAGTTCTGAAGATAGGTATTGTTTAACTTTTGCCTTTATATTCTTAGCATCCAAAAAATGCCTTTCACATGGTAGCCACTTAATATGTGCTTACTTATTGACTGATTGATGTAAGTATTGGTGGATGAATTCTAAATGGTTAACTGCATATCATTATCTGAATAGCAGTTGATTGGCTTGGCTTTTCCTGTGTGAATCCTTAGGCTGAACTCTTTTGAGGAATTTAAGGATCTCACTTAGGAAGTTCTGCCTACAACATACTGGGGTTTGAAGTAATCAGCAGAATCACCTGCAAACAGGACTCTCTGAAGGACCTGATGATGCTTCTATCATTCAGACTTTGCTGGACAATTTCCACATAAATATATCTGGCATTTACTACATATGTCATGTACTGTATTTACTTTTTTTTATATTTACTATATACTCCATATACTATAAATGTGTATATAAATGCATATATGTGTATATACGGATATGTTTTTATATACTATGTGTATATGTGAAAGTATATATATACACATATATATACAAACACATATATACTTTACATGTGTATACATCCATACATTTATATATACATATATCCTTTATATACACTCACTCTATCTCACTTAGAATATTGCAAAATTGGTCTTCCTGGCCCAAGTTTCTCTCTACTCAAATCCATCTTCCGCATAGCTGACAAAGTGATTTTTCCTGAGGCCCAGGGAGCCCATAGAGTGTCAGAGCTGGGAGGGACCTCGGCTTGGGCAGTTACAGAATAGAATCAACTACAGAATGGAATCAAATAGAAAATAGAAAATCAATATTTGATTTTCTCAAATAGAAAGATAAGAAGTAACAGTCTATATCCCTGATAAGCTTATGATCTATCAATACTAATAGTTCACACATCAATCCATGATTTCATTTGAACTCCTAATAATCTTTTAAAATAGTAGGAAAAGGAAACGGGGGAGGGGGCGGGGCAGAGCCAAGATGGCGGCGTGAAAGCAGTGACTTGCTTGAGCTCTCCCCCAAATCCCTCCAAATACCTGTAAAAAAAAATGGCTCTAAACAAATTCTAAGGCAGCAGAACTCACAGAAAGACAGAGTAAAACAAATTTCCAGCCCAAGACAGTCTGGATGGTTGATCAGAAAGGTATATCATGCCGGAAGGGAAGAGGAGCGCAGTTCGGCATGGGCACACAGGCTGCAATGAACCTGGAGCAGGCCTCAGAGGACTGAATCACAGGCAGCTGTGGTGGTTTCCAGACTCCTCAATCCACAAACGCTGAAGACAACTTAGAAGGTCAGTGGGAAAAGTCTGTTTCTGTGGTGCTGAGAGAGGAGCTAGGTCAGAGCCAGCTCCAAAGCACAGAGTACATAGCACAGGCGCTGGCCCACAGACTGAGGGGGAATCCAGTGGCTGATCAGAGGGGGACTGCAGGGATCTCTTTGCCAGTGCTAAGGCAGGAATCTCTTGCTTTGCCCGTGTTTGGATCTGGGTCACAGTTCTAGGTGG
Organism: Phascolarctos cinereus; assembly: GCF_003287225.1. Classification (NCBI taxonomy): domain Eukaryota; kingdom Metazoa; phylum Chordata; class Mammalia; order Diprotodontia; family Phascolarctidae; genus Phascolarctos; species Phascolarctos cinereus. The sequence goes on from NW_027556098.1 coordinate 388,983,048, forward strand.
TGGTCCTGGGGTGAGGAGGAGCGCTGGTGAGGTAGAGCTTGTAGTGGCTGTAGAGAAGAAACCCTCCTCACAGGTCCAAGAGAGAAAAGACTGCTTGTGTGTGGCCGGTTACTCAAAGACCAGAGCACAGGCCAGGAAAAGAGTAAACACCTCGACCCTTATCATACCACCTTGGAAGAACTGAAAATTTACAGGTCCCTAGAAGTATCTCTGTAAATAGCTGTACAACCCCCCGAAGCTTGGGACAGTACATTCTCCACATTGGAAGCAGACTCTTACCTTAACAAAGAGATTAAAACTCAAGTAGTTAGCTGGGATCATGAGCAAACCTCGAAAAAAAGTCAGACTATTTATCTCACTTTGGTGACAAAGAAGATCAAAACATACAACCAGAAGAAGACAACAAAGTCAAAGCTCCCACATCCAAAGCCTCCAAGAAAAATATCAAATCCATTCCAGGCCTTGGAAGAGCTCAAAAGGGATTTTGAGAAGCAAGTAAGAGAAGCAGAGGAAAAACTGGGAAGAGAAATGAAAGTGATGCAAGAAAATCATGAAAAACAAGTCAACAGCTTGCTAAAGGAGACCCAAAAAATACTGAAGAAAATAACACCTTAAAAAATAGCCTAACCCAAATGGCAAAAGAGGTCCAAAAAGCCAATGAGGAGAAGAATGCCCTAAAAAGCAAAATTGGCCAAATGGAAAAGGAAGTCCAAAAGCTTACTGAAGAAAATACTTCCTTAAAAATTAGAATAGAGCAATTGGAAGATAGTGACTTTATGAGAAATCAAGACACAGTAGAACAAATCCAAAAGAATGAAAAATTAGAAAACAATGTGAAATATCTCATTGGAAAAACAACTGACCTGGAAAATAGATCCAGGAGAGAGAATTTAAAAATTATTGGACTATCTGAAAGCCATGATCAAAAAAAGAGCCTAGACATCATCTTTCAAGAAATTATCAAGGAAAACTGCCCTGATATTTTAGAACCAGAGGGCAAAATAGAAATTGAAAGAATCCACCGATCTCCTGAAAGAGATCCCAAAGGAAAACTCCTAGGAATACTGTAGCCAAATTCCAGAGTTCCCAGGTCAAGGAGAAAATATTACAAGCAGCCAGAAAGAAACAATTCAAGTATGTGGAAACACAATCAGGATAACACAAGATTTAGCAGCTTCTACATTAAGGGACTGCAGGGCATGGAATATAATATTCTGGAGGGCAAAGGAGATAGGATTACAACCAAGAATCACCTACCCAGCAAAACTGAGTATAATCCTTCAGGGGAAAAAATGGTCATTCAGTGAAATAGAGGACTTTCAAGCATTCTTGATGAAAAGACCAGAGCTGAATAGAAAATTTGACTTTCAAATACAAGACTCAAGTGGAACATGAAGAGGTAAACAGGAAAGAGAAATCATAAGAGACTTATTAAGGCTGAACTGTTTACATTCCTGCATGGAAAGATGATATTTATAACTCATGAGACCTTTGTCAGTATTAGGGTAGTGGAGGGGAAAAAATTATATGTATGTATGTATGAGATAGATAGATAGATAGATAGATAGATAGATAGATAGAGATAGATAGATAGATAGAGGCACAGGGTGAGTTGAAGATGAAGGGGTGATATCTGGAGAATAAAATTAAGGGGTGAGAGAGGATTATACTAGGAGAAGGGAAAGGGAGAGGTAGAATGGGGTACATTATCTTGCACAAAACAAGAAAAGGTTCTTACAGTGGAGGGGAAACAGGGGAAGGTGAGAGGAAATGAGGGAATCTTATTCTCATAGGATTTAGCTTAAGGAGGGAATACCATACACTCAATTGGGTATGGAAATCTGTCTTACCCTACAGGAAAAGGGGAGGAAGGGGACAAGGGAGCAGGGGGATGATAGAGAGAAGGGCAGATTGGGAAAGAGGGTAATCAGAAGGAAGTACTTCTGAGGAGGGACAGGGTCAAAAGAAAGAATAGAAAAGATGGGGGTGGGGCAGGATAGGATTAAGGGAAATAGAGTTAGTTTTTCACAACATGTCTACTATGGAAGTGTTTTGCATAACTGCACCTGTATAGCCTGTATTGAGTTGCTTGACTTTTCAATGAGGGTGGGGGGGGGGGCGCGGGACGAAGGGAGAAAGTTTGGAACCTGGAGTTTTAGAAACACATGTTTAAAAAAAATGTTTCTACATGCAGCTGGGAAATAAGAAATACAGGAAATGAGGTACAGAAATCTATCCTGCCCTACAGGAAAATGAAGGGGAAGGGGATAAGAGAAGGGGGGGGAGAAGAAGGGAGGGCAGACTGGGGGAAAGGGTACTCAGAATGAATGCCATCTTGGGGTGGGAGGAGGGGCAAGATGGGGAGAAAACTTGGAATTCAAAATCTTGTGGAAGTAAATGTTGAAAACTAAAAATAAATAAATTTATATAGAAAAAAAGAGATTAAGGAAACAGTAAAAAATAAAATAAAATAAAATAGTAGGAAAAGTATAACTACTACCACTACTACCACCACCACTACCACTACTACTACCACCACCATCACCACCACCACTGCTACTACTAAGTAACTACTACTACTACTTATTACTGTTCAGGAAAGTGAAGATCAGAGAGCCTCTAGTAGAACATATCAGGGACTGGCACATGTATAGAGTATCTCTGCTGAAATTTCTCACATGGAACAGGCTGGGAAGCCTGTGTCCAGGACAGTCATGATGACCTGAATGGGAATGCCTTTGATAGATTTTTGAGCATGTGTAGATATTCTGTAACTGGTTAGAGTCACCTAGTCACATGGTGAGGAGAAACCTTTTCAATTGGCTAAGCAGCCACAACATTAGGGGTCTTCAAAAGGCTCTAGCTGTCTAGCTGACCAGAGTCTTGGCCATTCTCTTTGGCTGCTCTCTTGGTCATTCTCTGCTTTGGTTTATCTTCATTAATGGCATGTCATGAGAGACAATGTTATAAGAGGAGAAACCTTGGACTGACTCTCTCTCTGTCTCTGTCTCTCTCTCTCCTGTCTCTGTGTCTCTGTCTCTGTTTCTCTCTCTTCTCTCTCTTTGTCTTTCTCTCAGTCTCTATCTCTCCATCTCTGTGTCTCTCTCCCTCTGGCTCACATACAGCCCTGTGAAAATAGGACTAGGCACTTTGTCTTGACATTGATTCTTTCATTTTAAGGGAAGGAGAGTAATCAGGAGACTCTAAGCTTGTATGTTTCCAAAGGTGAGGAAAGCAATCCTCCAGGAGTCCAGGACTCCCAGTGGTCCAGGTCACAGCCAGCTCAGAACTGATGTCCTGAGGATGGAGAAATTTCACTGAGCCCAGGAGGCTGCAGGAGGCATTTGGATAGTAACTTGATGGGACCAAGGCAACCTGGAAAGTGTGCTTAAGAGTGAATCTACTCTTCCTAGAGATGGAGATAGTATAGGGGAAAGTGTGCCCTGAAATGTTATAGAGAAATGTTTATATTTCTGTTCTTGTGATATCTGAAGTAAATTTCCCTGTATAAACGTTACTGGAATGCTAGTTAGGCACCTAACAGTGGGGACATAACTGGCATGGACTTAAGCAGATAGTCCACCCCTAAGGGGGAGATGCACCCAGTCAGTCAAACATTTATTAAGCACCTACTGTGTGCCTGGCACTGTGCTGAGTGCTAGGCAGATAAAGAAAGGCAAAACAAACAAATGAAAAATAGTCCCTGCTCTCAAAGAGCTCACAGTCAAATTCAGAAAATGACCAGCAGACAGCTATGTACAAACTAGCTAGACAAGATAAACTGGAGATAATCCACAGAGAAAAGGCACTGGCATCTTGCAGAAGGTAGGATTTTAGCTGAGACTTGAAGGAAGCCAGGAGGCAGAGATGCATAGGGAGAGAGCTCCCACCAGTGAAAAGGCCCGAGGTCAGGAAATGGAGTATTATCTGTGAGAAACAGCAAGGAAGCCGGTGGATCAAAGATTATGTTTGTGGGGGTAGGGATGGGTAAGGAATACCAGAAAGGTAGGAAGCAGTCAGGTTATGGATGGCTTGGATTTCATATTTGATCCTGGAGGCAAAAGGAGTCATTGGAACATATTAAATAGGGGGTGGCATGGTCAAATCTGTACTTTAGGAATGAATTAACAATGAAAACCTACCTGAATGGCTTCAGATAGGTTATTATTGTTCATCAATTTGACAGATTAATAGAGGATGGACTGGAGTGAGTAGAAACTTGCGGCAGGAAGACCAGCCAGCAGGCTATTGCAATAGTCCAGGCATGAGGGGATGGGGACCTGTAGGAAAGCAGTGGCAGTGGCAGTGGTAGGGGAGAGAAGGAGCGGTATGGGAGATATGTTATGAAGGTAAAATCAACAGGACTTGGCAACTGGTTGCATATTGGAGGGTAAGAGAGTAAGGAGCTGAGAATGACACTTAGGTTGCAAGTCTCGTTATTGGGGAAATGGTGGTACCTTCCACCAAAAGAGGGGAATTAGGAAAAGGGAAGAGCTTAGGGGGAAAGAAAAATGAGTTCCGTTTTGGACACATTGAGTTTGAGATGTCTCCAGGATGTCTGATTCAAGACGCTCAATAGGAGGTCATTTTTTGTTGTTTGTCCTTCATTTTCTAAGAGGATCATGACATCAGGGGGCAATGTCTTGACTCATGCATGAATTGGATTTAAGTGAAGCAGAGTCGCACAAAGTTGTCAACTTCACTATCTCTTCTAGAGTCATTAGAGTAGTAGGACAAAAATCAAGACAACTGGAAATGGCCTGGTATGCAGTGGATGACCTTGGCATCTTTGATATCTGACCAAGCTCTAAACACTCCATAGTTCTTGCTTCAGTCACTTTCATGGCTGTTGGAACAAATTGTTCTCATCCCCCCATTCCACCAGGGAAAGTCTTCACATTCTTAGGGTAAACATCCCCCTACCTCACCAGCAGGTTTGAGGCTGTTGCCTACCTCTCAATCTGGTTTAGCCTGTCTGCCAAGATGGTTTACTAGGGTGTCGCCACTGAGCATGCTTCACCTTCTTGGAGCCACAGGTGAGAGTTGGGTAACATGTGGACAGCAAAGATGGATGAGCAGCCTTGAGAAGGGCTTGGCAACCCCTCACACCAGAGGTGTTACTCCTCCCTGAACACCCCATCTACCTCGTATCGGAGGGCAGTAGAGAAGTTAGAGCTGTATATGTAGATTTGAGAATTATCAGCATAGAGAAGGTCATCTAATCCATGCAAGCTGCTGAGATCACCAAGTGAAATAGCAAAGAGGGAGAAAGGAAGAGGAACTGGGAAGGGGCTTTGGGGGATATCCACATTTAGCAGGTATGACTTGGATAAAGATCCAGTCAAGGACCCCGAGGGGCAGTCACATAGATAGGAGGAGAGCTAGGAGAGAGTGCTGTCATAAAAACCTAGAGAGAAGAGAATATCAAGGAGAAGAGGGTAATTGATAGTATCAAAGGCTACAGAGACCTCAAGAAGGATGAAGATTGAGAAAAGACCATTGGATTTGGCAACTAAGAGAGTTGTAACTTTGGAGAGAGTAGTTCCAGTTGAGTGATCAATGTTTAGAAACCATACTGTAGAGAGTTAAGAAGACAGTGAGAGGAAAGGAAGTAGAGACACTAAATGTAGATGGTCTTCTCAAAGAGTTTAGCCACAGAAAGGAAGAGAAATATGGAATGACAGCAGGACAGATTAAGTGAAGGCTTCTTTTTTGAGGACAGAGAAGACATAGGCATGTTTATAGGCAGTAGGGAAGCAATCAGTAGACAGGGAGAGATTGAACTGAGAGAGTGAGGATGACAGAGGTGGGATATCTACTGGAGAAAAAAGGGTAGATCATGATCCTTGGAAAGGGGAAGGACCACCTGTTATGTGAGACAGCAGTGGAGGAAACAGTAGCATCTGAGTGATGTGAGATGAGGAGGAGGGAAGAAGAGGGATCTTACGTCAAATGGCCTCAATTTTTTTTTTCTCTAGCAAGATTCTCAGCTGAAAGAATGGATGGAGGGAGAGCCATGGGAGATTTGAAAAGAGATGAAAAGGTTAGAAAGAGCTGCCATGGTGAATGGAATAGTTAGTCAATTAAGGAGGTAGAAAAAGGCTAAAAGGTTAGTGAGGGCCATTTGAGTTATGTAAAAAATTAGTAGTGTACTCAATCAGAATGATTTCATTTTTTTCTCTACTTTCTTTTAGCAGCACATGTGTAGAAACAAAGACAGTGAATAGTGAAAGTAATCCAGGACTGAAACTTGGTAGGGTACCATTTTTGGTAGAATAAAGGGTCAAGGGAATTTAGAAAGATGATATAGTAGAATTGAACTAGTTCACCAAGGGATCAAGATGGGGAAAGGAGGGGGGTGTATCCAGTTCAAGGGTAACAGCATGGGAAAGAAATGAAGGGTATAGGGTTTGAAAGTCATGGTGAGGACAAAGAACAGATTTGGGAATTAAATGGAAAAGAGAGAGATAGAATGACAACAGATTGTGATCAGATAAAGAAATTTCAGAGTTCACGAACACAGAAATGGTGCATTTGTAAATGATGGGGAGATGAAGGGTATGACCATCTCTGTGTGGGGTATCTGGGGTATCATGGGCAATGAGTAAGTAAACGAGGACATTCGAGGGAGTATAATTATGTATTAATTGAGGAAGGAAAGAGAGTGTCCTAGACATCCAATAGACAACAGCCATAAGAATCTAGATTGGTAGATCCGGATTAAATGAAACTCACAGGAAGAGAATTTACTAGAATGACAATGGAAGAGGGGGAGCCTGAAAATGGCAATGGGGCACAAGGAATGTTCCAACTCCCCCACCACTGCTGGTGAACTGGGGGCTATGAGTGAAAGTGCATCAAGTGATGGAAAGGGAGGCCAGCGAGACTGTCATCAGAAGGGAACCAGGTCTCAGTGAGGGCAAGAATATGGATGGAGTGAAAAAGGAAAAGATGTAAGAGGAGAGCAAGTTTGTTACCTGGGATGGACAGCCTTAGAGTGGGGGCATTGGAGAGCTTGGGTAAAGAGGGAAAGAAATAAGGAAATAGCCAGTGGAGTCCTAAGAATGGGATTTGAATGATGGCAGATGGGGGTCCAGAATCACTGGGATAGGGGAAGAGGTATGTCAATCATTGAGGAATGAGTTCAGATAGGTTATCATTGTTCATAGAGCGTCAGCCTGGGGGTAATGTTGTTCTAGGGTGTCAGGCAGCAGGGGGTAGCTGGAAGGTGTGGGGAGTGGGTGCTGAGGGTCAGGCAAGCCAACTGCTATGTAGTCTGAGTGATGGAAGAAAGTAACTATAGGCCAGCTAGGTGGCACAGTGGATGGAACACTGGGCTTGGAGTCATGAAGACATGAGTTCAAATCCAGCCTCAGACACTTACCAGCTGTGTTACCCTGGGCAAATCACCTGATCACTCCCTGCCTCAGTTTCCTTATCTGTAAAACAGGGGTAATAATAGCACCTCCCTCCTAGGGATGTTCTGAGGATAAAATGAGACAATAATTATAAAGTGCTTGGCACAGTGCCTGGCACTTGGTAAGCACTATGTAAATGTTAGCTATTGTCATCATCATCATCATCATCATCATCACCATCATCCTCCTCCTCCAAGAGCCGCCTTGAGAGGCCAGGAAACCCTCCATGGCAGGTGTAAGCAAACCCATTGCTTTGGAAGACTGTGGTGAGAGTGCTAGAAAGTCTTCCTGACCAGCAGGCTGCTGTGGAGAGAGTGCAGAAGCACCCACAGTCAGCTTGACTCTGGAATGGTGATCCCAGAGTACACTGGCTACCCCGGGAATAAGAGGCTGTCTAGTCAGACTCCCTTAACTTTACAGATGACAGGCCCAGAGGAGTTCGAGGAACTTACTTGCCTAAGATCTCACAGGCAACAAGTGGCATAAGCATGATTTGAACTCAGACCCTTTGCTTCTAGCTCCAATGATCTTTCCACGGTACCAGAAACTCTCTAGAGAATTTCCAGGAGGACCTGAATATCCATGATACACCTTCACCTTGAATGAATACCAATAAATAAATAATTAAATAATTAAATAAATAAATGACTGGAGGGGAAAAAAACCCCCCAAAACATTAAGTATCTACTATGTTTCAGGCACTGTACTAAATACTGAAGAGAAAAAAAAAACAATCCCTGCCCTCAAGGAGCTTCAACTTTAATAGGGGGAAACAGCCTATATGGGGAGTGGCGTAGAAAGGAGGGAGCAGCGTTTGGGTCAGGGAAGCTCCAGGGAAGTGAGGAGAGCCCCAGGAGAGCTGACTAACACCCTTTTTCGAGCTAGGTATGGCAGCATTGCATGGTTTGTGGTTCTAGCACAGGGAAAGCAGGAGCAGTGACAGACAACATGCAGAAATTAACCGAAATTACAACCTGAAAGCCTTCAGACCAAGATGAGCTGGTGTTCTTCTATCGTCACACACACAATGATTGCCCAGCTCAGGACCCTAACCCCCAGTGGGTGCTCCGTGGATACTGGTTGAACTGAATTGAATTGCATTTAAAAGTCATGCAGAATACAAACTGTGAGAGGGCCTCTCAAACTGGAAGGACTTCTAGAGAGAGCCTATAATCGACCTTGTTAAGTGCCTTGGGGTTCCTTACAAGGAGACTAGACAGTGAATGAATTTTTTCAAAGACTCATAGAAGCAGACATTGGGAGGGCCCTGAAGGCAATCAATCAGTTAATAAATATTTATTAAATTCCTACTATGTTCCAAGTGCATAAAAAGAGGGAAAAGACAATCCCTGCCCTCAAGGAGCTTACAATCCAACATCTTAATATGCACCTAAATAGTGACAGCTCGCATTTACATAGAGTTTTAAAGTTTACACATTATTTTACAACTTTGTGAGGGTGGGGTTGTTATTAATAATAATAAAAACAATAATAAGTAGGATCTTTAGCTAAGATTTGCAAAGAGCTTTACATATGTCCTCTCATACAATCCTCATAACAACCCTGGGAAGTAGTGCTATTATTATCCCCCATTTTGCAAATAAGGAAACTGAGTCTGAGAGAGGTTTGCATGTTGTCTTCCCTGTTGGCTCCTCGAGAGCAGAGATTATCTTTTGCTTTTCTTTGTATACCCAGAGTTTAGCACAATGCCTGGCCCACAGTACACACTTAATAAATGCTAGTTGACTGACTGACTAATACATTTAGCAAACTGACCTCAGGTCTTCCTGTCTGCCCATCTCATGTCCTAGACACAACACCACCTTCAGAATCCCCACTTACATCACCCTTTAACGTGGTTATTCTGCCCACCTCCACTTGAAGCCCACGCCTAGAAGAGGTGAGGAAGAACCCGATATCTCTCCAGGTAGCCTTTCTACTTTGGGAGAGCCTGCATCGTTAGGAAGTTTTTTTCCCTGACATCTGGCCTAAATGGGCCTTTCCATGACTTTCATTCACTGCTCCAAGTTTTGCACTCTGAGACCAAAGAGAAGTCTAACGCCGCCCCCTTCCAGTCCTTTAAAGACTTGAGGCTAGGGGCAGCTAGGTGGTGCAGTGGATAGAGCACCGGCCCTGAAGTCAGGAGGACCTGAGTTCAAATCTGGCCTCAGACACATAACACTTACTAGCTGTGTGACCCTGGGCAAGTCACTTAACCCCAATTGCCAAAAAAACAAAGACGTGAGGTTAGCACTCATCTCTCTCTGCCCTACTCTTACCCTGCCTTCTCTTTTCCAGGCTAAACACTGACATTTTCTTCAGCTGTCCCTTAAATGGCATGAACTCAAGGCTTTGCACCATTTTGCAAGTCCTCCTTTGGATACCCTCCTGTTTCTCAGTCATTCCTAAACTAGGGTTCCCAGAACTGAGCACAACTTTGAGGCCTTGGCTACTCGGGGAGACCCTCGAGTGAGGCATGGTGTATGCTGGTGACCTGTGATCTGCATCACTGGAGGGAAAGCCCACAATGAAACCAGAGATCTTTTGAAATACTGACGTGTGTTGATACGATCTGTCTTATCTCCAAGGATCACATTGTCTGTCCTTAGAGGGCAGAGACCATTGGAGGGTTGGTTGGAGGGGTTTTTTCTCTACTCCACAGAAGATAACCCTAAGTACCTAGAGTCCTAGAACATCCCATAAATGCTTGTTTACTAAAATACAGGGTACACTACTACTTTGTACTTCCACTGTGTCCACTGTCTTGCCATCTAGAAAATGGGCCAATGACCATCACACACTCATTAAATTGGCATTGACGTTATGATAGGGTTTTGAATAGCAAGAGACACTCATGAAGTCCAAGTTCCCCAGTTTACACAGGAGGAAACAGAAGCACAGCCCAAAAAGGGGAAGTGACTTGCCCAGACTTACATAGTTAGCAGGCACCAGAGCTGGGATTTGAACCCAGGGCCTCTGACTCCACATGGGTATTCTTTCCATTCTGCAACACAGCCTCTCATTGAATGGCTGCCATGCCCAATGCACTAGGCAGGAGGAGGGAGATACGGAGCCTTAAAACTGACAGCAATTACACAGCTCTTCAGGATTTGCAAAGTACTTTGCAAATACTAGCACTTTTTATCATCACAACAACCCTAGGAGGTAGGTGCTACTATTATCCTAATTTTACAGATGGGGAAACTGAGGCAGACAGTTGTTAAGTGAATTACCCGGGTCACACAGCTAGTCTAAGAGGTAGGGGTTATTATTATCACCTACCTAAGGTCATATCTGACCTTCAGGTCTTCCAGATTCATTGGACCACCCAGCTGCCTCTATACAGGTACAGAACACATCACTTCCCCCTCTCCCATCAACCCAAACCTGCCTCTCCTCTTAAGTCACCTATCTAATTGAAGGAAATGAGGATGGTTAATCTGGAGAAGAGAAGGTTGAAGGCATGAGTTGGCTTCAAGTATCTGAAGTGCTCTCCCATAGGGATTAGACTGCTTCTGCTTGGCCTCAAAAAGAGGAAATAGGAGATCAAATTTAGGCTTGGTGTCAGGAAAAAGTTTCTAATCCCTAGAGCTTTCTGAAAGTGGAAAGCACTGCCTCAAGAGGGAGTGAGTTCCCTGTCACTGGGTTTTAAGCAGAGTCTGAATGACCACTTGCCAGCTGTCTCTACTCCTACCTCATCCTAGCAGGCCCCACAAAGCCATAATGGGGATATGTTTAACAAAATAAATAAAAATACAATGCAACGTAATGTTAATTTGTGGTTTTCTGACTCTTATCTATGGCCCTCATTTCTATTTGAGTTTGACATCACTGGTCTATAGGAAATCTACACTTGCTGATCCTATCCTTCTGGCTCCAAAACACTTGTCCAGAGTTATCTGCATCATGCTTCCCATTCGAGTGTCTCTGTATTAGCCAGTCTGGACTGCTCACCATTCCTGGTAGCTCCCCCTGACTCATGCATTTGTGTGATCTCGTCGCCATTGGTGGAACTGATTCCAGCCTCCTGAGACCCTCAAAGGCCACTTCTCTCTTGAAGTTTCGTTCAGTTTAAAGCCACTGCCCCATCCTCACCTTGTTTGGAAGGCCCTGCCAGCTCCAGAAGTCTAGGACTAGACGTAGGATTGGAGAAGTTTTTGAGTTCAGAGAAAGGAGGACATACAAAGCTTCCCTCTGGACATCAGTGGGATGAACTCAATATGCTCCTGCCCCATCTGGTCAGGCCTTCTCAGTGCATCCTGCATCTCCCAGACACTCAGGGGCTAGGGACCAGGACTCCCCAGGGAAGGCATCTTCCTGGCTGCTCCCACCTGTGTGGTGTTCCTTCCTTACCTGAGAGGCAGAGGTAGCAGCAACTCCCAGAAGACTCATTGTAGTAGAAGCCGGGTTCACACAGGTCTTGTTTCTGGGGGGACGGACATAGGGAGAGAGGGTTAGGCAGAGCAGGCCAATGGAGTTTGAGAACTGCCAAATCAAGTCAAGTCAAAGAGCACGTATCAAGTGCTTCCTGTGTGCCCAGCATTGTGCTAAGTGCTGGGGACACAAAGAACACAGTCCCTGCCCCCAAGCTCACAGTCTGATGGGGGAAACACCATGCAGACAACTGTGTAGGAAGAGATATATACAGTAAGACAGGAAGACAATCTTAGAGGGAAAGAACTGGAGGGGGGGTTGGGGTTGGGGTTAGGGTTAGGGGCCTCAGGGCCCCAGGTTCCCCACCCCTGCCATATCTCATTTTTATCTCACAACAATTGAGTTATTGCTCTCATTTTACACATGGAAAATCAGAGAGATTAGTTGAATTGCCCAGAGTCACAGAACTGGTGAATGTCTATGGCAGGATTTGGGCCCAGGTCTTACTGACTCTGAGTCCAGTATTCAATCCACTTGGCCCCATGATGAGGATGGTGGAGTGCAGCGGATGGCTCAGGGTATACTGGGAGGAGACCTCTTCTGTTGGTCCTTTCCTAGATCCCCAGCCATTTGGTCCTTTGGCATGTCTCGTAAGTACAAGTCAGCCAGATGAGGGGAAGAGGCATCTCCCCTGCTGAGAGAAAGAAGTGAGTCTAAAAGAGTATCTGAAAGGCAGGGGGAACTTTGGAGCTCAAGGCTGGCACTTCATCTCCTTGCGTCAGCCACAATCACTGTCCAAATGAGTTCTGGTTTCCTTTTCAGCTAGTATGGGGGAACCATCTTAAGCTAACCCAGCACACAAAAAGACCCCAGGTCATCCTGTACTTCACCCACCCTGCACTGGGATTTTCCACCCCAATATTAAGTTTATCAAGGAGCTTGGACTCTGAGAACTCAGGTCAGCTTTAAGAGAGGACCAGCAAACATGACCTCAGCCCCAGGCAACCCCACTGCCTTGATATATGAAGCCTGAAATGAATATGGGGAAAATTTGCTCTCCCCTGAGAACCTAATGCTGGGTTTCCCCTCCTAGCCTGTCTGCTTACATATAGATTATTCTTATCTCACTCAGCAAAATCTCCCAAGGAGTAGACCAGCAAAAGGACCAACCCAGGGGGCTATCTCACAGACTTGTAGATAACCACTTTCCCAAAAAATTATCACTGGGTTCCACTCCCCAAAAGCCAGGCTCTGTACACCACTAGCTTCCCTTCCTTACTCTATCTGCCTCTCCTTCTAGGGGAGGGTATGGATACCTCCCTCAATAATTCAATTTAATAAATATATACTAATTGCCTACCATGTCCAAGGTACCTTCCCTGGGTGGTCCTTAGCCATTCCTTTCTTGGTATGGTGTGGGGGGAGGGAGAGGAAGGCACTGGATTTGGGATCAAAGGGCCTCAGACACTAACTCTATAACCCTGGTTATAGCCTCTCTGAATCTCAGGTTCCTCCTTTGCAAAATGAAGAGGGTAGAATCAATACTATCCAAGGCTGGTTCCAGCTCTCAATCTGTGATCCTACCCAGACCAAACCACTTCATTTTAAAGATATTTCAGAAAGTGGATTGACGTGTTCAAAGACATTGATGTGTTCAGGAGGCTAGCTAGTAAGGAAGGGAGGCAGGTCCTCTGATGGCACAGACAATGCTCTTTCCATTATGGCCCACTGTCTCTAAAGCCCCTACAACTCTACAATTGTGAGGCTAATTCACTACATCCTGAGTCAGTCCACTCCACTTTGGAATAGTTAGGAAGCTTTTCCTGACGTCAAGCCTTAATGCACCTCCGTGAAACTTCCACTCATTGATTTTAATTCTGCCTTGTGTGGCCAGCCAGAACAAAGCTATTCCCTCTTCTAAGTCACAGCTCTCATCTCTTCCCCAAGCTAAACATTCTTCAGATGATTTTCATATGGCATGACCTTGAGAGTTGTCTTGGGCACTGAAAGACTAAGGGCCACACACACAGCCAGGATGTGTCAGAGGCAGGATTTGAACCCATGGCTTCCTGGCTCTGAGGTCAACTCTTGATACACTAGAGCACAAATCTACAGACCCTGAACTATCATAGTTGTTGTCTGGATACCCTCATGCTTCTCAATGTCTTTCCTAAAATATGGTGTCCAGAGTGGAACACACTACTCAAAGTGTTGTCAGAGGTACAAGAGATATAGGTGAGGGGAAAGAAAGAAAGAAAGAAAGAAAGAAAGAAAGAAAGAAAGAAAGAAAGAAGAAGAAAGAAAGAAAGAAGAAAGAAGAAAGAAAGAAAGAAAGAAAGAAAGAAAGAAAGAAAGAAAGAAAGAAAGAAAAGAAAGAAGGAAAGAAAGGAAGAAAGAAAGAAGAAAGAAAGAAAGAAAGAAAGAAAGAAAGAAAGAAAGAAAGAAAGAAAGAAAGAAAAAAGGAAGGAAGGAAGGAAGGAAGAAGGAAGGAAGGAAGGAAGAAAGAAAGAAAGAAAGAAGAAAGAAAGAAAGAAAGAAAGAAAGAAAGAAAGAAAGAAAGAAAGAGAAAGAACAAGGCATACTCATGTAAAACTAGTTAACTGATGATATATGGGTGCATCCATGGTCCAAAGCTAAGGATGCTAAAGAATGGGAAACCATGGAAAGGCCCCTGCAAGCACTCTGCATCCCACTAGAGGGAGCTCATCTGCCAACTTTAAGGCGGCTGCCCTGGACCACTGAAAGACCCTTGGAAACCCTGGTGACCATGAATTCAGTGAAAAGAGGGCCTCCACGGACTTGCAGGTTTAGAACTGAGATCAGATCCTCTAGTCCAACCTTCTCGATTTACAGAAGAGGAGACTGGCCCAGAGAAGGGAAGCAACTCAGCCAAGGCCACACAGCAAATTAGTAGCAGGCTCAGGACTAGAATCCAGGTCTCCTGACTCCCTTGTCCCATTGCACCTCCCCTTTCCCAGCCTGCAATGGTTTCTGCAAATAACCCAACCCCAGCTTCCAGCAGGCAGGATCTCCTGGCCGCAGCATGCCTACTGTTGCACCCCTTCCCTCTCCAACCTGGCTAGCTCTGTCTGTCCAGATGAACCTCAGATCGCTGGCCTGAGAAGAAGTTGAGCCTCAAGCCCTAGGGAGGGAAGGGAAAGCTCTCAGAGAAGCGAAATCCTTCAAGAAGGCCTGCTTTGGTCTGCACTCCTGCCTACCCTCTCTTCCTCTTCAAATCCCAGGGTTCTGGAGTCTCTGAAGCATTTCAATCTACCAGAAGTTGATGCCTAATCTCTTGGCTTTAGGCAACATTACAGAAAAGGTGCTGACCTACATTGGTGGAGGGAATCCTCTCATCCGGGAGTTCTAGATACCAATGGAATCATGGATCTAGTCTCTTTCCAGCATTTTGTTTCTCTTCATTTATGTACACTAGAGGGCAGGGACCATTTTCATTTTAATTTTTGTGTGCCCAGAACAGGCACTTAAATTCCTACTCATTGATTTCTTTAAAGCCTCTGTAATAGAATCAAATCTTTTAAGCCTTAGCTGGAAGCTGCTTTGCATCACAGCTGGGGACTCCTCCTTCCCTCCCCTCCCCCACACCGCCATTGAATGGAAACTCCTTGAAAGAAGGCAGGTAACATAGCTCTTTGAACTTCCAGCGCTCAACACCGTGTCTGGCCCCATAATTCCATGGACCTACAGATGTGGACACTAACACCCTCCCTTCAATGACCCAGATCACAATTCATCCACATCTCCTAATCTTATGTGCCTCTTGTCCATACCTAACACATTAATCAGGAGCTGGAAGGAACCTCAGAGGTCATCAAGCCCAACTCCCTCATTTTTACAGATGAGGAAACTAAGGCAAACAGAGGTGAAGTGGCTCACCCAAAGTCACATAGCTGGTAAGTGTCAGAGGCAGCATTTGAACCCAGGTCTCTTTGGCTCCAGGCCCAGAGCTCTATTCACTGCACCAATTTTCTCTTTGTTTGGACTTCTCCTCTGTCCCCATCACACTATACTTTGCATTATACTTACTTGTTTAAGAAACCAAACAGCTGGAGACAGCATGGACACATTGTCCATTCCATGGTCCTCCCAGCAGTAGACTATAAGCTCCTCGGGGGTAGGCACTGTGTTGGTTTTTTACCTTTGTAGGTATGGTACCTCACACAGCACTTTGAAGCTTCTAATAAATGTCTATTGAATGAGTAGGTATGAGCAAGACTCTGTAAATAGCTGCTGTTCTCAGGACTAACATTCCAATTCAAGAAATACCTAAACATAGACTTAGGGCTCAAAGAAACCTTAGAAGTCATTGAGTCCAACCCCCTCATTTTACAGAATAGACGACTGAGGCTCAGAGAGGTCAAATGATTTTCTCAGAGTCATATTGCTAGTAAGAGTCTGAAATGAACCTCAGGGACTCCCTGAAGCCAAGTCCAGTGCTCCATTCACTATACCACACTTCCTCTGGTCACCTGACCTTCCTTGAGAGTTATCTCATTTGGATACCAGTGGAACATGCCAGCTGTCCAGTGATCACCCCTTGCTCTCCTGCTCTGCCCCTTATCTGAAGCCATCCTTTCAACCACTTCTCCTACACAGTGCTTCATGGGTGATTTGCTGTGGTCTAGGCTCACACTGTCCACCATTCCCTTGCATTGCCCTGAAGATGATTCCCAACTTTAATTTTTCAGAGCTTGGTATTCTATGATTCACATCCATATGGCATAAGAACATGATTATCAGCATAAATACTCCTAGAAGTTGTTGAAATGTTGAAGTACATGGCTGTACCTCATGGGATGACATCCTAGAACTCTGAGGCTCTGGGGCTTCCTCCATTGGAGTGTTATTTTCAGGAGCCTGAGCATGGACAGTTCCCCTTGATGGCACTCAAAGCCTCAAAGAAGAATACTTCCTCTCTCCCAAAAGATCTGAGTTTGATTTAGCGGGGTGGAAGGTAGCCTAGAGTTACCCTCAGAGCTTGTAGGGGTTCCAGGAAGAATTTGATACAGGGGCTCCCAGCTACTTCTCTGCTCCTATTTTGTTTTCACACTCTCTCTTTTCCAGTTAAATTGGTCTGATGCCCACAACGTTCCATCCTTTGTCCAAGTACCTCTCCTTCCTCACCTTTGCCTCTCAGAATTCCTGACTTCCTTCAAAGAATAGCTCAAGGTCTTTCTTCTAATGAAGTTTTTCCTCATTTCCCTATGTGTTAGTGCTTTCTCCCTCCTTAAATTATTTTGTTATTACTTATCTTGTACATGTTGAAATTGCTTTGGATATACTACTTTGGGTTTCCTTAATCACACCTGTTGTTTTCCCCCAGTAGAATGTAAGCTTCTTGAGGGCAGGCACTTCCATTTTTGTCTTTGTATCTCCAATGCCTAGCATGATGCCTGGCACATAGTAGGTGCTTACTAAATGCTTGTTAACTGATAGTTGCTTGTTATACTTGCTGAAATGGTTTCTGAACATTTGTGTGTGTGTGTGTGTGTGTGTGTGTGTGTGCTTTCATGCAAATGTGTGCCTACATGTGGGTGCATGGGCATTCCTCTGTGTGTGTGTGTGTTAGAGAGAGAGAGAGAGAGAGAGAGAGAGAGAGAGAGAGAGAGAGAGAGAGAGAGAGAGAGAGAGAGAGAGAGATTGATTGGTCCAGACCTGCAATTTCAATGGTGAAAGGAACTCCTGGTAAGGAAGCCACTCTACCAATGCAGATGGACACCTGCCCTTCAACTTACAGTCTTACAGAGTTGCCTAGGACATTGAGAGGTATAACAACAATACTAATAATAATTTCCATTTATATAATGCCTATTATGTGCCCAGCGCTTTATAAATATCATCTCCCACAACCCTGGGAGGTAGGTGTTCCCATTATCCTCACTTTCCAGCTGAGGACACTGAAGGAAACTGAGTGACTTGTCTGGAGTCACACAGCTAGTGCATGTCAGAGGCAGGGCCTGAATCCAGATCTTGCTGAACCTGAGGCCAGCTTACTATCCATCCCACCAAGCTACCTGTCATCTACATGCTACTGGTGTCAAGGTTTTTAAAAAGCTAGCAGGGCACCAGGGAAAGAAACTCTGGTCAAGCTGTCCTGGAGAGAACAGTCATGATGCTATATCTTACATCATCTTACTTCCAGGGGCAGTCAACCCACTGGCAAATGCAGTCAACTGTACTGGGGGGAGGCATAAAGATGAATTCAAGAATGTGTCCCCAGGACCTAGAACTTAGAAAATGCAACCAGATCAGGCTACTGCACTTAATTTACAGAATTGAATTTCAAGGGTTTAATGGGCTGAAAATTCCCCCAGTTCCCTTAACTCTGTGCTTTGACTTAATCATCATTCTCTGTGGCCATTTTCCCATGGCCAAGAAAATGCTGGACTAGCCATTTTCTTCTAAGCAACCTTCCATGCACACCCACCCCCTCCACCGAAGAACAGGAGTTCAGAGAACCAAACCCTGTTCCCCGGCAAGCAGCCTCCAGTCCCAATCTGATCTTTTGGCCAATTTACACAATTCATGGATTCAGGGACTGTCAGTCAGAACAGGGAGAGGCCTGAGGATGGGGCGCACCTGTGGTTTCATTATTGTAGGCAACTCTCAATAAGAAAACTCCTTCTATTAAAGAAGATTAGCAATTTAGTGTATTTCTTGGATCTCCAAGAGGTTAAGTGATTGGTCCTGGGTCACCCAGCCAATAGGTATCAGGAGCAAGATGTACCCAAGAGATTCTCAATCTGCTGCACCATCTTTCTTCTCATCGGTGATTCCTGAAGTCCCTGCATACAGTCCCTACTATTCACCCTTTCTTCTAGTCAAGGAACGAAGATGGTAAATTTCTCTGCCGCCAGTCCCTGTGGGCGTCTCTCAGAGAATGGAATTTTGTAATTGTGCTTTCCTCCCCTATTTTTCAACGATTTGTTTGTGAGTTCAAATGAAGGACAACTGAGCTGTAGATAATCCTTCCAAGGAGTGTCAGCCACTACCAAGAATGCCCAAATGTGTGGGCTGCTGATTTAGGAGTCTAAGAGTTCTCCAAGTCCAGCTCCCTGAACTGCCAGACAAGTAACTTGTTCCAGCCCATTCTAAAAGGAGATTGAGCTCCTTTTAGAGCTCCCAAGGTGGCTACCTTGGGAGGTGATGGAGTTCCACCAAATTGCAAGCCCTCAAGCAGGACCATTTGTCAAGGAATCTGTTGCAAACATGGGTTGACCTAGACGCCTTCCAGATCTGACATTCTGGGACCCAGAGAAGTGCAGGGATTTGCTCAGCAGAACTGGGATGGGACCCCAGGTCCTGTGACTCCAAATTGCTCAATATTAGAATGATCTCTCTTTCAGGTGTAGAAAGGGGATGGACCAAAGAACTATATTGGGGGGGGGGAAGACAGGCACTTTCATTTTTGTCTTTGTATCCCCGATGCCTAGCATGATGCCTGCCACATAGTAGGTGCTTACTAAATGCTTGTTAACTGATAGTTGTTTCTTATACTTGCTGAAGTGGTTTCTGAACACGTGTGTATCTGTGTGCCTGCCTGTGAGTATGTGGGGCAGGGGGTGGGCAAAGGATCTAGGTCTTACCCTAGATTTCACCTAAGACTTGCTATGTCTGTCACATTGGGGAGATTTTTGGATTATAGGACACAGGGCTAGAAGTCAAAGGTACTACAGTCAACTCATACTGGAGAGATGAGAGCTAATTGCTAAATTTTCAGTGCGAGTAGCTATGCCTCAGAAATCAATAAACAGGGGCAGCTAGGTAGCACAGTGGATAGAACACTGGCCCTGGAGTCAGGAGAACCTGAGTTCAAATCCAGCCTCAGATACTTTTACTAGCTGTGTGACCCCGGGCAAGTCACTTAACCCCAATTGCCAGCACAAACAAGCCCCTCCCCCCAAAAAAGAAATCAGCAAACACTACAAACCAGGGCTTGATTTGTTGTTCAGCTGGTTATCTAGATTAAAGAAAGTCATAGATTGAAAAAATAATAATAATTCAGGTTGAACTTAAAAGTGTGCCCCAAGTACATTTGGGGGGGCTGATTGTTAAACATTTATCACCATACCCCTGGCTAGACAGGACCTTCAAGGCCATGTAAGGAACTCCGCCCTAAAGATTTGCCTGAGCTCATGTAAGTGGAAAGGCTAAGATTCAAGACTAGGTCTTCTTGATTCCAAACCCAGAATGCTTTCTACCACACCACATTGCTTTTCTGGTCCCTAGTTTTCCCTCTTGTCAACAAATGGAATCAACACATATTTATTAAGCACCAATGAATGTACAACATTAGAGGATGTACAAAGCTCAAGACATAAGGCAGATATAAGCGCTCTCAAGTAACTTAAAGTCTAGTAAGGATATGAGACACTGACCCAGTTGAGTGAGGTCCCCATCTTCTCTCTGGGAGGGCCCTGTCCAAGCCAGGGGGAATTTTGGCAGGGTTTGGGATCCCCTAAGGCAGTGCTGTCACACCATTGCTGGGACAGTGCTGGGAAATTAAATCATCATTTATTACTAAGAAAGTACAGTTATTCCCTCCCACAGGCACCGAGCCTGTGCGGTCCCACCCCAGGGTCGTGGAGGAGAAGGGGGTGAAGACAGCCAGCAGATCGGGCTCCTTCCCTGACCTAGCCAGCGGAGACTCTAAGACAGCGGTCTTTCTGCCATCTTGTCTACTCGCCCTCTGTAATCCATACAATTGGAGCCAGCTGCGGTTTGATCTGAGAAGCCTCAAGGCTCCTTCAAACCACTTCAATGCCTTGACATTCAAAGACAACGGTGGTGAAAAGGAAAGAAGAGATGAGAATGTTTGTGTCTGTAACCAAGGAGTCTATAAAAGATATTACTATAAAAGTAAATAGTATTAAAATGATAAAGGTAAAGTATATGAAAGGTAAAGTGAACTAAAGCCTTCCACTTGAGGCAGCTTTTAAAACTGAGCAGTGGGGGTCCCCAACCCGACAGGCTCCTACCTCCTTCCCTCCCTCTCTAGCTCCTGCCAGCAGGAAGCCAGCACTGCCTGCCAGGCTCAGGTGGCATACTCAGACCTGGTCAGGGATTAAGGTAGACTGTGTTTGCCAGACCATGGACGCTCAGAGCTGGAAGAAACCTTGGAGAGCGTTTCATCAAACCTGTACCAGAGAAGGAATCCCTGACACACCATCCCCTTCCACCAAAGCTCAAAGACACCTCCCAGTGGAGGAGAGGCCACTGCCTCCAAGGCAGCCCCTTCCCACCCTTACACAATTCTCACCTTCGAAAGTTTCTCTTACATTGCCAGTCCTGAGAACAGAGCCCCAGACCGAGGAGGCACGTGATCAATTCTTGATTGACAGATTGATTAGTTAATTGATTGACGTCGGGGCCAAAGAGGCAGTGTGATCTAGCCCAGAGGTGAGAAATACAATACTCCTAAGTGAGGGCTGACCAGATTCAAATGTAATTGGGAAATGTTTAACAAAGTAAATAAAAATACCATAAAACATAGCTATTGTTCAGATGGGACTTTCTAAGTTAACAAGTAGCCCTCAGGGATCCTCAGGTACAGTTTAGTGGCCTGCATTTCTCTTCAAGTTTGATCCCTCTGCTCTAGAGAACCAGATGGGGCATCTGGTCAGACCAAGTGAGTCTAACTGCTCTTGCACATGACAATCTTGCAAGCCCATGAGCTTCTGCAATTCTCTCTTCTCCAGGCTGACCCTCCTTAGTTCCTTTAACCGATCCTCATTGGGCATGGACTTGGGGCCCTTTGCCATCTGGCTTGCCCTTCTCTGGATGCTCTCCAGTTTATCCAGGCCCCTCCTACACTGTGCCAGAACTGAACATAACACTCAAGACACTGTCTGATATGGGATGAATCCATGTGGCCCCAATTCCTGGAAGCTAGGTCTTTCTCAATGTAACCCAAGATTATAATAGCTTTTTTTTTTTTGCCGCTATCACTTTTTACCCACCCCTAGAAGACTGTAAGTTGTTACTTGAAAATCCAGGAAGACCTGGATTCAAATTTAGCCTCTGGTACTAACTAGCTATATGACCTGTGGGCAAGTCATTTAACCTGTCTGAGCCTCAGTTTCTCTATCTGTAAGATGGGAATAGCACTTATCTCACAGCGTGAGTTGTAAGAGCTCAAATGTGATAACGTATGGAAAGTATTTTCCAAGCTTTAAGGGATAATGTGAATGTCTACTATTATGGGGACATTCATCTCTGAGTCACCTGACTTTTTTTCCCCAAGGTCACTTTTGGCATACTGAAACCTAACCCTTCACCACCACAATGACTGCCTAGTCATAGTAGGATTGTCAATCTAAAATTGTAAGGGATTTAAGAGACCATCTCTTCCAACGCCTTCATTTTACAGATGGAGATACTGACGTGTGCAGCAGATATGTGACTTGCCCCAGGTCATTCAGGTAGTAAATAGTGGAGCCAGGATTTGAACCCAGGTCTACAAATTCTAAAGCCAGTGTTCTTTCTACCGTTACCATGCTGCCCACGTGTTCCGTTTCCGTTATAACAAGATGATTGAGAGCAGACACTCCTCCTTTCCTTCCTACTCTTTGTCCGGGGCTCTCCTTTGACCTGGATGTCTTTCTGGGGAAGACAGTACATTGTCTGGGTCACATTCTAAAGAAGACAGCACAGTAGGATGGTACTGGAATCAAATCCTCCTTCTTCCACTCACCTGTGTGATGTTGGACAAGTCACTTACCTCCCTGGACCTCGGTTTCCTTGTCTGAAGAATAAAGAGGTTGAGCCCAGAGATCTTTGGAGCCCCTTCTAATTCTAAATCTTGAAGCTTAGTGTATTGATCTGGGTAACTCAGATAAAATCCCAGGATCAGAGAATTTCAGAGATGAAGGCCGGAAGCCCTCCTTGAACACACTCCAGTATAGGTCATCTAGTTTTGGTTTGAATACTAAAGTGGACAAGGGGAGGACCTCACCTCCTCTCAAAACGACCCATCCCACTTTTGCTCACCTCTCAAGTGTCTGAGGCCAGATCTGAACTCAGGTCCTCTTGACTCCAAGGCAGGAGCTCTATCTACTATGCCACCTAGCTGCCCCTATTAAGTTCTTCCTGATGTGGAGCCTAAATCTGTCTCTCTGTAACTTCTTCTATTACCCCCCTGTATCTGCCCTCTAGAGTAGAAGCCAGTAAGTCTAACTGTTCTTGAACGTGACAGTCTTGCAAGCACATGAAAACAACTGCCATGTCCTTCTGGAGTTCTTTCTTCTCCAGGCTGACTCTCCCCAGTTCCTTTAATGGATCCTCATAAGGCACAGACTGGAGGCCCCTTGCCATCTGGCTTGTCCTTCTCTGGACACTCTCCAGTTTATCCAGGCCCCTCCTACACTGTGCCATAACTGAACATAACATTCAAGACACTGTCTGATCTGGGTTGAATCCATGTGGTCCCAAATTCCTGGAAGCTAAGTCTTTCTCAATGTAACCCAATAGTAAAATAGCTTTTTAAGGCCACTGTCACTTTTGATCTACCCCTAGAAGGCTGTAAATTACTTGAGAGCAGGGATCATTATCTTTTCCCCATCATTTTGTGTTTTCCCATGCCTTATATAGAGAAAGCAAAATTTTGCTAAAATCAACCTGCAGTTCTTGGCTGTGGGGAATCACAGAGCTGTGGGAAGCCAGCCCCTATCCAAGGCATACATAACATGAGGCAACAGTTCAGCAAACCCCAACTCTGCATGCCTTGCTCATATGCTATCTCAGAACTAGGTGGTGGAGGAGTGGGGGTAGGGGGTGCTGTTAAAAGCCCTAATCGGTAATGGGATGGGCTAAGCAATTACTTACTGGAAGGCAGAGGGTCCCATCTCTAGAAGAGCTCAGGACCACATGGTTTTGTCTGCTGGGTTCATAGTTGGTCATCCTTAGAGTTTATCTTTAAAGATACCCCTGGCCCTTTTTTGCCTTCACCTCCCACCTCACCTACTCGTCCTCCACTCAAGAGCCACCCCTCAACTCTCTGGGGCTCCTAGTTTGAGATCTAGGATTGTCCTAGGGAATTAAGGAATGAAGAAAGTGGAGAGAAACTCAGAGGTAGAGGTAAAATGCCCTCAGGTGGGCTCCTGCCTGAATCCAAATGCTTCTCTGAAAACAATCCTGAGAACCAATCTAGTTGGAAAGAATGACCTTGGGGATCATCTAGTCCAACCCTGGAAGGCAGCTGTCATATTAGACAAAGCTGGGACTTGGGTTCAAGTGCTGTCTATGTGACCTTGGACAAGTCACTTAATCTGTCTAGGTCTCAGTTTCCTCATCTGTAAAATGAGATGACCTGTAAGGTCCTTTGGTCCTAATCCATGAAACCAGGGCTCTGAGCCTCCATCTCACACTCACACATGTGTTCATACATATACAATTGACACTAGGTCCTTGTGTATCTGTTACAGGAATAGGAAAATCTCTCGGCCACATGTCTTTCTCAAGGTTCTCTGCCAGTACAGTGTGATGGAGATTAGGAGTGGGGGGGTGGGTTCAAGCCTCAGGTCTGGAAGATTGTGGGTACTTTGTACATTAGCAGGCAGAACCTTGTGGCTATTACTGGAATTCCAGAAAGGAAACTGAAGCCCAGAGATATTAAGCAACGTGTCCATAGTCACATACTAAGGCACAGGGCAGATATTTGAACTCAGGTCCTCTGTCTCTAAATTCCCTGCTTTCAGCCAAGGAAGCTATGTGTGCCTGTGCCAGCTAGCCTTAAGCTATGTCACATGTCTTTACAACAGGCCTGTCAGGGAGGCAGTGCCAAGTAATGTTATCCCCATTTTAAAGAAAAGGGTAAGATGAGACTTGACCAAAGCCGAAAGATCACAGATTCAGAGTTGGAAGATTATTTGGTTCAATCAACCCTTCCCTATTTTTCAGATCGGGAAACTGAGACCCAGAGAAAGATTCAGGGACTTGTCCAAGATCACACCAGTCGTAAATGGAAAAGGCAGGATTCAAATTCTGTTCCTGTGAATTCAAGTTTAGGACTTCTTACACTCCGCTATGATGAAGAGTAGAGCCAGAATTCAGAGTTGGCCAGGCTCACAGAGAGATTAAGTGATCTGGCCAAAAAATTCGAACTCGGGTCCCTAAGTCTCTTTTCCGACTAACCCCACTCTTATCGGTCCCGTAACGAAGGCAGGCAGGGATTATTAACCCCATCTTATGGATCAGGAGACTGAGGTAAGTCTTGCGGAACTGAAGTCCAGAGTGCTGTGGCCCTTGAGCATAGACCAGTAACCTTGAGGACCCAGGGTCAATGTCGGGCAGCTCAGCTGTCTCGTGCTCTCCAGTACCTAGGCTTCTTCCCTATCCAGGGTCCCTCACTCTCTGCTACTGCTGCCTCACAGGGTAGGAGAAAATTGAGATACGCAAAATCCACGCACACGTTCGGGTAAATTCCTGCAACCAGATTCGAGCCCCAGTCTCCCGACTCCCTGTTAAGCACACTTTCCACCACACCACGCTGTCTCAGTCCACACTAGCACTCTGGAGCCAGAGTAAGGGGCCGGGGAAGGAAGCCTGGCCAGTGTGGTCCAGTCCCAACCCATCCCGTTCTGTCTGTCCCACGTCCCCCAGGGAGAATCAGCACTGACTTACCTGTGGGAGGGCCCCGACCGCCCCAAGGAGCAGCAGCCCCAGCGCAACGCACCGGGTGACCATGGTCTGTCAGGCTAGAGCGCCACGAAGAAGGAAAAGAAGTTAGGGTGGCCGAGCTCTCCCTCCCTGGACTCCCCGACAGCTTGACGCGTCCTAGAGCGAGCCCACGGAGCCCTTTCAGCCACCTGCCTGAGGGCCCGGAGTTCATAGATAGACTGAATGAAGGTAGGGGGCAGGCTGGCTGGCACACAAGCGCAGCCCAAGGCAAGGCCAGGTGCTGTGCGCGCTGCAGCCCTAACACGCTCTGCTGAGCTCTGCTCCGCTCTGCTCTGTTCCGCTCCACTCCGCCCCTCCAAGGGTATCCGCCTGCGGCTCCGACCCGCTACTCCCTGCCTGCTGGCCAGTGTAGCCGCAGCATCGACCCCAGCGACAGCTCGGAGACAGGCAGCCACCAGGCGGGAAACCTCAGCCGCGGGACGTGCAAACCAAGGCACGGTTTCCCGCCACTGCGTGGGGCCCAGCGCCGGGCTTGTTTAGTAACTTCGAAAGCGCCTTCCCCTCATCTGGGCGCGGATTGTCCCTCCCCTCCCTTCTCCCCCCACCGCCACCCCCTCCCCCCATCCTTCGCACCTTTGGGACCAAAAGAGATTGGGGAATGATAAAATTTCGTCGGGTTTCCAGGAACTGGGAGACTTGGAGAGAAGCAAGAAAGAGAGATACTCTACATGAAGGAGTGATTCTGTTCATCCATTCGCCCGTCATTCTGAGGGACGTGAGCCTCAGGGCTGCTTTCAGTCTGATTAATAGGATCATAGCATCTTAGTGTTTGAGCTGGAAAAGCTGGTGTTATTAAAAATCACGTTATTACTATAGTTGACCTATGTCTGCTGGGAAGATAACAGTGCCCAACCCGACCTCATTTAACTCAGGAGTGAACGCCGGGTTTCTGTTGAGTTTTATTTCTGCAAAGGAACTTAGAGGTCACCTAGTCCAATTTCCTCATTTTATAACTAGGGCAAACTCAACTGACCTGGTTCAAATTCCCTCTATGCCACCCACTTCTTTGTAACCTTGGACAAGCCATCTCAACTTGTTCAGTCATCTAAAGAATGGAAGGGCTTGGATTTGCTGGTCTCTGAGGTCCATGGTTACCTTAAAATCTATGATCCCCCGGCATTAAGTTACAAAGCCCCAATCCAGACTCAGGTCCTCTGACTCTAGAATAGCAAGGGCTGTTCCTTCTCTTTCTTCGTATCCTCAGTCCTTAGCACAGTGCCTGGCACATTGGCAGTATGTTCTATTCAGAACACTGAAAGCTGCTTTTCTAGGTTTACTCTGAGCCAGCCACATTGTCTAGCCAGGTCTCTTTGGGACAAGAGATCTGCCTAGGGGTTAGGGTAGTGACCAACCAGGCAAAGGAAGTGGTCCAAGCACTCCTATTGCAAGAGGGAGGACACAGAGAGTTGGAAGAGCTCAAGGGAGCAGCCCAGATGATCCTGCCAGGCAGGGTCTGCGCAAGGGAAAAAAATACTTGCTGTCTCAGTTGTCCCCAAGCTCTATTCCTCAAGGCACTGACGATGGCTAAAGCATAGAAGACCAGTATAGCACAAATAGCATGAGAGCTTTTCATCAATAACATTAAGGTAGTATACAAGAGTGAGCTATTACTAGCAACAACTCACATTTATATAGGCTTCTCCCATGCCAGTCCTATAAGGTAGGTGATTATAGGTATTATGATCTCTGTTTTACAGATGAAGAAACTGAGGCTCAGATATGAGAAACAACTCTCATATTCACATAGATAGTGAGTAACAGAGGATTTGAATTTGGGTCTCCTGCTCCTTAGAGAGAGAATTTTGCAATGGAAAAAGCTCAGTGTGGAGTCAGAGAACCGTGTTCAAATCTTGGCTCTGCTATTTACTGTGTGACCTTGGGCAAGTCATTTAACTTCTCTGGGCCTCAGTCTCTTCATCTGTAAAATGAGGAGAGGTGACTAAATGGCTCCTAAAGTCCCTTCCGTTTCTCAACTTATGACCCTATGACTCAAAGTCTGGAGAGTCAACATAGTGTAGTTAAGTGGATAACAAGAAAGGCCTGGGTTTAAGTTCTATCACCTACTTGTGTGATCAGAGGAAAATCATTTAACTTATGTGAGCCCTAGTTTCTTCATCTGTAAAATGGAAATAATAATACTTATCATAGCTACCTACTTAACATGGTTGTCATGAGGCTCAGATAATACATCATACATGTCAAAATGGCTCTGGCATAAGGGCATTTTTTTTCAAAACCTGCCTCTAAAACTTATTAGATTTAGAAGCTTGGATGAGTCACTTAATTTCTTTGGACTGCAATTTCCAAAATAAGGGAATTGTACTAGATGGGCTCTGTGGTCCCTTTCAGCTGTAAATCTATGTTTTCATGAAAGTACTATGTGAATATCATCTAGTAATAGTGGTGGTGATGGTTGTGGTGGTAATGGTAGTGGTGGTAGTGGTGAAGGTAGAGATAGTAGTAGTAAAGGTGGTGAAGGTAGCAATGGTAATGGTGGTAGTGGTGATGGTAGTGAAGGTGGTGATGGTGATGACGGTGGTGGTGGTGGTGGTGGTGATGATTATGGTAGTAGTGAAGGTGGAGATGGTGGTAGTAAAGGAGGTAATGGTGGTGATGATGGTGGTGGTGGCGGTGATAGTGATAATGGTTGTAGTAATGGTGATGATAGTGGTGGTTATGGTATTATAGTAGTGGTGAATGTGGTGGTGGTGGTGGTGGTGATGATTATGGTAGTAGTGAAGGTGGAGATGGTGGTAGTAAAGGAGGTAATGGTGGTGGTGGTGGTGGTGGTGGTGGTGGTGATGATTATGGCAGTAGTGAAGGTGGAGATGGTGGTAGTAAAGGAGGTAATGGTGGTGATGATGGTGGTGGTGGCGGTGATAGTGATAGTGGTTGTAGTAATGGTGATGATAGTGGTGGTTATGGTATTATAGTAGTGGTGAATGTGGTGGTGGTGGTGGTGGTGATGATTATGGTAGTAGTGAAGGTGGAGATGGTGGTAGTAAAGGAGGTAATGGTGGTGGTGGTGGTGGTGGTGGCGGTGATGATTATGGTAGTAGTGAAGGTGGAGATGGTGGTAGTAAAGGAGGTAATGGTGGTGGTGGTGGTGGTGGTGGCGGTGATGATTATGGCAGTAGTGAAGGTGGAGATGGTGGTAGTAAAGGAGGTAATGGTGGTGATGGTGGTGGTGGTGGCGGTTTTGATGGCACTTAGTCATCTGGAGGTCTGGAGTTGAACGTGACAAAATATTTGACAATCAATCAAACAGCATCTACCCAGAGTTGGGTGCTAATTACCTGGATATATAATATATAATAATGTAATAGTCATACATACATACTTCTGTTGACACTAGACTGACTCAGGGGAAACTGGATTGAGTGGTTTCCCCATCTTAAGGTGGTGTTGCGACAAAAACATGTGTTTCATTGCTTTCTTTTGTTGTTCTGATTCTCTGGTTTTAAAGAATGGATATTACTCCAAGGAAATGTAGCTCTAAAAGAGAACACTTCAATAACCGTCAGACGTATTGCAGTTGTTCGTCCTCCATTCTCAAAGAAGACCAATGACATCAGGAGGGTGATGTCTTGACTTGCAAGTAATTTCGATTTAAGGGAAGCAGAGCTGTGCAAAGTCATCAGCCTCACTCTCTCCTCCAGAGTCAGAACACTTGGCCTTTTTAAGCTAAGCTCTTTCCCAGGTCTCAGTTTGTCTGAGACAACACCCATTCAGCAATTAAAGGCTAGGTAAGAACTGAGGCAAAGGATGGACTAGTTTGCCTTCACAAAACAATCAGTCTGGGAGGGACCCTCAGAGTTTCTGGCCCGAACAGAAATGATTGCTACTTATACTCACTCTGAGCCATCAAAACCCAAACAATGAGCAAATGAGGCCTGATATACAGAGAAGTAGGGTTCTAGAATTACAAAAATTCCCAAATGGAGACGGAATTCTGCCATTTTACACCATGTCACACACAGCCCAAGGTTAAGAAAAGTATCCAATACTTCAGTGGCCTGGGAACTTGATATAAGCAAAGTTAGACTTGGAAAAATGAATGCTCATCAAAAGTACATGTAAGAGGGGCAGTTAGGTGGATAGAACTCCAGCCTTGGAGCCAGAAACGTGCTTTGGCAGCCATGGTGGCATAGCAGTCAATGCTCATTCAGAAAACTGAGGAAAAGAGGAATCTGGGGTAGGTCACCAGTGTATGTCAAGGACTGAAAAAGGGGGAGACTGGCCTCCAGACATGTCCAGTTCTGTCCCCTTAAAAGTCACTTGGAGGCCAGTGAAATATGAATTGCCCAATATGAAAAAAAATTGAGACAGCTTTAAGGTCCCCAGGGAAGCAATCATCAAAGGAGAAGTCAGAAAGTGAGCAATAATGGAATATAAGGAAAAAGGATTTAAATTACCAAATATCTCAGAAGGAAGGAAATTTATTAAAGACCTTGAGCACATTCAGGAAAAATATTAATAAGAGAAGAGAATATGGACTCTATATCATCTAAATGAGTCCAGGCATCTATTAATAAATGTTCCAAAACAAAGGAAAATAAATCAACATCTGATGACCCTGTGGATTTCTAGAGAACATGGAACCGCAATAGGGTATTCCCAAATAACTTAAGATAAAAATGAGAATTGTGAATGCAGAATTTATGGCTTGCTCATCAGAAATAATTGGCAGAATAGAAAAATATGAATGCCAAATCTCACCAAAGAACAAAAGAAGAAACAACTGATTGGGAATCCAAACACACACAAGTAAAGGACTCTGGAAAGAAGAGAGGCAAAAAGCAAGAATGTTAAAAGAAAACAATGTTTAGTGAATAGAGTGCCTGCCTTGGAATCAGGAAGGCCTGAGCTCTAATCTGGCCTCAGACACTTGACATTTACTAGCTGTGTGACCCTGGGCAAGTCACTTAACCCCTATTGCCTCACCAAAAAAAAAAAACGAAAGAAAAAGAAAGAAAGAAAACAATGTCTATATAAGCAAAACATATTGATTTCAAGGATAAAATACATACACACCATTTAAGGATTATAGGTTTCCCAAAAGAATGACTAGTTAAAAAAAAACTGAGCATAATAATTCAAAAAATAATACAAGAAAACTGGCCAGAACTTTTGAGTACAAAAAACAAAGTATCAGTTGAAAGAATCCACAGATCACCTCCAGGAAACAAAAAAAAATAACCCTATGCTACAAACTCCATGATGCATAATAGCAAAAGTTTAAGAATGCCAATGACAAAAAAAAAATTCTGCAAGTGACCGGGAGAAAGACCTTCAAATATGAAGGAAAGAAAATTAAAATAATATAAGACTATCCTGTATCCACTAGAAACCACAGGACAGAATGGAATAATGTATTCCAAAAAGCAAAAGGCGCTTTGCAACCCAAAGTGACATACTTTGCAAACCTGAGCCTAACGTCAATGAAAAAAGGACGGAAATATAATTTTGAAAGAGGTATTTGAACCATTCCTACAAAACAAACAAAAACAGACCTGAAGAGATTATTTGCATTGCAAACACCCAACCGAGACAACAGAAATACACGAAAGGTAAATAAACACAGCAATTAAAGAAAGGAAAAGGATATGCTTTTATATAGTATCTACTACGTGCCAGGCAGTGTACTGTGATTTTTAAAAATGCCAACTCATTTTATGCTGGTAGGTGGGCTCTATTATTAACCACATTTTGCAACTGAGGAAACTGAGGCAAACAGAGGTTAAGTTACTTGCCAGTAAGAGGCTGAGGCTAGATTTAGACTCAGGTCTTCCTGACTCCAAGCCTAGCACTCTACCTACTGTACCACCAATTACCTCTAAAGAAGGCACAGGGAAGAGAAGGGAATAAGCCTATACTATGTGTCAGGCATGGTGTCCAGCATTTTACAAATATTATTTCATTTGACCTTCATGACAACCCAATGAGATAGGTATAATTGCCCCAGGGTGAAAAAAGGGGGGGGGAAAACTAAAGAGAGAAAGCTGTCTATGAGATCAACAACAAGAAAAATAGAGGTAATTTAGAGATTCTTTCTAAAAGTACACAAGGAGACAAGAGTGAAGGCCAAGGTTAAAAAGAAGTGATGGTGAAGGAACAGGCCTAGAATGTCATGGACACAACACCTCACTACAGGTGAATCAATGTTTTTTGTTGCACTAAATGGAGGGCACATAAAAGGGTGAATGGAAGAAAGAAGATAGAGGGCAATGTGTGATAGATAGCAATCTAGTCAAAGATTAACAGTGAAGGGAAAACACCTGTCTGTAGTCTTTCAGGAAGGAGAAGGTCTATAAAAGGCTTGGTGAAGAAGCAAAGAGTGAGATTGAAATAGGGGGAAAAGGAAAGATCTCATTTCAGTGGTGGGAAGGTTTCCCACTGAAGAATGCTCCCACAGTGAAAAAGATATGTTCTATAATGGGAGATGGGGATCTTAAAATGGGTGTAATCTGTAGGGATTTGGTACTTAGGGAGATCACTCATCTTGCCTCAGGAGAAGGGGAATCAGAGCTCTTGGGGGCAACAGACATTGAGAAGAGTGGAAGGACATGGAGCCAGAGAGGAGATTTCATGGCAAATGGAAAAAAAGAGCTTAACTTCTAGTTGGAGAAATAAAACTGGTCTACCAAGGGACCCGTGGATAGCTTCTCATATTTTAATAATCTCAAAAGAGAGTGGGTGACCTTCCGTGCGGTAAAAGCCAAGTGGATGAATGCTGCATGTTCTCCACATCAGGACATGAAATGAGATGGGCAGTTCATTGAGTTAATGCATCAGCGCAATCCACTTCAATTCCACAAGTATTTGTCAAGCGTGTGTCAGGCATTGTGCTAAGGGAACAACAACTGAAATTAAAAGAAGCAAAATATCCCTCGCCCTAAGATAACGATTCTAGATTGGTGGTACCCCAGAATCACAGAAACCACAGAATTTGAGAACTGAAAAGGACCGCACCAATTAGTCCAACCCATACAGGAGAGGGATCCCCCATACAGGAGAGGGATCCCCACTACAACATGCCTGACTAATGCATGTCTAGCCCCTGCTTAAAGCTCTCTGAGGACAGAGAACCCATCACCTCAGGAAGACCCTCATTCTACTTGGGAACTATTCTCATTGTTAAAATGTTTTTCCTTCCTTGAAGCCAAAACTGGCTACAACTTTCATTCTTGCTAGCTTTGCTCTGTGAGGTCAAATCTAGTCCCTTCTTAATGGTACAGCCCTTTAGATACTTTAAGACCACTACCATGTAGTCACTGAATCTTCTCTTCTCCAGGCTAAATAGATCTAGTTCCTTCAGTTGAGCCTTATGCAACATGGACTCAAGACCCTCCGCCATCTTGGTTCCCTTCCTCTGATTTACAATGGTGCCCAGAACTGAAAACAATACTCCAGATGATGTCCTAGAGAGGTAACAGAGCTATTAAACATCAGAAGTGTGATTTGAACCTATATCTTTTAACTCCAGAGCCTATACCACATGGCCTCAAGGAGATAACATTTTATCAGGGATAGGCACCAAAGTGTAATGCCAAGTACAGCCCAGAATTGAAGAGGAGGAAGAGATGAGGCTGGTATGCACTTAGGAAAAGTGCTTTCTATGAGTACAAGCCCCTCCCCTACTCCCAAAGGCATCTTCTTAAGACTAATATTTTCCAGGTGACTTTGGACGGCTGCACAACATGGAATATATTGATCTCAAGATTTTGAGGACCCCAAAGGCAGTGGAGAGAAGTGTGGCTGAAGTTCCCTGAAGCAGCTTGTGAGCAAGAGGTGACCTTAAAGATATTATTAAGGAAATGTGAAATCTAAAAAGCAGTGGAGTGAATCATATCACAATCAATTAACCAATCAATAAATCAAAAAGCATTTATTAAACATTTACTGTGTGCTGGATGTTATATTCACAGGGGGAAAAAATGACATAATCCTTGCCCTCAAGAAGCTTACATCATGGAATCATGCGCACTTGTAAGTATATACAGAATAAATGAAAAACCATTTAATAAGCATATGTTATGTGACAAAGCAGAAGGAGCTAGGTAACACAGTGAATAGAGCTCTGGGCCTGGAGTCAGGAAGACTTGAGTTCAAATCCAGCCTTAGCTATAAATTGGGATAATAATATTACCTACCTCCCAGGGTTGTTGTGAGAATCAAATGAGATAAATTTGTAAAACCCTTAATCCCTGGCACAGAGTAAGTGCTATATACATGTTAGCTATTATTATTTTGTTGGAGAGAGTTGGGGAGAGACCATGTACATAAGTGTTCAGTTCAGTCATTTTTCAGTCATGTCCAACTCTTCATGACCCCATTTGGGGTTTACCTGGCAAAGATACTAGAGTGGTTTGCCATTTCCTTCTCCAGCTCATTTTACAGATGAGGAAACTGAGGCAAACAAGGTTTAAGTGACTTGCCCAAGGTCATATAGCTAGTGAGTATCTGAGGCCATATTTGAACTCACATACATGAGTCTTCTTGACTGTAGGCCCAGCACTCTATCCACTGGGCCACTTAGCATGTACATAAGTATAGATTAAATAATAGGTAAATTTTTTGAGGGGAAGACCTCAGCAGTTGAGGGATCAGAAAGGCTTCATGTAGAAGGTGGCATCTGAAACCAGGCATGATGGCACCTGCCTATAGTCCCTGCAGCTGGGGAGACTGAGGCTGGTAGACAGCTTGAATTCAGGAACTCTGAGCTGCTGTAGGGAAGTTATAGTCTATGGGTGTCTTTGCTAAATTCAGTACCAATGGTGACACTCCATTCCAGGAGTGGAGGGGAGGTACTGGGTTGCCTTAAAGCATTAAATAGGCTTAGGTCAGAAATGGGGCAAACGGTTCAAAGCTTCCAGGTGATTCTAGACGGCTATACATCATGGAACATCTTGATCTCAAGATTTTGGGCACCCAAAGGGCAGTGGAAAGAAGCATAGGCCAAAACTTCCATGCCAATCAGTATGGAGATTGAGCCATGAGTGGCCATTGCATTTCCATTTCTGGTGAGATAGGGAGATCCCACTTAAAAAAATAGAAAAAAAAAGTGACACATGAAGTGAATTTTTAGGGAAATGGGATTATACAAAGTAGAGGTGAGGACAGAGTGCATCCCAGGCATAGGAGTCAGCCAGGTCAAAGGCACAGAAATGGGAGGTGGAGCATCATGTATGAGGAACAAGAAGATATTAGAATACATGGAGATCGATACATAATGAGCCTGGAAAAGTCAATTGGAACCAGGTTATGAAGGGCTATAAATACCAAACAAAAGAGTTTGTATTTGATCTTAGAGGCAAAATTACAAGGGTGAGAGAGAAGGGAACCAAAGATGGCTTGACCATCTCATCCAAAAGTGTGCGAAGGAACAGAGCCCAGTCCTGTCAAAAAGTCTCAAATAAAAATCTAATGCTGGAGATATGACTAAATAGAAACCACTATGAAGAAATATTAGGAGTCAAGAGATTTCAAAGAGATCTGCCTAAAAGAATAGAGTAACTCCACGACAACCACAGATAGAACCTCAGAGGAAAAAATAGCATGGCTGTGTGGCCATGTACTATAAGAGAATCTGGAAAAAACTAAGCAAGAGATAAAAAAAAAAAAGGATTTATAAGTGAAATCAGACCTCTGGTAGAAAGAATTGGAAAGAAACTAAATAACTTAGAACAGGAGGTGAAAATCTTACCCAACTAACATACTACCTGAAAATGAGAATGGAGCAAACAGAACTCAATGATACCATGAGACAAAAAGAAATAATAGAACAAAATGAAGAGACTGGGAAAATAGAAGAAAACATTAGGAATGTACAATCAATAACAACTAACCTGGAAAATGAGTGAAAGGGAGATAACTTAAGAACTATTAAACTCTGTGAAAAATATGACCAAATAAAAAATCCAGATACTATATTTCAAGAAATCATAGCTGAAAATTGCCTAGCTCTATTAGAACTAGAAAGTAAAGTGAAAATATGAAGAATCCATGTCACCTTCTGAATGCAGATCCAAAATAAAAACTCTCCTGAATATCACGGTCAAAATCCAGAGTGTCTACAACAAAGAAAAAATACTCCAAGAAGCCAGGAGGAAAGAAGGGTTTAAATACAAAGGAACCAGCCAGGATCATACAAGACTTGTCAGATACTACTTTCTTTTTTTAAATTTTTATTTATTTTGTATTACATTTTGAGTTCTGAATTGTCTCCCTCCCTTCCCTCCTCCCCCCCAACCTGACATTAGAGAAGGCCAATATTTGATTTAGATGTATACATGTAGAACCATAGAATATATACTTCCATATATCAGTTTTCTTTTCTTGGAAGTG
Source organism: Phascolarctos cinereus (assembly GCF_003287225.1). NCBI lineage: Eukaryota > Metazoa > Chordata > Mammalia > Diprotodontia > Phascolarctidae > Phascolarctos > Phascolarctos cinereus. The sequence goes on from NW_027556098.1 coordinate 389,018,885, forward strand.
GATAGCATTTTCCTTCATAAGTCTTTCATAGTTACTTTGAATGATCATATTGCTCAGAATAGTTTAGTCATTCACAATCATTCTTTGAACAATGTTGCTGTTACTGCATACAACATTCTCTTGGTTCTGTTCATTTTACTGTGCATTATTTCATGCAAGTCTTTCCATGGTTTTCTAAAACCAACCTGCTCATTTCTTACAGCAAATTAACACTCCATCGCAATCATATACCACAACTTATTCAGTCATTCCTTAATTGATGGGCATCTCCTCACTTTCAGTTCTTTGCCACTACAAAGAGAGCTACTATAAATATTTTCCTTTTTCCCTGATCAGCTTGGGAAACAGACTTAATAACTATATTGCTGAGTCAAAGGGTATGCCCAGTTTTACAGCCCTTTGGGCATAATTCCAAATTGCTCTCCAAAATGGTTGGATCAGTTCACAACTCTACCAACGGTGTTTCAGTGTCCCAAGTTTTCCACATCTTCTCCAACATTTGTCATTCCTTTTCTGACATAATAGCATAGATGTGAGATGGTACCTCAGAGTTGTTTTAATTTGCATTTCTCTAATCAATTATGATTTAGAACATTTTTATATGACGATATATAGCTTTGATATATTCTTCCAAAAACTGTCTGTTCATATCCTTTGATCATTCATTAATTAAGGAATATCTACTACTTGTAAGAAGAGAAAATCTTGGAATACAAAATACCAAAAGGTTAACACCCAATCATAACTTGCCCTGAAAAACTGAGTATAATCTTACGGGGAAGAAAATATTTCTTTAATGGAACAAAGGACTTTTAAAGATTCCTAATGAAAATAAGAATGTATAAGAATGTACTTTAAAATGCAAACACAGTAATAAACAGAAACCATGAAAGTTAAATAGATTTAAGCAATAAGAAAGTGTTTACACTCTAACAGGAGAAGAGATAAGTACCTCTTGAGAACTCTAATGTCAAAGGTCACAAAAGGAATTAAACAATACTAGCAGAGGGTTTGGGATGGTTTTGTTTATGTTAAAAATACAAAGAAGCATAGGAGTCAATGGACCTTTCTTCAATACAGTAAATAGTATATATCTAAAACCAAGAGCCAGCATTTTATATAATGGAGAAATGATAGAGTTTTCCAATAAGATAAAGTGTAAAGCTAAGATGTCTATTATTATTTTATATAGTTCTAGAAATCCTAGCTGTAGCAATAGAACAAGAAAAATAAATTAAGAGAGTAAGCACAAGCAAAGAGGAATCAAAATGATATATATTTTTTACAGATAGATGACGATCTACTTAAAGAAAACTAGAGAGTTTACTAAAAATTAATTAAAGCAATAATCATAGCAAAGCAGCAGAATCTAAAGTAAATTCACATAAATCATCAGCTTTTCTATGTTTTGCCAAGAAGACACAGCATGAAGAGATACTCAACATAACTACAAAATGTATAAAAAATTTTGGAGTTCACCTACCAACACACAAATAGGAACTGTATAAACACAATTACAAAACATTCTTTTCAGAAATAAAAAGACTTCAATAATTGGAGAGATAGTAATTGCTTATGGTTAGGTCATGACAATATAATACTATTATGTGGCAATAGTGGTTAAATTAATTTACTTATTCAGAGCCATACCATTCAAATTACCAAGGAGTTACATTGCAAAACTAGAAAAAATAACACAATTCATTTAAAGAAACAAATGATTAAGAATTTCTAAAGGAAAAAGGTGGCAAGGAAGGGAGTCTATCGGTATGAGGTCTTAAATGGCACTGCAGAGCAATAATCATCAAAACTATTGGTTACTTGTTAAATACAAAGGTTAATCAATTTAAAAATTAGGTGTACATCATATTGAAGCAAACAAACACAGTAGCAAAAGGTGGTAGACTAGAGGTGCAGAGTAAGGCATATGCTTTCAGACATGGACAATTTGTGCTTTTGTTTACTTAACTATGATCATTTGCTTCAAGGGAATTTTTTAAATTAAAATCTTTCTCAGTTATTAAGCATTCCTCCCCCCACAATCTCCTCTGCTGGGGGAAAAACTAGAAAGTAAAACAGTCAAATGGAAACAGAGGTCTTTAAATTGTACACAATGATCCTTGGCCTCATATTGACTTAGAAAACCACATATTAACATTATTATGGCCTATTGTATTTTTGTTTTTATTTACTTTGTTAAATGTTTGCCAATTACATTTTAATATGGTTCAGTCCATGTTTGACACTATTTCTCCAAAATAATAGCTTTATCAGAGCTCTTACATTGTCCAAAATTGTTCTTTTTACAATGTTAAAGTCATAGTATAACCTATTCTCTTAGTTCTCACTTCACTATGCATCTGTTGATACAAATCTTGCCAGGTTTCTTTGAAACCATCTTTCTTCATTTCTTATGACACAATAAGATTCCATTAATTCACATTCCATAATGTGATCAGCCATTCCCCAATTGATGGGTAACCTTAGTTTTCAGTTCTTTGCCACTACAAAAAGAGCTACTATAAATATATCTTCCATATTGAACCTTTTCCTTTTTCTTTGTTCTCTTACTATCCTCCAAGTATTCTGTAATATGTTAACACTGGCCTCCTTGCTATTCCTCTTACAAGACCCTCCATCTCTCTCACTTTCACTGGTTTCCCCCCATATCAAGCAAGAATTCTCTCTTTCCTTATCTCCAAATCTCAGTTTCCTTTAAGTCTCAGCTAGAGTCTCATCTTTTCCCATTTCCCCTTAATGCCTTCCCTCTGTAGATTATCTCCAATTTGTCCTGTATGTATCTTGTATGCACATAGTTGTTTGCCTTATTAGACTGTAAGTTCCTTGAGGGCAGGGACTTTTTATGTCTTTCTTTGTATCCCCAGTGCTTAAGCTCAGTGCCTGGTACCTACAGGCACTTAATTAATGCTTATTGACTTGACTTGACTATTGGCCTGGGAGTGATCTTGCTGGGTCAAGAGAGTATGCACAGTTTAGTAACTTTAGGCAAAGCCCCAAATCGCTTTCCAGAAAGACTGAACTAATTGACAATTCTACCAACAAGATATCATTGCACCTATTTTCACATAAGCCCTCTGAATTTTGTCATTTTTGTTTTTTGTCAACTTTGCCAATCTGATGAATGTAAGGTACAACTTCAGAGTTGTTATAAATTGCATTTCTCTAATTATTAGTGATTTTTTTGGTGTTTTTTTTCATATTACTATAGATAGCTTGAATTGTACAGGAATTTTTTTTTAAGTGGGGGGAGATTTGGTGGGAAGAGGGGAGGATAGTGAAGAAGAAGTAGAAGAAGAGTGTTATGAAGCATTTTTTAAATAAAATTAACAGCAGTGAACAGAAAAAAGCTCAGAGGGAACTACACATAAGCAAGATAGCTTTGAAATGAATGTGTTAAATCTATTATCTACTTTGTAAAAATACAAGGTGGACACCATAGAAATTCGAGATTTTGTATAATCCTCTTTTTCTATTTCTTTTTGTATATGGAAGGGCTCATTTTTTTTTTTTAGTGTATATCAAGTTCAAATTTTTTTTAAAAAATGAAATAGAAAGCAGAAGGTCACTGGTAATGGAAAGGATTAGTCTCTCTGTTTTCATTCGGTCACTCTCTTCTCCAATCAATCCTCCACACAACTGCCTGTTAACAATGAAATAAAGAAACTGAGTTTCATCCAGACAAGCAATTTGTTTTGCAAGGCTGCAAAAACAAATTAGGTCCAAGGCTCTCAGTAGCACAAGAAACCTTGAACCCTGGTTTCCATACAGTTAATATAGAGTTTGGAGGGAGCGATAAAGAGAATTTATGGATTAAGCCACCCGATTTCTTATTGGTATAGGGGATGTGGAGACACTCAGGGGAGAGGGAGGGGGATATTCTTGTAGTAGGGTGATGGTAAGGAGGAGGAGGAGTCTTGTGAAATGACCAAAATGACATGACTAGGGAGTTGAAACTTAACTTCACAAAATGGTAGACAAAGGCAAAATGGAGGCACTAATGTTATTTTTAATGTAACATTCCTCTCTTTGATCCTGCAGCCCTCAGCCCCCAGGATCACTTATTTAAACACTTTATCTGTTAGGGGTTTCTGGATAGAATGATAGTCTACTTTAAGGGACATCAAAGGAATGGGGTAAGAGGTACAAAAAGCACAAGCACATCATAATCTCATGTATCACCTAAAGAGACAAACCTTGTTAAATAGACTTTATAAGTAAAATAAATCAGGCCACAAATGAAATTACGAGTTTGAGAGGGGAAACTTACATGTCACCAAGATGACAAAGAAAACTCAGTAAACATGAATACCATGAAACAAAAAATTAAAGTAATACAATCCACATGCAGTCGCACTCAATACCTGGAAAACCCAGGTAAAATTTTTTGACTCTTCCTTCATATCCAGGGAAGAAGTCTGAATTTTTTTTCTTTATCTTTTATGGGGGTGATAACAGCTCCTTCTTGTAAACTTTGAGTTAAGTATTTGGTCATAAGCTACATTATACAATACTATAAATATATTTGGTGCATTTCTGAGTTTCTAAACTTTTTCTGTATCATCTGCTGGCCTTCATGTATCATCTGTGGCTTCCACAAAACTCCCCCAAAATTCTCATTTAATTTCTTATGCTGACCCACAATATATCAAAACCTCAATGGGAATACTGTGATGTGGAGGGGATAACTGTAATGATCATCAACATTAAATAACGTCAAAGTCTCCTTGTAACCTGGTAACCCACTCCCAATGTCCATTTAATCAGCACATTTCATTTTGAATCTCAGATGTCCCAGGGAATTGTCTGGTCCCTGGAAACATCTTCCCTTTGACATTCTGGAATAGGTATCATTCTCAGAATGACTCTGAAGGGAGCTCCTCCTAGTAGATCTACTCCTCTGGTTCCAAGTCACAAAGATTCCTAGGTAATTCTGCTAGAATCTACCAGTAACAAAACTCAATGCAATTTAGTCCAACCTCCTAAATAATTAGTTTATGTAGCAAAAGCCAGTGAAAGCCTTGTTCTTCTGAACCTACTAACAACAGGGCTATAAGAAGAACATCAAATTAGGAGCCCATAATTCACCTGAAGATTAAAAAGACTTTCAGTTTTTCCATACCATTTGCCATTTCTATCTTTACCTAAACCCTGTATCTGATACAGACACTGCCATCAACAGGCTGAAGGAAGAATCTTTTTAAAAAAAAACAACAACCGTGAGTCTCTGACTTAGAAAATTAGCCCTCTCTTAAAATTATCAGACTGGGACTTAAACACAGGAAAATAATTTCACTTTCTTTACAACTACCAATGTAAAATTCTAAATCCAGCTGTGAGTGCTTGTTACTAAAACATCCTCAAGGCCTGCATATCCCATTAGAAACATTTAAAAACCAAATACACACGCATATATACACACACACATACACACACATAAATACACACACATATATATACACATATATACATATATGTAAGGGGGTATGCTCCTAGCTCTTAGAGAAGAGAGTCTGATCCTGTTGCTCTCTCAAGATTTATTACTCTATTTAATTAGAAAAACGTTCACATCTTTGTCTTATTCCCCTATTTGAGGATATTATCCCCATATCACTTTGAAAGAATGAGACCTAATCTTATGCACAAATATATATTAGCAAGTGGATAGCAAGTCCAAAATCTCATTTACTTAGTTGCTTAGGATATGGAATTGACCACAGAGTAACAACAGCAAGATCTTTCATATTTATATCCTATTATAACAACTCAGAAGTTTAGTATTAATCAATTAATAGATTCAGTATTGCAACAACAAAAACTTCCACTGTTCACCTATCCTGATTATAGAAATTTGCTATGATAGTAAAAGGGGGGAACCTGGTGATGGCAGCATCAAGACTGTCCCCTTAATGCCACAGATTGACTGGACATAAGCCATAGCTGGGGAAAAACTCCCTTGGCTTTGTTTGATTCCAAGCAGAAGTCATAGTTAACAGACAATCGTGAAGCAAATTCCCACATTTATTCACAGAATATCAAAAGCCAGGTTCAGAATTATCCAGGTGGGGAAATTTTCTATTCAGAAAGGAAATAACAAAATGGGGAAACTAAGTCAAGAGTATTCTACGCCAAGGTTATCCTCTCAACTTTTACGAGACACAAACATCCATCTAGAGCAGTTCTCAGACTGCACTCCCTTTGCGCAGCATATGGCATTTCCCTTGGATGGTGGACTATTGACATTATGACAATTCAGACAATCATACTTGAAATCAAAACTTGGAATAATAACAAATTACAGTTCGTGAAATTTTATCTCAAATAACAAAATTTCATTAATTACAGCTTAGGGCTAGGTTGTTATTACTATCTTCATGTCACAACAACAGTTAACAATGAGCAATAAAAGGATGTATCACTTATCCTTCTTTTATAAATTAAGAATAACCACATTCTGGTGTTTTTACACATACAATGAATTCCAGAGAGTTGATTCAAAACTCTCAGGAAATTCTGACTATAGTAAGCCTCCAATCTGTATTGCCAATTTACTCCTAAGGCAAGACTGAAATTTCTGAATCTAAGGTCTACTGTTACTAAGTTGGCTCAAAGATATAACTTCAACACAGACTGCTTTTTAACTGGTACAATTTCATAATTTTCATAAGTGATAGCCAAATAATCTATCAGATAAAACCCGCTCTTCTCTACAAGCAAACTTGTAAATTTCCCCACTCTGGCTGGGAGAGGTCCTAGTTTCTCAAACTTTAGTACTTGAGAATTTTATCACACACTTTCTTCAGGATTGATAAGATCTTATGACTCTGCCCAGATAGAAAGTTCCAAGGAACTTCACTGATAAGGATAACTTAAGGGGTCTGTGCTACTTTCCTTCTCAACAATAAGTTATTATTCTCATCCACTTTAAAGAAAAATATATTCCATTAAATATCTAAAAGTTTTTAAACATTTTTGCAACATTCTTTTAACAGCTCAATTGATAATTTAACAGCATCCGGAAGAAAAGAGAAGTTACTTTTCTAATAGTGTTGCTGATACAATAGTTTCCCAACTTTTCACAATATAAGAAAAATTTTAGAAGCACAATAATATACATGATATCATGGATTTAAAACATGAAATAAAACTTATTACAAGTCAGGCAACTTAAATTCAATAGAATGCATTTTCAAATTATCCTACATACAAATTAAATAATTTTTATCACTTTTGGCATTTTATATTGACTGCATTCAAGACAAATTTATCATGTGCCAGGCACTTTACAATGAAGTGATCCTCATAACAAGCATGACAGGTAGATGCTATGTTTTATTTGTCTCCCTTACAGATTAGGAAACTGAAGTAAAGTAACTTGCTTAAGATCATAAAGCTAATAAATTTCTGAGACCAGATTTTTTAAAATAATATTTTACTTTCCCCCAATTACATGTAAAAACAATTTTTAACATTCATTGGGTTTTTTTTTGATGTTTTGAGTTCCAAATTCTATCCCTTCCCTCCTCCCTGAGTTGGTAAGCAATCTGATATAGTTTACACATATACAATGATGCAAAACATTTCCGTGTTAGCAATTTTGTACAAGAAGACTGGAAAAGAAAGAAATAGAGAGAGGGAGGGAGGGAAAGAAGAGAGGGAGGGAGGGAGGAAGGAAGGAAGGAAGGAAGAAGGAAGGAAGGAAGGAAGGAAGGAAGGAAGGAAGGAAGGAAGGAAAGAAGGGGAAAATAGTATGCTTCAGTCTGTGTTCATATAACATCAGTTCTTTCTCTGGAGGCAGAGAGCATTTTTCATCATATGTCCTTTGGGATTGTCTTGGATCATCATATTGTTGAGAATAGCCAAGTCATTCACAGTTCTTCATTGTACAATGTTGCTGTAACTATGTACAGTGTTCTCCTCATTCTGCTCACTTCACTCTGCATAAGTTCATATAAGTCTATTTTTAAATGAAATGAAGATCCTGCTTATCCTGCTAATCATTTCTTATAGCACAAAAATATTCCATTACGATCATGTACAGCTTGTTCAGCTGTTCTCCAATTGATGGGCATCCTCTCAATTTCTAATTCTTAGCTACCACAGAAGGAGCTGCTATAAATATTTTTGTACAAATAGGTCCTTTTAAGGGATGAAGAAAAGGGGAAAAAAGAAATTTACATGATAACTTTACTATATACTTAATAGGAATAGCAAGATGTACATAATAGATTTGCAGTTTCACATGTAATCATCTTTTTATTACACTATGTTATGGAAGGAAACCCCCCCAAAACCCCAAATAGTTCCTTTTGTCTTTTAAAAAAAACTCTTTAGGATACAGACCTAGCAGTGGTATTGTTGGGTCAGAGGCTATGCATAGTTTTTATAGCCCTTTGGGCATAATTTCATATTGCTCCCAGAATGGTTGGATCAGTTCACAACTCCACTAACAATGCATGAATGTCACAGTTTTCCCACATCCCCTCCAACACTTCTCATTTTCCCTTTTTGTCATATTAGCCAATCTGATAGGTGTGAGATGGTACCTCAGAGTTGTTTTAATTTGCATTTCTCTACTCCATAGTGATTTAGAGCATTTTTTCATATGACTATAGATAGCTTCAATTTCTTTGTGAGACCAGATTTTTAACTCAAGTCTTCCTGATCCATGCATTACTGCCTTAAAATAGCAAATGCATGTTGCATTAAGTTCTGATTTACCATAATTATCCTATAAGAGAATTCATCTCACTATAAAAGATGCCACATAAAGACTTAGTTTCCAGATAGATTTTGACCAAATCAAATCTGGATTTTCAATCATGAAGAGTAACCACAGGAAGTTTCTCATACCCTTCTTATTTCAAAGAGACCAAAGCCTCCCTCAAACTTCTCTTTCCAAAACTCCAAAACCCTTTACTTTCAAACCCTCCAGTGACGCTGTCAGTGCAAATAGACTCCAATTCTCTTTAACTTTCTACCCATTCTCTTCTCATCCCTACTTGTGTAAACTTTCTTCCTAAGAGGTACAGTGGATAGAGCGCTGGGCCTGCAGTCGGGAAGACCTGAGTTCAAATCCAGCCTCAGACACTTACTAACTGTGCGACCCTGAGCAATTCACTTATCCCTGCTTGCCCCAGTTTCCTCATCTGTAAAATGAGCTGGAAAAGAAAATGTCAAACCACTCCAGTATCTTTGCCAAGAAAATCTCAAATGGGGTCACAACTGCACAACAACAACCACCAGTGGACTTTGATTAAAGCCTATCAAAACTGGATCTTTCTTGTTTCCTTTTCGTATTTAGATCCAACACTTCTCTTATTTTCTTCTACTTGCTTAATTTCTCTAGTCTTTATTTGCCAATCATGTACCAGGCTATCTGTAGAACTAATCTTCCCTCTGCTGTTTTTTCCTTAAAACAAATTCCACAGAATGTCAGGAATCCCTCACACAGAGAGTGAGGTCTTGGTTTCCTGGACTGGTTCTGAAGAGTGGCCCAAGAGGAGAGAGAGGAGAGGTACAGAGTGGTCAGGGATTTCCAAACTAAAGGATCCATTTGAGGAGCGCTTAATAGTGGCCCCAAACTTGCATAGCAAATCTCTACCCAGGAGGTTCCCAGGAGAAGATGGGATCAGAAGAAAAAGATACTCCAAGGACAGGGGTCCCCACAATAACACACCAAGGACAAATTTGGTGACTTTTAGGGGCACCCCACTTGCCCCAACCATGTCCAAGGTGCCCTGAATTTTAAAGTTTGTGTGGTGGATGAATCGGAACAGAGATGGAGGGGCCAGCATCAACGAAGCAGTCATAATATTCTTCTCCTACCACAATGATGCTGTGAGGCTCAGGTGTGTGGGGCTTATGCAAGAACAGAAGGATCGGGCTGGTTGGTCAGGCCCAAAGAACCCATCCCCCACTGCCACTCACCCTTCTCTCCCCCACACCCTGATGCTGATTGAAACTATGCAGCCTTCTGCTTCAAATCCCATTTCTTTTTTCTACAATTTCAAGCGATGTGTCCTTTCCTTCTATAGAAAAAGCACTCTTCTGCTTCCCTTCCTGATTCTTGAGTGTAGACAAGAGCCTATATGGTGGGTATGGATTTGTTAGCTTTTCCACATCCCTCACAAGCATCTTTAATTCACAGAGTCTGATTTGGACCACTCTCTTTGATAGCATTTGGAATAAGTCTTTCTTGCAAAGGAAGAAAGGCCACAGAAGTGGGTCAGAAGCCAGAGGTATATTAGTAATGAGATAAGGTATAAGAGAGCATGGGGGTGCAGTAACAGGGTCTGCAGGCAAGAGAGAGAAGGGCAGACAGGCCAGTCAGGGAGAATAGCCCAGCAAAACCCATATTCCACTTTCCTACGCACACAATTTTCTAAAAAAAGGCTTTAATGCTTTTAATTTACAATAATCAAAGGCCCCTTCTTTGGGTCAGATCACAGACCCATCTGTATTTTTATATATTTTAGACCAATTTTTACACAGTTTGAGAGCTCTATTTTCAGTCATTCCCTTAAAAATGGAAATTTCTGCTGTCCTCAGGCCAATAAGAACTTCTCTAAGGGGGTATCTATCAGCTCACTAGGGCCAGCCCCCATGATCCTCTCATCAGGGACCGCTTGCCACATCTGGATGTGAATTGAGAGGGGGATGTTGAGGTCCAAGGACCGGCACTCCTTCCTTCACAGAGAAAGTCCCTTGGCAGAAAATTTCATGTGAGTACTCTTGGGGGTTTTCTGCAGTGAAGGTCTGGCTGTCCCACGGCTGTTTGCATCATCTCCTCCTGGCTGTAGGCTCACCAATGCTGTTAACAGTGAAATAAAGAAACCAAGTATCATCCAGACAAGTGGTTTATTTTGCAAGGCATGTAGATGTAGAAATAAATCAGGCCCAAGGCTCTCAGTAGAACAAGACATCTCCAACCCTGGTTTCTATACAGTTAATATACAGTTTGGAGGGCATGATAAATAGGATATAAGGATTATGCCACCTGGTTTCTTATTGGTATAGAGGATCAGGAAACACTCAGATGATAGAGAGAGGGGTGTTGTGGTAGTTGGGTGATAGAGAGGACGTGGAGATTGTCTTATGAAATCACCGAAATGAGGTGACTCACATGGAGTTGAAACTTAACTTCAGAAAATGGTGGATAAAGGCAAAGTGGAGTCACTAATGTCATTTTTAACATAACATGGCTTGCTGATATCATAGGTATGACCAAAAAACTCAAGAAACTCCACTGACTCCCTCAAATACAAGCTCCTCCATTTGGCATTTAAAGCCCTTCACAGTCTAGCACCAGTCTACCTTTCCACCTTAGTATATTATATGTAATTTCCCTTTACTCTCTCTGTACTCCAGCCAAACCAACATTCTTGCTGTCCTGCACATAGAACCCTTCCTCTCCTGACTCCTTTGCCATTACACTAGCTGTCCCTTATGCCTAGAATTCTCTCCCTCCTCACTGCATCTCCTAGAATCCCTAACTTAGTTAAAATGTTTAAGACAAGGGAGATGGCAAGATGTTGGAGTGTCTGCCCCACGTACAGAGCACTTTCTGATTTTAGGATCAGAGGACCAGAACTGGAAGGGACCTAACTACAGATTCTGTGTCCTAAGACTCCTCCCAGCTTTGACATTCTGTGTTCTAAGAGCCCTCCCAGATTTGCCCTCCTGTGTTCTAAGGGCCCTCCCAGTTCTGACATTCTATATTTCTGCTTTCTCTGCGCTGCTGTCAGAGCAAATAGCCACTCTGCAGATATTCCTCAAACCTCCTTCGTCCAGACACAGGATGGGCACAGAGACACTTAGTTCTGCTGGCAGGTCATTCTGCATTTTTGTCAACAAGAATCTCAAGCTGACAGCATTGTACTCCCCTTGAGACAATGAGTCAGCCCTCTCCATTGACCAGCAGCACTTCTGGCCTCTGGTTGAAACTTTTGGCTGTGCAATGGATGTTCTGTCTGGCTCTCTGTCACACGTCTGCTTGGCCCACCTCACAAACGCAAGATGCCCAGATCTATAGTTCTAAGAGAAACCCCTCATGATGCTAACCCATCTACTACACTCTGATACACATTTTCAAGTTTGGATACCAGCTTGGGAGAGTCAATAGCTGTCATATACTTAGGCCATGGACTGACTTAATGGTATCTTTTGAGGATTTGAGTTTTTGTTTGTTTGTTTTTGCTATTTACTCCTTTGTATTCCTGAACTGAAAGAGTCTTTCATGCCTAGGCTTCCTCAATCCCAAAAGTGTTATAGGTATGGAATTGTATGATCCACCTGTAAGGTCAGCTGTGGACTGGCTGATCTGGATCCTTCCCCATTCCTTTTTTTTTCTTTTCACCTTCCTAACAAGTTGTAATCCTCAAAGATGCCCAAGAAGTGTGTTTGGAAACTTAAACAACACATAACACCCCATGTCCTCAAAAATTGAAATGATAGAAAGTCCAAAGTATAATATCTAAAAGCAGGGATGTCGAACATAACTCTCAACATCAGATATCCCTGGTTATAATCACCTAGAAGATAGATTATCGTGTGTGAAGCCTGTCTTCCATAGTCAAAACATTGTTGTAGAGTTAGAAGCCAAGGAAGAATGTCAGAGGCAGTCGTGTTTCAGCTACCATCCCAATCATCTTGGTTTGTGGCCTGATTCATCTCCCAGTAAATCTCTTGAATACGTAAGTTGAACGCTAGACTTTTCTTTCACTTTCCTAGTGATGACTCAGGGGCAGGTAGGTGATGCAGTGAAGAGAGGACCAGATCTGGAGTCAGAAAGACCTGGATTTTAATAAGTCAGAATCCTCAAAGATCTTGAGGCACTAGGGGCATTGATGTGGTTTTGCTGTATAGTTGTTGAGTGGCATCCAACTCTTCAGGACCACTTAGGATTTTCTTGCAAAGATACTGGAGTGGTTTGCCATTTTCTTCTCCAGCGGATTAATGAGCAGACGTTAAGGGACTTGCCCAAGACAACACAGCTAGTGAGTGTCTGAGGCCAGATTTTAACTCAGGTCTTGCTGACTCCAAGCCTAGCACTCTATCCACTATGGTGCCACCTACTTACTTCCGTTGTTTCGGTTACTGTCCAGGAGGTAGAAATCAAGGTGGCAGGGAGCAGTGCCCTATGAGCCAAGCAGATGGCAAGAGAGCCAGGTAGACCCTGATTTCCTGGTGATGTCTGGATGGCATATGAAACATGGTCCAGGGGTGTAGGGAACCAGGGAGATAGCTCTGCTTAGGTGAGTTTGGAGTCCATCATTCAGTCATCAGGATGGCTCAGCCCAAGAACAGAGTTCCAAAGCTGAGAGAATGAACTTCCCCAAGGAGAGGGAAATGTGGTCTCTGTTGAAGTCCTACCCAGCCTGTAAACCCCAACTCAAATGTCACCTCTTCCATGAAGCTTCCCTGATTCCCCTGGCTTCCATGTCCTCTGACCTAACAGTATTGTGACCATCTTTTTTACTTGGAATTAGGCTACCCAGACATTGTGCTAAGTAAGCACTTGGAACACAAATGCAAGCAGGAAGACAGACAGTCCCTGCCCTCAAGGAGCTTACATTCTAATGGGGAAAGACAATACATAAAAAGGAAAATGAAAGGAAGGGAGGGGGATAGTACCCACTCAGAGCCATGGTAGAAAAAAATCAAGAGATTCAGAAGTACAGTCTGGAGAGGAATGAAGACAAGGATGGCGCGGGCATCCTCCTTAAAATGTTAGCTAGTGTCCATTTTGCACCTATGTGTATGTATGTGTTGTCTCACCCATTGGAATATAAGCTCCTTGAGGTCAAAGGCAATTTTTGCCTTTCTTTGTACCCTCAGAGTTTAGCACAGTGCCTGGAACATAGTAAATGTTTAATTTACTTTGTGGCTGGATGGAAGGTTGGATGGGTGGATGGGTGGATGGGTGGATGGACAGATAGATTGGTATTGATCTGCACAGTACTTACTCTATCAATATTTACAAATCCATTGACAGTCTCTAAAAGAGGAGTTGTTGATACAGAAGAAAGAGAGGAGGGGACTAGGGTCTACTTGCAAACAACCAAATGACTGGTCTCACTAAAGAAATGTTACGAGGGACTGTAGGTCCTGACTCGATTTGGAAAATTTGGGGACTTCCCCAGCATCTGGTAACCCAAATATCCCCAAAACACTCCCCCCCCACACAAGATAAAGGAATTATTTTTTGTCACAAGGCAGGGAGGCAACATCAAAAGAGAGGGGGAACGTGTCATTTTTTCCTTTCCCCAGGGCCTCGTGTTGGCCTCTGATTCCTTTCTGAGTCATTGCTTGTGCCACCTTTGGTTACCTCCTGCATGGGGCAGGGAAGGCTAGGGAAAATGGGAACATGTAGGGGCACTGGAGGAAATGTGTCCTCCAGCCTCTGGAGGCCTGCAGCAGCTGCCAGCTCAGCAGAGACCTGGGGGCCAGCTCACCAGCTTCTGAGTTGCCTTTGCCACAAAAGGCGGCTAGCTGAAAGTGATACCCGGCTTATTTCACAACCTGCCACATTTTCAAAGCGCCCCTCGGCCAGGCTGACTCAGTTCAGACTAGTGTGGGGAGAGGCCCCGCTGATCTTATCTCCCTTTTTACTGGTGAGGAGAGAAGTTCTGCATGCAGCGGGTCTGGTAGCCCACAATGGGGGCACATGGTGGAAGTGCCTCATGCCAGGAGCTGAACCAGGCCATTCTGCTACTCCCTCATTCTCTCCTGATTCCCAAAATAAACAAAGGGGCAAAAGAGAAACCACCTTGCAAAGCCTCTGTCTAAAAAAGCACACACATGTCCCCTCCTGGATGCTGGAATTGTGTTGGGGAGTGAAGGCTGTGAACTGGAAGCCGCTTGTTTTCAGCACCCCCAGCCCAGCCTCCACTCTCTTCTCCCTTCCAGTAGAGTGGGAGGACCAAGGGAGACCAAGGTTCTGGTCCCAGCAAGTGACTGTGTGACTTGTAGCAAGGTATCTCTCTGGGCCTCCATTTTCTCATCTGTTTTGGGAGGCATCTTTCTGCTTGCATTGTGCTTAGCACAATGTCTGGGTAGCCCAATTCCAGGTGAAAAAGATGGTCACGATACTACGTTAGGTCAGATGACATTGATGCCAGGAGAATCAGGGAAGCTTCATGGAAGAGGTGGCAAGACATAAAATGGAAAGTTTGAATAAAACCAGGAGCTCTTAACCCGGGGGGGGTCTATGAACTTGTTTTGAAAAAAAAAATTTATAAATATATTCCAACATGATTGGTTTCCTTTGTATTCCTCTATATTTTCTTTTATGTACTTAAAAACATTCTTCTGAGAAGGGCTCCATAAGCTTCACCAGACTGATTGCTAAAGGGGTCCATGACCCAAAGTTGAGAAACCTTGGACTAAAAAAATTTTAAAAAGAAATCCCTAGACAAAGGATGGGGAAGCTGCGGCCTCGAGGCCACATGTGGCCTTCTAGGTCCTCAAGTGCAGTCCTCTGACTTGGATTTGGTCAAAGGGCCACACTTGAGGACCTAGAGGGCCACATGTGGCCTGGAGGCCTCAGGTCCCCCCCCACCCCCCGCCCTGCCCTAGACTAAATGACCTCTTCCATCTGTGACAGTCTCAGATGTCAAAGTGATTTTCCTAAAGGACAGGTGAGGTCACATCTTCCTTCCACATAACAAACTCTAGTGGTTCCCTATGACCTTTAGAATCAAATATAAACCCTTCTTATTGGCATTCAAAGCCCTTCATAAGCTGGCCCATTACCACCACCACCTTCTCAGTCTTCTTACCCCTTACACCTCCATCACAAACTCTTCAATACAGTGACACCCGCCTCCTCTATCTCGCCCCTCTGGGCTTTTTCTCTGACACTCCTGCATGCCTGGAACGTTCTCCTTCCTCATACCTGACTCCTGGCTCCCCTGGCTTCCTTCAAGTCCCCGCTAAGATCCCACCTTCTTCAGCAGAGGTGTGAAACATAGCATGTGGCCCAACTCCCAAGTGCAGCCCAAACCAGATTAAAATAAAATTGTAAATAGTCAATAAATAAAAAATACAACAAAACATGGAAAATGTTAATAGGTTGTTTTCTAAGTCAGCATATGACCACCAGAGATCCATAGGCATGGTTTAGGGCCCAGTTACCGTGGTAAGTTCAACACCACTGTCCTAAAGGAAGCCTTTCCCCATCCTCATTCTAGTGGCCTTCCTCTGTTAATCATCTCCAGTTTATCCTGCATATAACTTGTTTCTACATAGCTGTTTCCATACTGTCTCCCTCATTAGACTGTGAGCTGCTTGAAAGCAGGGACTGATTTTTGTCTTTCCCTGAATCCCCAGTGCTTAGCATAGTGCCAGGCACATAACAAATATTCAGTGCAGGCATTCTTCAGTCACGTCTGATTCTTTGTGACCCCATTTGGGGTTTTCTTGGAAAAGATCCTGGAGTGGTTTGTCATTTCCATCTTCAGCTTATTTTACACATGAGGAAACTGAGGCAAAAAGGTTAAGTGACTTGCTCAGAATCACACAGCTAATAAGTATCCTAGGTCAAATTTGAATTCAGGAAGATGAATCTTCTCGACTCCAGGCCCAGCACTCTATCCACTGTGCTACCTAGCTGTCCTTAAGAAATGCTTTCCACTAAGTTTTAAGATCTTTTCTGATTCTGGTATTCTATGTTCTAAGGGCCCTCCCAGTCCTGACATTCTGTGTTCTAAGGGCCCTCCCAGCTCTGACATTCGGTGTTCTAAGGACCCTCCCAGCTCTGACATTCTGTGTTCTAAGGTCCCTCCCAGTCCTGACATTCTGTGTTCTAAGGTCCCTCCCAGCTCTGACATTCTGTGTTCTAAGGTCCCTCCCAGTCCTGACATTCTGTGTTCTAAGGTCCCTCCCAGCTCTGACATTCTGTGTTCTAAGGTCCCTCCCAGCTCTGACATTCTGTGTTCTAAGGTCCTCCCAGCCTGACATTCTGTGTTCTAAGGCCCTCCCAGCTCTGACATCCTGTGTTCTAAGGGCCCTCCCAGCTCTGACATTCTGTGTTCTAAGGGCCCTCCCAGCTCTGACATCCTGTGTTCTAAGGTCCCTCCCAGCCCTGACATCCTGTGTTCTAAGGGCCCTCCCAGCTCTGACATCCTGTGTTCTAAGGGCCCTCCCAGCTCTGACATCTGTGTTCTAAGGGCCCTCCCAGCCTGACATCCTGTGTTCTAAGGCCCTCCCAGCCCTGACATCCTGTGTTCTAAGGGCCCTCCCAGCTCTGACATCTGTGTTCTAAGGTCCCTCCCAGCTCTGACATTCTGTGTTCTAAGGGCCCTCCCAGCTCTGACATCCTGTGTTCTAAGGTCCCTCCCAGCTCTGACATCCTGTGTTCTAAGGTCCCTCCCAGCTCTGACATTCTGTGTTCTAAGGGCCCTCCCAGCTCTGACATTCTATGTTCTAAGGCCCCTCCCAACTCTGACATACTGGGATCCTTTAATTAGTAATCATATGGGATCAGTAAATTGAATAGAGAATGCTGAAGTCATTTCTTCAGAGTTTCCCAGTTATGCCAGTTTAACTTGGTTACTTTCGCTAGTCAGTGAAACAAATGAGCCCCTTGCCCAGTTCACTCAGCCTGGGTGGAGGCCCAGGCTGCTGCCTGTCCACTTCCTACTCAGACACCTCCTTGTATTCTGCCTGGCTCTCCTGCCCTGTCCATGCCCAATCAGCCCACAAAGGGTCTGTAGGGACTGCACTGGCTGCTGCCTCAAGGATTTATGTTTCTTCCTGCCTCTGATCTCAAAAGGGGAAAGTGGGAGGATGATCGTTTCCTGGAAGCTTGGGCATTATAAATCTAAGCTTCTTTGACCATCTACACAGCCACGAGTTAGGCACCCTCAGCATCCGGCAGAGCAGAAAAAGTGAGTATCACAGGTTAAAGAAAAGAAGTAAGGTCATCAGCCTCCCTCACGCAGGATGAGGAGCCCCTGCAGAGCTGGCAGCGGGGCAGAGCTCGGGGCTGGGGCTTCAGGCCGCAGTGCTCCCTTCCCCTGAGGACTGCTGACTCTGAACAGAAGCAAGGAATACGTAGTGACAGAGAAAAGAAATTGGAGGCTATGTCCAAATTCAACAAGCATTTATTAAAGTGTACCTACTATCAATCCATCAATCAACATTCATTAAATACCTACTGTGTGCTAAGTGCTGGGGACAATCAATGAGAAGCAAAAATTGTACCCTGCCCTCAAGGAGCTTACAATCTCCTGGGGAAGACAACAGGCAAACAAATATATACCAAGCAAGCTATATGCAGGATAAATGGGAGATAATACAGTGAAGGTTCTGGAATTAAGAGGGATTCCTGTAGAACGTGAGATTTTAGTTGGCACTTAAAGGAAGCCAGGGAGGTCAGTTGTCTGGGTGGAGGAGGGAGAAGGCATAGGGGAGAGTGAGAGAAGATGCCTGGAGCTGAGAGGACCTGCCAGGAGGCCAGTGTCACTGGGTATAAGGTGCAAAGTGTAAGAAGACTGGAAAGGTAGGAGGGGCGAGGCTAGGAGGGACTTGGAGTGCCAGAGCATTTTTCACTGATCCTGGAGGTAACAGGGAACCACTGGGATTTATTGAGGGGAGGGGGGTGACATGATCAGACCTGCTCTTTAGGAAAATCACTTTGGCAGTTGAGTTGAGGGTGGATTGGAGCGGGGAGAGATTTGAGGCAGGCATTACACCCCCCCCGCCACCTGCCGCAGCAGGCTATTGTAATAACCAAGGCACGAGGTGATGAGGGTCTGCACCAGGGTGGGGATGTGGAGGGTATGACAGTGTCAGAGGAGAGGTGGAAGGCATATTTGAGAGATGTCAAAGGTGAAATCTACAGGCCTTGGCAACAGCTTGGATATGAGGGACAGGGGTGTGTGAGAGAGAGTGTGAGGTGTCCAAGGTGATTCCCAGGTTGTGAGGCTGAGGAACTGGGAGGATGGTGTTGCCCTCTGCATACAGTAATCCTATGGTGCCAACCCTGGGGTGTAAATAGTATTGTTGCTGTGCCATAGATAAAGAAACTGAGGCTCAGAGAGTCTGAGTGATCTGTCCCTGGTCCAACAGCTGATGGAGTGTTGGAGAGAGGCCATGAACCCTGGTCCTCTGATTCTGGACTCAATGCTTTGACCCATCGCAGAACAGAGCCTCAGAATGAATGTGCAGATGGATATCTGCAGGCTTCATCGAGGTTCTGTACGGATCACAGAAGCCATCACTCAATCAATCAACAAACATTGATGAAGCACCTAATAGTTTCAGGCACAGTACTAGGTGCTGGGCATACAAATTTGATAAATAAAATAATCCCTCAGACCAGACACTTGACACTTACTAGCTGTGTGACCTGGGCAAGTCACTTAACCCCAATTGCCTCACCAAAAAGAAAAAAAAAAAGGAAATCCTGCTTACAAGGAATTTACATTCTAATGGAAGAGACAACAAGGGGGAAGGGAAGGGAACAAGCAATTATTAAGTGCCAACTATGGACTAAGCACTTTATAATTATTACTCAATCTGGTTCTCACATCAACCCTAAGAAGTAGGTGCTATTATTATGCTCATTTTACAGTTGAGGAAACTGAGGCAAATAGGGTTAAGTGACTTTTCCAGAATCACCTACATAGTAAGCGTCTGAGGCTGGATTTGAACTCAGATCTTCCTGACTCTAGGCCCAGCACTCTATCCATTATGCAAGCCGGCTGCCTCTATGGACATATGCAAGTGTATGCAAACATATACAAAGTAGTTTAATACAAGACAGCGTGGGAGAGAGGGCAGTAGCAGTTGAGGGGATCAGGATGTAGAAAGTGGTACCTGAGCTGAATTTCAAAGGAAGAAAGAGATTCCATGTCCAGAGTGAATAGCCTGCCTCTGACTCTCACGGGCAAGTGTCTTTCCTTTTCCGAGCCTCAGTTTCTTCCTCTGTAAAATGGGGGCCAAACCTGCCTCACAAAGCTATTATGAGGTTCACACAGCATGATATATATAAAACACTTTGTAAATGTTACACCTCTATAGAAATTATTAATAATAATTATTAATTATTAATAATTTTGAATTTTGCTCATTGTAGATTATTAATAATTTTTATTATTAATTATGGTTATTATTAACAATAATATGCAAGAATCCCTTCTTTAATATGGAGAATTTATGTCTTTCCCAACCCCCAGTGCATAGGGAATTGTTTTCTACCCATTTTCCATCTCCTACCCGCCATTCTCCCACTGGGGTATCCATTTGAGACTGCTTGTCATCCGTGTCAGAACTCCCCCAGATGTGGTCTCCATGAGCTCTCTTCCCAGAGGAAAGGCACAGCTGCGGCTTCACGCCTCAGCAGTTGGTCTTGCCTCACAGCCTCAGCTGGGCCACTCAGGCTGCGTAGGGGGAGCTCTTTGACCTTGCCTCTCATGTTCTGTAATCCAAGTTACTCACATGGTCCTTCCTGGAGCAAGCTGTTTAAGGATGCATCAGAGTTGGTGGATGCAGAAAAACTTGGAGATTTGGTTTATACCTGCTGAGCTTCCAAGAAACAAAAGTTCCTGGAGGTTGGCCCCCTCCCCACACATTTTATTGTGTGACCATCTGAGCCCGAGCAGGGATGAACCGGCAGACGTCTTCAAATGCTCTCTCTGTTAGACTCGAGGAGGCCTTGTCTCTGCCTCCCCAACATGCCCAAAGTCTTCCTGCCCTCTTGATCTCAGCAGGCAGTGAGAATGAGTCAAACCCAGTTCCAAGAAATCTGTCTTGCTGTTGTCCATTATTCATTGCAGTCCCAAGTCTGAATCACTGAACTGGGTGTTTTTGTGAAACCTCATATTGAGGGTATCTGAAATAAATCAGCCTAGGAATGCCATTAAACACAGACAGATGAGAATAAACAGAATGGCCACGGGCTATAAATTATTGACCAAATAAATTCTTACCATAAATGACTTACCTAAAGTCATGGAGAGAGTAAGTGAAGCCGTGTCGGAATTTGAATTCACATCCTCTGCCTCCAAATCCAGGGCTCTTTCCACTCTTTGCCACCTGTTCTACAGTGGGAGGAACAGAATGGCCAGGCAAATGACTTATTCTTACACATGGTGAGTTGGGAACCTTTTCCCCCTTACTTCTCTTGACTTAGCAGAGATACCCACAGGTCCTAATGATGAGACATATTTGGCAAGAAATGAAAAAAAAAAGAGATAAGAATGAGAACAATGATAGAAGGTGAGTGTTCACTTTGGATGAGACAACCTCTAAGGTCCCTTTGGCTCCAAATCGATGATTCTAAATAATATAAGGAAATTACTCCATCCCTATCCCTAACCCGGGGACCTTGTGGTGGTCACTTGAAGGACAGCTCTGTGATGCTCCTTCCATTAAGGCAGACGTGGCTTCTGATTAATGGAGAGACTTCTAGGAGGAAGAGGAGGAGAGAGAGGAGAGACAGAGACAGAGAGACAGAATGACAGAGAGAAAGAGAAACAGAGAGAGAGAGAGAGAGAGAGAGAGAGAGAGAGAGAGAGAGAGAGAGAGAGAGAGAAGGAGAGAAAGAGACAGAGAGAAGGGGCAAGAAGAGGCACAAACTTTGCTTGGCAAAGGAAAGACCTCCCAGAACTACAGGCATGTGGAAAAAAAGCCAGCACCTCAACGTGACTGTTAATTCTTAGTACCTGCACTTGTAGAAACTAAGCATGAATTCATTGAGTGAAATCATTTGCTTCCTGGTTGATCTGAGATTTCATTTTACTCTTGGTTCCCAAGGCACCTCACTGACTGTGTATTCTATTGCTTATGTGAACCTGGAGTCAGGAAAACCTGAGTTCAAATCCAGCCTCAGACACTTCCTAGCTGTGTGTGACCCTGGACAAGTCACTTCACTCTGTTTATCTCAGTTTCCTCATCTGTAAAAGGAGCTGGAGAAGGAATTGGCAAACCACTCCAGGATCTTTGTGAAGAAAACCCCAAATGGGGTCACAGAGAGTCAGACACGACTGAAACAGCTCAACAGCAACCATGTGAACCAGCATGACTTCCCCATACTTTATTGCTTTGTGTTGTTCTCACTATCCAGATTGTCTTTTGTGTACTAAGCATATGGCATCCTGTTCGCACAAGGATATTTAAAGCAGCTCTTTGCGTAGGGGCAAAGACCTGAAAACTGGGGCGTGGCTAATTAAGTTATGATTTATGAATATCTTTAGCATACTGTTGCTCTGTAAGAAGTGATGAAGGGAAGGGGGCAGCTAGGTGGCACAGCAGATAGAGCACCGGCCCTGGATCCAGGAGGACCTGAGTTCAAATCTGGCCTCAGACACATAACACTTACTAGCTGTGTGACCCTGGGCAAGTCACTTAACCCCATTGCTTAGCCCAAAGAAAAAAGAAAAAGAAATGATGAAGAGAATGATCACAAAAAAATCTGGGAAGATTTGTATGAACTGATGCGAAGTAAAGTGAGTAGAACCAGAAGAACAATTTATACAATAACAACCTTACAAAGATGAACAATTTCAAAAGACTTAAGAACTCTGTTCAGTGCAGCATTCAGCCAGGACTCCAGAGGGCCAGTGATGAAGACCTCATTACTCACCTAGCTGCACTGCTTTGGAACTTCTCTAACCAACCATGCCCCTGCCTTGGGTACCTTCTTCTTTCTTCCCCATCTTTCCAGCTTCTTTCTGGGTATTGTCTTCCCTTGTTAGATTGTAAGCTCCTTGAGGGCAGCTACTGTGTTTCTCTTTTGAATTTGTAGCCCTAGCACTTAGCACAGTACCTGGCCGTAGTGGGCCCTTACTAAATGTTTATTGACTTATCGATTGGTGAAGCATGCTACCCACACCCTGGCCAGGAGATGATGGACTAACAGAATGAGACACACGGTTTTGGATATGGTCAAAATGGGGATTTATTTTACTTGACTAGGCTTATTCGTTACAGCAGTTTTCTTTTTCTTTCCCTCTTTGGGGGTAGGGGGAGGATTTTTTTAAAATTAATACTGGTTCTAGAGTCAGAGGTTCTGGACCTTGAAAACGCCACTTTAATCTCCATAGGCCTCAGTTTCCCCATATGTAAAATAGCTGATCTCTGGGTTTTTCTCTAGATGTATGATTGTACGATTAAATAGGAATCAGTGAGGCCGTTTCCAGCCATTGAGACCTTAAGGGGCCTTTCTTCAGATTAGGTCGATCTTGGTCAAGGAAGGAACAGTTTCTTTCTAAATGGGCTTATTAACTCTAGCAAGGAAGAGGGAAACCAGAGCACTTTGCTTCCTCCTTCACATTATGGAACAAACATTGAGGGGAAGCATGGCTTAACCTTCCTTCCAGTGTCCCCACTCTTAACTTTAACCCTACCAGACCACCTGTCTCCATCCCCATGGGAGGGAACCTGGCATGTTCGTTCCACTCTGACCCTCAGGCCCACTCTCCTTTTCCCCTAGGGTCTAGGGTCTAGAGCCTAGCCCCATGGCTTAGAGATGGACATGACTATCCCACTACTTCTATAAGCAATGAATCACCACCTACAATTCTAGTAAGATGGGCCTTTCCAACCACCCTACAGCTGAACCTCCTACACATGCCCAGGGGCTTGTCTTGCTTTTCTGTTTGTATTCCTGTAGCTAAGCTAGTGCTTGACACAGTTAGTGCTTAATAAATACTTGCTCATTCATTCACTCATTCATTCTTTAACGGAGAGAGGGCTGGCTGCAGAGAAGACCTGGGTTCAAGGCCTGCCCTGCACCTAATGGCTGAGAGATCCTTTACCAGTCCCTAAACCTTTCAGAGTCCCTGGGCAACTCTCTGTGACCCTAAGCAGCAGAGCTCATCTGCATTGGTAGAGGGGATTTCCTCACTGGGAGTTTCCTATGCTGATGATTTCAAAGGTCCAGTCAAAACAACAAGAGAACAACATAAACTATCATTGACTGAGTGGGTGCTAGGAACATCAATTGTTGGTGTCTTCTTCCAATCCATTTTCCTTCTCCCCAGGGCCAAGATATGGAGAAATGAGGAGGTGACTTTTAAATTAGGTGGGACTTTCCTGGTTCTCAATTACCAGAAGCTTGCAGAGGAGAGTCAAGGGAGAAAGATGTGGTTGCTGAAACGCTGGTAGAGATCTTAGAAATTCAATTCAATTCAACAAACAGATCAACACCTACTATGTGCGAGGTCTAGGTAAGGTGGGGAAATTGTAGAGAATGCAGATAGTCAAGGTAGAAAAGACAACAAAACTCTAACCAATTTCAGCAGCCCATGTTAGGGCCCCATTGTCAAAGCAAAAGAATTCATCCCTCCTTTTCATTAATATTCCAAACAGCTGATTAACTGGTTTGGGGGCAATGTATCCAATGAGAGGTTTACTTTAGATGTTTATGGTGTCAAAACAAAATGGATTGAAAATCATTTTTAAAGTACACTCATTGATCTAGAGCTGAAAGCCATCTACTCCAACTTTCCAGCTTCACAGATGAGGAAACTGAGACCTGGGGAGATTATGTGACTTGGACCAGGTTACAGGCAAAAAAAAAATAGAGGAGCCAAGACTTGAACTCAGTTCCTTTGACTTCAAATACAGTATGTTTTCCATAGAATCAGACTGCCTCTTAGCACAGTATATGTCTATGTCTATGTCTATATGTCTCTGTCTTTGTCTGACTGTCTGTGGCTGTGTCTATGACTTTGTCTATTACTGGGTCAGTGTCTATGTCTATATCTATGTCTATGTCTTTGTCTATGACCACATCTATGTCTATGTCTTTATCTATGATAGTGTTTATGTCTATGTCTACATCTATGTCTATATCTATATCTATGTCTATGACTATGTCTATGTCTATGTCCATGTCTATATCTATGTCTATGTTTGTGTCTTTGTCTATACAGAGTACTAGAACTGGAATAAGAAAGACCTGAGTTCAAACTGGGCCTCAGGTAGCTACCTGAGGCTATGTGACCATGAGCAAGTCAAAACCTCTCTTAGCTTATTTTCTCATCCATAAAATAGATAATACTATACCTATCTCCCAGACTTGTTGTAAGATTAAGATGAGATAATATTTGTAAAGTGCTTCACCAACCTTAAAGCACTATATAAATGCTAGCTATTGTTGTTGTTTTCATTTATTGCTACAAAATCACCTTGGATGGGAAGGCCCATGTAGCTAGGAGATTAGGAAAGGCTTCGTGCAGAAGATGGCTCTTGAGCTGAGTCAGGGAAGAAATCAGAGACCCCAAGATGCATAAGAATGCATTCCTGGCATAGGGTAGAGTTAGGGATGACACCAAGGTTTCCAACATGGACAACTAGACGGAGAATTAATTTTGAATGACAGAGTTGGAAATCCAAAAAGATTTGACAATGTCAAATATTGGGCAAAATCTTAGACAATTAACAAATGTATCTTCACTTTCCAAAAATGATATTCAACAGCCATAAACAAAAAGACTTGGGATCAACACTTGGAATCAAAAAACCAACTTCACAAGTACAAGACAGAGAAAGCAAGGCTAGGCAGCATTTCACCTGAAAAAGACCTAGGAGTCTTAAGCGGCCTTAAAGCCAAGAACACAGTAGGATATGTTAGACAAAAGAGCTAAATCCAATCTTCAGCTACCTTGAAAGGCAGAGGGCTGGGGAGATACCAGTTCGCTGTATTGTGCCTTGATCAGACTGCACATGAAGAAGTGATTTCAATTCCAGGGGGCAAGGACATTGGCAATCCGAAGAGTATCCAGGGAAGAGTTTCCATGTTAGTAAAGGGCCCCAAGATCATGCCATGAGTGGATTGGTTGAAGGAACTAGGAATGTTTCATCTGAAGAAGAAAAGATTTAGCAGGGAGGATTATTCTATGAAGAGAGATTAAACTTGTTTTTCAGGTCCCAGAGCTAGGAACAAGAGTAGAAGTTGCAAAGAGGCAGATTCAAGTTTGATATAGGGAAATACTCCCTATAAATCATTCTAAAAGTAGAATGACTTGCTTCTGGAGATAGTGATTTCTCCTTCACTGGATGTCTTTAAGCCAAGGATAGATGCTTGCTTGTTGGGTATGTTGTGAAGGGGATTCCTACTCATGTGTGGGCTGGATTAAATGGCTGGTGATATTCCTTCCTCCTCCTCCTCCTCCTCCTCCTCTCTCTGAGCCTCAGTTTCCTCATCTGTAAAGTAAGAAGTTTGGACCAGGTGATCCCCAAAGCCCCTTCAAGCTCTTGATCCCCTGGTCATGTGATCTGGGGGGTTATAAGTCCCAGGGTTATCCCTGATTTTTCATTGCATCTTAGCACTTTAGAGTAAAAAAGGGAAATTGCTGGTCCAGACCAAGAATTGATATTGCATTTCAAAGCTAACCAGAAATGATCGGGACATTGGATGATCCACTCCTTTCTAGTAACACAAATCACCAAAAAACTTGATGACAGATACGAACTAAATGGGCACAGATGTCCTTGAAAGAGCAATGGGTTTTGGAGTCAGGGAGGCCATAGGTCTGAATTCCAGTTCTGGACCTATCTAGGTCTCAGTTTCTTCATCTGAAAAATGAAAGGCTTCTAGATCTATTCCTACATCTAGGTTCCTTGATCTCTGAAATTCTGTGGTTTAATGATAAACAGACACTGGGAAGAGATGACCTCAAAACACAATGGGTTACAGAGTTGGAAGGGAGGACATACAGTCCAGCCCCCTCATTCTGTGACCCCCCCCCCAGGCACAAAGGGTCTTGGGCAAGTCTCATGAGCTGGTAAGAGGTGAGTGTCCTCAAAAAACAAACAAACAAAAAATCTGTGGGGCAGCTACGTGGCAAAGTGGATAGAGCTAGAGCAGCGGCCCTGAAATCAGGTGGACCTGAGTTCAAATCCGGCCTCACACCAAGCACTTAACACTTACTAGCTGTGTGATCCTACGCAAGTCACTTAACCCCAATTGCCTAAAAGCAACAACAACAAAAAAAAGAGGAGAGTGTCCTCAACTGATTTTGAGAGTTAGAGGGGACCAAATAGATTGTGTAGAACTCTCCCATCTTGTAGATGGAAAAACTGAATCTTAGCAAGGTGAAGCTGAAAGAACATCAGATTTGGAGTCTGAGGACTGGATTTCAAACCTGAGCCTGCCCCTTGCTCCTTGAGTGACGTTGGACAAAATAATTTCCTTTCTCGGGACCCACAATGAGATAACTGGAGTGGATGTCTTCTGAGGCCCCTCCCAGTGCTGCTGATCTAGCTAGGCCCTGCGATTCCACTGACTGGGACTTGGGTCTCCTGACTTCCCTGGACCCTGAGTCTTTCCAAGTCGCCATCCTGCCCTCTGCAGAGGGCACAGCCCACCAAGGATCCTTCCCACACATGGTAGTTTAACATTTATAAAGTACTTTAAGGTTTACATCTGATCCTATAACAACTCTGGGAGGTAGATGCTATTATTATCCCCATTTTATGGATGAGAAAACTGAAGCTTAGAAAGATCAAGTGATTTACCCAGGGTCACACAGCCAGTAAATGTCCAAGGCCAGATTTGAATGCAGATCTTCCCAACTCCAGGTCCAGCATTCTATGCACTGTCTAGCCATCACACGTCTCAGAAAGACAGACATGTTCAGTAAGCTATTGTTAGGCACTTGTGCCTGGCACACAGTAGGTGCTTAATAACTGCTTAGTGAATGATCTGTCAGTGAGGGCTGGCCACCCCACTGCCTGCCAGTCGTCCTCAGTTCCATTTCCCGGATGGGTCACAAGCAGCCCTGAAAGCCCGTGGTTATCTGAGGCCAGGGGGAAGAGCCAAGCTTCGGGTGACAGTTGCTGAGCCGGGTGAGAGCGGCGTGACTCTCATGCCAAGACTGGGCAGTGCTCAGCAAAATCAGAACATGAAAAACCACAAAAGGAATAAATATCCAGAGGTGAGTCATCTCGGTCCCCACTTCTGAGTCCTTGCTTCTCAGCTCTGATCTCCCGCCTCCTCCCTCCCCCACCGCCTCCTTTGGCTGCATGGGTCGACCCTTTTCAGAATGACCTGGTGAAACAAATAGGAAACCCGGTGTGTGTGTGAAAATGGGCACACACAGGGAATGCATCAGATGTGAAAATAATGTCTCTTCACCCCTACCCCCTTTACTACCACCAACAAATATTGTGAAAGCCATTTCAATAAGAATGATTTTCAAGAAAATCCCAAATGGCTAATGCTGAAGTATATGCTATCAGCCTCCAGAGAAAGGACTGATATTGTTGGAATACAGACTGATGCATGCTATTTTTCAAAAAATAAAATAAAATAAAGAAGAAGAAGAAGAATGATTTTTTTTGGCCACTGGGCTGTGTTTAACAGATACTCTTTGCCCAGAGCCTGACTTTCAAAATTAAAGAAAAAAAAACTTTCAAAATCATTTTTAAAGGCACATGCTAATAAAATGTTTCTAAAGTGAAAAAGCCATCTATAAATAATCAGCTGGAAGGGACCTCAGAGGTTACCGAGTCCTACCTCCTTATTCTACAGTTGGGGAAACACAAATAAAGGAAGTTTAAGTGACTTGTCCAAGGTCACACAGGTAGTAAATAACAGAGGCAGGATGGGAAGCTCGGTTTTCTGACTCAAGAGTCGTTGTACCAATCCTTTGGCACCACCCAGTTTAGACAGCATTTCAGTCTGAGCTTTCCTCATCTAAAGAATGGAGCTGAGGGGGTGGGGATGGATTAGATGGCTTTCCTTCCGGCTCTAAAGCCTATGATCCTATAATGCCAGGAGGACAGCAAATGCACGACTCTCCTCACCACAATAGTCCAGACCACTGATGTCCAGCCTCTGCCTGAGGCCCTACTGAGTCAGAGGTCGTGTTTTTGCCAATCTTCATAACCCCAACACTTAGAAGAGGGTCTGACACACAGCATACCAGACTTATATAACATTATATAAATAATATATAATAAATTCTAATATAACATACTTATTATATGATGCAAATTATATAATATATAATAAATACCGTTTAGTATGCTTATCGGGCAGCTAGGTGGTGCAGCAGATAGAGCAGCACTAGGCTTGGAATCAGGGAGGAAGTCTCATTTTCATGAGTCAAAATCTGACTTCAAATACTTCCCAGCTGTGTGACTCTGGGCATGTCACTTCACCCTGTTTACCTCAGTTTCCTCATCTGTAAACTAAGCTGGAGAAGGAAATGGGCAAACCACTCCAGTGTCTTTGCCAAGAAAACCTCAAATGGGGCCATGAAAGACAACTGAACAGCCAGTATGCTTATTATGCAATGTTAATTCTACAGTATGTAATAAATACTTATGGAGTGATAGCTACAATAATTAACTTTTCTGGGTTTCCTCACCTGGTACATAGTAGGTGCTTAATAAGTGAATTTTGACTAAGTCATTTCTCCTCCAGATAATAATAACTTATTTGAGCAATGCATAATTAATTTTAATTATATAATTAATTAGTTTATTAATGAATTATTGATTTTAATTAAATAATTTGAGAGAGATATAATTAATTCTCATGTCTGACTAATGCATTCAAATTGTTATTAATAATATGACCATAATGGATTTGCATAATTGGGGGGAGTACCTGAATGAATAAGAGCCCAGATCCACTGAGAATCACTGATATGATAAACACAACATTTCCTGCTTTAGACTCTTCAGCCCTTCAAATAATAATGTTGTGTTTATCATATCACAAAAGAGCACAGGCCTGAAGGAGAATGTAAATAACTTGAAGGCAGGAACTGTCTCACTTTGGTAATCACCAGTGCTATGGTAAAGTATGTGGCATACAATAGGTGCTTAATAAATGCTTGTTGAGCAATTAATTTATTCTGGAAATCTGGATTCTAGTTTCAAATCTGCCGTTAATTGACTGTATCACTTTGCACAAGTCACTTCCTCCCTCTGAGCCTCAATTTCTTAATTTGTAAACTGAAAAGGTTGGACTGGGTCAGAGGCAACACTCATTTTGGGAAGGAAGAGCTACTTTTCATTTCCAAGAAGCCCTGAGATCACGGGTGGGTGTAAGACTGACAGTAAAGTCCTTGAATGGGAAAAGGAGGGTTGCACCAGAGAACATGGCTGTGGTGTGTGCCCCACTCCCTGCTGGGAATCTCAGCCTACCTTAGAAATGGCTGTTGAGAGGAACTCTGCTTTGGTAAACTACTAGCAGGTGCACATTGTGCCCTGTGGTCGCTGTGATATGCTCCAAGGCCACCTCTAGCTCTCATAGTCTTTACTCTCAAGTGACAATTCACAAACTGTGGTCGAGGAAATCCTATGGGTCCCCAACGTGCCCTCAAGGGCTCTGAGAGGTCAAAACTATTTTCATAATAATGCTAAGATGCTTTAATTTCTAATATGGTAAATACTGATAGGTGTAACCCACGTAAACAAAAGGTCTCTAACAGACTGTCCTCAATAATTTTTAAGAGTGTAAAAGGATCCTGGGACCCAAAAGTTTGAGAACCACTGCTTTAAGGTCCATCCCAGTTCTGACCAGGTTTTCTGAGGCCCCTTCCAGTGCAGATCTGATAGAAAGACTTTTCTGATATCTTCTGTTTTAAGGTCCCTCCCACCTCCGACATTCTATGCTCTAAGGTCCTTTCTAGCTCTGACATTCTGTGTTCTAAGGGCATTCCGAGCTCTGACATTCTGTGTTCTAAGGGCCCTCCCAGCTCTGACATCCTGTATTCTAAGGCCCTCCTAGCCCTGACATCCTGTGTTCTAAGGCCCTCCTAGCTCTGACATTCTGTGCCCTAAGACCCTCTCTGTCTCTGACTCTCTCTGTTCCTTGCTCACACCATGGCCCTCACTCCCTTCACTCACATGAGCTCCTACTCCTCGAAGGTTCTTGGCCCCGCCCCTCTTGAGTTGAGCTGATGGATGACAAATAGAGAAGTCACGATTTGTGTTCTCCCCCCAACTGAACACCTTTCGAAAGTGAGAAAAAGTGGTCTTGGAAAGCCGCCTGGGGTTGGGGTTGTGGTGGTTGGTTCTGTCAAAACTGAGAGAGAAACAGACAAAAAGTGAGATACCAAGAGAGATAAAGAGAAAGAGCAATTCGACAGAAGCTGGACAGAGACAGAGAAAGAGATAATGAGACGCACAACGCAATGAGTGACAATGATGCAGAGAAAGGGAGAAAGAAAGAAAAAAATCTTTCAAGTCAGACCGAAAACTGAGACTGAGAAAAAGATGATTGAGAAGGTTTAGGCAGAGGAAAAATCAACCTCTGACTTCCATGAAAGAAACCCAGCCCAGCCAACTGCCAAATGACTAAGCCCCGGGCCTGGGCCCTAGAGAGGGGAGAAGGCCCACTCCCTGGGAAACTCCTTCCTTTTATCCTTCTCTCCACTGGTAACCCCTGCTGACTCTCCAGGTGGGGAGGCTAGGACCTGCTCAACATTCATACCCTCCCTGATTATTAGCCCCGACTCTGCTCTCACAATTGTTCCTTTATGGCCCTTCCAGATACCATTTATACTTCTTTCTTGTTCTTCTTTAGTTGTTTCCGTCATGTCTGACTCTTCCTGACCCCATTTGAGTTTTTCTTGGCAAAGATATTGGAGTGCTTTGTTTCCTTCTCCAGCTCATTTTACAGATGAGGAAACTGAGGCAAACAGGGTGAAGTGACTTGCCCAGGATCACAGAGCTAGGAAGTATCTGAGGCTGGATTTGTGCTGCCTGGCCATCTCAGAGGATGAGTCATCTAGGAAAGGCTGCCTTCATGGAGAAGGAAATGACAAACCACTTCAAGGCTGGTAGAAAGGGACGAGAAAGGTTATGTGTGATCTGGGTGACCCAATCAAACCCTGCTTGGAGGTGATGCTCCCCCCTCTGCCTGATCTTAAGGACAACCCATGGAACTTCAGAAAATCCTGGAGAGACTTGCATGAACTGATGCTGAGTGAAGCAAGCAGAACCAGGAGTACATTGTACAACGATCAACTATGAATGACTTGGCTATTATCAGCAGCACAGTGATCCAAGACAATTCCATAAGACTCATGATGGAAAATGCTGTCCACACCCAGAGAAAGAACTATGGAATCTGAATGCAGATGGAAGCACACTATTTTCTCTCTTTTTTTTTTTTCGCTTTGGTTTTTTCTTTCTCATGATTTTTCCCTTTGGTTCTAATTCTTCTTCACAACGTGACTAATGCAGAAATCTGTTTAACATGATTGTGCCTGTATAGCCCATATCAGATTGTGTGCTCTCTTGGGGAGGGGGAAGGGAAGGAAGGGGGAGAAAATTTAGAACTCAAAATCTTATAAAAGTGAATGTTGAAAACTAAAAGTAAATAGATATTTTTTTAGAAGGACAACCCATAGAGAGCCCCCTACTCCCCAAAACTAGCCATCCCTCAGTCCCAACCCTCTCTTACCCCTGGACCTAATCTAGTCCCTTTTCTTCCTGAAACCTCAGTCTGTTCATCTGTGAAATGGGCCTCATGCAGCTACAGCGACATTCCCCCTTCTCCACCCCATTATAACATGTTCCAAAATAGAACATTGTTGTTGAGTTGTGTCTGATTCTTTGTGACCCCATGGACCATAGCACTCCAATGTTGTAAGCGAGGCTTTCTTGGCAAATAACCTGGAGCGGCCTTACTCTCCCCACGCTAGTGAAGTGAAGCCAGGAACACGTGCGTGACCATGCTGTTGTTTCTATTCCTGCTGCCTCAACTCAGCAAGCATTTATTAAGTGCTTACTATGTACCCCAGTGAATAATGTGCCAGACCTAGCATCAGGAAGACTACAGCCTCAGACACTTCCCAGCTGTGTGACCCTGGGCAAGTCACTTCATCCTGTTTGCCTCGGGTGCCTCACCTGTCAAATGAGCCAGAGAAGGAAATGGCAAACCC
Source organism: Phascolarctos cinereus (assembly GCF_003287225.1). NCBI lineage: Eukaryota > Metazoa > Chordata > Mammalia > Diprotodontia > Phascolarctidae > Phascolarctos > Phascolarctos cinereus. The sequence goes on from NW_027556098.1 coordinate 389,051,761, forward strand.
CTTCTGTATCTTTGCCAAGAAAACTCCCAATGGGGTCACCAAGAGTCAGAGGTGACCAAAATAACTGAACAACCACAAAAATGAACCGGGCGCCCTGCTAAGTGCTGAATATAAATACAACCAAAAAGATGATTCCTGCCTTCAAGACGCTTACATTCTAACAGGAGGGAGAGAGAATAACATATGAAAGGAAGCTAAAAAGCGGGGTCAAGTTTGTTGCAGTGGGATCGTCTCAAAGAATTCAGACTCAGACCACCTCCAGTGTCAGTGAAGGCAATTACAGAGAGTGACACGCCCCAATGGGCTAAGGTTCCGAGAAAGGAGCCAGCATCTTAGTAAGACAAGATAGGCGAATTTATAGGGTAGCATGGTGATTACACAACAGAAATTGTGAATATGACAAAGGCAGAAGGGGTTTGTCAAGGGATTAGGCAATAGGGGAGGGGTGCCAGCCTCAGTGGAACTGCACGTGCATACAGAATCCCACAATGCATATAGAAAAACCCATGGGGGGTGCAGCTAGGTGGCGTGGTGGATAGAGCCCACCAGCCCTGAAATCAGTAGGACTTGAGTTCAGATCTGGCCTCAGACCAAACACTTGACACTTACTAGCTATGTGACCCTGGGCAAGTTACTTAACCCCAATTGCCTAAAAAAAAAAGAGAGAGAAACCCATATATAATGGGATAATGATATTATAATAAACCTCTCTAGATCATAAGTTCACCTAAGGGACAGCTTTTGCTATTACTATACAGGTGTTTACTTAGGGAAAGTCTCTTCTATTGTTTTGGGGTCCACATCCTGCTCGGGCATCCTGGTGGTGTTGCTCTCTGATTGGCTGGCTATTGTGGTCCTGTCTAAGAATAGATGGATGTGGTTGTGGTTGAGTGCATGCATCCACTTGCTATTTCTGTGAGAAATATGAGTTCACGGACGTACCTGTTGTTCTGGTGAAGCAGTGAGAGATATCTGAGGAAGTCAGGATGTTGAGTTGGGGGGGAGGGGCAGTGGCTAGGTAGGGGAAGTGGCTATATTGAGTCTGGGGGCTAATGGCTAGCTAGGGGCAGTGGGCCTGCTGTTTAGTGAGGCCTATGATTGAGTTTGAGAGCCTGTGATGTAGTTAAGGCCAGATGGTGTGGTCAAATCAGGGCATGACTACTGTTCAGTGAGGCCCATAAGGAAGTTAGAATATTGGGGCTGGGGGCAGCTTTACTAGGATTCCATCAGGGTGGCATAGGTAAGAGCATAGCCATGACAGAAGTAAAGATGTGAATATGGCTGATGCTTGAGATGAATGTACTGGAAAGAACTGACCAATCAGAGAAAGGAGCCACAGGCGAAAGTCATCTTTGAGTGTGGGAAGGCTACTGGGATGTGGGAGACAGAAAAATCTGGTGCAGAACCAGAAGAGTGAAGTAGAGATGTGTCCATCCTCTCCCACTGTTAGGGAGTAATATCTCCTCTTTGAGTTCACATGGTAAGTTACTGCTGCTGAATAAATCTACCACAACAGAGAAATTATAGAGGTAAAAATATAGGTCTTATTATGTTTAAGCACAGGTTCAAGAGGTAGAAAAATAACCCTGGACAAAGATTTGGATTCTAATGAGGCATTTTAAAGACAAAATTACTTTAGAGAGACAGAGAAATAATATTTGACATAAAGCAATCTAGTATATCCTTTCAGGCTATAAAAGTTGAACAAACTTAAACACAATCATAATTTCATACATCCCCAAAGGGGAAACAAAAAAACAAGTTAAACAGACTGTATAAGTAAATTAAGTCAGGTTACAGATTAATCTGCATTTAGAGGGTTCACAATGGGCTGATTGAGAAAAGATTTATGTGTCACAAAGATAACTCTTTCAGAGCCATGAGAATCCCTTTGCATATAGCTAAATCACCTTGGGAAGCTCAAAACTCTCTTTGGCTTCTTATCTAGGAATGTCAAAAAGTTTTCCCTTAATATAATCATTCCATGGGTGAGGTATTAGACAGATGAGGTTAATATTAACAGAAAACAGGCTTCAGGTAGACAAATGTTCCAGAAGGCATAATAAAATTGAATAAATGAAAAATTTTAACAATTCCCATCACCCCACTGTCGGCACTGTGGTGGTGGTGGTTTGTCCTTTGTTCTTGAAGAGGGCCTTGACATTGGGAAGGTGATGTGATGACTTGCAAGTGAATTGTATTTAAGTGAGGCAGGGCCGTGCAAAGTCACCAGCCTCACTTTTTCCTCCAGAGCCTTCTGGGTCCAGGATCAGGACTACTGGAAAAGGCCTCAATGCAGTGAGAGGCCTTGGCCTTTTTGAGCTAAGGGCTTTCCCAAGTTTCAGTTTGTCTGAGGCAACACCTACTCAGTGATTAAGGCTAGGTAAGAAATGAGCAGCTAACCCCGGAAAAAGAAATGAGGAGAAGAATATCCTCTTTTACCTATTTAAAAAAACAAAACAAAACACAATGGTCAGTCTGGGAGGGGAAGACTTTCAGGGTTTCTGGCCAAACAGAAGCAATTGCTATTTACACTCACTTTGAGGCAACAGGGCCCAAGCAATGGGGACTCATTGTTGGCCAATCAATGAGAGGCAGAGTGATTTGGGTTTAAGGCATGATCCTTAAAGGAAATCTAGCCCATAAACCCCAAGGTATCTTGCTAGGTTTCAGCGATAAAAATTTACATTTCTTTGGTCAGAGCACCCGCAGGTAAGGAAAAGGAAGGGAGAGGAGGAGGGAAAGAGGGAAGAAGGGAGGGAGAGAAGGAAGGAAGGGAAAAAAAAGTATTAGAGATAATTGCAACCTTATGAGCTTCATAAGATCAGAAGAGCAAGCTCCTAGAGGTCAAGAAACCAGTGTCTGTACCAGAGTTTTCCAGCAACCTAGAATGGGTGAGATGCTTGTACAGCCCTGAGTAGTAACTTCCAGGAGGCTGCCCAGCAGTAGCTGAGATTCTGTATCCAACAACAAGGGAGAAACTTGGGGCAGCTAGGTGGTGCAGTGGATAGAGCACTAGCCTTGGAGTCAGGAAGACCTGAGTTCAAATCCGGCCTCTGATACTTGACACTAGCTGTGTGACCCTAGGCAAGTCACTTAACTCCAATTGCCTCACCAAAAAAAAAAAAATTAATAAAAAAACAACAAGGAAGAAACTTATCCATCAACTATGCCATATTGAGAAATGAACATGGTGGGGCAAATATCATGAAGCATCTCCTTGAAATTTAAGTCTACTTTCCCCAGGCATTGAATATATACAAAAGGTCCCAACAATTCGACCCTGATCTCTCATCTTGGTGAGGAGCAAGGCAAAGACGACCCAGGCACCTAGGTGGTAATGTGCCCTTTGGTGTTGGACAGAGTGATTTTTAACATCTGTACTTACTAGGTCTTCTCAGTAAATATCCCTTTGTAAATGCTAATGGATGTTAATTGGTTAAATGATACTGGAGAAATAATTAGTCAGTCAATACCCACTTATGCTATGTGCCAGGCATAGAGCCAGTGCTAAGCACTGATGATACAAAGATAATCAAAGGACAGTCCCTGCCCTCAGGGAGCTCATAGTTTAATGGGGGACAACATGAAAACAACTAGGTACAAACAAGTCGGAGACAAGGCAAATCAGAAGTAATCCACAGAGGAAAGGCAGTAGCATTTAAGGGAATCAGAATCCCACTGGGTCAATCAATGCTATAGGGAGATAATAACTATAACCAGCAGTGTATACAGGGAGAACACATTGGAATGGAGACTCAATCTGATAACTCCTCCCCTCCCCTCCCCTCTTCTCCCCTCCCCTCCTCTCCTCTCTCCAGTCCCTCAGGAATACATCTATAGTCCTGATGGGAAGATGCAGCCAACCTCATTCTGGTGTCCCAATCTCCTAGCTGGGTCAGGATGTCCTGAGCTTCATTATGTTACCATGTACACAAATAAGTAAATATTAGGTAATTTGGGGAAGAAGAGAGCATTCTCATCCAGGAGAAATGTTCCATGACATAAGGAAGACCTGGATGCTCATCAGCAATGACCCTAGATATGGCATCAGAAAACAGTTAAGTTGCATTGTCTTCTTCGGAAATATCAACTCATATAATCATAACAACTCACATTTCTCTAGCATTTTAAAATTGATAAGCCATTTTCCTACCATCTTATAAGGTGAATAATGCAAGTATTATTAACCCCATTTTACATATGAGAAAAGTGAGGTCTAGAGAAGGAAAGTGATTTGCCCAAGGCTGTCAAAGTAGTCATTGAGAGGACTGGAACTTGAACCTGGGGCCTCAGGCTCAAAAGCCAGTTCTTTCCACAAATAATGACATGAATAATAATTCCTATTTCTATAGCCTTTAAGAAAGAATGTTGCTAAGCTGAAAGGTATCCAAAGAAGGATTACAGGGGCCCTAGAGGTCATCCTGTCCGTACCCCTTATTTTACCTATGAGGAAACTGAGGCCTGGAAAGGTTAGGTGCCTTGATCAATGCTGCATACTTAGTAGGGGACAGAGATGGGATTCCAATCCTAATCTCTGAGTCTGACTCCAAACCCAACACTCTTTCCACTTCAATCAATTAATCAATCAATAAACATTTATTAAGTGTCTACTGTGTGCCAGGGACCGTGCTAAGTGCTGGCTATACAAAATGAGACAAAATACATGCTTCTGAGGTCCCTTGCAAATCTCCAACTGAGTGACTGTGGAGGCCACCTGGATAGAGAGGAGATCCCCTCCCTCTCCTCCACCACCCCATTTCTTCTGAGGACAGTCTAACTCCCTGCCCTTCTCTTCAAGCTGCCTTCCACCCTAACCCTCATGGGGCCATAGGCCAAGGACCAAGAAGCGGAGGAATGAACCACTGGGGGAGGAAACAGGGACCTTCCTTCTCGGGAGGGTCCTTAGCAGATCACAGTCTAATTAGAGAGACAGCAAGCCATCAAATACGCACAAAGCAAGCTATAAACAGGATAAATAGGAAATAACAGAGGGAAGACACTAGAACGGAAGATCAGCTTTTTTTTTTTAGGCAATTGGGGTTAAATGACTTGCCCAGGGTCACACAGCTACTAAGTGTCAAGAGTTTGGTCTGAGGCCAGATTTGAACTGAGGTCCTCCTGACTTCAGGGCTGGCACTCTATCCACTGCACCACCTAGCTGCCCAAGAGAAGACACTAGAATGAAGGATTAATTACAATTAACTTGTGAAAGGACTAGCATTTTCTTGACTTTACCTAAAAGAAAACCAAGCTTCTTCTGGGACCTGATTGGCCCAAATGATTGACCCTAGCTTTCCTGATACGGCTTCCTTCCTCTTCCTGCTCCCCTACCCCAGCCCAATCAGCATGGGGTAGACCTAGAACAAAGCTCATTTCATACTTCTTGAGGGTTGGCTGAAAAAACGGGGAATGTTTAGTCTGGAGAAGAGAGGATTCAGAGGGGGACATGATAGCTGTCTTCAAGTATTTGCATGTAAGGAGGCTCAGATATTTTAAAATCATCCTGCTTATAGCACAATAATATTCTGTCACAGTCATATACCACAACTTGTTCAGCCGTTCCCCAGTTCTTCAATTTCCAATTCTTTGCCATCACAAAAATAGCTGCTATACATATTTTTGTACATATAGAGCCTTTTCCTTTTTAAAAATCTCTTTGGGATGCACACCTAGTAGTAGTATTGCTGGATCAAACAAAGGGTATACACAGTTTTGTAGCCCTTTGTAGTCCAAATTGCTCTCCAGAATAGTTGGATCAGTTCACAACTCCATCAACAATGCGTTAGTGTTCCAATTCATCCATATCCCCTCCAACATTTATCATTTTCCTTTTCAGTCATATTAGCCAATCTGATAGGTGTGGGGTGGTACCTCAGAGTGCTTTAATTTGTATTTCTCTGCTCAATAGTGATTTAGAGCTTTTTTTATATGACTATAGATGTCTTTGATTTCTTCTGAAAACTGGTCTATTCATGTCTTTGGCCATTTAGCAATTGAAAAATGACTTACATTCTTATAAATTTGACTCAGAACTCTATATATTTACGAAATAAGGCCTTTATCAGAGAAAGTTGCTATAAAAAAAATTTCCTTCAGTTTTCTGCTTTCATTCTAATCTCGGCTATATCGGATTTGTTTGTGCAAGGATTTGTTTATTCAAAAACCTTTAAATCTGACATAATCAAAATATTTATTTTACTTCCCATAATGTTCTCTATCTCTTATTTTGTCATAAGTTCTTCCTTTATCCACAGATCTGAGAGGTAAACGATTCCGTGCTCCCTTAACTTGCTTGTGATATTACCCTCTATGTCTGAATCATGTACCTATTTTGACCTCATCTTGGTATACAGTGTGAGATGTTGGTCTATACCTAGTTTCTGCCAAACTGCTTCCCAGTTTCCCCAGAAATTTTTATCAGATAGTGAGTTCTTGTCCCAAAAGCTTGGGTCTTCGGGGTTATCAAACACTAAATTACTATGGTCCCTTACTACTGGGCATTGTGCACCTAATCTGTTCCACTGACCCATTTCTTAGCCCATATCAGATTGTTTTGAGGATTACTGCTTTATACAATTTGAGATATGGTTTAGCTAGACCACCTTCCTTCACATTTCTTTTCACTGATTCCTTTGATAATCTTGACCTCTTGTGCTCCCAATTAAATTTTCTTTTTTTTTCTAGCTCAATAAATTAATTTTTAGTAGTTTGATTAGCATGGCACTGAATAAATAATTTAGGTGGAATTGTCATTTTTCTTATATAAGCTTGGCCTGCCCATGAGCAATTAATATTTCTCCAGTTATTTAGAGCTGACTTTGTTTGTGGGGAAAGTTTTGTAATTGTGTTCATATAGTTCCTAGATTTGTCTTGGCAGGTAGATTCCCAAGTCTTTTATACTGTCTGTAGTTATTTTAAATGGAATTTTTCTTTCTACCTCTTGCTACTAGACTTTGTCGGTGATATATAGAAATATTGATGATTTATGCGGGTTTATTTTATATCCTACAACTGTAAACTATTTCAACCAGCCTTTTAGTTGATTCCCAGGATTCTCTGAGTATACCATCATATTATTCGCAAAGAGTGACAGTTTGGCTTCCTCGTTGCCTATTCTAATCCTTCAATTTCTTTTTCTTCTCTTACTGCTATAGTTAGCATTTTTAGTGCAATACAGAATAATAGTGATGATAATGGGCATCCTTGCTTCACCCCTGATCTCAGTGGGAAAGCTTCTAGCTTATCCCCATTAAGATAATGCTTATTGATGGTTTTAGACAGATACTACTTATCATTTTAAGAAAAGCTCATTTTTTTTCCTGTTTTCCAGTGGTTTTAATAAGAATGAGTGTTGTATTTTGTCAAAAGCTTTTTCTGCATCTGTTGGGATAAACATAGGATTTCTGTTGGTTTTGTTATTGATATAGTCAATTACGCTGATAGTTTTCCTAATATTGAACTAGCCCTGCATTCCTGGTATAAATCCCATCTGGTTCTAGTGTATGATCTTTATGATATATTACTGTAATCTCCTCACTGGTGTTTTATTTAAATTTTTTGCATCAATATACACTAGGAAAATTGGGCTATAGTTTTTTTCTCTATTTTTGCTTTTCCTGGTTTAGATATCACCACTATACTTGTGTTATGAAAGAGATTTGGTAGGACTCCTTCTTTGCCTATTTTTCCAAATAGCTTATATAGTATTGGAATTAAATATTCTTTTTGTTTGTTTGTTTTGATGAGGCAATGGGGTTAAGTGACTTGCCCAAGGTCACACAGCTAGTGAGTGTTATGCGAGAATTAAATATTCTTTAAATATTTGGTGGAATTCATTTGTGAATCCATTTGGTTCTGAGGATTTTTTCTTAGGGGACTCATTGATGGCTTATTCAATTTCTTTTTCTAAGATAGAGCTTTTTAAGTATTCTATTTCCTTTTCTGTTAATCTAGGCAATTTATATTTTTGTACATATTAGTCCATTTCTCTTAGATTATCAGATTTATTAGCATAAAAGTGGGCCAAATAGCTCTTAATAATTACTTTAATTTCCTCTTCATCAGTGGTAAATTCACCCTTTTCTTTTTTGACAGTGGGAATTTGGTTTTCCTCTCTGTTTTATCTATTTTTTTTTCCATAAAATCAGTCCCTAGTTTTACTTATTAGTTCAATGGTTTTTCCACTTTCAATTTTATTAATCTCTCCTTTGATTTCCAGGATTTCCAATTTGGTATTTAAATGAGGATTTTTAATGTGTCCTTTTTCTAGTTTTTTTAGTTGCATGCCCAATTCATTGATCTACTCTTTCTCTATTTTATTGATATAAGTGTTTAGTGATGCAAATTGCCCTCTAAGTACTGCTTTAGCTACATCTCAAAAATTTTTGGTATATTGTCCCATTGTTATCATTCTATTTAATGAAATAATTGATTCTTTCTATGTTTTTTTGACCAACTCATTCTTTAGGATTAGATTATTTAATTTCCAATTAACTTTTTATCTGTTTCCACAGTCCTTAATTGAATGGAATTTTTATTGTATTATAATCTAAAAAAGGATGCATTTAATATTTCTGCTTTTTTACATTTGGTTGTGAGGTTTTTATGCCCTAATACATGGTCAATTTCTGTGCAGATGCCATGTACCACTAAGAAAAAGGTATATTCCTTTTTATTATGATTCAGTTTTCTCCAGAGGTCTATCATATCTAAATTTTCTAAAATTCTATTCATCTCCTTAACTTCTTTCTTGCTTATTTTTGGGTTAGATTTATCTAGTTCTGAGAGGGGAAAATTGAGGTACTCCACTAGTATAGTTTTATTGTCTAATACCTCCTATAACTCATTTAATTTTTCCTTTAAGAATTTGCTATGCCATTTGGTACATATATATATTTAATATTGATATTACTTCACTGCCTATGGTACCTTTTAGTAAAATGTAGTTTCCCTTCTTATCTCTTTTCAATAGATCTATTTTTGCTTTTGCTTTGTCTGAAATAATGATTACTACCCCTGCTTTTTTTTACATCAGATGAAGCATAATAAATTCTGCTCCAGCCCCTTACTTTTTACTCTGTGTGTGTTTCTCTGCTTCAAGTGTGTTTCTTATAAACCACATCTTGTCAGATTCTGTTTTTTTAATCCACTCTGCTATCCACTTCTGTTTTATGGTGAGTTTGTCCCATGCATGTTTTTGTGATTACTAACTGTGTATTTCCATCCATTCTGTTTTCTTCCCTATTTAGCCTTCTCTCTCTCTCTCTCTCTCTCTCTCTCTCTCTCTCTCTCTCTTCTCTCTCTCTCTCTCTCTTCTCTCTCTCTCTCTCACTCACTCCCCTGTCTCTCTCTCTCTCTCTCTCTCTCTCTCTCTCTCTCTCTCTCTCTCTCTCTCTCTCTCTTTCTCTCTCTCTCTCTCACTCACTCCCCCTGTCTCTCTCTCTCTCTCTCTCTCTCTCTCTCTCTCTCTCTCTCTCTCTCTTTCTCTTCTCTCTCTCACTCACTCCCCTGTCTCTCTCTCTCTCTCTCTCTCTCTCTCTCTCTCTCTCTCTCACTCCCCCCTCCCCCTCTCTCCCCCTCTCTCTCTCTCTCTCTCTCTCTCTCTCTCTCTCTCTCTCTCTCTCTCTCTCTCTCTCTCTCTCGTATTTCCCTCTTCAAAAGTTTGTTTTGTTTCTCACCACCACCTTCTACAATCTGCCCTATCTTCTATCACTCCACCCCACCCTTCTCTTATTTCCCTTACCTTATACGTCTCTGTATGGCAAGATAGATTTCTATGCCCAACTGAATGTGTACATTATTTCCTCTTTGAGTCAATTCCAATGACAGCAAGGTTCAAGTCTTATCTGCAACCATTACCCCATCTTTATAAAAACTCTTTCATACCTCTTTTATGTGAGATAATATACCCTATTCTTCCCTTCTCCCTTCTCCAGTACACCCCTCTTTCTCCCCCCCTTAATTTCATTTTTTAAAAATCATCTGAACATATTCAACTCACACCCATGCCGTTTGTCTAGATATACTCCTTCTAATTGTCCTAATAATGACAAAGTTCTGAGGAGTCACAAGCATCATCTTCCCATGTAAGAATGTAAACAGTTTAACCTTATTGAATCTCTTATGATTTTTCTTTTTATACTTTTCTTAAGTCATATTTAAAAGTCAAATTTTCTATTCAGCTCTGGTCTTTTATTCAGGAATGCTTCGAAGTCTTCTATTTTATTAAATATCCATTTTCCCCTTGAAGGATTATGTTCAAGTTTACTGGATAGGTTATTCTTAGCTATAGTCCTAGCTCCTTTGCCCTCTGGAATATCAGATTCCAAGCCCTCTGGTCCTTGAATGTAGAAGCTGCTAGATCTTGTGTTATCCTTACTGTGGTTCCATGATATTTGAATTCTTCTTTCTAGATGCTTGCAATATTTTCTGTGTGACCTGGGTGCTCTGGAATTTGGGATTTTTCATTTTGGGATTTCTTTCAGAATGTGATCAGTCAATTTTTCCATTTCTATTTTACCTTCTAGCTCTAAGATGTCAGGGCAATTTTCTTTGGTAATTTCTTGAAATATAATATCTAGGCTATTTTTTTTATCATGGCTTTCAGATAGTCCAATATTTTTAAAATTGCCTCTCCTTGATCTATTTTCTAGGTCAATTATTTTTCCAATGAGATATTTTACATTGTCTTCTATTTTTTTCATTCTTTTAACTTTATTTTATTATTTCTTGAAAAGATTCTGGAGTCATTAACTTCCACTTGCCCAATTATAATTTTTAAGGAATCATTTCCTTCAGTAAACTTTTGTACCTCCTTTTCCATTTGGCCAATTCTACTTTCTAAGGAGCTCTTTTCCTCCATGAATTCTTATACCTCTTTTTCCATTTGGCCAATTCTGCTTTTTAAGGAGTTCTTCTCTTCCATGGATTTTTGTGCCTCTTAAACCATTTGTCTAATTCCAGTTTTTAAGGTGTTATTTTCTTCAGTGTTTTTTGTACTCCCTTACCAAACTGTTGACTCTCTTTTCATAATTTTCTTGCATCACTATCATTTCTGTTCCAATTTTTTTTCTATCTCTCTTAGTTTAGTTTTAAAATTGTTATTGAGCTCTTCTAGGAATTCTTTTGGTGGCTATGACCAATTCACATTTTTCTTTGAAGCTTTGCATGTAGCTGTTCTGACTCCATTGTCTTCTGATTTTTGTGTCTTGCTCTTCCCTGTGACCATAGCAACTTTTTATGGTCGGTTTCTTTTGTTTTTGTTGTTTACTCATTTTTCTACCTTATTGCTTAACTTATAACTTTACATTAAAGTTCAGCTCTGCTCTCGGGGTAGAAAGGGCACTGTCCCAAATTTCAGGCCTTTTTGTGGCTATTTTCAGAGCTAGCTCTGGGGCATCTATAAGTTTTTGGTGCTTTCAAAGTGATATGATCTAAGGAGAGGTGTGGTCACTGCTGTCCTGGCCTGTAGTCTGGTCTCTGAATGACCACAAGCACTCTTCTCCACCCTGGAACTGTGACCACGGCCTCTGTAGCTACAAGGATGAGTGAGCTAGTCCTCCTCTTACCTCTGACACTACAACTTAGAACTGTGGATAAGGGTAATGCAACAGGGCCCTGCACCCAGTGCCAGCAAAGGATCCCCTGTAATCTCCTTCTGACCAGTTACATGACCCCCTTACCATCTGTAGGTTAAGAGCTCCTGAGGTTGCTGCTATGGCTGATGAAATGCCTCCGAGGCCTGCCGCTGGCGCCCTGGTGCAGCACTGCACTATTTGCTCTGGGATCCAGATGAGATCATCACCTTGCTCAGACAGACCTTTCCTGCCTGTCTCCTAAGTTGTCCTTTGATGGAAAATGGTTTAACCCTGACCTGTTGTTGGTTCTGTGGCTCCAGAACTCAGTTTGAGGCATTATTTTAAAGGTTTTTTTGGAGTGGAATTTGGGAGAGCTCAGGTAAGTCTCCACCTTTACTCTGCCACCTTGGCTCCACCTCTCTCCTACAATTATATTTCTTACTACACAATTACATTCCATTATATTCAGATGGCCCCATTTGTTTGATATTTCCCCAGTCAATGGACCCATTTTGTAATTACTTTGCTACCACCAAAAAAATTATATAGAGACTATTTTTGGCAGACTTAGAGCCTTTTCTCTCTGACTTCCCTTGGGAACATGCCTAGAAGAAAAAAAATTGTTGATTCAAAGGGAGACATTCCACATTCTTAGCTAATTCCCCTAGATCACTTCCATTTCCTAACTTCTTGAAACTTAGCTTTGTCCTGAAGGTAACCACATTTCTTGACACCTGCACCTTCTCTTACATATCTGCCTGACACCTAGGGCCACAAGGAAAAGTTAGCATATGCCTACTTCACCACCAGCACTTTCAGATCCTTCCTCTGCCACCATCTCTCAATAGCCACTTCTTCTCTTTTAAAATTCACTCTATCCCGACTAGATTCTTTTTTTAAAATTTATTTATTTATTTTACTTTCATATTAGCTTCATTTTCAAGTATATCCTTTCCTCTTCCCCATCCAGTGAACCAGCTTTCATAACAAGAAAGAAAGAAAGAAAGAAAGAAAGAAAGAAAAAAAGAAAGAAAGAAAGAAGAAAGAAAGAAAGAAAGAAAGAAGAAAGAAAGAAAGAAAAAGAATGAAGAGAGAAAAGAAGGAACGAAGGGAGGAAGGAAGGAATGAAGGGAAGGAGGAAGGAAAAAAGGAAGGAAAAGAGAGAGGGATGGAGGAAGGGATGGAGGGAGGGAAGGAGAGCAGGAAAGAGAGAAAGAAGGAAGGAGAGAAGGAAGTTAGGAAGGAAGGAGTGGGGGAAGGAAGGAAGGAAAGAAGGAAGGAGGGAAGGAAGGAAGGAAAGAAGGAAGGAAGGAAGGAAGGAAGGAAGGAAGGAAGGAAGGAAGGAAGGAAGGAAGGAAGGAAGGAAGGAAAGAAAGAAAGAAGGAAGGAGAAGAAGAAGGAAGGAAGAAGGAAAGAAGGAAAGAGGAAGAGAAGGAAGGGAAGGAAGGAAGGAAGGAAGGAGGAAGGAAGGAAGGAAGAAGGAAGAAGGAGGGAGGAGGAAGGAAGAGAAGGAAGGAAAGAAGGAAGAAGAGAAGGAAGGAAGGAAAAGAATGAAGTTCAGCAAAACTAAACAGCATATGAACAGGCTGACAGTACAGGCAATGTTTCACATCTGTAGTTCCCTGCCTCTACAAGGGAGGGAGATACATTTTCTCAACTCTTCTCTGTGACCAAGCTTGGTCATTTTCTATTTGTTTTCCCAGTGCTTCTGCCAGTGCTTGGCACACAATAAAAAGTTTAATAGACTCTTTTTAGTTCACTCTAATTACAGAGTGTTCCATTTCGTCCTGTTGTCCTTTCCATTTCCATTGTTGTCCTTGCTGTGTCCCTTGCTTTCCTGGTTCTGCTCACTTCACTCCGCATCAGTCTATACAACTTCCTGTGCTTCTCTGGAGTCTTCTTTTTCGTTCTTTCAGCCCAGTAATACTGAATTACATTCACATGCCACAATTCGTAGCCCTTCCTTGATTGACCAATGGAGCATCTGTTTTGACCGCACTTCTTTGCCACTGCAGAAAGTCAAGCCGCATGATTGCCGCTGCTCTCTGTGGACTTTTCTGGTCACTATCTCTCCTCCCCAGTGAGCTCAGGACCTGGTCACAGTCCTCTCTATCAGCCCTACCCCTTCGAACACCTCGGCCTTCAGTTCCTGAGCCTCCTCGACTTCCATGACTGATGTCTAAGACATGACCAGCTCCTGTGTGGCCCTGTCCTGCTCCAGGCACAATTGTAATAATCATGCCTCTGAATACCAGTGTGTAGACAATTATTAGAATATCAGAGCCGAAAAGGCCCTTAGACATGAGCCAGTGCAAGCCCTTATCTCATCATAGAGATAAGGAAACTGAAGCCAATGTGGCTTGTTGCTGGAAGAGCTGTGAAGTGCACCCATGGTAGGAACAAACTGGAAACAAAGTGATGAAAAGAACATAATGTCCCATTACTGAAGAGTAAGAAGTGATGGAATGAGGGGCTCCCTGACAGAGTGGAAAGAGGACGGGGTCTACAGTCAGACGTCCTGGATTCAAGTCCTACATGTGACCATCATTTAACCACCCTAGGCTTCAATCCTTCATGTGTATGTGTGTGCATGTATGTACATGCAATATACATATGTGGGTGTGCGCTTATGTGTCTGTACATATACATAAACATTATACCCACTACAACTCTGAGTAAAGGGAAAAATGAAGGTGTTGGACGTATAATCATGTTTAATTGCAAATTTTTTTATCTACACTAGCTCACTTTATAATGCAGGAGCTTGATGTGATCTAGCAATAACAGAGCTTTCCTGGACCAATTATGTCCACAAGCTCCCCTCAATCTTAGATTGACTGAACTTTAAGGGGATGTGATGTAGTTAAGTAGGAAGGTTGTGGATTTAAGAAGTGTTTAACTACCTACTATCCATCCATGTATCTCTTGGAATCATTTTGTCATGTTAAAATAATGATAATGTACCTTATTGGATAACAAATGATTAATTTGATGTTTAAACAATAATGCCTTTAGTAAACTACAATAAAAAAAATGAAGATGTTGGAGAATAGATAATAAAAACAAATAACTCCTATTAGAGGCAATTGGGTGTCAAAGTGGATAGAAGGCAAGATCTGGAGTCTGGAAATTTCCTAGCTGGCTGACCGTCTACCTGTCCCAGCTGCCTCATCTGTAAAATGGGGATGGTAATAACACCTACTTCTTGGGATTGTTATGAGCAGCAAATGAGATAATGTTTGTAAAGCACTTTGAAAAACTTCAAGTGCTTTACCTAGCTTTTATTAGCTGCAAGGCACAGTAGATAGGGCACCAGGCCTGAAGTCAGGAAGATCTGAGTTCAAATCTGGCCTCAGACACTCTGGCCTTGGGCAAGTCACTTCATCCTGTTTGCCTCAGTTTCCTTATCTATAAAATGAGCTAGAGAAGGAAATGACAGACCACTGCAGCATCTTTGTCAAGAAAACCCCAAATGAGGTCACAGAGAGTCAGACGTGACTGAATAACCACAAAGAGGAAAAGGACCTTTAGGACAGAATGCTGTACACACATTCGGATGCGGTCAGTGCACTGGATATTCTAATTTAATTGTCTTTGTGTTTCAAAGGGAGGGTTCAGTCTGGAGCACAGGAGAACTTCCCCAGAAATAACCATGATTCAGAGATAAATGGCATGAATTAAAGACCTTGGAAAAAAATAATTGAATCTATGTTAGACCATATTCTGTTTTCATTTGACATGATTTCATTCATTCCTTTCCAGACATGGACATGTAACATGTAACATGTGGGTTACATTTTTCACAGTTCCATTTTGTTCCACCCAGGAATTCTGGTTTAGTGGCAAAATTGCTGGATCAGGAGTCAGACGCCCTGGCTACAAAGCCCAGCTTTGTTGCTGACTACTTATGTGGTCTAGTACAACTTCACTCCCCGTCTCTGGGACTCGATTTCCTTATCTGTGGAATGAGGCTGCTGGACCAGATGACATCTGGGTTTCTTCCAGATCTAAATATGTGATCCCGTGGGGCAGGTAGGTGGCGCAGTGGATAGAGCACCAGCCCTGAAGTCAGGAGGACCTGAGTTCAAATTCGGCCTCAGACCAAACACTTGACACTTACTTAGCTGTGTGGCCTTGGGTAAGTCACTTAACCCCAATTGCCTAAAAAAGAACAAAACAAAAATAAATATATGATCCTGTGACCCTAAATCTTTTAGCCAGTCAACAAGCATTTATTAAGTGCCTACTATGTGCCAGGCACTGTGCTAAGTGCTGGAAAGAAAAGGGCAAAAATTAGTCCCTGCCCTCACGGAGTTCACAGTCTAATGGGGGAAGAGACATATTGAGCAAGCTACGTGTAGGATGAATGGGACGTAATCAACTGAGCAGAAGGCCCTAGCATTAAAGGACATTTATACCTTTTGGACACCAGGCTAGGTTACATCGGGGTTTTCCAGCCACAGTACTCTCAAGAGTATTTCCCAAGAACCCCTCCTAGGCTGTGAAATTGGAAGAAGATTCATCTTCCTTCAGTGGCTAGTAGAGAATGGATATTTCCTTTGGCAAAGGCCTCCCCTTAAGCTTGGGTACATTCCATAGCATTAGGAGCTAGAAGCCAACACCTCTTATGTCTCTTATGTCTCCTAGGCAGCGAGGTCGCACAGCAGATAGAGTGATGGATGTAGACCCAGTAAGACCTGAGTTCAAATCTTGCCTCTTAAGTAGCTATGTGACCCTGGGCAAGTCACTTAGTTTGTCAGCCTCAGTTTCCTCATCTGTAAAATAAGGATAATAGCACCTATTTCTCACAGTTATTGTGAGGACAAAATGAGATAGTTATAAAACTCTTCATTAACCTTAAAGAGATAGAAATGCTAGCTGTTATTATTATTATTGTACTTTCCCCAGGGCCCCTTTACCCAGCAGTGG
Source organism: Phascolarctos cinereus (assembly GCF_003287225.1). NCBI lineage: Eukaryota > Metazoa > Chordata > Mammalia > Diprotodontia > Phascolarctidae > Phascolarctos > Phascolarctos cinereus. The sequence goes on from NW_027556098.1 coordinate 389,068,269, forward strand.
GCTCTGGGCTGGGCAATGGAGGTTTTGTTGGGCTTCAGAAATAGTGGGAAATGGAGGGGGTGGGGGAAGTCAGAGGCTCCTTCTAACCACCAGCCAGACAACTGTTGCTGCCCACATTGGATGGGGCCACTGTTTTCATCAGGCCTACTGGGTGATGGGACTCAAAAACAAGGTGAGTCTCCATGGGCCACCGTCCATTCCTTCCCAGAGCAGGCAGCAGCACCCCAGCTCAAAGGCCAACAGTCACTTGATCGCACAAGGGCTCCTGTCTCTCTCTAGATTGGGGGAGGCCAGAGGGGCGTGTCACATGCCCAGCTCTCCACCAGCCTGGATTTCCCCTTGGCTGGCTTCCTGGTCACACACAGACCTTTTTATTATGCAAGCATCTTGATCACCCACAATTAAGGGCCAGTTTTCCCATGGGAAAAAATTTATCTCAGTGTCTGATTAACATCATTACTTTCTTTTTCATTTGTTATTGTTCATTGTTCAGCTGTTTTCAGCCTTGACCAACTCTTTATGACTCCATTTGGGGTTTTCCTGGCAAAGACACTGGAGTGATTTGCCACTTCCTTCTCCAGCTCATTTTACAGACGAGAAAACTGAGGCAAACAGGGTGAGTGACTAGCCTGATCTGAACTAAGAAAATGAGTCTTCTTGACTGCAGGCCCAGCACTCTATGCACTGTGGCGCCACCTAGCTGCTCATCCTTTTTTTTGTTTCATATCCTCTACTAAATTCTTACCTGGATATTATCACCACGTCCATTTACTCTTAGTAACTAGAGCCATGGGAGCTAGAAGGGAAGGTCTTTTATACCCAGCTAATGACCTCTCCCCTAACTTCTTCCCAATTCCAATTCTAGGAATTCTTCCCAATTCTGGGAATGACACAACCTAGAAACATGGTAAAATGTGCAGTGGGGAACGCCTAAACACGCTGAACAAAATGGAACATTACTATGTCGTGAGGAATGATGGTTATGAAGGATTCAGAGAAACACGAGAAGACTTAGATGAAGTGATGCAGAGTGAAGTAAGTAGAACCAGGAAAACAATATACATGGTGACCCCACAACGAAAACAAACCCCAGACTGAGCTCCATGTAATTTTAATGATCAGACTTAGCCTCAGAAAAGAGCTGAGAAAAGGAGCTTCCCTGCATTCTTTATAGAGGTGGGGGACTGTGATTGTAAAAAAAAAGTTGCATATACTGTCAGACTCAACTGATACCCTGGTTGGTTTCCCTGAACTGTCCCCCCACCTCTTTATAATTTTTTTTTTAACAAGGGATGGCTTGTATCAAATGGGGAATGGCTAAACAAGTTATGGTAGGTGAATGGAATGGAACTTTATTGTGCTCTAAGAAATGAGGAAGAGGACAATTTCATAGAAACTTGAGAAGACTTGTATGAATTGATACAGAGAAAGTAAACAGAACCAAGAGAACAATTTACACGATATCAACATTGTGAAGACAAAAGCTTTGAAGGACTTAAGAACTCTGGTCGATTCAATGACCAACCATGATTCTAGAGGACCTATGATGAAGCATGTTACCTACCATCTGACAGAAAGAAGATGGACTCAGGATGCAGAATGAGACATTCATTTTTTTTGGACATGGCCAATAAGGGGATTTCTTTTACTTGACTATTCATATTTGTGACATTTTATTTTTCTTTTCTATTTTTTTTAAATTGGAGTGGGAAAGGTGGGAGAGAAAATAGGTTTTCATTAGTTGAAAAAATTATTTTAATTTTTAAAGAATCAAAGAGATAGTTTGTTGGGGAAGAAGAAGGGGGTTAGGTATATTTGGAAATAAAGGTGATGTAAAAACAAAAGGGCATCAATAAAATTTTTAGTAAAGGAAAAGAAAGAAGGTTGAATCTGAATTGGGAAACAAGAGGAAGGACTTCTCAGAAAGGTGCTTTACATTAGCCTGGGAGGTAATGCTAGGCTATCTATAGCATGGAAAGGAAGGGCTGGAAAGGAAGAAGGAGGTCAAGAAGCTAGTTAGGAATTTGGTCTAAAGTTCAGCACAGGGCCTCACCGGCATAGTAAGGAGCCAGATACAGAATGTCTAGACATGCTTCATATTAGGGAGCAGGGCCCTTCTGTTACAGGCCTTCGTGCTTTTTCTAGTAGCAGGCTCCTCAGCTGGAAGCTATTCTTTGCACATCTGCTGCTTGGCATCATCTACACCCTGGCTTTTCCCCACAAAGCAGATAATTGAGAATCTTCACGTGATTCTCTCTGTCCTGTAAGGACAATATAGTCCATGTTGCAGAGTTGAGTCTGACTCGACATGACCTCATGGACTTCTGCCCATGGGGTTTCCTTGGCAAAGATTCTGGAGTGGTTTGCTATTTCCCTCTTCAGTGTGTCCCCATCTTACAGATGAGGAACTGCAGCAAATGGGGCTAAGTGATTTGCTCAGGGTCACACAGCTAGCTAAGTGTCTGAAGTCAGATTTGAACTCCGATCTTCCTGGCTCCAAGCCCAGCGCTCTGATCACTGAGCCACCTAGCTGCTCCAGCGCAGTCCGTAGAACTGGCATTTGTTCATGGAGTTTCTCCAAGTATTGCTTTAGCCATAATATGAAGTCCCAGAGAAAAAGATCCCCCAGACCAACGGTCCCTAAGTACACCAGTCAGCAGACTTCGGAACAATGGCCCCCTCCACCATCACAGTCCACTTATCCCTTGGGTTAGTCCTACACCCTACCACCAAGGAATTCCAGTTCTGACATTGTGTCCTAAGGGACCTCCCAGCTCTGATATTCTGGGTTCTAAGGCCCCTCCCAGCTCTGACATTCCCTGTTTTTTTTTTAAATTAACTTATTTTTAGTTTTCAACAATCACTTCCATAAGTTTTTTTTTGTTTTTTGGGTTTTTTTGTTTGGCAAGGCAATTGGGGTTAATTGATTTGCCCAGGGTCACACAGATAGTAAGTGTCAAGTGTCAGGTTTGAGACCAGATTTGAACTCAGGACCTCCTGACTCCAGGGCCGATGCTCTGTCTACTGCGCCACCTAGTTGCCCCCTTCCATAAGCTTTTGAGTTTTAAATTTTCTCCCCTTCCCTCCCCAAGATGGTGTGCAATATGATATAGACTCTACATATACATTCCTATTAAATATATTTTCATGTTAGCCATGTTGTAAAGAATTAGAACCAAAAGGAAGAACCACAAGAAAGAAGAAACAAAACAGAAAACAAAAAAGAGCAAATAGTATGCTTCGATCTGTGTTCAGACTCCATAGTTCTTTCTCTGGATGTGGACAGCATTTTCCATCATAAGACTTTTGGAGTTGTCTTAGATCCTTGCATTGCTGAGAAGAGCCAAGTCTATTATGAAAGTTAGTCATCACACTGAGTAGCTGTTAACTGTGCACAATGTTGTCCTAGTTCTTCTCACTTGACTCAGCACCAGTTCATATAAGTGTTTCCAGATTTTTCTGAAGTCTGCTTGCTCATCGTTTCTTATAGCACAACAGTATTCCATTATATTCATATACCACAACTTGTTCAGCCACTTCCCAATAGATGGGCATCCCCTCAATTTCCAATTCTTTGCCACCAGAGAAAGAGCTGCTACAAATATTTTTGTACCGGTGGGTCCTTTCCCCATTTTTATGATCTCTTTGGGATACAGCCCTACAAATGCTATTGCTGGGTCAATGGGTATGCACATTTTTATAGCCCTTTGGGTATAGTTCCAAATCGTCCTCCAAAATGGTTGGATCAGTTCACAACTCCACCAACAATGCATTAAATGTTTCAATTTTCCCCCATCTTCTCCAATATTTATAATTTTCCTGTTTTGTCACGTTGACCAATCTGACAGGTGTGATGTGGTACCTCAGAGTCGTTTTGATTTGCATTTCTCTACTCCATAGTGATTTATTTTTCATATGACTATAGATAGCTTTAATTTCTTCCTATGAAAACTGCCTGTTCATATCCTTTGACCATTTACCAATTGGGGAATGATTTGTATTCTTATCAATTTGACTTAGTTCTCTATGTATCCAGAAATAAGGCCCTTATCAGAGACATGGATTGTAAAAATTCTTTCCCAGTTTTCTGCTTCCTTTGTAATCTTGGTGGCATTGGCTTTGTTTGTGCAAAACCTTTTCAATTTAATGTAATCAAAATTATCCACTTTGCATTTCATAATATTCTCTGTCTCTTGTTTGGTTGTAAATTCTTCTGTTCTCCATAAATCTGACAGGTAAACTATTCCTTGCTCTCCCAGTTTGCCTTTATATCTAAATCATGTACCCATTTTGACTTTATTTTGGTATACAGTGTAAAATTTTGGTCTATTCTGTCATACTATTTTCCAGTTTTCCCAGCAGTTTTTGTCAAATAGAGTTTTTATTCCAGAAGCCGGGTTCTTTTGGCTTATCAAACAATAGCTTACTATAGTCATTAACTACTGTGTCTTTCATACCTAACCTATTCCGCTGATCCATCATTCTATTTCCTAGCCAGTAACAAGTAGTTTTAATGATTGCTGCTTTATAATACAATCTAAAAATCTGGAACAGCTAAGCCACCTTCCCCAGTATTTCTTTTCATTAGTTCCTTTGATATTCTGGATCTTTTGTTCTTCCAAAGGAATCTTATTTTTTCTAGCTCTATAAAATAATTTTTTAGTAGTTTGATTGGTATGGTACTGAATAAGTAAATTAGCTTAGGTAGAATTGTCATTTTTATTACATTAGCTTGGCCTACCCATGAGTGACTGATGTTGTCCCAATTATTTAGATCTGACTTTATTTGTGTGAAAAGCAGTTTGTAACTGTTTTCATATAGTCCTGGGTTTGTTTCAGCAGGTAGACTCCTAAATATTTTATAATGTCTACAGTAAGTTTAAATGGAATTTCTCTATCTCTTGCTGTTGGGCTTTGTTTGGTAATATATAGAAATCCTGACGATTTCTGTGGGTTTATTTTATAGCCTGCAACTTTGCTAAAGTTGTTTATTATTTCAAGTAGTTTTTTACTTGATTCTCTAAATATATCACCATATTATTTACAAAGAGTGATAGCTTTGTTTCTTCTTTGCCTATTCTAATGCCTTCAATTTCTGTTTCTTCCCTTATTGCTAAAGCTAATATTTCCAGTACGATACTCAACAGCAGAGGTGGTTACAGACATGCTTGTTTCATCCCCAATCTTACTGGAAATGTGTCCAGCTTATCCCTGTTACATATAATGCTTGCTGAAAGTTTTAGGTAGATGCTACTTAGCATTTTGAGGAGGACTCCATTTATCCCTATGCTTTCCAGTGTTTTTAGTAGGAGTGGGTGTTGTATTTTGTCAAAACCTTTTTCTGCATCTATTGAGATGATCATGTGGTTTCTGTTGGTTTTGGTGTTGATATGCTCAATGACGCTGGTAGTTTTCCTAATACTGAACCAGCCCTGCATTCCTGGTGTAAATCCTACCTGGTCATAGTGTATTATTCTCATGATAAGCTGCTGTAATCTATTTGCTAATATTTTATTAAATTTTTTTGCATCTATATTCGTTAGGGAAATTGGTCTATAATTTTCTTTCTCTGTTTTGACTCTTCCTGATTTAGGTATCAGCACCATATTTGTATCATAAAAAGAATTTGATAAGACTCCTTCTTCACCTATTTTCCCAAATAGTCTATATAGTATTGAAATTAATTGTTCTTTAAATGTTTGATAGGGGCAGCTAGGTCATGCAGTGGATAGAGCACCAGCCCTGGAGTTCAAATTTGACCTCAGCCACTTACTAGCTGTGCGACCCTGGGCAAGTCACTTAACCCCAATTGCCTTAAAAATAAAAACTTTTTAAAATAGCCTAAAAAAAAGTTTTAAAAAAAGTTTGATAGAATTCACTCGTAAATCCATCTGGCCCTGGGGATTTTTTCCTAGGGAGTTCAATGATGGCTTATTCAATTTCTTTTTCTGAAATGTTTTTTTTTTTACTTCTGTTAATCTGGGCAATTTACATTTTTGTAAATATTCATCCATTTCACTGTTTGTCAAATTTATTGGCATACAGTTGGGCAAACTAGTTTCCAATTATTGTTTTGACATTACCTTTTCTAAGGCCCTCCCAGCTCTGACATCCTCTGCTCTAAGATCCCTCACAGCTCTGATATTCTATGTTCGAAGAGCCCTTCCAGCTCTGACATGCTATGTTCTAAGGCCCCTCCCAGCTCTAACATCCTGTGCTCTAAGGGCCCTCCTAGTTCTGACATTCCGCGTTCTAAGGGCCCTCCCAGCTCCCACATTCTGTGTTCTAAGGACCCTCCCAGCTCTGCCATCCTGTGTTCTAAGACCCCTCCCAGCTCTCACATTCTTCATTTACCTCTAGAATGTACATCCCAGAGATTGAATAATCTCTGCCTCAACTACCTCATACTTTGATCCCAAGCCTTTACTTTCACTCTTAGCTCTCCCACATCATCTGAAGTCAGGAGAGGCAGCCTACAAGGGGTTCGTGAATAAGTCTAACCAAGAAAGGCAGAAGAGATGGGTTAGGGATGTCATGCTTGCAGGCTGACATTCCCACCACCCCAGGCACGTGTGCGCTTGGGCAGCTCTGCACAGGGGCTGCTGACGTATGTGGTCTGGGTGGAAGAGAGCTGGCAGCCCCAAAGCTGGGCCTTGCTAGAGAAACTCCAGCCCCCACCCCTGGGTTGCTCTATTTCCTCTGGCTGCAGTCACTTTCAGCCTAGTGGATTTCAGGATTCCGGGATCAGATTTAAAGTGGCAGTGACCGTATGTGACTCAGCTCTGGTTGCCCTCCCCACTCCATCTGGCTGCAGGTTGCCTTTGCCATTCAAAGTCAGGGTGCTTTTAGCTAGCGCCTAGCACACAAGGGCTAAATAAATTTTTGTGGAACACGATGAACTGAGGTCCTGAAGATGCCCACAATGCAGTCCTGCTCCCTCTCTTCCCCCGTTTTTAATAATCCTCAGATCTCATCCCAGCCAACTTCCCATTTTCCATCTTTGAATGGAAGGGATTTGTGACTCCCTCTCTGTCCCTGCTTGGCTTACACCCCAAGTGTCCTGACTAGGACTGGGTCAGGCAGTTAGGTGTTCTCTAGGGCAGGTTGGGTTTTTGAGAGAAAACGAGGAATCATCGAAGACATTTCAAGGAAAAAAATTGTGTGTGTGTGTGTGTGTGTGTGTGTGTGTGTGTGTGTGCGCGCGTGTGCTCACAGGTTGGAGGGAAGGAATATGAAATGATCCCCCTCAGTTCAATTCACTAGGCTAATGGGCCAATCACTAGCCATAAAAAGACGTAAACGAAATAGTCCCTGACCTCAAAGGAGCATATGCTGGAGTCGGTGAGGGGGAAGCGAGATGTGAATAATATATACACAGAGAAGTTGGTACAAAACGCAGCCCCTGCCCCAAAGTCCATTGGGATAGGACTCTCTCCTTGTTGGTGGAGATGAATGCCTGCCGGGCAGAGTTGGTGAGAAGAGCGAGTTTCCATTCTTAACCAGTCCTCCTTTGGGACTCTTCAGGGTCAGTCCCCTGCGGCATGGCCAAACTTGCACTCTTTTTCAAGTGTCCAGTCCCTTCGGGCACTCCTGGATTCTAGCCTCAAAAGATGGCGAGGCCAAGCCCAGACTCTGGAACAACAGGCCTGGAGTGCAGCTGGCAGCCTCCATGAGGTCCCCAGCCCCAGCTTGGCCCTCTGCAGATGTCAGGGAGCTTCCTCTTGGGTGAGCTCCATGACCCTCTCTCTCGGCTGACCTGAGTCACCTCCCTCCCAAAAGGAGAGCTCCTTCACTCTGTGTTGACTGCTATCTATTCTCGTACACATACCTTATCTGGTTTATGTTTGCTTACAACTTGGACAAAGGGGTTTCTTTGCTATTCTACCTGTGTTCATTGTGGCAAGCTCCTGCACTCAGAGTGTCCCACGTGAACTGGGGCTCTCAGGGTGGACAGGCCGGGGCCGCCCTGGGCCCTTGAGCCCTTAGACCACCTGCCTTCACTGGCCCCCTCCATGCCTGCCCAGAATTGTGAGAGGCAGCCCAGTCTGAGAAAACTTTCTAGAGGCAGGGCCAGCAGATGGACCTGGCACTAACGGACTGACGGTGTGCCCAAAGGCAAGTCCCATAACTTCTCTGCAGCAAGGGAAGAGGACAAAGCCCCTGAGAGGTCTCCCGGTTTTATTTTTTAAAAGGCACAAGTAGCTGCCTCTGCCCTCATGGTAATCACGGCACATTGGCCCAGGGGCATGCCTGGGCCTGAGCCCCCATCCCATCCCATCCCATAGTCTCCCAGCACCTTCCCTGAGGGGCAGGTGGGCAGGGGACAGTGGGATGGTGATCTTCCACAGTGTGTAGATGCCGCTTGCTAAGAGTGGGCAGAACAAGTTTGGCCCAAAGGAGAATGAACCCCTGTGGGCATCCCTTCCCTGCCCTTCCTGGAGGCCAGGGCCCTTCCCACCAACAGGACAGGGCTGGGGATGGGAATGTGCCCTCATGGCCGGGGGAAGCCCCTGCCACCCGACCTGTAGTGCTCAGAAACATTGCCCGGCTGGAATTGTGTGGGTCGAGACACGGAGAGCAGAGGGTCTGACCAGCTCCAGTTTGAAGTCCTAGATGACTAAAGTGATAGGCAGAGTTAGCATCAGGAGCTGGGAAAGGAAGCAGCCCACAGCCCTCAAATGCCCTGACTAAGTGGCAGCGGCAGGGAAAGAAGGTGAAACAGAGACCGTGGACCCTGCTCCCAAGTCAGGAATCGGGCCTCCTCTCCTTCCCCTCTTTTCGGGCTCCCTCCTGAGGGGGTTCCCAGGGTGCTGCTTACAGGGACTGAATGTGGGAGAGGCCAACGATGGAAAGCACCTTCCTCACTCTCCAGGAAGCACAGCCCCCAACCCACACTCCCTCCCCAGAGAACACCCCCTCCCCCTTAGCCTGGAGCCTCAGGGTGACTATGGCCACCCCAATGGCAGGCAGGGCACTCTACTCCTCTGCTGGCCAGAACAGGCCCAGTGGATTTACCAAATAGGAGTGGTCTAAGGGCTCTGTCCGCTGAGCACTGGCGTCTAAGGAGGTCCTGAGGTCCAGGCTGCTGAGAGCAGAAATGCCAGCTGATGGCACGGGGAGGTTGTCCCAGCCCATCAGGCAGTGCTGTTGGAGGGAGGGGGACCAGCAAAGGATTAAACAAGCTCCTTCCGGAAGGCCTATGCAGTCACTACCCTCTTGTACAGCTGGGTGCTGCGTGTCTCTCCTCCTCCCCCTCCTCCCTCCTCGACTCCGTAGTCCCGAGGCTCGGCTAAGCTTCATCTTCCTCCCCCAGCCCCAGTCTTGGGATGTGCACAAAGGTGAGGCTTCATGTGGGTTTGTGAATGAAGAGATGAATGAACAAGAGGGCAAGGAGGTGGGGCTGGACAGCAGGTCACTCACCCGGGGTAAAGCCATGGTATCTGAGGCATCGAAGCTTTTTCGTCGATGAATGGGGTATTGGTGGGGCGGCAGGAAGGTAGAGAAAGGGATACTCACTCTGTACAAAGGGAGAGAAGCAGGGCTTAGTCCAGGCCTTGCCCTGGAAGGTCAGCTGAAGTGAGAGAGCCAAAGGGGCCTCCCAACCAAGAAACCCAGAGGGGCCTGTTGGGATCAGCTGAGGGTCACGGCAAATCAAGCCCCAAACCGGCAGGCCCGTCAACCCCATTCTTCCATCCTAAGCCCTGGTCCCCTCTGAAGACACAGGCCTAACTAAGAGTACCACAGTGGGTGTACCAAGGGGGGGCAGCCAGACCCACCTTTGGGCCTGTCCATGCTACAGCTACAGGGGCCCTCCACCCCGGGAATGAGCTGTCTCAGGCACTCATTCAAAGGTCTCCAGTGGAATACTGAAGGGCCCCTTGCTGGGAACATGGGGGGGGGGGAGTTTCTGCCTAAATCCAGTTAAGCAAGAGGGCCTGAGGGCCTGAGGCCCCTTCCGGCTCAGAGACTTGAGGATTCTATGCCCTGATGCATCACCTTGGAGTCTTCATTCCCTCCTCTGTATAATAAAGGGGGCAGGGGCCGTGACCTGGATAATCTGGAAGGTCCCTTTTAGCTGTGACACCCTGGTCATTATGTATCCCAGAGCCTGGGCTTCACAAACAACCTCCTGCCCACTTGGCTAAAGGGTCCACACTGGGCAACAAGGAAAGACGTTGCCCCTCCCCTCCCTCTGCCCTCCAGACACCTGACTTGGGCAGGGTGATCCAGAGTCTCAGGGCTGCTCTGGCCGCGGGAGGCCTTGCACACAGGGCAGGTAGCTAGCGGATGCAGGGGAACCGTGAACAGACGCTGGTTGACGCGGTAACAATGTAAACCTGAAAGGGAATATTCACAATGGTCGCGGTGGCCCCCTGGCCCAGGCCTCACCCCCAGTACTCTGCTCCTCTGCCCAGGGCATGGACTGACCTTCAGATGCCCAACGTGGCAGGGCCCATCCCCCTTCCCGCCCACTGGCCGGGAGACCTCGCACTCATGCCTGTTTTAACGCTCTGGCCCTTCCTCACCCCACTCGACTGGCACAAAGACCCTGGTGGCCCACCCTCATTCCCATCCCTTCCTCCTTTCACACATGACTTGGAAGCCACCTTCTCCAACTCATGTCATCCCTGAATGCTGATAATGTCTCCTAAGTGCCTACACTGGGGATACAAAGAAACAAAGCAGTCCCTCTCCTCAAGGAGCTTATAGTCTACGGTATAATTGGGGTGGTGGGGGCAGCACGTATGAGGCAAGAACGTTGTGTCTGGCCTGGGATCCAAGAACATAGGTCTGAATCCTGACAATGACATTAACTGCCTGTGTGACCTGGGACAAGTCCCTGAACCCACCTGGGCCTCAGTTTCCTCATCTGTCAAATGAGTCTGGCTATGATGACCTTTGAGGCCCCTTCTAGCTCTAGAGCTCCAAGATGATGCCCCTAAATCACTTAAATCTCTAGAATGGGGGGGGAGGTGTCAGAATAAATGACCTCGGGGGTCTCTTTTAGATCTACGTCTAGGATTCTCCAAGCTGTTTTTTTTCTAGGCCTCAGTTTCCTCATCTGTAAAACAAAGGGATTAGAGTAAAGAGCCTCAGAGCTGGCTTCCAGCTCTAGATCTAGGGTTCTGTGATCCCTCAGAAATACAAAATACGTACACCAAAGAAACACACGGGAATTTGGGGGGAGGGGACACTAACAACTGGGGAAACCAGGAGAGGCTTCTTGGAGGAGGGGGCACCTGGGTTCAGTTCTGAAGGGAACACAGGGGGTGAAGGCGAGAAAGCATTCCAGGCAAGGCGGGAAGCACAGCCTGTGCAAGTGTTTGGAGATGGGAAATGGCGAGGAAGACAGTTTGGCTCAAAAGCAGAGCTAGACTGGGGATGTATGGTGGCAGCAGAGCGCTAAAGGGGGGTGGAGGCACACAGCAGGCGGCAAGGTGCTGGGGGGGTGGGGGCACGCAGCAGGCGGCAGGGCGCTAGAGGGGGGTGGGGGCACACAGCAGGTGGCAGGGTGCTAGAGGGGGATGGGGGCACGCAGCAGGGCGCTAGAGGGGGGTAGGGGCATACAGCAGGCAGCAGGGCGCTGGTGGGGGCATGCAGCAGGCGGCAGGGCACTAGAGGGGGGGGGGCACGCAGCAAGCAGCAGGGCGCTAGACCAGGAGTACACAGTAGGCAGCCTGGGAGGATCGGCAGATCCAACCAGAGAGGGAATGTTGTATACCACCCTGTAGGGAAGGCTGGCCTTTCCCAGACACGTGAACGTGGCACCTCCTGCCTCTGCTTTCCCCCAGCTCTCTGCTGGGCTCTCTTTCAGCCCTCATCTACTTCCCTGGTGTCATGTGTGTTCACATGCTACACCCCTATTAGACCACAGGCTTCCAGAGGGCAGGCCATTTCCTCACTGTGTCCCCAGAGGGGAGCAGTGTCTCCAACAGACACAGAATAGTGCAGGGGCCCATGACAGCTAACGTGGCTCCACTGAATCTCTAAGCCTCTTGCCCTGGGCATCTGGGGGGCACCCTTTTTGGACCTGGGGCTCTGAGACAGGAAGGCAAGAGAAGAACATCCCATGGCCCGGGGTTCGGGGAGGGGAGGGGGTGACTTACACTGATGGGAATCCGGGGTTTGCTTGTTTCTAGTAGAAGAGGGCAAGTCCAGAGAATCCAGCCTGTGGGCAGGGAGATAGGGCAAAAGAGGGGAAGAGGAGGTGAGAAAGACTAGGTGTCCCCCTCCTCGGGGTTCTCGTGCTGCCCCCAACCACAGCCCATCCTCCCATCCTGTCTGCTCACTCTGGGTATCTGGAAATACATTCTTCCTTATTAGCCTCCCGAAAATCTTGAAGATCAGAGAAGTAGTTTTCAGATTTATGGGTGACAGGAGATGCCGTGTCCAGCAACCCTGGAGTGGGAGAGGAGAGACAGGGAGGGACAGTGCGGGCCACAAGGTGAGACCGAGGGCCCGGTGCTGGGCCAAGGGCACTCTGAGCTGGCAGTGAGAGGCAGAGGGCACAGACCTGCAGGTTCAAACCCTGGCTCAACAGTTCACTGTCAGAATAACCCCAGACACCATCCTCAGCATCTCTGGGCCTCAGTTTTCCCACCGCTTTAGGGAGAGCTCAGATGCAATGGTCCCTAAGCTCACCCTCCCTGCTGTCCATGCTCACAGAAGCCTCTACAGCCAAGCTCTGCAGCTGGGAGATGGCCAGCCATTCTCAGGCCTTGAAGGCAGCTACTGAGGGAGAAAGGCACGTTTCCTTCACAGTGGCAGGGAACATTTGGCATCTGCACAGCAAGCATGGCCTGGAGCTGGAAGACCTGAGTGCTAATCCTGCCTGTGCTGCATTGGGGAAGTTACTTCCCCCATGTGGGCCTGGGCTAGACAATCTCCAAGGGGTCCCTTCCACTCTACGATCCATGATATCCTATTTCCCCTTTTCTTTTTTTTTGTGAGGCAATTGGTGTTAAGTGACTTGCCCAGGGTCACACAGCTAGTAAGGCCAGATTTGAACTCAGGTCCTTCTGACTCCACGACCAATGCTCTATCCACTGTGCCACCTAGCTGCCACTACTTCCCCTTTTCTACTAACTTTAAACAAGTCACTGTGTCTGTCACACATTGGTAAACAGAGCTGAATGCTTGCTGAGCGAATGAAAACTCGCCGAGGGCAGGGACGTGTCACTTTACTCTTGTATCCCTGTGTTGGTACCTGGCATACAGCAGGTGCTTAATAAATGCTTGCACTGAAAAGGAAGTGAGGGGCTTAGAATAAAACACTGGAGCCATGGGACTAAGTGTTGCAGGGGGTGGGGAACCTCCAGCCTAGAGGCCACATGTGCCTTCTAGGTCCTTAAGTGTGGCCTTTCATGTGGCCTCAAGGCCGCAGGTTCCTCACCTCTGTAGTTAGGAGCTTCTGTTCACGAGACCTTTAGAAAAGTATAGCCATACTGACTAGGAAATTACTCCCTTTCCCAAACTCTCCGTTCCAGCCAAAGAGGCCGACTTCTGTTCCCCAACACGACACTCTGTCCCCCATCTGTGTGCCTTTGCCAGGCTGTCCCCCTGCCTGGAACGCTCTCCCTCCTCTCTTCAGCCTTGAAGAATCCCCAGCTCCCTCAGGACGTAGCTCAGGCAGGTGCCACCTCTTCCATAAGACCTTTCCCACCCCTCAGCGCTAAATCTGGGCCTCGTCACCGCCACGCCCACTGCCCATCTCCCATCCCTGCCCTCGGCCTGAACTCAATTAGGAACACTCTTGCCCTTCTTAAAATCACTGTCTTTTCATGGGCACTTTTGTTTACATAATGACTTTATCTATATTCACGGATTGGAGAGTGTAACCCAGCAGAATGTAAGCTTCTGATGGCAGTGACTGCTTCATTTTTGTCTTTGGATTCCTAGCCCTCACCATAGCACCTGGCACACAACGAGGCGCTTAATAAATGCTTGGGATGGAGTGGAAGGAAGTTGTGCCCAGGCCCCATTCCACCCAAGGACCTGTCCAGGACCTTCCCCTGCCCGCTGCTCTCTTCCTAGTATGTCTGTAATGTGGCTTGGGCCTAATTTCATATCCAGTCCAAAGCTGCTCCAAAAAAAGTGCGTGCGTGTGTGTGTGTGTGTGTGTATGTGACAGCTCACCTGCAATCACATCATAACCTAAATAAGGCTTCATACGCCAGCTCTCATCAAGAAAACTCGCTGTTGGAGCCAGTAGGGCAAGTGTCCACCAGGTGGGGTCGGCAAGGTGGAGGGCCTGAGCTGCAGGCTGATGGATTGAGAACCAAGCCCGGGAGGTACCTGAGAGGACAGGGCCACCAGTCACCTCCTGCCTTATGGCAGGAAACTGCGTTTCCCTGCTAGAATACAAGCACCCAGCGGGCAGGGACCATGGCTCATCCAGATGTGCAGGACGTCCAAGGCCTGGCACAGAATGAGCACTGCACAAACGTTCACGGGGAGATATACCCTCTGGGTTATCACCCCAAGTACGAACAGGCCACAGGACTGTGCAGCCGGTATCTCTCCCTGGACAGACAAAGGGCAGGCCGGGGAGGTCCTGGATGCCAGAGGAGCCCAAGCTAATTCTGATGGCTGCCAGAGAATGCCAGAGGCTTTCAGGATGGCCTTGTCCACTTCCTGCGGTCTTCCAAATGGCCGACCAGGGCCCACATGTGCATGTGCTGTGAGGATAAGGGAGGCTCGAGCAGCTTGGGAAGGTGTGCCCTGGGTCTGGATGTGCACGGGGATGGGAGTGAGGAGGGGACAGGGGAAGAGCCTGAGGGAAGGAACAGAACCGGCCTCCTCCTCTATCAGGGCCCAGAACTGATGGTGGCTGCTATCTGGCCCACCTCCCATTTCTCTTACCTCGAAGTTCTGCCACTGCTGAGTGGTCAGGATGGACCTTGGGCCCCCCGGGCTTTCTGCTTCATGGAAGGGACTCTGGTCCCCAAGGATCAGGGGATCAATCGTGGGTTCCAAATCCAAGGCCTCGGGGGAAGATGGCAAGCTTGCTGAACTGGGTCTGGAATTGGGCCTCTGGTAGTCCTTGGGTTCCTGACCCTGGGGACGGCTGGACGGAGGGGACTTGGGGGAAGACACACTCTGCGAAGTCTCCCTGTCATGCAGGCTGCTCTGGGGGGCTGGCTCTTGGCTGCCACTTTTCTGCTCTTGTTCTGAGGCTTCTTTGTCCCCAGTGGCTGCCCTAGAGGCTGGACGGGGGGCCAATTGGCTGCCGTGTTCAGTGGACCCCCTGGTGTCTTCATCTTGGCTGCACTGGGCCTCTGGTGACTGGAGGCTGCTCCTCTAGCAGAGAAGGGAATTCCACTCCAGTCTCCATGCTCCCCCCGCCCATTTCTCTCACCGCCTTTCTCCCCAGTAGGACCCCAGCCCCCAAAGTGGTCAAGGAGCCCGTTCCAGACCAGGCACTGGGACAACTCCCGTCATAAGCACCTACCTCCTCCTTTTTGAGCTTTGGGAACATCTGGGCTGCCCCCTTGGCCCAGGCCACAGACTTCCTGATCTCCTCCTGTCCCACCCGAAGCTGCCGGAGAAGTTCTAGGTTCATTTCCCGAAGCTGGGTCAAGTCCTCAGACTCTGGCATCTCGAACGTGCTGTCCGGAGTTTCTGCAAGAGAAGCGAGGGGGTTGGAGTATGGTCTACCCCTGGGAGGAAGGCAGAAGAGCCGGTTGAAGGCTTGGGTAGGACTCTACCACTAACACATCAAAACGCTCTGGTCAGTGCTCTGGGGCCCTTCCATCCACTCTGGTCACCTCCATACAACCAAGGCAGCAGAGGATGACTATGGTCCCTAAGTGGGGAATTACTATTAACCAAGGCCCTTCCATTATGCACACTGCAGGATTATTAGTGTTAATATGATTATCTACTACGAGAGAAGGCTGCCAGGGATGTGAAATAGCCAAACCCCTCATTTTACAAATGAGGAAACTGAAGTGCAGAGATGTCTAAATGACTGCCCCAAGGACACATGAGTTTAGGTGGAAGAGGCAGAATTTGAACCTGGGTCCTCTGACTCCAAATTATGTTCTTTCTTCTTCACCACACTATACAAATTACAAGTTAATTATTGTCACAACAACAATGATAAAGTGCCCATGACCAGGCAGGATGCTCTGGGAAAATACATGATCACTTATCTCTTTCTAACCCTCCTCCCCGCACCAGCTTGACCTCCCGTTTCTAGCACTCAGACCACCACCCCCAGAGGGAAGGATCATTTTAACCCATTTTATAGGACCAGAAGATTTAGAGCCCCACACCCCCCAACACTCGTGGGTTCTGTCAATTACTCCCTGAGTGGCCTTCTGGTCCAAGGGGCTACTTTAGCTCTCTGGGCCTCAGTTTCCTCATTTGGAAAATGGCAGGAGGGGTGAGCTAGATAGTCGTCATATCCAGACCTGGGATCCCCCAGCCCTTTGAGGGGTCCTCTTCCCCCTCCCCCTCCCCACTCGTGGGGGGTGGGGTGGGTGGGTGTCAGACCAACCCTGCAGCAGAGGGCCCTTTGAGGCCCCGATTACTAGGCTGACCAGCGGTTTCAGCCTCGTGGGTGGGAGGTTGGGGGGGCCCCCTTTCCTCCTCTGCTCCCACGGCTGGCCTGGCGTGGGGAGGTCCGGCTCCCGGGCCAACTCTGCTAGACCTTGGGTGGGTTGGGGTTTTTTTTAAGCAAGCCTCAGTTTCCTCGTCTGTAAAATGGAGCCCTCGGCCAACCGCAGCGCTCAGACGCGCGGGCCGGATTCACCCAGAAGCCAAGAGGAGGGAGGGGCCGGTGGAGGACCCCCACGCCCGGCGACGGCGGGCGCACGTGGGCCGGGGCGCGAGCCACTAACCGACCCGCGGGGGAATGGTATAGCCCCGGAAGTCACACACTTACAGGCCCCAAGACCGCCAGCCCTTGCCGGCCCCAGACAAGCCCATCCCCGCCCCCCTCCGACCGCCCGACCCCGGACAAAGGAGGGCAGCCGCCAGCTCCAGGACAGGACGCCTGGGGGCGGGGCAGGGGCGGGGCAAAGCCTCGACGGCTCATTGGCCGGGCGGAAAGGGGCGGTGCTTCCTACAGCGGGGGCGGGGCACAGCAAACCACACCCGCGGAAACTGCGCGGGACGGTTCGGAGGCGGAAGTGGAGAGTGCGGCCTCGCGCCGCCCCACCTCCGGGGCTAGGGGGAGGGCAGGAGTCGCGCCCTAGGAAGACCAGCCAGGGCCGACTCCCGCAGCTGGAGAAACTGAGGCCCAGGGAGGGGGACAAGAAGCATGTAACTCGCCGCGAAACCAGGCCTCATTCCCCCCCACACACACACACAGACCCCCTCCCCGCTCAGCCCACAGCTCTTTTCACGCTGGGCAGCCCCCTACCAAGCGTCCTCGGCTAGACTGCAGGCGCCTGGAGGGCAGGGACCACGTGCTCTATGCTCGCTGCAAACGGCTCCTTCCGGCACACAGTAGGCCTCAGTTAACTAATCCCGGGGGGCGAATGAGCGCACAGTCGATGTCACGTGACTCCGAAGCCCCTCCTCGGCTCCTAGTTCCTGCCCACTCTAGGGCTGGCGTGGAAACCCCTGACAACCCGACAACCCGAGGCGGTCTCGGGCACATTATCCACAAGCCCCTGCAGCGGCAGACCCCCTGCGGCCTGCACGGGCATGGGGAGGAGGGGCCGGCGCGCCCCTACCCCCACCCCCGTGGGCAGGGTGCCCTCCATGGACCCAAGCGTCAGCGACTTTTAAAGTTCTAAGCCTTAGATAAGGAGCGACGGCGCGAGACGTGTCACCGTCCGGGCAGAGATGGCACCAGGCTGGCCGGCTGGGCAGCCTCGCCCTCCCACCCCATGCAGCACCGGGCTTTATTTCCTGCTCGAGGAAAGATTGCACCTGCATGTGCATTCGTGCCACATTGGTGCCCCCCGCCCCCCGTGACCACCCTGCAGTCCTCTCCCTTATACATGCATGTGCACACATACACATAACCCACAATATATGTATGTGTGCATGTGTATGGGCAGCTAGGTGGGGCAATGAACAGAGCACCGGATCTGAAGCCACAAAGTTCAAATCTGGCCTCAAACACTTAGCTCACTTCATCCTGTTTGCCTCAGTTTCCTCATCTGTAAAATGAGCTGGAAAAGGAAATGGTAAGCCACGCTGGTATCTTTGCCAAGAAAACTCCAAATGGGGTCAGGAAGAGCCAGACATAACCAAAATGTGCCTGTGTGTACACATGCATGTACCTAACACACACACATATATGCACAATATATGCACATGTGTAGGTACATGTATGTATGTGTAGATACATGATGTTGCATATATGTATGTATATGTGTATGTTGTACATGCATACAATATACTGTATTGAATTGTGTGCATGTATATTACATGCACATGTACACATATATAGTTGCACATGCATATGCATAGTCTATACATATATACACATAAACATTACACATACATACATATGTATAGTACACACACACACACACATATATAGGCATCAAAGGGGCACATTGGCTAGAGCACTGGCCCTTAAATCAGGAAGACCTGAGTTCAAATCCAACCTCAGACTCTTACTAGCTATGTGGCATTGGGCAAGTCACTTAACCTGTCTACCTCGGTTTCTTCAACTGTAAAATGGCAGTAATAATAGCCCCTACCTCCTAGGTTATTTTGATGATCAAAGAAGATAATATTTGTAAAGAACAGTGCCTGCCACAGACATACTATATGTACGTCAGCTATGATGATGATGATGATGCAAGTTGGGCAACATGGCTACTGCTGACCACAACTGATGGTGAGGGTGCATCATTCAGCACCCCCACTTCCGAGGTGAAGGGTGTGTCCAAAATCAGGGAGGCAACTGTGGTTAGTGAGTGAATGGAGTGAGGGAGACCTGCCTGGGTTCACATCTGGCCTTTAACACTGTGACCCGGGGCAAAAAAAAATGTCTCAGCCTCAGTCGCCTCATCTGTAACAATGAAGGCGGTAACAGTACCTACAGACCTCACAGGGATATTGCAAGGGTCCTGTGACATCATGACTCTGAATGGCTTTGTCAAATCCAGAAGCTCCCTGTAAATACGAGATGCTCAGTTACATTCAATAAATGTTCGCTTATTAAGCACCCGCTTTGTGCGCGGTCCTGGGCTCCAGGCTCAGGACACAAACAGTTCCTGCCACTGGGAGGCTTGCATCCACTCCACGGTGATGGCTGGCACATGACTTAGCAGTCCCTTGAACTGACCTGAAAACAAAATTGAGTTACTTAAGGTCTAGAGTTCTACACTTACAAAAGTGAAAAATTCCGAGGTGCTGCGTATACCTGCAACTAGCATGAATTCCTCATACAAGATCTTAGGAAGAGGGAAGGTCCTATGTTAATCATCAATTACGTGGTAGTGAACAGTATAACATATTGATGGGTACTCGGGCCCCAGCCCTAAGATCATGTCTTGGGAAGCCTCCCAATTTCTCAGTAGGTCCCTTGTTCTGTGAGAAAATTTTCTCTTGCTGCAGAACACATTCTCTTATCAGAACAGACAGAGGGGTGCCTGGCCCAAAGATTTTTGTCCTTGGTGGGCCCAAGGGCTCCCCCTCGAGCCAGATCCCCAAGCCATGCCTCTGACAAGGCCCTGTCTGGTATATGCCCTACACTTTCCCATCCATAGCTCCCAAAGGCACCTGGACCCTTAGATTGCCTAATTCCCTGGCATTCCTTTCCCATGCTCCTTTTCCACATAAGCCCCAGCAACATCCTACTTCTCTCGAAGGTTCCATAAGGACCCTTACCCGCTTTTTCTAAAGCGTTACAGTAGTAAACTTTTTGCCACTTGACTAAGAGAAGGCTTGAGTGTGTGAATTCATTCCAGGCAACTCTGCCTTGGCATTCTCTGGGTCCCAGCACCCCCAAACCTTGTCAATATTAATAATATTATTGCATCTGATCTGCGTTCTATTGCTTTAAATGTTATCTTCATTCATATTATTATAGTCAGGCAGCTAGGAGGTGCAGGGAATAGAGATCCCTGGCCAGTGGTGAGGAACCCACAGCCTCAAGGCTACATGTGGCCCTCTAGGTCCTCAAGTGTGGCCCTTTGACTCAATCCAAACTCCACAGAACAAACTTGTTTGGATTCAGTCAAAGGGCCGCACTTGAGGACCTAGAGGGCCACATGTGGCCTGGAGGCCACAGGTTCCCCATCCCTGCCTGGGCCTCATTAGGAAGAGCTGAGTTCAAATACAGCCTCTTTTACTTTTTAGCTATCTGACCCAGAGCAGATCACTTAACCTCTGTCTCAGTTTCCTTATCTAGGAAAAAGGGAATACAATTTTTGTTGTGATGATCAAATGAGATATTAGCAAAGTGTTTTCCAACCCCAAAGTGCTGTCATTATTAGTTGGGTATACTGTTCTGGTTCTACCCTTAATCTTCATGAGTTCATACATACAGTTCCTATATTTTTCTTAATTCCTCATATACCTCATTCCTTATGGCATACTAATCTTTCCTATCTACATGAACCTTACTTTGCTTACTCCTCCATCAGCATCTTGGTTTCGGATTTTTATGTTAACTACAAAAAGTACCACAGTGAATGTTTTGGCACATATGGGACCTTTCTGTCTTTGACCTTCTTGGGGTATGTGCCTAGTAGGAGATTGCTGGGTCATGGTAGCCACTCTGCTGACACAATTCCAAGTTGGTTTCCAGAATGCTTGGACAATTCACAGCTCCACTCACAGTATATGCATAGTGTATCTATCTTCCCAAAGCCCCTCCAACATAGACAATTTCTTTGATCATTTTGGCCTATTTGACTCCTCAGTTGTTTTTATTTGTCACCTATCAATTAGCAGTGACTTGGAGCAATTGTTGAAGTTCTACTTCTTTTGAACTGTTTATACCCTTCAACTACTTATCTACTATATTCTAGTTTCATCTCTAGTCTTATAAATGAGTCAATTTCCTAAATGTCATAAATATCAGACTTTTATCAGAGATGCTTAAATCTAAGATTTTCCCTCCACCAATTCCTAACATCTCTTCTTATTCTAGTTCAAGAGTTCTTAGTCATTCTATACTATGGACTCCTATACCAACATGGTGAATGAAGCCTTTAGACTCTTCAGAATGGTTTTAAGTACATAAAATAAAATACACAGCATTATAAAGGACACTAATGTTGGAAAAGTTATCAAGATTAAAAAAAAGTTCATGGACCCCAAGTGAAGGAATCCTGTTCTAGGGATATCCATTGATATCATTTATGCAAATGCTTTAAAATATTTAAAATATTGTTTAGTTTATTTGTTGTGATCAATTCTCCACGGAGTCCTACTCCAGTGTGCCATCTTGGCATGGAGGTGATCCCAGGTTCTTAAAGATCAAACCATTATGGATTCAATCCCTGGCAAGTTCTACTGGGCTGGAAAGTATCTGAATGTGATCTTAGCCACAGGTTGTCTGCTTTCTGAAGACCAGCCAGTCAGTAAGCATTTATTAACTGCTTACTATGAGCCAGGCACTGTGCTAAGCACTGAGGATACAAAAAGAGGCAAAAAGTCTCTCTGCCCTCAAAGGGCTCACAGTCTAATGGGGGAGACAAGAAGCAAACAAAAAATATATACAAACAAGCTATAGACAGGATAAATAGGAAATAATTAAAAGAGGGAAGGGAATTAAAATTGAGAGGGGTTGGGAAAGGCTTTCTTTAGCTGGGATTTGAGTTGGGACTTGAAAGAAGCCAGGGAAGCCAGGAGGCAGGGACGAGTGTTGGAGGCATAGGGCATACCTAGAGAAAATGCCCAGAGCCAACAGATGGAGGGAGGGTCTTATTCACAGAACAGCCTGGAGAGGCCATTGTCACTACATCAAGAAGCACCTGTTGGGGAGTAAGGTATAAGAAAACTGCAAAGGGAGGAAGGGCTTTCAGGGCCAAACAGAGGTGATCTTGGAGGTGCTAAGGAGCCACTGGAGTTTATCTGGGAAGGTGGGGCAGGTGACAAGGTCAAATCTGCATTTTAGGAAAATCACTTTAGTGGCTGACGGGAGGATGGATTGGAGGGGGGAAGACCAAAGGCCGGCAGACCCACCAGTAGGCTGTGGCTACAGTCTAGGCTTGAGGAAGTGAGCAATGTCAGAAGAGAGAAGGGGGCACATTCGAGGTGAAAATGACAAACCTCAGCAACAGATTGGATTTGGGAGGTGGGAGGGGGCAGACAGTGGGGAATCCAGGATGACTCCTTAGATTGTGAGTCTGTGAGATTGGGAAGATGGTGTTCCCTTCTACACTAACAGGCCGGGATGATTTAAGGGGAAGGAAAATGAGTTCGGTTTTAGATGTGTTAAATTTGAGATGTCTACTGGATATTCAGTTTGAGGTGTTTGAAAAGCAGTTGAATATGCAAGACTGGAGGACAGCAGAAAGTTTGGGGCAGGAAAGATAGATTTGAGAATCATCAGCATAGAAATGGTCATTAAATCCATGGTAGCTGATGAGATCATCCAAGTGGAGTAGTATAGAGGGAGATGAGAAGGCCCAGGACAGAGCTCTTTGAGAAACGTACAGGTAGAGGGCATGATCTGGAGGATCCAGCAAAGGAGACACAGAAGGAGAGTTCAAATGGGTAGAAGGAGAACCAGGAGGGAGGGGTGTCCCAGAAATGTGGAAAGAAGAAAGTATCGAAGAGAAGAAGGTGGTGAACAGTGTCAAAGGCTCCAGAGAAGTGGAGGAGAATGAGGATTGAGAAAAGGCCACTGGATTTGAGCATTACGAGATCATTGGCAACTTTGAAGAGAGCCATTTTGGTGAAGTTTGGAAGTCCAATTATAAAGAGAGTAAGAGGAGAGGAAGTGGAGGCACCTATTGTGGATGGCCTTTTTGAGAAATAGGACAGTAGTGAGCAAGGATGGTATTAAGGGTTTTCAACATGTGCATGTTTGCAGGCGATAGAGGAGCTGGTAGACATGGAGAAATTGAAAATAAGTAATAAGAGTAGGGATGACAGAGGGCAGTCTGTTACAGGAGATGGGATAGAATGAGATTGCTTGTGCAGGTAGAGGGGCTTGTCTTGGTAAGGACTAAGGCCACTTCTTTGTGTGAGGCAAGTGGAAGACATAGGGGCAGAAGGCATTTGAGAGATAAAAGATGAGGAACACTGAAGAGAGAACTTACATAGAATGGCCTCAATTTCATCTTTTTCTTTAACTTAATGTTTTTATTTATCATCTCTGATCTTTTCAACAGGAATCTTTGGAAGTTCTGTATTTCATTAAAAGTCAATTTTTCCCCTTGTGGCATTAAGGTTTTTTGTTTGTTTTAGGTTATACATGTACAATTAAGTAAAACATTTCCATACTAGTCATTTTGTAAAAGACGACTCAAATAAAAAAATAAAAGAAAGCAAAAAATAGCAAGCTTCAGTCTGTATGCAATCAATGTCAGTTCTTTCTCTGGAGGGCAACAGTACTCTTCCCTTGGGATTGTCTTGGATCATGGAATTGCTGAGAAGAGCCAAGTCGTTCACAGTTCTTCATTGAACAATACTGCTGTTACTATGTACAATGTTCTGGTTCTTTTCTCTTCCCTATGCATCAGTTCATGTAAATCTTTCCAGGTTTTTCTGAAATCATCTGCTTGTTATTTCTTATAGCGCAATAATATTCCAGGCACTTCTGCGAGCCAAGATGGCGGAGTAAGAGGTGAGTCTCTCTCAACCTCCCTTATTAACCCCTTAAAGCCTAGAAAATATCACCCCAGGAAAAACTCTGGAACAGCTGAACCAGAAGAAAGATGGGGTGCAGCAATCCAGTAGCTCAGGTAGCTTGACGGATTAACAGGAAAGGCCCCTCTTACCTTGAGGGAAGGAGAGCAGTAAAGAATAGGAGGCATACCAGCAAGTTAGTGGGAAGCCCCCACCTCAGCACACCAGGAGGAAACACTGAAGCCCGGGTGGTGGAGCAGGCAAACACCAACACCAGGACCCCTGAGTGCCTCACTGAGGGTGGGGGAACTGGTGGAAACCAGCTTGGAAAACCACCAGGTTCCAGAGCATTCTACAGCAACTAGCTCTCCCAGTGCCTCAGCAAAAGTAAGGGAAGCAGCACTCCAAGGCCCCAAGTGGATAAACACTCTACAATATCCATCTGAAAGGAGCTGAAGAAAGTGAACAGAAGGAAAGGCCCCAGGCAGCAGGAAACCTCCAGGAGCCATACTACCCAATCCTACCCCTAGAGTTCCACTGTTGCTGATTCCAGCCCAACACCAGGTAAGCTGCCAGAACCCTACAGCCTCCAACTGCTAACATTGGAGGCCCCAGCACACAAAGCCAGCAACCAGGCCCTAGGCTCCCAACACAAGAAGCTTGGGTCAGTGACCTCTGCTCCCCAGTAGGAGAGCTCAGTCTCTTCAAAGGCCAGGAAATAAGCAAACACCATGAACAAAAAGAAATGTACAATAGATTCTTATTATGGGAAGAGTGAAGATCAAGGCAGAAATTCTGAAGAGGACAACATTGTCAACAAACCCACATCTGGAACTTCCAAAGGGAATATGAACTGGTCCGAAGCCCAAAAAGCCTTCTTAGAAGAGCTCAAGAAGGATTTTGAAAGTCAAATGAGAGAGGTAGAAGAAAAAATGGGAAAAGAAATGAGAGGTATGCAAGAGAGAGTCAATAGCTTGGAAAAGGAAGGACAAAAATTAACTGTACAGAAAACAAGTCCTTAAAAATACAATTGGCCAACTGGAAAAAAAGTACATTTGAAGAAAACAAGTCCCTAAAAAATACAATGGGCCAATTGGAAAAAAAGTACACTGAAGAAAACAAGTCCCTAAAAAATACAATTGGCCAAATGGGGAAAGAGGTACAAAATCTAATAGAAGAAAACAATTTGTTAGAAATTAGAATTGGGCAAATGGAAGCTAATGATTCTATGAGACATCAATAATCAAACAAAAACAAAAGAATGAAAAAATAGATGAAAATGTAAAATACCTCATTGGTAAAACAACTAACCTGGAAAATCGATTCAGGAGAGACAACTTAAAAATTATTGGTCTACCTGAAAATCATAAAAAGAGCCTGGACAGTATCTTTCAGGAAATCATAAAGGAAAACTGCCCTGAGATCCTAGAACCAGAGGGTAAAATAGCCATAGAAAGAATCCATCGAACACCTCCTGAAAGAGATCCCAAATTGAAAACACCAAAGAATATGGCAGCCAAATTCCAAAATTACCAGGTCAAAGAGAAAATACTGCAAGCAGCCAGAAAGAAACAATTTAAATATCATGGAACCACAGTCAGGCTTACACAAGACCTTGCAGCTTCTACATTAAAAGAACACAGAGCATGGAATATGATATTCCATAAGGCAAAGGAGCTTGGATTACAACCAAGTATCAACTACCCAGCAAAAATGAGCATAATCTTTCAGGGGAGGAGATGGATATTCAACAAAATAGAGGACTTCCATACCTTCCTGATAAAAAGACCAGAGCTCAACAGAAAATTTGATCTTCAAATACAAGACTAAAGAGAGACATAAAAAGGTAAAAGGGACAGAAAGAAACAACATGTTATTAATACGGGCAAACTGTTTACATCCCTACAAGGGAGGGATGACACTTGTAACTCTTGAGAACTGTATTGTTATTACACCATATTAAAGGGGTATACATAAAGGGGGTGGGTATAAATTGACTTTGATGTAATGATAAAAAAAAATCTAATCAAGTGGGTTAAATGGATCCAAGTAAGTGGATTAATCTGATCTAACTAAGAAAATGTACTGAGAGAAGGAAAGGAGGAGGCAGACAAGGGTAAATTACATCACAGGAAAAGGCACAAAAACCTATTTCAGCAGAGAGAAAGAAGGGAGGGAGATGAGCATTGTTTGAACCTTACTGTCATCAGATTTGGCTCAAGAAGGGAATAACATAATCAGTTAGGTATAGAAATCTAACATGCCCTATAGGCATTAGGAGGGAAAAGGTGAAAGAAAAGGGAGTGGGAATAGAAAGGAAAGAAGAAGTAGTAAAGGTAAAGGAAAAGAAAAGAGAGGGGGCTAATAGAAGGGAGGTGGAACTGAGGGAGGTAGTGGTCAAAAGCAAAACACTAGTGAGGAAGGAAAAGGAGAAAAGAGAAAGAAAAGCATAAACGGGGGGGAAAAGGATGGAGAGAAAGACACATAGTAATCATAACTGTGAATGTGATATATGAATGTAATGGAATACTATTGTGTATAAAAAATGAACAGACAGACTTCAGAAAAACCTGGAAACACTTGTATGGACTGATGCTGAGTGAAGTGAGCAGAACCAGGAGAATGTTGTACACAGTAACAGCCACGTTGTACGATGACTAATGCTGATAGATAGATTTAACCCTTCTCAGCAGTACAAGGGTCTAAGATATCTCCAAAGGCCTCATGATGGAAAATGCTATCCACATCCAAAGAAAGAACTATGGAGTTTGAATGCAGATCGAATGCTATTTTTTTTTCTTCTGTTTCATTTTGTTTCCTCTTTCTGATGGTTCCTCCTATTGGTTCTAATTCTTACTTGTAACATCACTAATGTGAAAATATGTTTAATAGGAATGTATATGTATAGCCTGTATCAGATTGTGCACCATCTTGGAGAGGGAGGTAGGGAGGGAGGAGGAGAAAATTTAAAACTCAAAAGCTTATGGAAATGATTGTTGACAAATCAAAATAAATTAATAAAAAAAAACCCAATGATATTCCATTACAATCACATACCACAGCTTGTTCTGCCATTCTCCAACTGATGGATGTCCCTTCAATATCCAATTCTTGACCACCACAAAAAGAACTGCTATAAATATTTTTGTATAAATAGGTCTCCCCCCACCCCTTTTTTTTTTATGTCTTTGAGATATAGACCTAGCAGTGGTATTGCTGGATCAAAGAGTATGCTCAGTTTTATAACCCTTTGGGCATAGTTCCAAATTGCTCTCCAGAATGGTTGGATTAGTTCACAACTCCACCAACATGCATGCATATGTATTCCCACAATGATAACATTTTCCTATTTTGTCATATTGGCCAATCTGATAGGTGTGAAGTAGTACCTCAGAGTTGTTTTAATTTGTATTTCTCTAATCAATAGTGATTTAGAGCATTTTTTCATATGACTATGGATAGCTTTGATTTCTTCATCTGAAAACTGCCTGTTCATATCCTTTGACCATATATCAATTGGGGAATGACTTGTATTCTTATAATTTGACTCAGTTCTCTATATAGTAGAGAAAGGAGGCCTTTATCAGAGATACTTGTTGCAAAAAAAATTTTCCCCATTTTTCTGTTTTCCTTATAATTTTTGTTGCATTGGTCTTGTTTGTGCAAAAACTTTTTAATTTTATATAATCAAAATTATCTATTTTACATTTTGTAATGTTCTCTATATCTTCTTGGGTTCTAAATTTTTATATCAGCCTTGCATTCCTGGTATAAATCACACCTGGTCATAGTGTATGAACGTTGTGATATATTGTTATCTCTTTGCTAGTATTTTATTTAAACTTTTGCATTAGGGAAATTGGTCTATAATTTTCTTCTTTTGTTTTGGCTCTTCCTGGTCAGTACCACATTGGTGTTGTTAAAGGAACTTGGTGGTACTCCTTCACTTATTTTTTTTTTTTCAAATAGTTCTTCAGCATTGGGATTAATTGCTCTTTAAATGTCTGGTAGAATTCACTTGTGAATCTATCTGGCCCTGGGGATTTTTTCTAAGGGAACTCATTGATGGCTTGTTCAATTTCTTTTTCTAACATTGGGTTATTTAAGCATTTTATTTCTTCCGTTATTCTGGGCAATTTATATTTTTGTAGATACTCATCCAATTCATTTAGACTGTCAAAATTATTGGCATATAATTGGGCAAAATAGCTCACTTTATTTCATCTTAATTTCCTCTTTGTTGGTGGAGCCTATTTTGGTATGTGGCATAAAATACTGGTCTCAACTTGTTTTCCACCAAACTGCCTCTTAATTTTCCTGACAGTTCTTGTTAAAGAGGGTCACGTTCCCTCTAGTAGTTGTATTTTTGGGTTTATTGAGCACTGGATTACTGTGTTCATTTGCTTCTAGGTACTGCTATTGAGTCTGTTCCATGGATCTACTTTTCTTTTTAAATTTATTTTATTTTGAAAAAAAATATTTTATTTTGTTAATTTCCCAATGACATGTAAAACAATTTTTAACATTTAAAAAAATTGAGTTCCAAAATTTCTCCCTCTCTTGCCCCTCCCCACTCCTTGAGAAGGCAATTTGATATTGATTATATATGTAGTCTTGCAAAACATATTTCTGTATTAGCCATGTTGTAAAAGAAGACATAAAAAAAGTTGGTTTTTTTAAAGTATGTTTCAGGGGGCAGCTAGGTGGTGCAGTGGATAGAGCACCGGCCCTGAAGTCAGGAGGACCTGAGTTCAAATCCAACCACAGACCAATCACTTGACACTTACTAGCTGCGTGACCTTGGGCAAGTCACTTAACCCCAACTGCCTAAAAAAAAACAAAGCATGTTTCAGGGGCAGTTAGGTGGCACAGTGGGTAGAGCACTGGCCCTGGAGTCAGGAGGACCCGAGTTCAAATCTGGCCTCAGACACTTAACACTTAAGAGCTGTGTGACCTTGGGCAAGTCACTTAACCCCATTGCCTAGCCCCCCTCAAAAAAAAAATAAATGTTTCAGGGGCAGCTAGACGGCACAGTGGATAAAGCTCTGGCCTTGGAGTCAAGGGGACCCGAGTTCAAATTTGGCCTCAGACACTTGACTTACTAGCTGTGTGACCCTGGGCAAGTCTGTTTCAATATGCATCCAGGGTTTATCAGTTCTCTCTCTGAAGGTGGATAGCATTTTTCATCACATGTCTTTTGGAGTTGTCTCAGGTCATTGTCTTGATCAGAGCAGCCAAGTCTTTCACAGTTGATCCATGGATCTACTTTTCTATCTTTTAAATGATACTACACAGCTTTGATAATTGCTACTTTATAATCAAATCTGACCATTTTGGGTCTCCATAATTCCTTTCTTAAAAAAAATATTTTTTCTCTTGAAACTCTTGACATTTTTCTCCTCCAACTGACATTTATCGTCTCTTTCTATAAAATGACCTCTTTGTAAGTTTGATTCCTCCTACCCCATCACGCACATTTCAGTCAGACGAATCAATCACCATTAAGCACTGGGCACTCTGAAAACACTGTTGCTGTTTTCTTGTCCGAATCCTGCCCTTCCTCTAAAACCCAGCTCAGCAGTAGTACAATAGCCGGGATGGATGCCTACCTCTGTTGGAAATAAGGTGGGCTCACTGACTAGAGCCGGGGCCCAGGGGGAGGGAGTCTCGCTGGTTCAGGAGGACAGCATGATCTGCAGTGCATGTTAGAAGTTGAGATAGGGGAAACACAGGGACAACAGAAGTTAAACAAAAGTAGTTGTGGGGACTTCCTGTGTAGGATAAAGGAGAAGGGGGAGACGCACAGCAGTAACAGGACTCAGGACATAAATTAGTAATTAGTCCTTAATACTAAGAGATTGACAGGTGGCCTCAAACCACCCTTTTATGACAATGGCCTGAAGAAGTCTAGTGAGAGGGGGCCCACTCCCTCCCTTGCTTTGGGACAGTTCTGGTCAGGAAGTTTTCTTCACAGGGAATTTAAATCTGCCCCTATAAATTCCACTCCTTCCTCCTAGCTCTTCCCTTGGGGCCCAAGCAAAACAAATCTCTTCAACACAACAGCACTTCAAATGCTTGGAAGTGAGTCATTTGTTTTTACCAATTAGCCTTATTATGAAAATAAATTCTATGGGAGTTATAAGAATTCATGGCCCTAAGTTAAGAATTCCTAGACGTGGCTACACAGCATAAGATTATATTTATTCAAGGTTATCAGGGTTTAACTTAGGGTTACGAAGTGCTTTATGTACAATCTCATTTGATAGAGGCAGCTAGATGGTGTAGTGGATAGAGTACTGTTCTGAGTCAGGAAGACCCGAGTTTGAAAGCTGCCTCACCCACTTACATCTGTGTACCCCTGGACAAACCCCCTCTCTGAGCTCAGCTTTCTCCTCTGTAAGACGAGAGGGGTCAGACTCAACGATCTCTTGGGATTCTTTCAGCTCTACATCTGTGATCCTCACTTTCACCTGTGAAGGAGTTACCATTTGAGACTCAGAGGTTAAATGACTCGCCCGTTTCTCATTTGTAAAGTATTTTAAAGCTTACAAGCAGTTTTCAAAGGAGAAAGTATGGCTTATCAAAAATTACCTTCGCAGGAAAAGAGAATGACCTTGAGTGGAGTCAGCCTCCACCCAGAAATCTCACAGCCTCCTTCCTCATCACGGGAGGAACTTAGTAGGAGCTCATAATCTCTCGGATTAGGCTTGGGTTGGTTCTGTTTCCAAATCATTTGGAAACGAACAGGCAGCACACATAGTCAAGGATTCGTTACGGGTGCAAATACCTCAGGGATCAGTGTTATTGACCATAACTATCTAATTATTATATGACTACAGAGGGTAGGGTCAGAGAGCTCAGAGCTGAAAGGGGCATCAGAAATCATCTACCCCAACCCCCTCACTTAACAGAGGAAGAAGCTCAGGCCCAGACTGGGAAGGGTCTTAGAGTGGGATCTAAAGTGAGGTGGCTTCGGGTTCTCGAACCCTGGCTCTGCCACTCAATTCCCTAACCTTGGTTACCTCAGGAAAGTCACTTTAGCTCCTCTGGGTCTCAGTTTCCTCATCTATAAAATGATACTGGGATAGGCAGCCTTTAAGGCCCCCTTTCTGCTCAGCCTAGGATACTGGGACTCCAACTCTCATTCCCTTATGCTGTGTGTGTGAAGAAACTTAAGACAGGTGTAAACACTTGGCACATGCTGCGTCTGGCCCTGTCAAGGCAGCAGCCTCTTGGGTCTGTGTTCAGAACAATCATAGTAAACTGCTCCTGAGAACTCCTTTTACTCTGAAAAACATCAAGACCCCTCAGAAGGGGGAGATCAGTGAGATCCTCTGCCTTGGAGAAATCCCAAGGTTTCTGGTCACAGAAAAACTGCAGTTTGTTGGTTACTTAAGGTGGAATGTTTTGATCTCCTGAGACCCCCAAAAGCCCAATCTAGACTACCTGGGCCTCCACTGGACACATTTTATTAAGAAGCTTTGCCCTCAATACATGCTGGCACAGTTTGTGTGCTCAGCTATCCTTCTAATCAGAGCAATTCTCCAGGTTTCACAATGACTTTAAACAGATGAAATACAAGCCCAAAGTGTTTCCCAACAGCTTTTTATTTCAGTTTCCAATATTCTCGGCAATGATATAGGGCCAATTCAGGAAAATCTATCATCTTAAATACAACAGAGAGAGAACTCATTATCAAGCTTAGGTCTTGGTACCCCAACAACACAAAAAAGGGAAAAAAGTTAGCAGCAATAAAATAAAGTGCACTTTCCCAAACTTCTTTTACTAAAAGGTCTTTCCTCATTGTCACAAATTAAATTTTACCCATTTATCACAAAAGAACCTCAAAATTCCCATTGCTCCCCATTTATATTCAAGACATTAAGAGATGTTTTCTTTTTAAAATTTAGATTAAAAAAACCCCCCACAAATACGACAAAATTCATTGGCAACTGTGCTTTGTTACAGTGATTTTAAATCAACCTTTGAGGCTACCACCAGTCAATCCTCGCAAAACATTAAAAATATCCTCTCACCATTTTCCTACGTCAGCAAAGACCTTACTACATGCCCTTCTGTTCCTATGCCACTGGGATCTGGGACAGATAGGTACATGAATGCCATCCAAGTCCCTGCCCAACAGCACTATCTGGAGCGAGTTCCCTTCACCCCTACCGTGGCTCCAGCTCAGTCACCAACCACTGAAGACTCAATAGTGGAACCTTAGCTACGGAAGGGTCAGTCTGCACTCAAATTGCTTTACAACATTCCTGCCTGCTTACTGGGTTGTAAATGGAGACCAGAACATATTTTGCACAAGATAGACGAATAGCTAAGCCCAGGATGATGCAATGACAGAAAGACACAGAAACAAGGAGGGAGAAGGTCCACCTAATGGCCAGCTGGAGTGAGGATACAGAGCTCTCGAGGGAAGGAAGAGGGTCCCTGCCTCACAGGCAAGCCATCTCCTTTGGAGAAATCCCATCTCCCCATGGGCAGTCACTGGCCTGTTCTCCAGAGCTTCAAGACTCTGCAGGATAGATGCTGCTTTTCCCAGGCTCTGCCTGGGACCAGAGAAGGAGCCAACATTCCAGGGGCAGGGGTTCATCCACCTCCAATGAGAAGTCACCACAAATTTAATGACAGGAAAACAGTCTTCAGTGCACTTACTTGGCCAAGATGTGTCTCAGACTGAAACTGATGGGGACGGATGATGGGAGATGGAGAGGGGAGGTTTGGGTTTTTCCAAATTCTTTGTCAGATGATTCCAAGGAGTCACTGGCACTGAATGCTGAGTCAGGAACAGCTGCAGTAATGTGGAACAGACTCTTAGACAGACATGCGGGCAGGATGTTTGACACCAGTGATTTCATCTTGGGGGAAGATGCAAGGGATGGCAGACCTAAGCTGGGCAATTAAGAGGGCCAACTTCAAGTACAAATGAAGGCCAGCTTGAGAACCACCATTCAAGGAGGTCTTTCGCTGTGCTCAAAGAGGCCCTGCAGGAAGGCACCACTATCTATGCTTGCTGCCCACGTCTCCTCTCAATTCCCAAGCCATTTCTGCCTTATCTTCCTTCAGCAGCTTCCTTCCTTACTTCAAACCTACTTATCTTTCATAAAGTGAGACCTTGCACAGATGCACTGCAGAACTTGAACTGAGGACCTGAAACAACCACATCTGGGGGAAGAGAACTGGCAGAAAGTGTCGCCATCTTAAAAGTGAGCACCACACCCATGCACTTCATTCCTCATATACCGTTGGTCTGCTAACTGTTCTCTCTAAGCGATTCTCATCACCTACGTTTCCATTTGCAGCAATTCTTCAAGTACCACACAGCTCTCGGGTGGCTAAGCGTCCCTAGCCTGGCCATTGCATGTGTCAAATACCCCTGACAAAGCGCTGTCTGCAAAACTGACTGAAGCACTGCAAAGGGAAAATAGGATTCAAACTGACCAAGCCCAATGAACCCAAGGAAGGCTTCTTCCTGGGCTGGCTCTGGCTACAACTCTCAACTCCTCTGTAGCTATTTCAAATGAACATTTGTATGTGAGGGGCAGAAAGAGCGGCTGTTCTCTACTGTTGTATTTCAGCTGAAGAAGAGCAGAGGACTGTGGGCCTACACAGGCTAATGCGAATGCCACAGAGGGCAGGAGGGAGGGAGGAGAGGAGGGGAAGAGGGGGCTCTGCTTGATCACTAAGTTTCTCCAATACTCTTAATATGGGCTTTAGCCAACTCTGGGATCAAAAAAATCATTTTAACAAGTCATTTACCAAATAACCAAAAGACTGAATCAATTAGAACTTGATAAAAGTTTAGAAATAACAAAATTTAAAGAAACCTCAGTACCGTCTGCAGTTAATTCTCCCTTAAGCATATGGAGACATTCTTCCTGCAAACCACCTAATCTCAACAGCAGGCAAAGGAAGGATAATAAATAACTAGCGTTCAAAGGTTCAACGCCGTATCAGAAATCGGGGTGCTATCATTTACGTGGCTGCCGCCCACGAGAACTGGCTGCTGTGTCTTGGCCTGAGGCCTCTCCCACGGCTCCGCCTCAGTCTGGGCCCCAACGTCCGCTCTTCACACCTCCGGGAGCTCCCAGCTCTCCGCACTATCTGCCTGGCTGCAAGTACTGATGGGTGAACATGCTGAGTTCACTGTCCAGCCAGCCTGCCTTATTCCTGAAAAGAGAAATCGTCATCGTACAGATTCAATCTGAACACACATAAAGTGCCTACTACATATGTAATGGAGCCACACAAGCAAAAGATGCAAAACCGTTCTTGCTCTCCAGGAATTATCTTCTACTGCAGAGACAGACTTCTATGCATCCATGGGGTAAATACAAGGCAGGGAATGAAGAGGGAGACATCAGAGCAGTACTGGAAGGTTATGTGACCCCCATTTGACACCGGGGATCGGGGGGGGAGAGCAGGGGAGAAGAGGTAGGTGGGTGTGTGTATGTGTGCACACATACATGTGCACATACACATGTGCTCATGCCTGCAGAAGCCAGGGAGATTTTCTCACAGGATACTGCCCCTAGCCAAGCTGTGCTCCTTAGGAAGATAAGGACCGTAGACGGAACAAAAGAGGGAGTGTTTTGACTTGGCCACTCATTCATCTGCTTGTGCCTTTACAGATGAGAAGAAGAAAGTCAGGGAACGTCAAGCAGTCCCGGGGAGCTGGAAATAAGAGCTCATAAAAGTCGTATATGAATGAGCCAAGATGGCAGACCCCCAGCCCTGCAAGACTGAGGGGACCCCCAGCTCAGGAGACAAGGACTGTCTGCTGAAACGGGTCCCTTCTGAGACTGTCATTTGTCGACTCGAGGGGCACTTCATCTTGACTACTGGCTAAAGGGAAGAGAAGGCACTTTAGCAAAGCCAGAGAAATGGAAAGTCTGTCTGATGAAATTCCACAAGGGGAACCAGGAAATGCCAAGGTCCTGGTGGCAGTGGAGTGGTGGAAAGAGGGCTGAACTCCAGAGGCAGAAAGCCACAGTAAAAGTCCCAGCAATCCTCCATAGTAACTTCAGGCCAGTCCTCAGCCCCCCATGGGCCTCGGTTCCCCAATATCTGTGCTGAGTTTTTTCTAAGGTCTTGCCAGCCCTAAATCATCATCACAGTAACACTTAGAATTTGTATAGCGCATGAAGGTCTGCAAGCGCTTCATGTCAATCCTCTTATTTGAAACTCAAGACAACCCTGAGAAGTAGGTGGTGAGACTACGCCCACTTTACAGATAAGGACACTAAGGCTGAGAGAGCCTAATTCTCAGTAATAATGTTCTTATTTCCTTTTTCCCAAATACATTCAAACGCATCTTACTGGATCCTTATAACCCCCTTGTGAGAAGGGCTGGGTAGGTATCAGCCACAATGTACAAATGAAGAAGCCGAGGTGCAGAGCAGTGGGGACTGGCCTGGAGACACTGCTAACTATGCAGAGCTACAGCTAGAACCTGGGCCTCCCGGACCCCACATTCCCTGCTCTTTCACCCACGCTGGCAAGTACCCTGGGACGACACCAGGCCTTCCCGGCTTCCCCTGCAGGTGCGGCGGCTGGCCGCTATGGTGACCAGCAAGTCCGCTGGACGCGTTCGCTCCGGGAGGAGCCGATCCTGCCAGCCGACTTCCCTGTGGCCACCAGCAGCACGCTTACCTGAGGAGCTTGGCTTTGCTCTGCAATGAATCGAGAACCTCGATCTTTTTATTCAGGACAGCAATCTCCTGCTCCAAAGTCTCCCGAGTCACGTCTACTTGTTGACACAGGTGAGCAAAGGTCCCAGACAGTTCCCTGGAGGGAGAGGCTGGGTCATTAGGAAGCACAAACATCTGACCTAAGCAACTGTGAGCACCAAAGGGGCAAGATGGACACCAGAGTCGGGCAGCCAGGTGGCGCAGCGGATAGAGCACCGGCCCTGAAGTCAGGAGGGCCTGAGTTCAAATCTGGCCTCAGACCAAACACCTGACACTTGCTACCCGTGTGACCCTGGACAAGTCACTTAACCCCGATTGCCTCACCAAAAAAAGGCAAAAAGATGGACACCAGAGGACCGGAGCACCTTCAAGTACCAAACGCCAGTGCAGCCAGCACCCAACACACGCTACGTGCTCTGCATCCTCAGCATCTGCACGATGTTTAACTGCCTGACTGAAGTCAGATCTCATCTAAAAGAATCAATCCCATTTAATTTTCCTGCTATGGGAAAAGTCATCGGTAAATTTTTATGCCTGACTCTTCAAAGCTGGAGAGCTCTGAAAGAGAGAGAGCTTTTCCTGACTTTGTTCAGGTCCGCTCAGTGATCTGACCAGAGGCCGTGGTGCTCAAGTCTTGGTGAAGAGTCTGGGGAAGACACTCCCGGGCTCCCCCCTCCCCTGATGCTGGGCCCTCGGGCAGCCCGAGTCATCGGGGTGAGGGGTGCCGGGCCGGCCGGGCCTGGGGCCGGCAGGGGAAGCGACAGCCACTTACTGCTGGACCTGGTGGCTGCAGTTGGAGCCAGTGTAGCTGACGATGAGCTGCAGCTTCTCGCTGGCGTACTCCACAAACTGGCGCTTGAAGGCCCTCTCCTTGGCTCTGGCGGTCCACGTCACGCGCTCATAGACGTAGAGGAGGCCATAGAGCCCCAGGGAAAGGGCGATCAGCCTCCAGCCCACCGCCTTCCAGACCTGCAAAGACCGGACACGGTCAGCGGCCAGGAGCCGAGGCCAGCAGGCAGACAATGGCACCCCTTGGGGTAACAAAGACCTGGAAACAGTGAACGTCCACCGAACGGGGGAGGGTCAGATGGGGCACCAAGACCGGGCTGTAAGGAAGGACGCGTGAGACGAACCCGAAAAAGTACGAACGTGACTGTGTGACCTGACGCAGAGCCGGGAATACAAAGCACGTGACCGGCAGAGCGTGAACGCAGGAAGGACCCCGCCGCCATCAAAAGGGACTCAGAAGCCTCCGTGAGGAGAGAGAGGACAGCAGCTGCTACGCCTCTTGGGGGGTGGAAGAGGCCCCGGCCACTCTGCCTCTCCTCAGACCTCTTAACGCCCTGTCTGCTTTGGTTCACTTTGTCTCTTCTTCCTCTTTAAGCAAATCACTACGATATCGGATAACTCCAGGAGAGGAGCAATACCGGGAGAAATCTAGACAATGTAAAACAAAAGTTAAACAAATATTCTTCTTTTTAAAAGGGAAGTACCAAACTTGATGTCCAAGGATCCAAGCCCTGACTTTGCCATTTCCAGTCTGTGTGACCTTGTGCAAGTCACTCATCTGAGCCAGTTTCTTCATCTATAAAATGAATATAATTGACCATAACACTGTTGGAGAAGGTTCAATGGAATAAAAACTTTGTAGACTAGAAGTATTATCAAGCATCAGTTTTGAAGATTTAATTTTTTTCAATGAATAAAATCAATTTTCTCTCCCCAACTCCATCCCACTCGGAAAAAAAAGAAAAACAAACTGTAACCAGTATGCATCATCTGCCATGTTCTTGAGCTGCCTCTCCGGCCCCAGCTGTCAGAGGGCTGGCCGCAGGGTCCATCGGAGGCTCCCCACCAGGTGGAGGCATGGCCTATGATGCACTGCTGCTCTGCCCCCTTCGAGGCTTCCCCAAAGGCCACATTCATGAAACCACGGCAGGGAGCAGCTGTACGGAGCACTTCATACCATGCCATCAAGCCCTGATCGTTTCCAAAAGGTTTGCACGCCACAACCTCACAGCAATGCCAGGGATGAAGGTAGGGCAGGTGCTGTTATCACTTTCCAATAAGGTGCCAGACCCAAAGATCAGAGGACCTACAGCTCACCCAGTCTAACCCTGATTTTTTTACAGATGAGGAAACTGAGGCAACAAACCGTTAACAAATTCTGTGACATGCCTGAGGTCTTGGTGATTTCACAGAGACCCACACTAGAACTCTGAATGCTGGACTCCTCATGCTAGCGTTGACTACACCCCAAAGTGCTCCACAGAAACATACCTAGTCCGTACAACCTCCTTCTAGGATGATCCCCCTACTGAAATGTGAATGCTCCCTCCCCAGATGTCCTCTCTAACCACTCTTCCTGGGGTGCACTGCCCTGGACAGAGAATGAATGAATGAATGAATGAACAAGCCCTACACAAAACACGTACAACAGAGCGGGAGGAAACGCCAACTGGGGAGAAGAGAAAGGGCAGGCCAGGAACCCCAAAGAACCCACCACTTTTGCATGCCAGTGCCTACTCCTCCCTTTCACCATGCCCCACACCTGTCACCTGGGGAACCTTGCAGGCTACAGCAGAGGACCCCGGTGCTGCCACACAATTTTCTAACTCTGACCAGTCACTTGCGCACCTCTGTGCCCCAGGCCTTGATCACACTGTCAGCACCTCCAGGGTAGGGGCCAGCTGTTGATGAAATGTTTTTACCCCGAACAGGGAGCCCAGTGTCTCACACATGACACACGATTAATAAATGTTTGCTGGAATTTTCTCGGAATGCGCCACACCCACCCCTTACAACTTCCTCCTCCACATCTCTGGGTCACTATGACCACCAATTGAGGTAATGACACCAGCCAGCATCTGCTTCTCAGTTGGACTCTTGCCAGCACACATCAGGCCTGCCTCGGCCACCCTGCCATTAGGAAACCAGGTGACCAAGCTTGGCTCAATTCCATGTTAAACAAGGACTGGAGGGCCTTTGTCATCTCAAGGCCGTTTTTGCTTATTTCTAGATTTCTAGACAGCTGGTGGTACAATGGATAGAACCCTGGGCTGGGGTTAAAAGACCCAAGTTCAAATCCTGCCTCAGATACTTAAGGAAACTCACTCAACCTCTTTTTAAAATTTTTTTTTTTAGGCAATTGGGGTTAAGTGACTTGCCTGGGGTCACACAGCTAGTAAGTGTCAAGTGTTTGGTCTGAGGCTGGATTTGAATTCAGGTCCTCCTGACGTCAGGGCTGGTGCTCTATCCACTGTGCCTAGCGAGGATCAAATAAGATAATGTATGTAAAGTGCTTAGCACAGAGCGTGGCATGGAGTAGACACTATATAAATGCTAGGTATTGTCATTATTATTATTAGATTCACGGATCTACAGGACCATAGAAATAGAGCCAGAAGGGACCTCAGAGGCCTCGTCCAGCCTTTTCATTTTAGAGAGGAGGAAATGGAGACTGAGAGGTAACACAGTTAGAAAGTGGCCTCGGCCACATTTGAACTCGGGTCTTCCTGACACCGAGCCCACTGCTCCATGCACAGAGTCAGCAAACTAACTTCCTGGGAAGGGGTTACAAAGCCAAACCTCTCTCAGTCTGTCTGGGGAAGGGAAAGGTGTTACTAGGCTGAAGAATGCCCATGAGAGTGAGTGATCTTGTCTTCATCTCTGCCTGAGTATTTACCACGTCTGCTGAAGCCATGGACACAAGAGGACGGCCTTGGGACTGAAAGGGCGGCAACAAATGGAGAGCATCCAACACCAAGGAGGAAGGCCAAAGCTACTGCCGCCCCCACCCCTGGCACTTTCAGATAAGAAGGGATTCTTGGGTGTCAGCGACAATCTTAGAGGACCAGATCAGGGCTTGACCTGTCAGCTGAGAATGTGGTTCTGCCGTGAACCACAAAAAGTGAAGGGGCCACGCCTGGCAGGAATGAATGTCTAGGTGAAATCCTACTTAGAGGACACTACTAGGACAAGTGGCTCTGTGCCGTGCGGCCCAGCTGATGGGCTGCTTTGTTGAAGTGGATCCTGAACAGCAAGGAGAGCCCCAACAACGGACCGGGGGCTGCAAGGAGTTTTGAGACCCTCCTGCCCCAGGCCCTGTTCTATAGACGAGAAGCCAGACACAGAGGTGGAAGGGTCTGGCCAGAGTCACCTGCCTCATCCGCTCACCACGAGGGAAAGGCCCTGCCTGGACCTCATCTGCAAGGCATCAGAGGGAAAAGGAGATCCTTTACCATGCCCTTGAGACTAGTCTGCATGCTCAGGATGCCAGCTCATGGACAGCAGGGATGGGGCCAAGCATTAGTTTCATGTGCTGTGTCAGACACGGTAGTGCGCACAGGGAAGGTCTTTGGCCTGCAATGACAGAGGTGGTCTGGTCTGGTCCAAAAAGCACTGGGTTTGGAATCAGAGAAAGAGGCTTTACTTCTCATGCTGCCCTTGTCTGTCAGAGAAGACAAAAAAGACTGCCTCCCTCCCAGGGCTCAATTGAGCAATTCCGCAAACACTTACCAAAGTATTCAGTACTGAAAGGGAATGGCCTAAACACAGAAAGTGAAAGATGAAATCTTCCCTGCCTTCAAGGGGTTAAATTTGGTTTGAGATAATCTGAGGGAAGGAGAAAGCACTGAGCCAGGACATCAGGGAAAGGCCTGGTATTGGAGGCAGCAGCAAGACTGAGCCGCGAAGGAAGCAAAGGATGATGCCAAGAGGTGGAAGTGAGGAGGCAGCACTTTCCGGGTACACGGCAAAGGCCTGGAGAAAGGAGATGACCATCGACTTGAGCCAGCTTGACTGGGCCAAGTACATGAAGGAGTGTGGAAGGGTCAGCTATCACCAGAAACATGAAGGGCTTCGAACACCAAAGGGAGGAATTTGCATTTACTTTATCCTAGAGGCAAGAGGAAGCACTGAAGACTTTGGTGGTGGACTGGAGAAGGGAGAGGCTGAAAGCACAAAGACCAAATAAGAAGAACGCTAAAAACAAGAAACAATTAAAAAAAAAAGAGGCTATTGTGCAGAAATGAAAACAATGCTGAGGTTTCACCTCACACTCTACACAGTGGCCAAAATGCCCAAAGATGGGAATTACTGACACTGAGGGGCTGTGGAAAGACAGTCACCTTGGTGCACTATGGGCCGAGCCGGGCACACAGCCCAAGAAAGCCATCGACAAGAAGCAAGTCCCCACAGGCTAGAAGCATGTCCAATAAGACTGGGGGTGAAACAAGGATGTCCATTATCGCCACTGCTATTCAATATTGTACTGGAAACGTTAGCTTTAGCAATAAGAGAAGAAAAGGAAATTGAAGGCATCAGAATAGGCAAAGAAGAAACAAAGCTATCACTCTTCGCAGATGACGTGATGATATACTTAGAGAATCCTAGAGAATCAAGTAAAAAACTACTTGAAATAATAAACAACTTTAGTAAAGTTGCAGGCTATAACATAAACCCACATAAATCATCAGCATTTCTACATATTACCAACAAAGCTCAACAGCAAGAGATAGAAAGAGAAATCCCATTTAAACTTACTGTAGACATTATAAAATATTTAGGAGTCTACCTCCCGAAACAAACCCAGGAACTCTATGAACACAATTACAAAACACTTTTCACACAAATAAAATCAGATCTAAATAATTGGAAAAACATCAGTTGCTCATGGGTAGGCCAAGCTAATAAAAATGACAATCCTACCTAAGCTAATTTACTTATTCAGTGCCATACCAATCAAACTACCAAAAAATTATTTTATAGAGTTAGAAAAAATAATAACAAGATTCATTTGGAAAAACAAAAGGTCCAGAATCAAAGGAACTAATGAAAAGAAATGCAGGGGAAGGTGGCCTAGCAATTCCAGATCTTAAATTGTATTATAAAGCAGCAATCATCAAAACTGCTTGGTACTGGCTAAGAAATAGGGAGGTGGATCAGTGGAATAGGTTAAATATGCAAGACACAGTAGTCAATGACTATAGTAATCTATTATTTGATAAACCCAAAGACCCCAGCTTCTGGGATAAGAACCCACTCTTTGAAAAAAACTGCTGGGAAAACTGGAAAAGAGTATGGCAGAAACTAGGCATAGACCCAAATCTCACACCATATACCAAAATAAAGTCAAAATGGGTTCATGACTTAGATATAAAGGCTGATACCATAAGTAAACTGGGAGAACAAGGAATAGTTTACCTATCAGATCTATGGAGAACAGAAGAATTCATGACCAAACAGGAGATAGAGAACATTATGAAAAGCAAAATGGATAATTTTGATTACATTAAATTGAAAAGTTTTTGCACAAAGCCAATGCAACTAAGATTAGAAGGAAGGTAGAAAATTGGGAAAGAATTTTTACAACCAGTCTCTCTGATAAAGGCCTCATTTCTAAAATATAGAGAATTAAGACAAATTTATAAGAATACAAGCCATTCCCCAATTGATAAATGGTCAAAGGATATGAACAGACAGTTCTCAGATGAAGAAATTAAAGCCATCTATAGTCATATGAAAAAATGCTCTAAATCGTTATTGATTAGAGAAATGCAAATCAAAACAACTCTGAGGTACCACACCACACCTATCAGATTGGCCAACATGACAAAACAGGAAAATGATAAATGTTGGAGAAGATGTGGGAAAATTGGAACACTAATACATTGTTGGTGGAGTTGTGAAATGATCCAACCATTTTGGAGAACAATTTGGAACTATGCCCAAAGGGCTACAAAAATGTGCATACCCTTTGATCCAGCAATAGCACTTCTAGGGCTATATCCCAAAGAGATCAAACAAATGGGAAAAGGACCCACATGTACAAAAATATTCATAGCAGTTCTTTTTGTGGTAGCAAAGAACTGGAAATTGAGAGGATGCCCATCAATTGGGGAATGGCTGAGCAAGTTGTGGTATATGAATGTAATGGAATACTATTGTGCTATAAGAAATGATGAACAGGCTGACTTCAGAAAAACCTGGAAAGACTTATATGGTCTGATGCTGAGTGAAGTGAGCAGAACCAAAAGGACTTTGTAAACAATAACAACCACGTTATGCAATGACTAAGATTGTTAAACTGAACCCTGTCAGCATTACGAGGATCTAAGACATCTCCAGAGGCCTCAGGATGAAAAATGCTGTTCACATCTAAAGAAAGAACTACGGAAGTTGAATCGCTGTCACTTATTTTTACCTTCTGTTGAGTTTTGTTTCATCTTTCTGATGGATCCTCCTATTGGTTTTAATTTTTACTTACAACTTCACTAATGTGAAAATATGTTTAATAGGAATGTAAATGTAAAACCTATACAGATTGTGCGCCGTCTTGGGGAGGGTGGGGGGGAGAAAGGGGGAGAAAAATTTTCAACTCAAAAGAATGTGAAGTGATTGTTGATAAATCAAAATAAATTAATTTTAAAAAAAACAAGTCCCCAGATACATGAGTCTATTTATAGCACGCCTGGTGCTGTGGCAGCCCACCTCCTGGGGAAAGGCTAAGCACTGCATGGTCCATGAACGTGATGGAAGATGGCTGTGCTCTAAGACACGATGTGGACGGATCCACACAGACTGAAGCTGAGGGCAGGGAATAGAGCCAAGGACACAATCTACCTGGTAAGTACACCAGCGCCCAGAACCACCTCCACCAACGAGAGGATGGAGAAAGCTGTAGAAGAACACAGACAGAACCACCACGACCCCCAGAGATGAGAGAAGAGGACACCTTCCCCACACTCCTGATTCCCACCTCTTTGCAGAAATGGAACACTGCATATCTTTTCAGTCTTTTTGGATGTAAGGATCCATTTTTCTGGGGTTCTTTCTCTTCTTCCTCATTTTCTTTTAAAAAATATTCTTTGCTATATGGGATGGCTCCTCGGCAGGAGATGAGAGGGATACCAGGAGAAAGTCAGGGGACATAAAAACAAAAGGAATCAATAAACATTTTCTAAAAGGGTCTACGGTGTAGTCCAGGAAAAGAGGTAAAATGGGCCTGATCCGGGGCGTGGCTGTGAGAGGAGAGCCGAGGGCAGACCTGTGGCCCCAAGAGAGGATCACATGTGCCGGGGCAGTACAGAGTCTGACTGGACTGGGAGGAAAGTGCAGAAATAAGAGCAAAGAGCCTGGGGTAGTGCTGAGGAAAAGCCAAGGCCCTAAAGAAATGAGTTGTGGTAATGGAAGATCTTGTGGGTATGGAATGATGAGCTGAAGCTTGAGGCAGGGCCTGACCAGCGTCCAGTAGCAGTGCCCATGGTTAAGCTCCCCTCCACCCAATCAGCCACTGCAGCCACAGACGTGAAGGGAGACAAGGACCAGGCTGTGCCTGGCATTCATCGCACTTTCCTTGGCCAGGGCTGAGAGGCTGCTTCATTTCTGCTTGTCTGCCAGAAGAGGGGCCTCAATGGCTCCACTCCACCTCTGAGGGTCTAATTTCTGGCAGGGATTCATTACCAAAGAATTCCAAGGGGCTGTTT
Organism: Phascolarctos cinereus; assembly: GCF_003287225.1. Taxonomy (NCBI): domain Eukaryota; kingdom Metazoa; phylum Chordata; class Mammalia; order Diprotodontia; family Phascolarctidae; genus Phascolarctos; species Phascolarctos cinereus. The sequence goes on from NW_027556098.1 coordinate 389,112,175, forward strand.
GGAAGCCAAACAGCAGCACCTAGAGACCTCCTCTGTAACTGGCTATAACATATGGTCAGTCAGTTGGTCAATAGCAGTGGCCTGAGAGCACTGTCTCTCACTCCCCTCCCACCCCGCACACCCCTCTACTCACCACTCCTCCAACGACAAGAATTCCCATGGAGGTTCTGGAGGTCAGGGAGGCCAGGCCAGTGACCATTGAAACCATGAGCTCTTCCTGGGAGAGAGAGTTCTGAGGCAAGGGAGGCATGCTAGGGTTTGCTGGAGTTAAAGGTATGGGACGCTGAATCTAGACAGAGAGAAAGGAAAAAGGGCACATGACTTCCAATCCCGGTGCCCACACCTCAGTGAAATCCCTCCTAACTCCAGAACGGGCTTCCTGACACTGGTGGAGGGATGGGATGTGTGAGTGTGAATTCAACTGCAAACAAAGACAGGGCAAGAGAAGAGGTTTAAAACGCAGCAGGAAGAACGTGAGCGGGACAACTGGAGGAAGAGTCTGAAGGTCCGGGAGAGAGCAGGACGCTTCAGGATGAGCAGCTAGGGTGGTGCCTGCGTGTGCCAAGGTGGAGCGGGGGGGGTCCTCCTCAGCAGAGGTGCCCGAGTGAGGCCGCAGGACACTTGCTGGACAAGCCACTGAGGGGGGTCTCCCACCTGGCTGGGGCTGAGCTGGCCATCATGTCCCCTGAGGGCCTGACTCAGGCTCCGCGAGCTAAGCGGCGCCCTCACAGCCCCTTCCCAACCGAGGAGCCCCTGCCTGCGGGAAGGTTTCTCACCTGGTCGTTATAGCCCATCAAGGCCCGCCGGCTGTTCTTTGGTCCCAGAAACCTATTCACAAGCATAGTCCAGCCAAGAGAAAAGTGGAACTCAATGTCTTCCTGAAAGTCAGCGCACAGCTTGTCACAGTTCAGGTCGTAACTGAGCGAGAAGCACTGTCGTGGCACCAGCATGTCGATCTGACCCCGCAGGGTGATGGGAAGGAGGGGTCTCAAGCCATCTGGTACAAATCAGAGACGGGAGGAGAAGTCAGAACACACCAAATCAGAGCCCTCTGAGACGGACGCCATGGGAGGTGAACGGCAGCTGCCCCGGCAATGTTAGAGAGCGATGGAAAGAACACCTGAAGTTCTGTGGGCACCACAAGACGCAAGGACTGCTGAGCTAACGCAAAGGCAGGCGTCATTCGATGGCAGATTCTGTGTCAGGTTATCATTCAGTACACTCCCATGCCATTAAATTCGCCTAATACTTCCATTACTATGAGGCAACGAGGGGGCACTTGGAATAAGGAGGTCCTGAGTTCAACTCCTGCCTCAGCCATTAAGGGGGTGACCTGGGCAAATCACTCAACATCTCTCCACAGCAGTTAATAACAGCACCCGTTTTCTAGTTTTGTTGTGATGGTCAAATGGGATAACACACAAAGTGCTTTGCAAGCCTTAAAGTGACAGAGATACACATCAAGATATCTTGGCTATTATTGTTATTTCTACTCAGCCTTTTCATACTTAAGAGCTGTCTTTGTCCACTTGCAGAGGTGGATTCTACCCCAATCACCTTCAGTCACCCCGACAGCCCTCCCCTGAACCTCGCTGGAACCCTCACGGTGGTATGGATGTGCTAGGCCAGGGGGAGATCTGTGTGGGCCCAGTGATGGACCCCGTCTGTCTGACAGATGAGCTAAGATCATTTCCAGGAGGCTGGACAAAGGAAGATTAAATAGCAGACCAAGGAGAAGCCTTAGAATCTGCACCCAGGCTGGTGGGAGGCTGTGTAAACACCATCCTTACGGACAGAGGAGGCTGAGTCAAAGTGATTTGCCCATGTTTATACAACTCTTAATGTGTTTCCATGGCAACAGATGGATCTAGAGCTGGCTATAAACTCAAGGTTTCAAGTCAAGCAATCTTTCTACTATCCTACGACACCTTTTTGTGTGAGGCGACGTTGTTAGTGGAGGCCAAAGAGCCAGCCTTTAGGAGCCCCAAGGCATTAGCAAAGAGGGTCAGCCCCAGGCTTTCATCAGTCAAAGTTAAGCCAAGCTTTCTATCTGTAACATGTGGATCCCTCACTGGGTCATGAGGAAGGTAGCAAAGGTAAAAATGGGCCCGGATTCACAACACGCCCTTTGACTGGAGCTGGCTGCCCTTCTCCCTGGTCTTCGGGGCCCACCAACCTATCATGTCCTGCTGCATGGTCTTCAGGGACCCTGTGATGGCATTGGAGCAACGGTCAGACAGGTTGCGGCCCAGCCCCTCCTCAATGTGGCGATGTAACTCCTAGAGGGAAGATGAAGGATCATTGTGAGAGTCACACAAGTTAATGTATGTCAAGCCCCCAGCAACCGTGAAAGCGCCTACAAATGCTAGCTATTATCATTACTAACAAAGACAACCCTAGAGAGGGAGTTTCTTAATCAAAAACAAAGATGCCTGCAGTCTGGAGAGGCAATTCCTGGGAAGCCACACTCCTCAGAACTTGCTTCAGGGCACATCACCCTCCTAGCCTCCAGACTTCTTAAGAAACTGGACACCGCTTCAGACTTGGGGCCTGAGGGGCTGTCCCAGCAGCTGGGGCTGAGTCACTGGCGGGCATCGAGGGCTCCATGTGCTGGCCACCCTGGTCAGGGGGTTGGGAAACTGTCCACTGTATAATGACTCACATTCTTATAAACCTTGAGCACCACTGGAGAGGGATGAAAGTCCATTTGGTATTCATCTACCAGCAAGAGAGGCGCCTGATCTCTTCAGCCATTGCATTAGACACCTACAGGAAACAAAACCAAACCAAAAGTCTGCTGATGCTGTGCACTATTCCACAACGCCACGAGAGCTCCTGCGGCTGGCCACGCTGGACTGAGCCACGACACCCCACAACTCCACTCAAGAGTCCTAAGGCGAGAGTGACAGAACGAGAGCAGCTAGTCCACCCGCATCTTGGTTTGTAGATGAGAAGAAATGACTTGTCTGAGGTCACAGAGCCAATGAACCTTAAAGCCAGAACCCAGACCCAAGCGGATGACAGCAGAACCTGGCTGGGGGATGAACTAGGTGCCCCAGGCTCTCAGAAACCCCTCAGTCTGGTCACTATGCTTGCGGCTTTGTCCTCTCCCTGCCAACATGGGCTGAAACACCCCAGAGTGTCTAGCATCCATATCAAATGAAAATGGAACTGGGAAATATCTAATTAAATAAAAATAATACCACAAAACATTGATAACATTACATGTTGAAGCTGAGTTAATATGCGGCAGTCGGGGGTCCTTAGTGACCCCATTTCTCTCCGAATTTGACCCCACTGCTCTAAGACATAGTCAGTGCTCACCTGTCTTTCCACCTCCTCAGTGATTTGCTTAATTCGAACTCTGAAGTCTTGAGTTAGGAGTTCTAACTGCTTGTCAATGAATCCCAGCCTGTCCTGTCTCTCTTCTCGTGTTTCCTGGCAGTAAACTCTGGAGAAAGAAGGCATCATGAGCCAGCCTGAGAATTGGGGAGTTCACTGACCTATTCATTTTGAAGAACAAATGAGCAACTCTTCTTAGAATTTACAAGTTTTTATCCTAATTATAAGATATATCAGCCTACTGGACTCTCGAATCCTACATCAAGAACATAAAGACAGAGAAGAAGGAAGGGAACAGGAATTTACTAAGCACCTTCTATGTGCCAGGCACTATGTTAAGACCTTTATAAAAATTATCTCATTTGATCCTCACACCAACCCTGGGAGGTAGATGCAGTTATTATCCCCATTTTACAGTTGAGGAAACTGAAGCAAATAGAAGTTAAGTGACTTACCCAGGGTCACACAGCTAGAAAGAATCTGAGGCTAGGTTTGAACTCATGTCTTCCTGACTCTAGGCCCAGCATTCTACCCACTGTGCCACAAGCTTCCTCAATAGTGGAAAAGCACACCTGCTATTACTGCCTATGTGGCACCAAAGAAATGGTGAGGGTTGGGTGGGCAAGAGTCATAAAAACAGGTTTACAACTAGTCTTCTCAGCTCCTACAGGGTACATTCTTACCCCCCACCATGTGCTGGCCATGCAGCAGGTGTTCAAACAGGCCTTGGGCTGACTCTGTGAGGCATGTTTTTAAAATGGACCACCTCACAACTGCTCAGGCTAGCAGGAATAAGTTCCAAACCCACAAATTAATGATCGACAGGAATTTCAAGAGAAGGTTTGACATGGGGTAGTCAAAGAGCATGGAATCAGGCTCACAAGACTCAGCAGAGTCCCAACTCTCAAAATAACTAGTGACCTTAGGCAAGTCACTTGCTCCAGGGGCCTCAGTTTTCTATAAAATAAGGCAGGTAGACTAGATGATCACTGGCATCTGTTCTACAATGTCTTGCATTTAATAGGTGCTCAATAACAGAGAATTTCACCTCTAAAATTCTATTACTCAATTGACAAAAATAATAAATGATGGAATGGTCAATACTGGAGGGGCTATGGGAAAACTAGTCCACTAATATGCTATAGCTGTGAATTTGTCCACCTAATCTGGAAAACAATTTGGAATAATGCAAGAAAACTGAATAAATATTTGCAGTTTTTGACTCAGCATTCCCACCCATGGGCACATACCACAAGTAAGTCTGAGATAGAAAGGGCTGTCTATATATCAAAACATTCCCAGCAATAATTTATATGGTAGGGAAAAGAACCGAGAAACAGCTGTTGAACAAACTGTAGCATAAACGTGTCATGGAATATCATTCATTGGAACGAACAGTTCAGAGAAGTGTGGGAAGACACAGATGAGCCGACACAGAGCTGGGTAAGCTGGCTCAGGAGAACGAGCGTAGCCACCACAGTAATGGAGACGAGGAGCTGCAATGACCAATCTCGGCCCTGGAGGACCCAGAATGACACGGCCCCCACGCACTGCACGGCCCTCCTCCCTCCAAAGCCACGGGAGCGGGCTTCAGATTTCCTCCCCGTCCTCACCGCTGCTCCTGCGCCGCTACGTGCAGAGAGTCCATGATGAGGCGTGCGTCCTCCACCATCTGCTTGGCCCGCACGGTGTGCTGCTCAAACTTGGTCTTCACGGCTGACTGCGATATGCACTCCTAGGAGAGAAGAGCCCTCTGAGCCACGTGCTGCTGGGGCAGGGGCTGGGGGCAGGGCAGGGCAGGATGGGGAAGGGCTTACCTCGAACCTCCGCTCAAAGTTCTGAAACTCAAACATTCTCACTTGAAAGCCTTCGGCCAGGGCGCCTCCTAGGAGAATTGCCCAGTTTTAGCAGGACAAGGATTGAGCCGCTGGTACAAGTCGCTCACACCCACTACCCCAAATCATTCATGTTGTTCACGGGGGATGGGGAAAGGAAGAAAGCCATCTTCCCTAAGGCTCTTCTCGCCTTCTCCGTTACCAGACTAAATAAGCATCGTTAGATTTCTTGGCTTCCCCATAACTGCACAAACAAACGAGGGCACCATTACCTCCTTCTGGCATCCCCTGAGCTTTCTGGATCCTAGCATTGACCACCTCCTTGGCAGACACGAAGAAGATGCGGTCCCCGGCTTGGGCCCGATCCACCACACCCAGTTCATCCACCAGGAAGCTGGTGCAGCGCTCCATGTGTTGCCTCCGGACCTGCAAGAGGCCCGAGCCCCGGAAAAGTGAGGCCCCTCTCTTCTGATCCAGCCAACCAGCCTGGCCCTGGCTGGGACCAGCATACCCCCACGAGGCAGATACACCCCCAAGAGGGAGGGGACGCTATGGAGTTTGGAAACTACAGGTCTGTCACCTTTTCTGATATTTCTACACATGAGAAAAATGAGAGGGGGTTTATAAACTCGCCCAAAGCCAAAAAGCAATTTACTGCTAACACTGCTCTCTCCTCCCTCCTCAATAACCCATTCCTCAGCAAGCCCTACAGTAAGCAAATAGAGACTTTCTTTTATCTAAACGAAGCAAACCAAGCTCTAATTGTGTCTGCCATTCCCATGAAAGTGTAGTGCTGTACATATCCACAGAAACCTTTGATGGAGAGAGGCAGAGAGTCGAGGGCAGTGTCCCTCATCTATCCTCACTACCTGAGTGATCTTGGACAAGTCCCTCAGAGTCTCTGGGCCTCAGTTTCTTTCTCTGTAAAATGGCAGAGTTGGACTAGATGTCCAACAGTCCCTATCAGTTCCACATGCCATCTGCTCTGACATTCTAGGATGCCAGGTGTAGACCATCTGGGGAAAGGGAGTGGAATGGGTAGCTGCCCTGAACCCTGTGGCTTTCCTGCATTGGCTGGATTCATTCCTCCAATGCCAAGGCAGTCTGAAAGCACTCTGAACATCTTCCGGGAAGTGATGAGTTCGTGCCAGGCAGGGCACCACGCACCTCTTCCATGTACTCTGGCTCTGAGGCAGAGGCATCCCAGCGATTGTTGAGGATGAAGATGTTGGGGCGAGAAAGGCGTTCGCTCACTTTGTGGAAGAACTGCTTCTCCTAAACACAAGGAAGCCCCAGCTCAGGGGAGCCCGCCACCACAGCTGGTCACTGAGTGGGGGTGGGAGTGGGGAAGAGGGAAGGGAGGCGAGGGGGAGGAGGAAGGGGTTACCGTCTGCATCAGGGTGGACTCTGAGTTGGCCACCAATACAAACACGTCTGCATCTAGGCAGAACTTGTCGATCCAGCTGTCCAGTTCTGTAGTGACATCAATCCCGGGGCTAAAGATCACAAGAGGAAAAAAGCAGGTCATCACTGTGCAAAGAGAGCAAAGGGGAAAATCATTTCTTCCCCTACCAAAAGAGGAAGAATTAGAAGATTCTGAATCATCCATGCATATGGAGCATGAGCCTACCGAGCAGGGCAAAATCAGGCTCAGCCTTTAGGATAACAGACTGCAAGTGAAAAATCACTCTTAGGAAATGTTAAAATTCAAGCACTGCACCGCACCTCACTACCACTGAATACTGACAAACCTAGAGGTGTGGTGACACTGAGGAGAACCTGGCAGGCAGGCGGATTTTGGCAAGTCCATTTGGAAAACTGTTCCAAGGGCTATTCTAAGTGACAAGAGGAGTGGCCCGAGCGTGGCTAGTCCACCATGAGTTACAGGACCAGCTCCAGCCTGCTTTGTCTCACTAGTCTTCTCACCACCATGAAGCCCTCATCCCTAGAGGCCACAACCCTGGTGTTTTCACTCACCTGTCCATCAGCACCAAGTCATCTTTCAGAAGAGAACACTTGGAATTGGGCCACATCACACTCACCAGGCTGCCAGCATTCAGGAGCTCATCCTGGTGAAGGGCGTGGGCCAGCTGGTTTACTGTCTGTTGGGAGAAGGGAAAGGAAGATGAGGGAAGATTCAAGAGCTGCCTCCTAAATGATCAACCAGCGGGGTGCAGAGTGAGAGCCCGGCACTCGAGAACGGGGCAGAACGGGCCTCAGGAGCCCCCTAGCCTGGCCAACCAAGCAACGCCTCCAGCGAGTGGGCGCCTCCCACCTCCTACGGCAGCTCCAGCTCTGAGGAAGCGTCTCCTGCCCTCGAGCCTGAGTGTGCCCATCACTCATGTGACGGATTCGGGCCAGGAGCACAGCCTCCTCCTTCCGGCCCACGCCGGCCCTCTATGTCTGTACAGACAGGCGGCACGTGCGTCCCTCCTCATCCGAGGGCATGGCAGAGACACGACAGCCGGTGCCATCCTGGACGCCCCTTCTGGACGCTCTGCCAGTCCAACACTAAGATGTGGCACCCAGAGCTGGACACGATGCCAACTACGACAGGCCCAACAGCATCCCTGCGTCAGACCCTCTGTGCCTCCTTCCCTGCAGAAATGCTCCCTCAGCAGCCCTTCTGTGACACATTCTACAACTGCTCGAGGGACTGAAGTCAAACTCCCTGGGGCCATTCTCTTGCTTCTCTTTTCTGAAGATCAGGACTTAGGCTGCTTCTGCAATCCTGCAACACCTCAAAAATGAACAGGCTGGAAACTCGCTAAGATGTTAAGCCATTAGGCAAGTATAAAGATTCAAGCTGCTGCTCCTCCCACCCTGAGGAGAACCAAGGTGCAAACCCCTGGACAAATGCTCACAGGCATTCTGCGTGACGTGAGAAAAAGATCTCAATGCACTTCATAACCGAAATCATCTGAAATGGCATAGGCTCATCCTTCATAGAAAGAAGGTAAATCAAATGACACGGCCAGGGCCACACAAAGAATCAAGAGTAGGTGTCTAGACTCTCTATGGTGTAACTGCCCTTTCACATTCTGGAGAACAATGTCTGAAAGAGGATTTCATACATTCTTCCCTGGAGGGCAGGAGGAAGGCAAGGAGAGGATGCCTCCTGAGGACTAGGGAGCCCTTCTCCAGATCTGCCCACCAACACAACAGATGTCTATCCCACCCAGGACCCAAGGAGGCCCCCAGGGTGCCAGGGCTCCCTTGGGGGCCCTCGTTACCTTGACGCTCTTCTTCTCCTCAGAGCCCTCGGTGAGCAGGAAGGCCTCTTGGCCGTCTGTCCCCTCCACCCGGAGGAAACAGTTGGTGGTGTGGCCAATCCCGGAGGGGAGGACTTTGTCCCAGAGCATGGCATTGATCACGGTGCTTTTTCCATTGCTTGTCCTGGAAGAGATCAGAGGCCCTCAGCGGCCACCCAGCTAGGACTCAAGCACGAGACTGAGTTGTCCGTAAGTCTGGGAACTGCCGCAAGGGGAGCCCACCAAGGGTGCTTCCAGATCTGAAAGCTCTTTGGGGGCCACAAGTTTCTTCTCTTTGTCAGGCTCAATAATCCTAAATGCTTTCTAGTTTTGTCAAGGGTGGAACCCTAAAAATTTTAAATGATTAAAAACTAAACCTGCTCCCCTTTCTTTTCTTTCAGTTTTCAATGCTGTTCCCTAACACTGATCCCTCTAAAAACGTGCAGCCTCGGGCCACATGCAGAGGGAGGATGAAGAGTTCTCCCACAGCCACTACTGAGAGCTGTACATGTTTTCCACATGTGTGGTGGCTCACAAAGCCCCTTCCTCACAACAGCCCAGTGGGGCTGGCGGTACAAGCATTCTCCCGTTTGGTACACCCCAGGATATTAAGTCATTTTAAAAATAGCTCCCTCTTGCTGACTCATTCAGCCATGGCTTCCACCTCCTTCCACCCTCTCTGTGCCCGGCCCACACCGGAAGCTTTGCCACCACTCACGCTCTCCTTTTCATGGCATTTCACAACAACTTTCTCTTTACTCCAGTGACACCATAACGTATTGCTTTACTGTTATGTGCTTCGTGCATTTATCGGGTAATACTGTATCATGCTGTCATGTGTTGGGTTCTTATTCTCCCAACTAGACAGTTACACTTTCTATATTCTTCTAGCACCTACTGCTCTGGGCTCTGTACAAAGCAGGTGCTTAACAAACATTTATGGAACAGAGTCAAATATCCAAAAATATCCAGTACTATTAACCCGCTATGGCTAGAATGAAGTGAACTGAGGGGCTGAGAGGCTAAATCACTCGCTCCCCCTGCTCCCTAAGGAATGAGAAGCAGAGCTGACATTCTCAGACTGCTCACGTGTGTTCAGTCTGCTGATGAAGCCTGGCTTAGCCTTAACCTCTTTTATTTTAAAAGGGGCTCTCTAGACTCCAAGGCAGAATGAACAAAACAACCCAGTGGGCCTTGGGACCCTCGGATTGAGTTCTGGGCTTGTGTGGACCATCAGGTAAACCAAGGAAAAGGGCTGAGGGCGGCGAGGACTCACCTGCCAAAAAAGGCCACCTTCATGTGCCGCCGGGCCAAGACCTCACTGATGCCCTTCACTTTGGACAGGTAGGCCTTGACCTCCAGCACCTGCTCCTCAGTGGTGACCGGATCAAGCTCGACATTTCTGTGAGTGTCTGTGGGAACAAAATGAAGGCAGAGTCAGACGTGCAGGAGAGGCACTGTGGCTAATGGAAAGACTCTGGAGCCAGAGGAGCTGGGTTCAAATTCTGCCTCTGACTTTTTTAACTGTGAGCCTTTGCTCTTCTCAGCACTACAATGATCCCAGACATCTCCAAAAGACTCGTGATGGAAAATGCTGCCCACCTCTGGAGAAAGAACCACAGAATCTGAAGGCAGACTGAAGCAGACTATTGTCACTTGTGGGGGGTTTTCCCCATGGTTTCCCGTTTTTGTTCTGTTTCTTCTTTCACAACATGACTAACGTGGAAATATGTTTGAGATGATTGCACATGTATATCCTATATCAGATTGCTTGCCATCTTGGGGGGGGGGAGAAAAATTCAGAACTCAAAAACATATTAAAAATAAATGTTGAAAACTATCTTCACACGTAATTGGAATACATAAAATACTATTCACAAAAAACAAGCAAAAAAACAACTTGTGAGCCTCTGGGCAAATCACCCAACCTTCCTGGGCCCCAGTGCTCCGTAAATGAAGCCCAGATGGCCATGGAAATTCTTACTTAGCTCTGGGTCTAGGATCAGTAAAGTTAAGTTTGATAGGATGTTTTTTATTAATAAACGAAACAGGGGCAGGTAGTCAAAACAATTCCAGAAGAAAAACATTAATGATAGCCTCAAGCTATGAAGCACCCTTGAGAAGAGATATAAGCATTCTATGCCTTTATTATCTCATTATTTCTCAGAAGTATGGAAGAAGGAGAGACAGTAAGGATAAGCCCAACTTTCTAGACAGAGAAACTGAGGCAGTGGCAGATACTGGAAAAGAATTGAGGCTTGTCTCGTTCTTAGCAGATTGTAGAACTCAACTCCCAGTTAGCTGCGCTAAGTAAGGGAGGAGAAGTCAGTAAATCTTCAGAACTCCTTCACACACTCTGACATACCATCAGGCTGACACACCCCAGATTCTTTGCACACTCCAAAAGCATCTGAAACATGCTAATTGGCACACATGAAGTAGGTGGCCCTGGCACACGACTCATTGCTAATGCCAAGCAGGCAATGCCAGAAGCTAAAAAGCCAACACCATCTCCCGGCCCATGTGCCCAAGGTCAGATACCTCTCCCTTTTATAGCCATGCGCTTAATGTGACAGCAGTGACTGGAGCCTCTGGAATGTCTGTCTAACTGAAGAGCAGGAGCCCTGCTGGCTGGACACTAGGTGCTGTGTTAAAAACAAACTCACAAAAGCAATGTCCGATGCCATCATGAGTTCCCCATGCTAGTATTAATCCAGGCTAATTGAGAGCACATTCTGGGGTCTGGTGGGCTCTGCTCTTCCTGCCAGCCCTTCCCACTGAGAAAGGTCAGTGCTATCTGATAAGACAAACACCTGGAAGACCCCATCCCTGGAGGCACGGTCCAAACAAAAGCCTTCATCAAATCCACAGTAGTTTATGCCAACAAGCTGGGCCCAGAAGTAAATAACAGGATAGATAATTCTTGGCAAATCACACAGTGTTTTTCAGTAATTTCTTCTCTGTCACAAGACCTCATCTTTTAAAAACCAACACTCCCCTGAGATGCTACATGGCTTTGAATCATGGAAAAAGAGGATTTAAAAATCAAAACTTCAGGTGATCCAAAGGACAAGAAAAAACCAGAGTGGACATGAGCCGGCTACAGCGTGCACCTGACAACTCAAGCACAAACAGGCTTCTACAAGAGACGTCCCTCTGGAGCCAGAGATCACTTTCAAGTCTAGGAATCCTTTCCAAACACTGTCTCGTTTGAGTTTCTTAGTAACCCTGTGAAGTAGGTGCTATTGATAGTACTGTGCCCATTTTACAGATGAGGAAACTGAAGCTCAGAGACATGCCTTTCTCAAGGTAACATGTTTAATAAGGATCAGAGGTGAGATCTGAACCCGAGGTTTTCCTGACTCACAAGCTCAGGCCCTGCTCAGGACTCATGTTGGCTGGGTAACCATGGGAAGCACTTTTATAACTTCTCACTCAGTAGCTTGAGCAATTCTTAAGACTATAAGGTACAAAGGAGTGGCCTCTCCGCACCAGTGGAAGGACTTCCCCCCACTGGAAGTTTCTTACACCAATGAGGCCTGGACAAAACTTCAGACTGACCAGAAGAGGAGGTGGGGCAGACCAGTCATGCAGTGAGCTGGGAGGCTACCCAGAATTCACACGGAACCAGAATAATGAGAGAAAGGCTTCCATTGTGTAAGATGGCTTGCCTGTGCAGCACTCACTGCTGGCTTGGGAGCTGGACTGAGGCGCCCCACGGGTAACATGAGGCTCCCCTGCCAACGTGTGGGCAACAGCCCAGAGCATCTGCTGAGAGCAAAAGAGAGCTCAGAGGTCACCTGTCCGGCCCCGCCTTCCTCTCTTTAAAGATGAAAGGTCACAGAGGTTGTAAACAGCAGTGGCCCTGGACTCTAAGTCCTCTGGTTCTAAATTTAGCCACTGTTCGACTCCATCATCCAATGGAATCATAGAATGGCAAGGCTGAAAACACCCTGGGAGATCCTCTGAGCCTTGCCATTGTGCCTCAGCTGCCTTTCCTAGAACATCCCCCTGCCCAGTTCCTTCTGGGCCAGCCAGCCTTCATTCCCCATCCTGGTTTGCTTCTAATTTTGTCTCCATCTCCCCCAAGCAAAAACCCACCCATTTTCCACTCCCTTCTGAATGTTGTCTTCCCTAGTTAGAAGGTAAGCTCCCTGAGGGCAGGCAATGTCTTTATGCTTGACTGTGTCTCTCCAAGTGCTTAGCTTAGCCTGCCACATAGTAGGTACTTGATAAATGCTAGCTGCCTGCCTGCCAGCCCTTTCATATCACAGGAAATGCAGCTGAAGACAGATCAAATTTAGTCACCGAGCTGCAAGACTTCACAAAGTGAGACCATGCTAACAAGAGAAGACACATGATCCATTCAGAGAAACAGAGACGTGTTTAAACCTTTCTATTGCGTACAGGCCAGGAGGCAGCAGAACCCTGAATCTTGACCTGGCTTCAGATCCGAGCTGTTAGTCACCACCTGAGTGACCCCATTCAGGTAAGGCCACCTCTGCCCACCACACGGGCCTCCTGGGTAAGAGGGGTTAGATTCTGGAGCCTCCAGGAGCCCTTCCAGCTCAAGTCCATGACCCTGATTAACAGCTGCTACAGCAGGGGCAGGGAGACTGAGGGGAGGGGAGAGACGCCCAAAAGGAGTAACTGTCCAAGTTCTCCCTCTCCTCATCAGTCTGGGACCAGAAACTGTCCCCAAATTAGAAGCTGGCCTATAAGATGAAGCGCATTCGTTGGCCAGGCCTAATGCTGGATCTGGACTCAGATGACCTGGGTTTGAATTCCAGGTTATCCACTCACCACCTCTGTGGCCTTATGTGAGTCTCTGGCCTTCAACTGGGTCATCTGCCAAATGAAGGGGCCGGGCTAGGTCCCTCCCAGGTCTTAATCCTAGGATCCCGGGCCATGGTTTCCTAAGGAATCTAAATCCCAGCCAGGGGGATGGGAGGCAGTGACCGAAGCAGCAGCCTCCACCCTCACCAAGCTCTCAGAAACCTTTTTAATGCTGACCATAAGTGTGGGGATGAATCCACAAGACAATGGCACCAAACATCCTGTCAGGACTAAATAAAACGCTCAGAGCGCTACTTACCCTCTAGAAAGGTGGCACTCTCCTGAATGTACGCCCCCAGCTGTTCAAAAATACCATTGATCTTCTTCTTGGCGGTGACAAAGTGCTTGAGTGGAGACGCATTCACCTCGGCCATGTGTCTTTTGTCCTTCTTGATTGAAATGATGGGGTTGGAGTGAGAGAAGATCAGGGACATCGCGCTGTGGAGAAAAGCAGTCGGTGAGGCCGACACGCCACGTGCCCCCACACTCCTGGAAGAGGCCTCAGGGGTCCTCTACTCCGACCCCTCATTTTATAGAGGGGAACCTGGAACCCAAGATGTGAAGTGAATTGTGCAAAGTCCCCCAAGCGGCAAGCGCTAACACGATTTGAACTCACATTCCAGGACTGCCAAGTTTACTTTTCTTTCCACCGTACCACACGGTGCTCTACATCAAATAGCTTCAGGCAGGCTGTTTTTTTTTTCTGGATTGGAGGAAGGAGACCTAAATAACTATTTCCAGAGGCTAGACTCCTCTTTGATCCTTTCCCATAAAGCAGAGAGTAAAATTAGCTTCCAATTGCTTGATCTTAGCCATCATTCAGATGACGCAGAACTAACTCTGAAAAGAACCTGGGAAAGGCAAGGTCAAAAGGATCTGAGCTGAGACCTGAGGAAAGGACCATGGAGATGACCAGATCTCCTACCGGAGACCTAAAATCAATGTGGAGGGACCCTCAGCCTCCTGACTCAGCTGTCAGAACCTCGTGGGGGGCATTCTGAGCAAATCATGAACTCCCTAAGCTTCCAGGAGAGGCTCTGTCAAGTGAGAAAGAGAATAGAGCTACCTTCTCTAATCTGCACGGAGGCGATCTGGTATAAAACCAATAATAAAAGCCTGCCCTCTGGACTGCATTCCTGGCAGCCCGGTGAAGGAGCCCAAGCTTTGCTGTGCACCCAGCCTGGCCAGGCCCATTCAGTCTCCCAGGACACATAACACATCTAGAGGCGGCTCTGCTCAATGTCTGTGCTTGTGACAGACAGCGTGGCCTCCGGCAGCACCTGACACGAAGCTAGCTGATATGCTGAAGAGCAGCAGTAGGAACCAAACCATCACAGAAAGAAACGACGGGCTAAATCCAGTAAGACAGAGCTCAACGGGCCTAAACATAAAGTCGTGTGCTTGGGTTCCAAAGAAACCACCACACAAGCACAGAATGGGGAAGTGTGTCTCCCTTGTTAGGACACCAAAAATGTAATATGGCACCTGAAAAACCCAGTTGGATTCCTGATTGCCCTAAAAGAATCTAGAACCTGGAATGAGAGAGAAGTCAATCACACTGCACTCTGGACCCTGGTCAGACCCTGTCAGACGTACTTGGGGAATGCCAGTTCTGAACATGCGACAGCGACCACCTGGAAACCACCAGAGCAACAATAATGAGGAGGAGGAGGAGAAGAGTCACAAGCATGCCAGTAAAGATTAACTGAAGGGAACACGAGTGGTTAGCCTAAAAAGAAGCCTTACGGAAGAGGAAATCACTATGTTTCAACATTGAAAAGGGCCATCATAAGGCCACAGAAGCAGACGTGCTTTCTTGGCCCCAGAGGACAGAACCAGGGCCAATGGATGGCAGCGATAGGGAGGTGGACTTCAGCTAGACAGAAAGAAAGCTTCCCGACAACTGGAGCCATCCAAAAGGGGAAGAGCTGCCTCAGGAGGTGGATCTGCCCATCGCCAGAATGCTTTGTGCAGGCTGGAGGACCCCTAGCCGGGCACGTGGTGCAGGGAAGCCGGACGCAGGTACGGGAGAGGCCAGGTGACCTGGAGGCCTGATCCAGCTCTAAGATTCTACAGCACTGGAGTCTAGGAACTGCTAGTCATCTATGGCCAACGTGCTAAGTGAGCACTCCGCCCCAGCACAATCCAACTCCAATCTACCTTTGCCAAACTCCCAACAAATACTGCCTGAATTCACAATTTCATCTCCACACTTCTGCACAG
Organism: Phascolarctos cinereus; assembly: GCF_003287225.1. Taxonomy (NCBI): domain Eukaryota; kingdom Metazoa; phylum Chordata; class Mammalia; order Diprotodontia; family Phascolarctidae; genus Phascolarctos; species Phascolarctos cinereus. The sequence continues at coordinate 389,127,662 of NW_027556098.1, forward strand.
GCTGCCCCCAAGGACTGGAACAACTCACTGTCTCACCTTTTCCTCCTAAGAATTCCCAGCGCTCCCCAAGGTTCGTTTGGGCTTCATCCTGTCCTATTCTCTCGGTTTTTAGCACTTTTTCCGCCTTCAAGCTGCCTTGTATTTACTTGTCCATACTGTACTCCCCTAGAATAACAAAGCTGCTGAAAGTGGGAACTCTCCGATTTGCCCATTTCCCTGACACCTAAGCAATGTTATGAATGTGGCAGAGGCAAAAAAAAGGAATCTCTTTCTAAAAGCACTATTATGGTTCAGCTTCAGCCCCAGAAGTTACATTCTTGACTACCCAAATGATGTCGGATGGAAAAAGAAAAGGCAGATCAGATACCCCGGCAAGGATCCCCAAGGGCCAATCAGAACTCAGAATAGGGGGTGAGGGGGACAGGACCTGTTGATAACCACTGCAGACATCTTCAGACAGCATACTCTTTTACCTCTGCTACCCAGCAGGTAAATGCCTCCTTGCCAAGGTTCTCCTGTCTCTGCCAGCTGCTCCACTTCCCCATTCCTGCTCTCAACCTTGCAAGGGATAGGGAAATACAACATGAAGCCACACCCAAAGGGGTGGGGGGCGGTGACTGTAGTATGGACAGCATTGGAGCTGCTCACTAGTATCTGTAAGAAACTCTCTCAGAAGTGGAAAGAACATCTAGGAAGAGTAGATGACAAGAGACTGCCAAAATCAATTCGAAGGAACAGATGGAAAGAGCGAAGCAGAGTGAAGAGATGAGGAAAAACCTCAAGTGAGGCAAGGAGGAAGGCAGCAGACTGGACTCCTGGAGGAGACACGACTGATCCCACTTCACTTACCACTACCGTTTCTTTCCTAGGAGTCTCCTAGGGTTATGGAGCTACTTTCTTTTCCTTGGAAGTCACCCAGAAGACTGAACAAGGAAAAAATCAGCTATATACTGAACAGAGAAAACTGGAAACAATATGAGGCCACACTCTTCCACTTCATAGGGGCCAAAGGTCTGTTGTGTGATCAGACTCCAGAAAGAAGTCCTTAGCCCATAGTAGCTGTACTCACAGCTGTGCAAGGGCTGGGCAGACTATACCCACACTGTAGGAAAAATCAGGCAAACCGGGCAAAAAGCCACACAACTGAGGAAGAAAACAGGCACACATAAAGGATGCTAGAGGTGGATTGTTTTCACAAGGCTGACATCATGAACTCTGCTGGCCTGGAAAAGAAGGGAAGGATCTGGGCATTTCTCACCTTCACAAGCTGCTGTGATGAATCCACCCAGTCCCCAGAACTGTCAGAAAGAAAGGGGGAGCAGTCACCAGGAGGCTTGGGCCGGGACCAGGCCCCTCTAATCAGGTTAGGACACCCAAATTCCAGAGTATCAAAACATATTTCCCTCCCCATCTCCATCAACCCAATACCTGGCCTTGAGGTAAATCCCTGAAGTCAGAGTCTTGTAATAAGACAACTTTCCCTATAAGAACTAAATACTTTTTGCCCAGAAGACAAACTACTTCTGGAAGTAGGTTGCTGAAAACTAGTTGGCATTTATAATGAGGTGCTTTTTAGTGATCTGGTGATTATTTGTGAGACTTAAGGGCTTGAAACGAGAAGCATTAGTATATGGCAAAAGAAAACTAAAAGGCAGATGAGTTACCCAAGGAAATGAAATGAAAGCAGCTCAGTGAAAATGTAAAATTCTTAGATATAAAGGGAGTGAGAAAAAACTTACAACTCCTTAGAGTTTTCATTCCTCAGCAGTGAATGTCCTCACAGTACTCCTAGTTGCTGCCCTCAACTAGTCTTGGAAACACCTGGGATAGGAAGCGTCTCCCTGCTCCCTTGGCTATCTTAGCCAACCCAGTCAAGCCCCTGATCTGCCACAAATTAATTCTCCTTAATCAGGAGAAACATTAATTTCCTCAACTCCCCAATTCCCATGAAATCTAACTGGCTCCATTTGACTGAGCTGCTTGCCCTCTGGGATTTGTAGTTGGTCAAAAAATACTTGTTAAGGACCTACTATGTTCTAGTCACAGTACTAAGGGCTGGAGAGGTAAATAAGAAAAAGACAGTCTCTGTCCTCAAGGGGCTTAACAATATAAGGGGGTGGCAGTGGGGTAGGGGGTGAGAGTGGGTAGGGGTAGGGGTGGGGTAGGGACAATAACAGAAAAGGAAATTGTAGTCAGAGTAATAGCCTAGTAAGCTTATATCCTTGGCAGATATGTCCCATTTTCTTAAGTTAATAATGAACTCTTAGCCTAACCTGAATGCATCACCTAATATTTGGGGCTCAGGATCTCAAGTATGAATTTATTCTACAAAAGGAAGCTAAGAATGTGGCAGAATAAACAAAAGTATACAAAGCTTCCCTTTCTAGCTCTGGAACTCCTCACACTTGCTTCCTCCCACACCACCCCTTCAACTCTTCAGGGAGGACCTGAGAGTTTCCCACTTCCAGGAAGGCTTCAGGCAAGCAGGGCCCTTCCCCTAGGCACATAGCAGATAACAGTCTTATAATTTCAGAAGGTAGAGAATGCCTGGGTGCCATAGATAATATGCTGACTTTGGAGTCAGAAAGACCTGAATTTAAATTCTGCCACTGAAACTTAACTGTGTGACCCTGGGCAAATCATTTCATGTCTATGTGCATCAGGCCACTCTCTAGAGAATACCTACTAAATCATATGGGTCAGATCTGTTCATAATGCTAAGGAATTCCTTAGTACTGTAGACCAAGGGCTGTCACATTGCTTAGAAGATAAAGTTCAGCTGAAGTTGGAAACCACCAACTTCACTTTAAGAAGGCTTTATCAGAACAAACCCAATTCTATGTTCCAATTATCATTAGTATGATCTACTCCCAGGTAATCATCAGGCTAGCTCATACCTGAGTTTAATTGAAGTCAGTTAGGTATCTGGGGATGTAAGAGGGAGAATGAAGCAAAAATCTCTCGTGTGGCTTTGGGTATGAAATGCAATGCCTGAATTCACACCATTTTCTTACCCAATTTTATGCAGAGCAACTTCTAGCAGGAAAAGAGAAAAAAAGGATCCACAGGACCGTCCACCAATGTAACTGATACAGAGAGGGAGAAGCTGAGAAATTAAAACGGAAAAAAAAAAATGAAAAGAATGGAGATGAAGGAGAGTTTTTTCCAGGCAAAGTTAGGAAATGAACAATATGGAAAAGATGAAGAATCACAACACTGGAGAGAAGAGAGAGACCAGGAAAAGAGAGATCTGCCAGAGTATTTTTGATTCCAATGCTTACTTTCCTTATTTCACAACATATTAAATCAGTTCCATTTGGTTGGAGTGAAATAACATTCGGCGGATGCCCTAGATAGCAGAACTAGCTCACAGGACAAAAGGTCTGACCCAACTTGGTTTCCTCTCACAAAGACAGAAAGGATTCCAGTGTGAAATCACCCTATGCCAAGACTCAATTCAAGGGGCCCTTCACTGGATCTGTGACATTCTCCTAATCTCGTTTACTTCCAGCCCAGGGCTGCACGTACAGCCTCCGCTGTTCCCCTACAGCTTAAGGCAGCACAGGCCCCAAGAAACCAAGACCTACTTTTCGAGAGGTGGATTGTTTTCACAAGGCTGACATCATGAACTCCGCTGGCCTGGAAAAGAAGGGAAGGATCCGGGCATTTCTCACCCTCACAGGCTGCTGTGATGAATCCACCCAGTCCCCAGAACTGTCAGAAAGAAAGGGGGAGAAGTCACCAGGAGGCTGGGGCCGGCACCAGGCCCCTCTAATCAGGTTAGGACTCCAAACGAAAACCACCCCTGGGCTCATATAGGCCTCTTGCAAGGACACATGCCAGCAAGCTGGGGTGGAGAGCAAGGGCAGGGACTGACTGGAGGAGCTCACTAACCCTGGGGCATCACAACACACCTGGGCTGGGCACATGTGCATGCCATGTACCCAAGAAAGAGCACAGGAGGGGAGCCTGGCACGGGGGAAGAAGTTGGCATGGGAGAGTGGGTCCTGGAAACGGGGGCGGGGGGCCTGGTATGGAGGGGAAGGGGCTTGGCACAGAGGAGGGGCACGGATACGGAAAAGGGACCCGGCATGGGGGGAGCCTGGCGTGGAGAAGAGGGGGCCTGTCACGGAGGGGGTAGCACTGATACGAAGGGAGGAGCACTGATACGGAGGGGGGCCCGGCATGGGGGCGGGAGGGGTCGCATGCAGGGCAGAATAGGGAGGGTCCAGCACTGGGGAAGCCGCAGGAGAGGAGGGGCCGCGGGCCGAGAATGCGGGCCTGGCTGGGGCTGGGGGATGCGAGCGGAGGCCTGGGGGCTCAGCGCCGGCCGCGCCCCTCGGCCTTCCCCCGCAGCGCTGCCGCGGCCCGCGGTCACTCACACTCACCTTCACCTTCTCGGAGCCGTCGCCGCCATGATGCGACGTGACGTCATCAGGCCGCGTCAGGCCGTGGAGGGGAGGGGCGCGTCACTCGCTGCCCCCAACCACCGCACACGCCCCGACTTCCCGCTTCGGAGTCGGCAGCTGGAGCTGACCGGAAGATCTCCACGAGCTCCGCGAGGGTCCAGAGTGGCCCCAGCGCTTGCGGGGCGCAGCCTTTCGTCCAGGCCCTGCGGCTCCACTGGGCGCTGGCCGTGACGTCACTAGAGTGGCCCGCCGTGCACCCTGGGAGTCGTAGTTCTGAACGAGTAGGGAGTCCCTCTTCGAGGGGCGGGGCTCGGGGTCCGCAGGGATTGTCAAGGGCGAGGCAGCCCTGGAAGAGAACCAGGTCTAGCCTGACCAGGCAGGGCTTCTGGGCCTCACCGCTTTTGTGCACCCACCCTGAAAGGGGGAAGCTTAGGTGCAAATCATCACGCATTATTAAGTGTGCAACACAGAATTTATGCAAATATGCACAGTTGTGATGGGGATGGGATCTGAACCCCTGAAGGGAAAAGAGCATGTCTTTGGGTTCTGGATCCTAAAAAGGAAAAGCCCTGAATTCTCCCATACTTTTCAATAGCCTAGATCACTGGTGCCTCCACCCAAGGCATCTGGCCCACCCCAGCCCACCTTAATTAGCTTACTTGACACTCCTTGATCCCATCTAGACCCCTTTCTCTTTTTCCTCTGGACCACCCCAGGTTACTCGCCACTTCTAGATCCCATCCAGATCTTCCCACCATCTTTCTGTATAAAAACATCCATTTTATCCTCAGCAAATATGCAGATTCTTAAAATCTGGCTCGCTTCTATTGGCTTCACAAAGACAGCAGACTCAGTAGAAGTCTGGCCCGCTTCTATTGGTGTTACAATAAGCTGGCCACTTAACTGAAAGAAGGCTTGAGTGGTCGAATTCTTTGGAGGCAGACCTCCACCTTATACCCTTGGATTTGGGGGTTCCCAGCACCCCTAGACCACAACAGTTGGAGGTCCCACGTTCAAATCCTGACTCTATACCTGACCACCAACCTAAATGACTTTGACCACTGGACCTCAGATGCATCAGTTGTAAAATAAGGATAATATTTGTACAAAGTACCTATTGTTGCTACTTGCTACAAATATTATATAGACATAAAGAGATATAGACATATACATATATATAAAATAATGTATACTATATAGTATATAGTATACATTTTGTGACTCCATTTGGGGTTTTCTTGGCACAGATAGTGGAGTGGGTTGCCATTTCTGTCTCCAGCTCATTTTATAGATAAGGAACTGAGGCTAACATGGCAAAGTGACTTGCCCAGGGTCACACAGCTAATATGTGTCTGAGGCTGGATTTGAACTCAGAAGATAAGTCTTCCTGACTCAGATCTGGTGCCCTATGCACTATGGCGCCACCTAGCCACCCTATAGCATATGTTATATATACTATACAACATACTATGTTTACTATATCTATATATTACCTATACACTTAATGGTTGGGTATCATGATCAAATAAGATCATAGTCATGAAGCTCTCTGCAGACCTCAGGGTGCTTATTTTTTATCTGGGCAGACAATAGTCTTCATGTGGTAGAAAGTACCCTGGGTTTAGAGCCAGAATACCAGAATGGGAAACCTGGTTCTGTTGCTTACTAGCTGTGTGACCCAAGAAAAAGTCTGCCTTGCTGAGCCTTAGTTTCCTCATCTGTAAAAAGAGTTTCCCTTCAAGTTCTAAGCCCTGTGATTCCATAGAAGAGAAGAATGTCAGTTGGTGATGCTTTTTTTGAAAGAGGTGGTGGACTACAGTTGTGGAATGAGGCGTACATTTTCAGACACAGCCAATGAGTTGATTTTGTTTTGTTTGACTGCCTTGTTATGAGGGAGGTTTCTAGGTCGGAAGGGTGAGTCATTGGAAAGTAATAGGGATGTACAATTTAAAAAGAGTACCCACAAACCTTTTTAAAATGAAGATGACAACTCGGCTACTGCAGCTTGATGGAAATAACTCCTTTTCTTTGTTCTATAATCCTATGCTTACCGAGCAACATTCTGACCTCTGATCTGGTCTCCTGCCTTCTGCTGTTATCTTTGCTAGACATAGCTTCCACTATAAATTTGTAACCTGGCATTCTGGGTTACATAGAAATCGGGACCTTGTGAGCTTGCTCAGTATGAATCAGCTCCCCTGAGCTTGCTCCATCTCTGAGTAGAATAAAAAAGTAGACTTTACAGAGCTGAGGATGATGACCCCATGGTCTCAGGTGACCAGCCTAAATAGCCAGCTGACCACCTGGTCTCACCCCAAACTCTCTCATTTCAAAAGGGACTCAAAAAACCATCTGATTCAGGCTCTAGCCTTCAGGCAGATCAGAAGTTATTATCCCTATTCTGCAGGTGAAATTATTAAATACCAAAGAGGTTAAGTCATTTCCCAAAGGTTACGCAGCTAAATACTGATAGAGCTTATAGATAGACACAGAGACCTGCTATTTCTCAAGCTCCCCACCAAAGAGAAAGAATTTCCTGTTCACCTGTTGTTTACTAGCGGAAGGTGAGACCTGGTGGAAGGAGCTCCCAGGCTGTGAGAAGCCTGGAAGCAGGAAGGACACCAATTCCAATTATCCCCCACTCTCCCCTCCCCTAAAAAGACGGTGAAGGACTCGGTGAGGGGGGTGCTTTATATTTCTACGTATAATAACTATGAGCACTGATTTTGAGTACTTGGAGGGCCATCATGGGGAAACCGGACTTACTTTGTTTTGCTTGGCCCCAGAAGGCAGAAGCAAGAATAATGAGGGGAAATCACAGAAGGGCAGATTTTGCTTTGATGTTGGGAAAAATGTCCTAATAATCCAGGCTATCCGGAAGCAACGTGGACTGCCTCAGAAGGGCCTCAATGGAGGACTAGAAGAGTGACTGCTTGTCAGGGATGTGGAGAAGTGATTCTTGGTCGGACCCCACCCCCCTCCCCCGAGGTTCCTTCCTACCTGGAGATCTTGGGTTCCCTCCACAGCATCCAGCACAGTGCTAGGCACCTAGTCACACAGCATAGATCATATCATAGTTCTAGAGCCAGAAGGGGCCTCAGGGACCATCTGGTCGAATTCTCTCATTTTACAAGTGAGGAAACTGAGTCACAGGGCAGCTATGTGATATAATATCTTTAGGGCTAAAGCTGGAAGGGACCTTAGAGTGCAGGACCTAGAGTTAGGAAGACCTGAGTTCAAATCCAGCCTCAGACACTTAATAGCTGTGTCACCCTGGGCAAGTAACTTTGCCCCTGCTTGCCTCACTTTCCTCCACTTTGAAATGGGGATAATAATAGCGCCTACCTTCCATAGTCGTTGTGAGGATCAAATGAAGAATATTCATAAAGTGCGTAGCGCAGTGCCTGGCACATAGCAGCACACCACAGAAATGCTATTATTATTATATTTTACAGATGAGGAAGCTGAGGCCCAAGGCAGTGACGTGATTTACAGCATCACCGAACAAAAACTGAGAGGGACCGTAGGACCCTTTAGGCCACCTCCACCCTCAGCTTTACAGACAGGAAACTAGCAGATGGTACCTCCCTATCAGCTGAATTTAATTATTCAGTCAACGCAATAACATCCTGTCTCTGACATCAGTGCCAAGGATTGTTCTGGGGAATGGCTGCGTTCCCTGAGGTCAACCTTGTGGGATTAAAGACTTCCTCTGAATGTCCCTAACTCCCCAGCATAGCAACAGCTGCTTCTTTAACTGCCTAGCTGAGGCCCTTTATTTTATTTACTAATTTATTTATTTTAAGTGACTTGCTCAGGGTCATAGAGCTAGTAAGTGTCAAGTGTCTGGTCTGAGGTCACATTTGAACTCAGGTCCTTCTGACTCTAAGTCTGGTACTCTATCCACTGCGCCACCTAGCTGCCCTGCTGAGGCCCTCTAAAAGTAACACCCCCAAAACACACATATACATATGCACTCTCAGATCATCTCATTATTGGTTGTTTTGTTAAGTTTTAATGTTAAAAACTCTTGTTTCGAACTGTCCATCTTGGCCAAAGAGCCAGCTGGTGAATGAAAATGCAGCCCTATGCGTGTGTGTGTGTGTGTGTGTGTGTGTGGTGTGTGTGTGTGTGTATGTGTGAATACCAGCCCTGGTCCCCCATTCTTCAGAGGCTGACCAGCCAATGCAGGGACCAATCTGAAACATAAATAGATTCCTCGCCTGTCTCCCTGATCCTGGCAAAGGCTGTTGTGGGGGTAAACACTTGGGCCCATCCTTGGGCAAGAGATCTAAAGATGGGTTTGATGCTACACATCAGATTTGGTCTGTGATGGGAAGCAGGAAGTCTGAGGACCAGGCTGACTGAGCTGGGAGGGGAGAACGTGAAGAAGACAGCAGTGCTCAGGTGCGGGGATCCTCCAACGTTCTGTCCTGATCTGAGAGCTCCCTTTTTGGCCTTAGCTCAGCTCTGGGGTCTACTTCTCAGAGTCTGCTCAGTTCCACAGTGTCCCCACAGTGTTGGGGGGATACTTGATTCCTAAGGTGCAGGAGGAAAGCATCTCAGGAAGACAATGCTGGGGAAGGGCAGTCGTTAAGGCAAAGGGTATCTCCCAAAGCCAACAGGCCACAGCATTGTGGAAAATGATGTGAGCACTGGGTGGGAGGCAATCCACTCCGATTCCCATCCTGGGCTTTTAGTCTCAAAGAAGGACAAGAAGAGCTCTGAGGCTCAGCCGAAGTTGGCCAAGGGTCAGTCAAGGAGGACCCCTGGCCTGGTCAGAAAAGGGGAAAGGTCCACAGTGACAAAGTCTGGGCTCTTAAGGATCGACAAAAGAGACAGCGATGTATCGAGTTCCTCTGGTGGTGGGGAGCCCTTCGTGGTAATGGGTGAGTCGGCCCGGATGCATGAGGGTCCATCCTTTTCGGGGGGCTCTAATGGAACAATTGTAGCGGATGAACCGGCAGCCTCCTCCCTAGGATACACAAGATGGAGATCAATGGGGAAAGAAGTTCCAATCCAAACCCTTCTTCAAGGTCTATCTCAAGTCTCACCTCCTCCAAGAATGTGGCTATCCTGACTATCCATCACAGGGCCCCCTCCAAGAATGCTGCTGACCATCTATCACAGGCGTCAGTGATCCCTCCCTCCTCTGAAACCCCATAGCCTTTGGCTATAACTTCACAAGCCAACCAGTGTGACTAGTTAGAGCAAGAGACCACTGAAGAGATGCTCAGAAGCATAGGGTGCTCAGACCCTTTTTCTGGGCTGCTGACCCACCAGCTCACCACCCACATTTCCCCAATTTTCCAGCCGCTCTCTCCAAACCCTTGCCTTTACCTTCCTCCCTCTAGAAAGCCCTCATGGGTTTTTTTGGGGGGGAGGATAGGAGGGTCCTGACCTGCAATTCCACTAGTAGGGAACTCTCAGTGGGGGCAGATAGACAACTCACCAGTAATTTAGTCTTAAGAGAATTGCCAAGGGCACTGAGAGATTAAGTAGTGGTAGTAATTAAATGATGATAATAATAACTCTAATTTGGATGGCATTTTAAGGTGTGCAAAGAGCTTCACATATATTAATTTATTTAGTCCTCACAACCAGCCTGGGAGGTAGGAGCTGGTTATTATGCCCATTTTACAGATAAGGCAAAGAGAAATTAAGGGATTTGCCCAAGGTCATACAGGTAAGTGTCTTTGGAAGGATTTGAATTTAGGTCTTCATGACTCCACATCATGGGCTCTATCCATGTGCCAACTAGCTGCCCCCAGAGATCTGCCAGGGTCACAGAGTCAGTAGGGATCATGGACAGGACTTGCTGCTCCAAAGGTGGCCCCTTCATCCACTCTGACATGTTGCCTTTTTTCCTCCCCGGTTGATCCCACTCAGGGCCATTACTCCCAGCCTTTCTGTACCCAGTCTACTTTGGATTTCTCTGCCCTTATCTGGGATAGGTCTCCAAGTATCTCTTGCCCATACATCCTGTGTCTGAAGCTATATTCTGATGGACCTCTAATACTAGTACCTTCCCACCAGGGGCTATGACTGCAGGAAGCTCTCACCTCATAATCCACGCCCACCCTATTGAGGGCGATGTTGATGGTGAAGGTGGATGCATCATGGTGTGGCATCAGGGAGGGCTGCTCATCTGGCTTGTAGCGGACCACAAAAGCCAGATCAAACTGGGCCTGGGGGTGAGGGCAAAAGAGAGAAAGCACTACTCATTAACCCAGTCCTAGGCACAGTTCCTTCAGTAGGCTCCATGGTCCCCTTGGTCACATGTTGACTTTTGCAGAGTGAACGTGTCCTAATTCAGTCAACAGACATTTCTAGTGGGGGCTCTACAGGAGGTAGGGGAGAGGGCAGGGGCAGAAATGTTAATGACCACAAAGACCTCCTCCATACCACCTATACAGATCCTTGCAATAATGAGTAAATCAACAAACATTTATTAAGTGCCTATTATTCTCAAGGCACCAGGGAAAAAAAAATCAAACAGTCCATCCCTTCCAGGAGGGACCTTCTAACTGGGGAGATAAAATAATGTCTGAGCTCTGGGAAGCCCCGAGTCAGGGTTCAGAACGCCTATGCCTAGTGGCCATGTGCTGCAGGGGGGGCACTCCAAATCCCAGTATCGCGGAAATCCCGGCTACTGAAAAGAGGGGGCTCTCAGACAAATAGGAAGAATTCATGCTTCTCCCAAATGAGAATGAGCCCTAGCCCTCAGGGCTCGGACAGGTGGCATGACTTTGCGGACAGAAACAGACTCAAGAAGGTTTAGATAAAACCAGCATTTCTCAGAGGAAGCTCAGAGAGTTACAGCTGGGGAGAATGACTAACCTGCTTTCTCCCTAAATGGACCCTAGGAGCCACTGCCACAAAGGAGCTGGGGTGGGGCAGCCCCATGCTGGCCCTTTGCACAGGAGCCAGAAGAGCCTGGATGGGAGGAGGTGAAGCTGGAGGAGCCTGGCATGTAAGGACCTGATCTGGTGATAGCCTGCCCCTCTGGAGGATTTCCTATCACTGCCTTCGGTGAATTCTTCTTGTTGTTCAGTCATGTCTGACTCTACGTCCGTGGAGTTTTCTTGGCAATGATACTGGAGTGGTTTGCCATTTCCTTCTCTGGTGTGTTCCCATTTTACAGATGAACTAAGGTAAACAGGGGTTAAGTGACTTGTCCAAGGTCACATAGTTAATAAGCCTCTGCGGATAGATTTGAGCTCAGATCTTCTCCCACTCCAGGCCTGGTGTTCTATCCACTGCACCACCTAGACACACCTCTGTGAATTTTATGGTACAGCAAAAGTGCTCTGCTAGTTGTCATCCCAACTCTCCATTTCCCTTGCTGCCTTTCTGGGCTCATTCACAAAGGCCAGCACTCACGGATAGCTTGGCCTTTTCCCTATCACTGTATCCCCTAGTATGTATCACAGACAGGATTGCTGACTTACAGGCTCCTTTTCTTCCTAACTCAAGTGCCACCTTCTCCATGAAGCCTTCTCCGATTCCCCAGCTTCTTAGTACTCTCTCTGTCTGTATTTTAGCATACCCCAGTAGAATGACAATTTTGTTTTCTTTTCTTTAGATCCCCAGCTCCTAGCACACCATGCCTGGCATATAGGAGGTGCTTAATTAAAAACTGATGAACACGGCCCCAAGGAAGAGGTAAGAGAAGATACCACCCCCTACTGCTTTGCAGAAGTGGAAAATCCACAGGTATGGAACACTGTATAGACTGTCAGATTTTTTGATGTATTGATATGTTTTGCTAATTTTTTTTCTTTAAAATATTGTCATTTAAAAATGTTTTCTTTAAAAATATTCTTTAAAAAATATGGGTCACTGGAACAAGGGAAGAAGACAGATACTGAGGAAAATTTAGGTGATGTCTTAAAAACCTTTAAAAAAACCGCCACCCAATTGCTGAACTGAATTGAATTGCAGAGAGGCTGGCTTGCTTAATCCTCCCAGGCCTTACTGACTTCCTGGCATGTGATGACATTCTAATGAAGAAGTCTGATTCTTCTCCACTTCATCTCTTCACTCATGTACCAGGCGGCTAAGACTGCAGCATCATTCCCCCTAGGACGGTGTCATGCTCTCCTTCCTGAGGTAGCACAGACAATCAGCCTTGGAAATAAGCATAGCCCAAGAGATGGGGTTGTGTGAATGGAAAATTCAATTCAAGCCAAATCAGCCCCCAAGAAGATTTAGAGCTAGTCCTTTGAGGTCATCCAGGCCATTCCTTTCCTTTTAGAGATGAAGCACATTTATTAAGCATTTTCTATATGCAAGGCACTGGGCCAATAATTTAAAAAAAACCCTAACAAACCTTTGATTAAGTCAACTCTCTACATGACCTGGGGGGAAATGGGATGAAAAAAGTCCTCTTTTTTCAAATTTACGATACCTATTTAAATAACTCATTTGGCACTTAGCACTGATAGATAGATAGCCTTGTAATGTTCCAAACTGTTGGTTAGCTACTGATGTTATTCATTCATGTATTCAATTATTTATGCCTTGTTTCAATGATACTGTAAAATCCCCAAGGGCCTGGTCTTCTGTATCATGATATTCCTTGGAATACTGTGGCCGACTGGACACCAAATAGAGTACTCAATAAAGAAATGCATGAATAAAAACACTGGTGTGTCCTCCCTCCTCTCAAGTAGAGAGGTGGTGGGCTATAGGTGAAGAATGCTGCATACACCATCAGGAATAGTGTCTGTTCCTGGTTGGTTTTCTTTGGCTATTTTTCTTTGTTAAAAGGAATGGCTAGCGGTAGAACGTTTATATCAGGAAATGATAGGTTAAGAAAGGCGTTAAGAAAACTTTCTTAAAAAGGGGGAAATGGCATATTAATTATCTAATTGAGAAGATTCTCAGACTGATTTTAGAGCCACTTTAACTAAAGATGGCTGGATTCAAGGGTAAGTTTTTCAAATAGCGGGTCAGACCAAGGAAATTGTTCTCAGCCTCAATGCTGAGTCAGTCAGGGGGCATCCCCATCCTGAAGGGGAAACTCAGGTATCTTTGTTGTCATCCAGAAGCCCCCCTTCATCCTTGGGTCTGTGCACAGTCAGCAGAATACTGAAAAGAGCTGACTTGCTTTTATTTTCCTGGAAGGGGGGGACCATCAGGAGCCATACCCCTTCTCATTGCTTGGCCTGGGTTGGAGAGCGGGGGAATTCTACCTGGGGGCCCAGTACCCAGCTCTCTCCCCCCTTGAGGACTCCCCAGCAGCTTGGCAGATTCTTGGGCCCCAGCTAGGGCCGTCCTTCCTGGTCAGGGCCTGACAGGTGTTCTTACCCTGGTGTAGTATCCTGGGTAGAGTTTCTCAGTCATGGGGGCGATGTATTCCACCAGGAACTTGTGCCATTCTCTCTCAAACTTGATCTGGTTCATATGGATGTCAATCGTTGGGACGTTTTCATAGCCACCCTGAATTCGGCTGTCCTGGAATTCAGTTACCAGAGGATACCAGTTAGCCCAATTAAAATAAACCCCAATACTCCCCTGTACTTTGAGAGTGGCACTTGTGTTTTTTGCACAGTGACCAAATCAATGCCTACACGTCTAGACTCCACCTTTTCCACAGATCTCAAAGCATCTAACAGTTACTAATGACAATCAAGGTTTGGCTAGGTTCAACGATCTCACACTGGACTAGAGTAGTATACAGAGGTCAAATCTGATAGTCAGGAGACTTACATGCATGTCCATGTAGACAGACACATTTAGTTCCCCTACATATTATCTTTACTGATTTGTCATGTGTTTCTAAAGGCTGGGAGCAGAAATAATAATAGCCAGCATTTACATAGCACTTTAAGGTTTACAAAGCGCTTTACAAATATTATCTCATTTGATCTTCATAACAACCCTGTGAGGTAGGCAGTATTATCATCCCCATTGTACAGATGAGGAAATTGAAGCTAGGAAAGATTAGAGTCTGGGGAGGATATTTCATTATGGAAGTCCTCAGTATGCCTTATTCTAAGTGCCTTTCATCTCCAAGAAGGGACCACACATAAGGAAATGTATCACAGTGAAGCCCCTCTATCTGCTATGATGCAAATAGAGCCAGTTCCCACCCGCCATAATTCAGTGAAACCAAAAGCTCAAGCAGCCGGTGAGAGGCAGCTATTTGGCATAGTGGGTATGCCAAACTTGGAGTCAGAATGGCCTTGAGTTCAAATCCACCCTCAGACTCTTCTTAGCCTCCCCAAGGAGGCCATCGATAAGAAGAAAGTCCCCAAGAAAGTCTACACTAAAATATTTATAGCAGCACTTTTTGTGATAGCAGAAAACTGGAAGGAAAGTGGAGGCCCATCAGGTGGAGAAAGGCCAGACCAATTGTGGCACACGAGTGTAACAGAATAGTAATGCTGGTGCTCTAAGAAACAGTGTATGGGATGAACACAGAGAAGCCTGGAAAGAGCTACATAGTGCAAAGCCAACAAAAAAATAGACACAACGGTTGCAACAATGTAAACAGAGAGCGAACCACACACACAACACACACACACACACACACACACACACACACACACACACTCACTCACAAAAAAAATCAAAAGTAAATGTTGCAAAATTATCAAGAATGAGCCGGGCTTGAAAGAAGAGAGATGGAAGCAAAGAAGTGTCTTTTTCTTTCTTTTTGTCTTAAAAAATACAATTTGTTACATAGGATGGTGCTCTGGGAAGAGTAAGGGGACGGATGCTGTAGTGAGGAACTATGGTGATCTTAAAAAAAAAAAGAGTAATAAAAAAGCTAAACAAAACAAAACAAAACAACTATCCTCAGAGCCCTGAGTGCTCAGTTTTGTCTTTTCTGATTAAATGTCTACGTTGTGGTGAGGTTCCACCACACCTAGCTTTGGGAACTAGGTGGTGCAGTGGATAGAGCCCTAGATCTGGAATCAAGAAGATCTGAGTTCAAATCCTGCCTTGGACACTCACTAGATGAATGTCTCAGAGCACATCACCTCTCTCAAGTCTCAGTTTCTTCATCTGTAAATGGGGATAATAATAGCACTTAGCTCCCAAGGCTGTTGTAAGGAGCCAATGAGAGCAAGTAAAAGGACTCTGCCAACCTTAAACTGCTATAGAAATGCTAGCTATTATTATTATTCTTATTATACCCCAAGCTGTTTGTTTATTGGATTGAAAATCTTTCAGAATGGAAGTAACCAGGTAGGATCATAGATGTAGAACTGGAAGGGAATTGAGACCAACAGAGGTTAAGTGCTTATCTAAGGTCACACAGGAACTAAATGGCAAAGTCTGAACTTGAACCTGGATCCTCAGACTCCAAATCTAAGGATCTTTAAATCTAAAATAGAGAATCTGAATCTTGTGCAATGGCCGTTTCTGGCAATGTCCAGTGAAGCCTATTGACCCCTTCTCAAACTGTTGTTTTTAAATGAATAAAATACAGAGAATTACAAAGGAAACAAATTATTAAAATTAAGTTATCAAATTTTTTTTTTAAAAAACAAGTTCACCAACCCCGGATTAAGAACACCTGGCCTTAACCACAAATACTGCATTTGCATTGCTTAGCTGCTTCTCCTGACGCACATTCCTCTCAATCGTATTCACGCCTTTTTCAATAAATCAATTTTGTTTGGACAAAAACAGTAAGATGATAGGGATAGGTTTATTTTTTTAGAAGGCTCCTTCTAATTCCATGTTTTAAGGGACCTCCTAGATTTAGCATTCTGTAGTCTGAGGTGCATCCCCAGCTCTGATTTTTGATGTTTTAAGATTCTTTCTAGCTCTGACATTCCATATTGTAAAGTCTCTTCCAGCTCCGATATTGTTTTCTAAGTCCTCATTTCTGACATTCCATGTTCTAAGCTTCCTTCCAGTTCTGACAGTCCGTGTTCTAAGATTCCTCCCAGATCTAACAATTCATGTTCTACAATCCCTTCTGGCTCTGAATTTTTTGTTTCTGATGACTCTGTCCTGGAGCAGGTAGGTGGCACAGAGCATTGGGCCTGGAGTCAGGAAGACTCATCTTCCTGAGTTCAAATCTGACCTCAGATACCTATTAGCTGGGTGACCCTGGGCAAGTCACTCATCCCTGTTTGCCTCAGTTTCCTCATCTGTAAAATGAGTTAGAGAAGGAAATGGCAAACCACTCCAGTATCCCTGCCAAGAAACCCACAAAATGGGGTCACAGAGTCAGACATGTCTGAAATGTCTGAACCACAAAAGGATTCTCTCAGCTCTGACAATTCACATTCCTGTCTAGTACTAACATTCTATGTGCTATGTGCTAATATGAATACATAGGAAGATTTACATAACTTTGTCAGTTTGCATGACAAAGCATGATTGGAAAAGAAATCCAGAGCTCCAGATTATGAGCCTTCCACCCCAAACTGAGGGAACTGTCCTTCTGATAATCCATAGTGGTCATCTACACTTAAAACAGCTTTGGGGGAGGGCAGAAAAAGAGTTTATATTTGAAAATGAAGGTGATATAAAAGCAAAAAGTATCAATAGAATTTTTTTTAAGAAGGCTGCTCCCAGGGGCAGCTAGGTGGCGCAGTGGATAGAGCACCGCCCCTGGAGTCAGGAGGACCTGAGTTCAAATGTGGTCTCAGACCAGACACTTGACATTGACACTTATTGGCTGTGTGACCCTGGGCAAGTAACTTAACCCCAACTGCCTTGCCAAAAAAAAAAAGAAGAAGAAGAAGAAGAAGGCTGCTCCCAGAGCTAGGAAGAATGGGCAAAACTTGCTGTGAAAACAATAAGGCAGCTGGCGGAGACGGCCCCACCCCTCTCCCTCCCTGCCAGGCCCAATGCTCTTCCTCTATACTGTCAGCGTCCTTAGACATCTGCCCCTGCTCAGCCTCCGTACCTGCCCTCTCAATACCTATGCTGACTTAGTGACCTGGACTGGGAGAAGTGTTCCCCTGGAGAGAGAAAACAGATGTCCCTCACCTTGTTGTCACCAGCCGACCACTGGCCAAAGTGCTCCATCTCCTCCACCAGCTCATCACAGGCCGTTTCCGTGAAGATGGGAAACCAGTACACATCTGGACAGGGCTAGGGGAGACAGGACCCACCAACAGCAGCCATAAACATTTATTAAGCACCTGCTGTGTACAGAGCACGGTGCTAGGCTCTTGGGGACATACAAAGTTTAGCTCAGAGGCTGACTGCTCTCTGGGAACTGAAGTCCAGTAATGGACAGGTATACACACCAATGCTATACATAGGTCATTTATTCTGAGTTTATCAGAGAGAAACAAACAGAGGGCTGTATGAGTCCCTGGGGGAAGGGTCCAGGAAGGGCTACTAAATCAGGCAGGGGGCATTTGGCATGTGCACTAGACAGGAGCTCAACATGGGAAGGGAAGGAGCAAGGACGTTCTAGGCATAGGAGACTGGCCTACTCATGGCATGAAGGCAGAACACAGAGTGTGTTCAGGGGACAGGGGGTCGTCCACTGATTGGGGTGTAGCATGTTCAGAGGTGAATCAACATGAAGGTAGGGTGGTGCTGGATTATGGAAGGCCTTGAATGTTAGGCAGAAGACTCTGAACTTTACATGGTAAGATTTAGGGAGCCACTGAGGATTTGGGGCAGGAGAGGTGACATGATTAGATCTATGCTTAAAATTACAGCTATGATCAGGGGCAGAGACTGAGGCCTGGGGAAGAGAAGGAGAAGAAGATAAAAAGAAAGAGAGGGAGGGAGAGGAGAGAAAAATATGGAGGGAAACAGAGAAGTAGAGAGGGACAGAGGGAAGGAGAGAGAAGGGGAGGGAGGGAGAAAAAGAGAAAAAGAAAGAGAGAAACAGGAGAGGGAGAGGACAGAGAGAGATGGAGGGAAAGAGAAAAGGAGAGAGGGACAGAGGAGGGGAGGGAGAGAGGGAGTGGGGGAGAGGAAGAAGGTGTGGGAGTGGAATGTCAGGATGAGTGAAGGGAACAGGAGGAAAGGGATAATTTAGGCACAGGGATTGATACACTTGCTTTCTTCCTTTTTTCCATTCTTTCTTGCTTGTCCCTGTCCACACCGCCTCCCTGCCTGGGCACAGCCCTGCCAGTCACCCTCTCCCTGTCTTAGAATATAACTTTCCTAAGCCTCAAGCTTCTCATGGGGCTGTGGCAAGGGGGACCCTTTGGGGAGGCCCATACTGGTCAGAGAAGGCTCTAGTTCTTTCCCAGAATGCCGTCTTCCCACTTATTCCCCAAACCATGCCATGGCCATCCATTCTGCTCAGAAACCACGTCTGGGAAGCCTCCCGGTAATGTGATGGGGACAGCCCTCCAGACCTGACTGAACTCTAATTCTAGCTGGGAGTGGGCAGGGTAGAAAGAAGAACTGGGCTGAATTCCTACAGACCAAGAAGCTTGGCCCCATCAGCTGGGCCATCCCTGGTGACAGGATCCTGCTGTTCTTCTGACCCCAGCAGCGCCCTCACCCCCAGAGGTCGGTTCCCAGCCAGGACAAAATAGGAAGGCACATCTGTGCAGGCTCAGAGTCCAAAACATCTCCCCGGCAACCGCTCGCCTCCCCCTCCCTCTGCACAGCTGCTCCCTCCCACACCCTGAGGCTCTCTTACCGTCTCCACCAACTTCCCTTTGAGGGCCTCTGTGTAGTTCTCATGGATGTATTTCTCCTTCCAGTCCTATGGTGAGAGAAGCCATGCTTTTTAACATTTCTGAGCGCTTTCCCGGCATCAAAGAATTTCAGGATCGGAAGGCACCTCATGGATGTCTAGCCCAACTTAAGCCCACCATTCTTCCAAAGTCTGTAACCTTGGCATTAGTGAGTCAAGTCAGTCAGTCAACTTTTATTAAGCTCATACTATGTATCAGGCACTGTGCTAAGAACTGCGGATACAAAGAAAGGCAAAAAGACAGTCCCTGCCCTCAAGGGGCTTACAGTCTAACAGGGGAGCCAACATGCAAACAACTATGTTTTGTTTTGGCTGCTAAAAAACAGTTCATTAGAGACTATCCCATAATCTCCTGCAATGATGGCACATATAATGATTAACAGCAAATAATTAAACAACAAATTAGCAAAAATGCCCTGGTTTCTTGTTTAGTGTGATAAGACAGCTTATCTGTGGACAACACTGGCCCCTAGAATCCTAGAACCAGACCAGGGAAATCCAAGTTCCACTTTATACAGCTCTACAAGTATCTAAAGAGACACCATAACCCAACAAAAAATCCAAGAAGAGGCCTTACCTCCTGGCCAGGGGGAAGGGGACGGACTGATCAGACAGTGGAATTTTGCCATCTACACAAGGAAGGTAGGGCAGGAAACTCTTCCCCAAACCAACTCCAGTAGCCACTGATTTTGCTCAGGATCCATCCCCCAAAAGAAAAGCAGCCTTCCTCTCCTGCTTGGGGTGGCGTGCTTATGCTACTATCCATAGTAGTAACCCACAGCCCAAAGGCACCCCCACCCATGGACTCTGCCAAAGGTTCCTAACTGCCAGGTCAATCTGTTCTGATTGTGGCACTTCAGCAAGCTTCTGGAAAGTCTGTTAAGGACCAAGAATCATGGGCCACAGGACTCACTCTTAGGCCATGGCCCAGGAGTCACGGCATAACCCATCCCAGGCAAGCTTCAGTTCTCAGTGACATATTCTTATCCTTGGGGCTTGAAGCAGCAAGACAAATACAAGACATACAAGGACAAGACACACACAGGATTACCTGGAGATAATTAGTAAATGGAAAGGCACTAAGGTTAAGGCATTATCCTAGACTCCTCACTCCCTCTCACCCCATATTTCTAATCAGTTGTCAAACCTTATTGTTTCTGAATCCACAACATCTCTCCCATCCTTCCCCTTCTCAATCCTCAGTTACCCTTACTTTGGGCCCCCAGAACCTCTCACCTAGACTTCTGTTGGGTCTTCCTACCTCAAGTCTGTCCCCACTCCAATCTATCCTCCATTCAGTCACCAAAGTGATTTTCCTAAAGCGCAGGGCTGACCATGTCACGTCCCTACTCAATAGACTCCAGTGAGACTCTAACACTCCACTTGGCATTCAATGCCCTTCATAACCTAGCCCCCTCCTAACACCTTCCTGGCGTTCTTAAGCCTCACACCCCACCACGTGCTCTTAGATCCAGTGACACCAGCCTTCTGGCTGTTCCATGAACAACACACTCCATTGCCTGGCCCCAGGCATTTTCTCTGGCTGTCCCCCATGTGGGCATGGGGCTGCTCTCCCTCCACATCTCTGCCTCCTGGCTTCCTTCAAGCCCCACCTAAAATCCCATCTGCTACTGGAAGCCTTTCGCCAACCCTCTTAATTCTAGTGCCTTCCCTCTTGTAATGATTTCCTAATGATCCTGCACATAGCTTGTTTGGACACATTTGTTTGCTTGTTGTCCGCACTGTTAGACTGTGAGATCCTTGAGGGCAAGGACTGTCCTTTGCTTCTTTTTGTAGTTCTAGTGCTTAGCACAGTGCCTGGCACAGAGTATGTGCTTCATAAATGTTTGACTATCTGACTGGCAGAGTTGGGCACCTCCCGGGGGAAACAAAGTAAGACTCTAACACTGGCTCTTCCTCAGAAGCTGACCAGGTTGTGTCTCCAACCAGCAAGCTGGTAACCCACCTTCTTTCTGCCTCTGTTTCCCTTTCAGAGCTCCTAGCCTTATGAAAGCTAGAAGGAAAATCACATTATCCTGAATCAACCCTTTCACTTTTACAGAAGAGGAAAGTGGGCACTAGGGAGATTGAGTTGGCTAATGTGTGTGTGGTGTGTGTGTGTGTATGTGTGTGAAAGGGGAAAGGGTCCAATCCATGGCATCCCTCTTTTTGGTCCTGCTCTGATCCTCTTCTTACCTCTGGGTTGTTGAAGATCTCCCAGAGGTCATTGTGCAGGTGAGTTGTTTGGTAATTGTCCACAGACAGCAGGTGGCCAAAGGAATGCCGATTGGTCACAAACAGGAAGACTTTCTGCAAGACAGAAAAGGACAAAGTGGGTTTTTGCCCCCAGAATGACCATAGATGTCCCCTGTTGTTGTTCAGTCATTTCAGTTTCGTCTAACTCTTTGAGACTCCATTTGGGTTTTTCTTGGCAAAGATACTGGAGCAGTTGGCCATTTCTTTCTCCAGCTCATTTTACAGATGAAGAAACTGAGGCCAACAGGGTGAAGTGACTTGCCCAGGGTCACACAGCTAGTAAGTGAATGAGGCTAGATTTGAACTCAGGAAGACTCATCTTCCCAACTCTGGGCCTGGCACTCTATACACTATGGCGCCACCTAGCTGCACCATAGGTACCCAGAGTTGGCATGAGTTCTAACGCCCTTGACAGGTATCTTCTCCCCATGCTCCTTATCTTCCACCCATAGTCATCTTCCCTCCCCCCCATACCGCCAGACTTAGCCCCTACGACCCCAAGTTCTGATAGGCATGCTCTGGAAACAGGCCTCCATGCCACTTTGTGACCATAGCCACGCCCTACCACAACTCAGATACCATGCTCTTCCTGGCTCCCCCAACCTGTCGCCTTCCTCTATTAGAATGTAAGCTTCTTGAAGGCAGAAGCTGTCTAGATTACTTGTACTGAGTTCCCAGCATGTAGCACATTGCCGGCACAGAGTGAACACTTCATAAATGCTTTATCTGTCTCACAGCACCTACTCCAAAGACGTGTTGTGAGGGATCCAGTGGGTTAATCTATCAAACTTGGCAAACCTCAAAGCACCGAATAAATGTGAGTTACAACGGTAACTTTAGAATCCTAGACCTTAAGACTCATGAACAGTCATGATTATAGCTGACATTTTTGTAGGAGGGCTTTACATATTGTTCATACACTGGATCTTAACAACAGCCCTGTAATGATAATCATAACAACAACAATTCATATTTATATGAGGATACAGTCTGGATCTGTGATTTCACTAGTATGAAGAGCTTCCTAATGAGGAAATTCCCTTTATCAATACAGGAAGGCATCTTCTCTGCAATTATCTCTATATCTTTGAGAATGTGGGTTAAATAACTTGGCCAGGGTCCCTCAGCCAGTTCTATGATATTTGTTCTGGTTTGCAAGGTATTTTACCTATATTATCCCATCTGATCCTATCTCCACTTTGCATCTGCTGCCCTGCCTGGCTTCAGCTCCAAGAAACAAGATGCCCCTCCCAGGACCAGCTCATCCCTTCTAAACTCACCACCAGGCAGCTAACTCAAGCCTTAGTTGACACCACCTCCCTCCACCTCCCCTCTGTTTGGAGGGCTTGGTACCAAACTCCTCCCAGTGCCTTCCTTTATAGAGGGCCGGAACTGGACTCTCAGATCGCTGCACTTGGCATCTGTGGCTCTGCCCGGCTTCAGTGCCATGGAACAAGATGCCCCTGGCTGGGCACCTCTGGTTTGCCTACCCCACCCCCTCACTCCGCTTTCCTGTCTCCTTTTCCCCTTTAGATTGTAAGCTCTTTGAGATCACAGGGACTTTCTTTCTTTTTTATTAATCACCTCCCCAGTTCCTGCAACACAGTAGGCACTTAATAAATGTTTATTGAATTGGATCCTCACAACAACCCTGTAAGGCAGGTCCTATTATTATTCCCTTTTAACAGATGAGGAAACTGAGTCTTATTGAGAGACTTGCCTGAGGTCACATGGCAGGATCCAAATCCAGGTTTTCCTGGACAGAGCTCAGGGCTCCCAACTCCAAGTGCTTTCTAATTCAATACAGCTGGAAGGGAGCGAAGGGGTCTTCTTCTTTTTTTTTTTTTTGGTAAGGCAATTGGGGTTAAGTGACTTGCCCAGAGTCACACAGTTAGGAAGTATTATGTGTCTGAGGCCAGATGTGAACTGCAGGTCTCCCACTACCTTCCTCCCATGCCTGAGACTGACCTGCTCGCGGACATTGGTGCAGAAAGCCATGTCAGGGTCCAGTTTGCTGCTGTGAAACAAGTCCTTCTCCCTTAGGTCGCCCCGCAAGGTGCTTCCTTTGATCAGGTAGATATTGGAGATGTAGGGGACATTCCAGACGCCACTAGGAGTGGAAGCAGACTGGTCAAAGTTGGGGGCAAGAGAGGTGGGGGGGGAGGGGAATGCCTCATGATACCACAATCTCCAATCTTAGGACAAGACCCCCAGTGACCACTACTACACTCCCCTCTTCTGAAACCTACTATATAAAAACCTAGTGACCTCTAGGCGTGGCTTAAGGCTCTCCACAATCTGACTCTAATCTACTTTGCCAGCCTACAGGGGGTAGAGGATTGGACTTGGAGTCAGGAAGAACTGAGTTCAAATTCTCCCTCAGATTTTTACTAGCTATGTGACCTTGGGCTCATTACTTAACCTCTCTCAGCCTCAGTTTCCTCATCTGTAAAATGGGAATAATCACAGCACCTATTTCATAGGGTCATTGTATCAAATGAGATAACACCTATAAAGCACTTTGCAAACCTTAAAATGCTACATAAATGCTAGGTATTATTAGGAGTAATTATCATTGTTATTATTACTACGACTACTATTATTGTTATTATTATGCATTCTACATTCCAGCCAAACTGTACTGCCAGGTATACTCAAAACTCTCTATTCCATCTCCTGGCTGAATTCATTCATACAACCCATCCCCCATGCCTGGGACATACTGTCTCATCTCTGCCTCCCATGATCTTTCTCTTCCTCCAAGGTTCAGCTTAGGTTTGCATGGAAGAGAGTGGTACAATAGGCATGCCAAATTTGGAATCAGAGGATTTGGATTCAAATCCTACTCTGACACTCATGCCCTTATGTGACCTCAGTTCTCTGGACATCCATTTTCTCATTTGTAAAACAAAGGGGACTGTACTATTTGGCCTCTGAGGTCCCAGCTCCAGAGCTGTGACAGTGATCAACAATGATGAAAACCCCACATCTCAAGGTATCTCAAGGCTTACAAAACATTCTTCTCACAACAACCATGGAAGCAGATGATGGTACAGCTATCCTTATCCCCATTTTACAGATGCGCAAAACTGCAGCTGAGAGATAGGCACAGTAGTGCCATCCATTCAGAGTTGCAGGACTGACGGCTGCTCGCTGTCTAGGTGACCTTGGACAACCCAGCTCCCTCTCTGGGTGCCACTGTCCTCATCTCTGAGATGGCAGGGTTAGAATGGGTGAGTGCTAAGGTTCCTTCCAGCTAGGACCCAAATTTGAGTGACTTGTCCCAAGACAGTAAAAGACTCCACTGGAATTCAAATCTGGTTTGAACACTCTAGATTTAGAGCCAGAAGGGTCCTTAGAGCCATCCAGTCCAACTGGATCACTTTCAGGTGAGGAAACTGAAGTCCAGAGAAGGGAATACTTTGCCCAAGATTCACTTAGCTACTAAGATTCAGAGGTGGAATCTGAATCCAAGATGGAAAGGCCAGGACTACTTCCATCATACCATGTTGTTGTTAAGTCATTTTCAGACTCTGTGACCCCCTTTGGGGTTTCCTTGGCAGAGATACTGGGGTGGTTGGCCATTTCCTTCTCCAGCTCATTTTACACATGAGGAAACCAAGGCAAACAGGGTTAAGTGACTTGCTCAGGGTCACACAGCTAGTAAGTGTCTGAGGCCAGATTTGAACTCAGGAAGATGAGTCTTCCTGGCTCCAGGCCTAGCTCTCTATCCATTGCACCACCAAGCTGCCCATACCATCATATCACATCTCCTCCTAATCCTGCTTCTGGGGATCTCCCTGAATGGAAAGTCCACATCCACCCTTGGAAAGGTTTAGTGATCTCCATGGTAGTTCAAACCCCTTATTTTACAGATGAAGAAACTGAGGCTAAGAGAGAGGGAGTGACATGCCTGGGGGCACACAGCTGTTCTGCTCCCAAACCCAGTGCATTTTCTGCTCTACTACTCCTTCTCTACAGACTGAATCTCTCTTACCAAAACATTGCCAAATACAAGAGCAATGGAGACTTAGGGCAGTTTGGTGACCACACCCTCATCACCCCTTAAATGAGAAGCCACCCTCTCTCAATGAGATAACAGCTCAAGAGGCAGACACTTACACACGTCGCCCTTGGACAATGTCCACGTAGTCTTCGGAGCGGGCATAAAAACCATCAGCACTGAGGGCCCCCCAGAAATTGGACCACAGCCTCCCTGCACGGATCACCAAGGGAGCGATGACAGCTCTAGGCAGGGGGAAAAGGGGAATGAATTCAACAGATGAGGACGCATGTACAAAGCAGAGCACCCCACTCCATCTCCATGGGAGGCAGACAGAGCCAGCCTTCCGAGACAGAAGGGGGTGGCGCCCAGGCCCACCCCACCAGCATGGCAATAACTAAGGCATTCATGGCCCTTCCACCGACTCCCACAGGGCCAATGGCAAGGGACCCCTTGGGCTCTTTCCCACCGAGGGATCTCTAAGCACCATAACACCAAAATGCTTCGGGCAAGAAATAATGTAGGCCAGGAAGCAAAGACGTTTTTGTCCCAGACTGAGCTCTGAATGGGTGGTAATGTCAGGATGAGTCATGGAGCATCAAATATCAATACAGACATTTGGCAACTGTGTCTCTCTTCTACAATACAATGCTGATAGCAATGACCTTACATTTAGATTCACTTATCTGTTGGCATAGTTATTATTTATAGGAGGGGGATGCCCCCCTACAGTGTCATATTCCCATATGAACATTAATATTTTATATTTCTGTATGACATGAAATGAGATCCTTCCAGAGTTGTTTAACCTCCCAGTCCTCTAGGCAATTTTTTTTCAAAGCCTAGGTCTGTATTTCACCCAGGGCTGGGGCTGCTCACAGGTCTGACCACACTCCGGTTGTCATGAGAGCCTTAACCCGCTCCATTCTAACCTGAGCTGGTTCACCCTCTTTAGGTGACCGGTGGCCTTCCCCCCTCCCCTGCTCCTGGGGGCTCACCGTAACAATGCCAAATTTAGTGGACACCCAATTCCCTCAGTCTAGACTACTCTCAGCCTCTGAGTTGCCTTCTGATCTATAAAGCTCAGCTTCAATGCCACCTTCTCCAGAAAGGCTTCCCCATACTCCCAGTTGTGAGTTATCTCTCTCTGAAGATGATACAATGGCTGTCACAAAGTAGGTACTTAATAAATGCTTATCAATCGATCAATAAGCATTTATTAAGCACCTACTAGGCTAGGTGATAGGGATACAAAGGCATAAATGAAATCTTACATTCTAATGGGGGAAATTACAGGTGTAGAAATGAAAATACAAAAGCTAGAGATGGTCCTGTGATTTCATTGGTACAGAGAATTCCCAGGTGAGAAAAGCAGATGGGTTAGGACTCCGGGAGACAGGGGAGACCTGGAGGTAGACGCCTGGGGAGTAGCAAGGGAGGACCATGTTGGAGAGGATGCAGTGCTGCTCAGATAGCTCTGCTCTCTCTCTCTCCCTGCTCCTGTGTGGCGCAGGGGCCCAGGGACGGGTGGGGGTGGGATGGCATCTCTTACTTGTTCTGCTCAATCAGAAGCCGAAGGGCATCGGGGTTGGTCAAAGCCACCTCGGCATCCATGCTCAAGTAATAGGTACAGCCTCGGTCCTGACGACACATGTCCCTATGGGGAGAGAGAAGGCAAAGGTCAGGGAGAGAAAGATGTGGAAGAGAAAGACCAAGACCCCCTCCCCTCTAACCCCGATGGAGAGGCCACGACTTGCCACTGAGTCACTGTCCTTGGGGTCCTAGTGGCCTCCCGCCCTGCTCCCAGCCCTGCTGGCCAGCAGGGGCTGCTGTGGGTGCCCTCCTGATAGCATAGCTTTTTTCTTTCCTTTCTTCTATCTTCTC
Organism: Phascolarctos cinereus; assembly: GCF_003287225.1. NCBI lineage: Eukaryota > Metazoa > Chordata > Mammalia > Diprotodontia > Phascolarctidae > Phascolarctos > Phascolarctos cinereus. Next base: position 389,154,858 of record NW_027556098.1, read on the forward strand.
TATTTACATCTTTTTTCTTTCCTTTCTTCTACTTTCTTCCTTAAACTCACTGGCCACGCTACTTATTACCTATGTTTCCTTGGGCAAGTCACAACTTCTCTGGGCCTCAGTTTCCTCATCTGTAAAATGAGGGGATTGCGCCTCTCAAGTCCCTTCTGATTTTAAATTCCTTTTTTTCTCACATCTCTTCCCCTCTTCTTCCCTACTCCCTTTCCTTCCTTTCCTCTTCTGAATGTTTTTCTCTTCCTTTTGTCAGGAATATAAACTCAGTTCCCTGCCTTAGCTATGATGCCTGTTTGACAGACTACTTTTGCTAGATTGTAGTGTTGTTACCTTTAAAGACGTCCAGTATTATTTCTGTGACCTGTTCTTTAGTCAGGACGTTAACCAACAAATCACATTTCAGCTCCCACACAGACCTACATCTTGTGATACTATGTTCATTGCTCAGTTGGATCGAGACCTGGGTTCAAATTCTACTTCAGACACTTGCTAGCGGGGTGATTCTGAGTGAGTCACTTTCTCTTACTAGGCCTCAGTTTCCCCATCTGTAAAATGAGGGGGTTCCATTGATAGCCTCTAAGGTGCCTTCTGCCTTTAAATCTGTCATCCTGTGATATCATGAATGTTGACTGCATTTGGACGAAGGAATGTAGTGAGGAAAACGTCACCTTTTCTAGGTGGCCCATATATTCTTTGTTGTGCCAAATTTACCAACAGCCCTGTATCCCTCCTCCCCCTGCTTGGCCTTCCCGGGTACCTGCTGGGCTCAGCAAGGCCACCAGCTCCTAATGAGTAACACTTTCTGGCATCCATGAGTCATTTTATGCTTTTTTTGGTTTGGTTTTGTTTTTTGGTGAGGTTAAGTGACTTGCCCAGGGTCACACAGCTAGTGAGTGTTATGTGTCTGAGGCTGGATTTGAACTCAGGTCCTCCTGACTCCAGGGCCGGTGCTGTATCCACTGCACCTCCTAGCTGCCCCACATTTTAATGTTCTTTTAAGTCATCTCATGATACCCCTGGGAGGGAGCAGGTCAGGAATTATTACGCCCATTTTCTACATGGGGTGCCTGAGGCCCAAAGGGAAAAGTGACATGACTGAAGTCACACAAGTAGTAAGTGGCAAAGCAAGGATTTGAACCCTGGTCCTTTGACTCCAAATTGGGAGCTTCTCCACTGCTGCCAGCCCCACTTCTCCACTTGCTTGGCCCCAGACTCACGCGCCCATGTTCCTGGCATCAGCACTCTTCATCCGCTGGTCCGGGCCCACAAGGCTGACTGTATGGTACTCGCTGCCGTGGTCTTCTATGAACTGTTCCACCTGGTCTTCATGGTGTTCCTCCTGGGAGGGGTGAGGGAGGGGGTGGAGATGGAGGTGGGGGTGGGGTTCAATCGCCCCCCTGCCCGAAGGCAAAAAGGAAAGAATTCTGACTCGAGTCAGGAGGCTGGGGATAGAAGATTGTGACAAAGGAGAAGGGAAGACCCCCACTCTGTGAGCCCAGCCCGGGGCATCTGGGCATCGAGACTGAGGCAGAGTGTCCAGTCTGACTCAGGAAACAGCACGAGCTCACAGACTCTCCACCCCTGACAGGCCCGGCTTCTCATTCTCTCCTTCATGGGCCCACCAGAGGCAAGAGAGAGGGATTTGTGGATGGCCTGTGCTTTGGACTACCTGTGTTACTGCTGCATTCCCCGTCACAAATAATCGAGATCTGGCTTTGTCTTATAATAACAGCTAGCATTTACGCAGCGTTTGAAGGTTTGCAAAGTGCTAGAAGTGTTCTCACTTAATCCTCGTAATAACCCTTTGAGGTTGGTGCTATTATGGTCCCCATTTTGCAGATGAAGAAACTGAGGCTGAGAGAGAGGGTCAGTGACTTTCCTATAAGGCCCTAAAGCAGGATTTGAACTCAGGTCTTCCTGGCTCCAAATCCAGTCACCTGGGTGCATTTATAAATCCTTCACTATTTGCTCGTGCCAAGGCCAGCTAGAAGTCCACCCTGGGTCACATACTGCCTGGAGGCCCTCCCTGGAAGACTCCACCTGGAGCTGGCTACTCACATGATTATGGATGAAGAGTCGAAGCTGTTTCCGGGGGTACCGGAGGTTCAGGAGCCGCTGAAGAACAGGGACAGGAACGGAGTTGGCTGCTCTATGAAGATTCCGATGAGGACCGAGGGCAGAGCCTCATCCTGCAGGAGAAGAGGAGGGTGCAAGCCCCAGGGTGAGGCAGATCCAGGCATCCCCCTCCCCTCACACCTAGCTTCCTCTGAGCCACGCAGGGACATCACACAGCGGGGATTGGGGGGCACCGAGCTCTGTCTAAGGCCAGATGGGGGAGGGGTGGAGCTAGAGCCAGAACCCAGGAGCTCGGCTCCCAGGGAAGCCTGGGCTATGACTGTACCTAGGGACAGGGTGACCTGATTCACTGGGACCACCCACCAGTCCTCTGGCCTGTTCACAGAAGGCAACAGAGAGAGAGCTGGAAAAGGCCTCTGAATCAAACCAAGTCAAACGCCTTTATTTTACAGTTGGGGAAACTGAGGCCCAGAAAGGTGAATGGATCTTCGGTACTAGATCAGGAAGGGACTTTGGAGGGCATCTAGTCAAACCTCTCATTTTTCAGAGGGGGAAACTGAGGCTCAGGGGGGTTAGCTGACTTAGGATCATAGATCAAATGCTGAAAGGGAGCTCAGAGGTCATCTTGTCCAAGCCCCTCATTTTACAGATGGGGAAAATGACTTTGCTCAGTGCCAGAGACTAGGACTTGGAAGGGCCCCTGTGGCCATGTAGTACAACCCAGACCTGTCCAAGAATGCCCTCTCCAATACCTCCAAAAAGTGGTCACCAGGGAGCCCACCTCCACCTCCTGAGGCAGCTCGGTGACCACGCTGGGGTGCTGGACAGCTCCAAGGGTCGGGGAGTGCTTTAGACTGAGCCACCCTCGCCAGCCATGCTGGCAGGAAGTACGTAAGAGGCCTCTGGCCAAGCCACAGTGGGAAAATCCCTAATCCTGGAGTCAGAGAGCCTTTGAACCTTAGGCTCTGTGAGACCTTGGGCAAGTCATTTCTTTACCGAAGTGGGCCTCAGTTTCCCCCCCTGCAGAATGAGAGGCTTGGCCTATATGGCCTTTGAGTTCCCTTCCAGCTCTAGACCGAGGATCTTTACACCTCCCTGGCCTCGGTTTCTCTGTCTGTAAAAGGAGGCAGGGATGGACCAGTTGGCCTCTGGGGTTCCACCAGCCTGAGCTCCACGAGCCTCTGTACAAGCCAGACCTTGCTCTAGGAGCATGCCTGGCTTCACGACATCCTGGTGACTGGTGTCTCTTCAGACACTCTCTTCTGTCTGGTGTCCTAACGACCTGACCAACTCACAGCTCACCCTAAGCCCCAGTGACCCCTACTTACTTCCTAAGGCTGTAGGCTGCAGATCTGCCCAGCCCACCTAACCCGGAGGGAACCCCCAGCCTTGACCTCCCCCCTTACCCGGGGCCTCAGCCTTACCCCAATCCCCTTCAAGCTCCGCAGGCCCTCGTCACACACGGTGCAGCCCGTCTCAAAAGTCCAAAATCGAGGGATGTAGTTCCCCAGGTAATTCAACTGGAGCTAAGACGCAGAGGAAGGTGGCTCAGGAGGGAAGAGAAAAATCCTTTCATCCCCCTCCCCCAACCCCTCCCCTCTCCCTTCACCCCCATCTTCACAAAGCCTTCATAAATAAATACGTGCCCGGGCAGCCAGTGTACTAGCTAGTTCTGCTCAGTTATTTTTTTTTCTCTTTCTTTTTTATTCTTTGTTACAGGGGATGGTTCATTGTGTCTGGGAAACAGGAGGGATATATTCCAAAATGAAAAAACAGAAAGAGTGTGTGTGGGGGAACCATGCATTTATAAAGCATCTCCTATGTGTTGAGCACTGTGCTAAAAGCTTTATAAATACTATCTCGTCTGATCCTCATAGCAACATAAATAACATACTATTATGATCCTCATTTTACATTTGAGGAAACTGAGGCATATAGTGGTTAAGTGACTCGCCCACGGTCACACAGCTAGGAAGACTGGATTTGAATTTAGGTCTTCCTGTCTCCAGACCCAGCACATTATCCATTGTGCTACCTAGCTGCCCTCAATAAAAAAGAAATAATTTATTTTAAAAAAATCCATATGTAGGAGTCATATTGCTTCAGTATTGTGTGGTTGAGTTACTTTCCTTCTGGCCCCACACTTCAAATTAATGTTATTTGTAGGGTTTCTGGAAAAATCTGACCCTACCCTCTGAGATAAATGAAGATAGCGAAAGTGGGCATGGGCCGAACCACAGCTAGGAATCTCTGCTCTAGAAATGCACCATCTCTGCTCAGTGGGTCTACACCTGGGTTCTGTTCTACTGTAGGCCAATTAGATTTGCTTTCCCCCAGATACACTCTGTACCCCCAAGCCCCTGTAAGCCACTTTATCCTAGAATACCTTTATTTTATGGAGGCAGAGAATGAATAGATAGATGGATGAATGAATGAATGAATAAGCACCTTACTATGTGCAAAGCACTCTAATAAGAGCTGAAACAGAAAAGCAAGATGGCCCCTCCCCTCAGGAGCTTACATTCTAATTTAAATGGAGGCAACACATATAGGAGGTCTCAGCCACAAGTTGTTGGATGAAAGAGTACAGAGTTCCAAAGTCAACAAGCATCTATTCAGTGCTCACTATATGCCAGGCACTGTGTAGGGGCACTGTGCCATGAAGGCTGTTGGAGAAACAGCCCAGAGCCTGGGCACAACTGTGTCTGGGAGGTCCTTTATGTGCAGATAGGACGTGACTTACCCACCCTCAGTAAGGTTCATTTTCCCAGCCAAGGCTGAGGCGGGGACAACAGATACAGAAGATGAAAGGTGAAAAGGACAGACAAGCCAGAGTAAGTATGGCGAGGCAGGTCCAAGCACAGGAGGATGGAAGGGCAGAACCTTGGTCTGGCCCAGGCCCAGCTGGCTGGGAAGTGAAGGCTCAGGCAGCCTCCTCCTCCTCCACGAGGGCCAGGGGACAGCCTACCTTGGTGGGCCCGTTGCCGTGAATCAGGACGGGCAGGGTGTCATACTCCAGGTTCCTCGCTCGGACTTGAGCTGTCTCAAACTTGAGTACCACCTCATCTAGAAATCACAGCCTAGATTATCACCTGCTCATGGCCCTGGGGAAAGCCCTGAGCCCTAGATCTTCTCAGGAAATCAGAGTGGAAGCCCCCAGAGGGCAGGGAAAATGCCAACCTGTCCTGGTGGAGGGAGTTTCCTTCCCTGGAAGGTCCAGCCCCTTAGCATTTATGTAACACTTTCAAGTTTGAAAAGCACTTTACAGAGCAACAAGAAACAGCCTCAGAGGTGTGAAATGACTTGACCAAGGTCACGTTCATTAAGTTCATTAAGGTTTGCAAATTTTGTTTGTGTGCAGGTACATACATATATATGTGTGTGTATACACTGCCATTTGAGCCTTACAAAAACCTTTTCACATTACCCATTTTTTTTTACAAATGAGGAAACTGAGGCACAGAACAGTGACATGACTTGCCAGGGTCACACAGTAGTGCTGGAACTCAAACTCGGGTCTTTTCATTTTAAGTATAGTGTTCTCTCTTTTTAATAAGGATAATAATATTAATGATAGTAATAATGATAATAGCTGGTGGGTCAGTGCTTTAAGATTACAAAGTGATCTCTTATCCATTATCTCATTAAATCCTCACAACCACCCTGTGAGGTAGTTGTTATTATTATCCCATTTTACAGAAGAGGAAGCCAAGGTTCAGAGAGGTTAAATGATTTGCTGACTCACACAGCCACTCAGGATCTAAGCCAAGAGTGGGACTCAGGTCTTCTTGACTCTGGGTCCAGCACTTTCCCCCCATCGAGAAGACTTCCAGGAGCCCATGGATGCTTTGTGAGGCCTGGGTGTTTATGAGTTTTTTTCTCCTTATTTCCCTCCCTTCTCCCTCCCTGGGTCCTGCATGATCACCCTCCTCGCTGCTGCCACCACTCACCTAAGGCTCCATCCAGGTTCTGGAAGATTCGGCAGCGATGGTCCAGGGTGATATTGATCTTCTCCTTCAGAAGAGGCAAAACCAAGCTGGCCAGCAGCCCAGGCCTCCCCTCGCACTGACCCAGTGCCTTCCCCCTCCCTCTCTTGCCCTCCCCACAGAGGAAGTGACTGGTACGAGGCTGCTCGGGGCAGCAGTACTGGAATGAGACCCAGGAGTCCAGGGTTCTGGCCTAAGGCCACTCCCCACTGAGAATCCAGTAAGAACTGGACTCCCTCAGGTCCACAGCTCCTTCTCTTACTTACCCTCTGCTCCGGGTCTAAGAAGATCTTGGTATAAAAGAGCTGATCACTGTCACTGTCCTGGCCTTCCCAGCTGGCCACCATCTTGCTCAAGTTTGGGGCGTAGCCAATGAAGCCTGGAGGGAGACAAGGGGGAAAGGGTGTGTATGGAGACCCAACCTCTTTCCTCTTGGTCTAGGGATGCCACGTGTCCACTAATGTTCCTTCTTTCCAGATTCCCTAAAGATCCCACTTGGTTCAGGAAACCCTCTGAGAGCCCCAGAGCTGGCAGCAACCTCAGGGGCCATCGAGGCCAATCAGTCCCATCTTCAGCATCCCCACCAAGTGGCCCTGCAGTCTCTGCTTGGAACCCTCCGTGAGGGAGAGCCCACCACCTCTTGGGGGCAGCCTATTCCCCTCTGGGAAAACCCTCAGTATTGGGCAGTGTATCCTGACACACCTAAATCTGCCCCTTCGCAACTTCCAACCCCTGGGGCCAAGCAGAACAGGTGGGATGCCTGTCTAGGAGTCAGCCCTAATACCTGAGGACACCAATCAGGTCCGCACTAAGCCTTTTCTTCTCCAGCCTCAATATTCCTAATTCTCTCGATGGATCCTCATGGGACAGGGACTCAAGGCCCTTTCTTGTCCCAGCAGCTCTCCTGCAGACACTCAAGCTTACTGATGTCCTTAAAACATGGTCTGCTTAGAATACAGCATCATGAGCTTGCTACCTTTCCAGTTCCAGGCATTCTGAGCTCTCTTCATGTGCCCTAAAATGGCCTTAGACACAGTCTGACTGGGGGCCATCTCATAAGATCCTAGACCCAGACCGAGGAGGGCTCTTAGAGAACACCAACCAACCCACTTTACAAATGAGGAAACTGAGGCCTGGGTCATAGCATGAGAGGCAGGAGTCAAACCCAGGGCTTCTGGATTCCCAATCCAGGGCTCTGCCCATTGTACCACAATTCCATGAGCTGTTAGGGCATGGCCCAGTTTGTGGTAGCCACCAGCCCTTCCTCTCTGCTCAGCAGGCTCCATTGTCCCTTACCTCCAGAGCCTAAGAACCTCTTCCCATCGTGGACTTGGGGATACTTGACCTCTAGTCTCCGGTCAGGATAGATGAGCTCCTCAGCTGAGAAGACCACCCGGCTCTTGGCCTGTCGGAACTTCTTCAAGAGCTCTTTGGGGCCAGATGCGAATATCACGTCATAGCTGAGGGGAGAAGGGAGGAGACAACAAGGGTACAAGCTGGTTGCCCGCCATCCTGATGAGGAAACTGAGGCCCGGAGAGACTAGCTATTATTATTACAGATGAGGAAACTGAGGCCCAGAAAGGTTAAAGTGTCTTATAGGGTTATAGGATCTCTCCAGAGTTGGAAGGGACCTAAGAGACCTCCTCATTTTACAGATGAGGAAACTGAGGCTCAGAAAGGTTGAAGTGTCTTATAGGGTTATAGGATCGCTCCAGAGTTGGAAGGGACCTAAGAGACCTCCTCATTTTACAGATGAGGAACAGGCCCATAGAGGCTAAATAGCCTGTCCAAGGTCATACAGTGACGAAGCCTCCACCTGCAGAACCAGGGCTGTTTCCACTGTACTGGACACGGACTTAGTTCTCCCTTCAGTGGGTATGAGCTGCACCAAGGCATCCACGTTCTCACTGATGATGGCCCCTCTCCCTTAGCCCACATCTCTCAGAGGTCTGACCAGTTAGGGCCATACCATTAATAACAATGACAATCATAATAATAACAACAACAATAATAATGGTAGGCAAACATCTGGCGCTTTCCGGTTTCCAGAGAGTTTTCCACACCCTATCTTGTTCAAGCCTCACAACAACCCTGTGAGGTTACTATTATAGGTATCATTATCCCTATTTTACAGACAAGAAAACTGAGGCTTAGAACTGCCTACTCAGCAGGATAACGTCAAAGGGATTCCAACCCAGGCCTACTTAATTCAGGTCCAAGGCTCTATGTACAATGCTACCATACTCCTTTCTATGGAACTCAAGTTTTCCTTCATATGGAGCTAACTTCCCCTTAGGGAAATTGACTGGACAACCTTTTCCTAATGTTTTACAACTAAGACAACCGATGAAGTCTAACGAGTGGTCATCTGGCCTCTGCTGGAAGATGTCCACTGAGCAGCGAGTAGCCTACCACCTTCTGAGGCAGCCCAGTGCACTTACAGACAGCGAGAATGGCTAGTAAGGTTTTCCTAGTAAGATGCCTAAATTTGCACTTCTATAGCCTCCACGCACTGTCCCTGGCCCTGGCTTCTAGGGACAAACAGAACAAATGGAAAGAAGAAATAGGCATTTATAGAGCACCTACTATGTGCTAGAGGCAGCTGGTGGATCAGTGGATAGAGTGCTGGGCCTAGAGTCAGGAAACTGTGAGTTCAAATCTGGTCTCAAACATGTAATAGCTATGTAACCCTGTGTGAGTCACTTCAGCCTGTTTACCTCAGGTTCCTCATCTGTAAAATGAGCTGGAGAAGGACATGGCCAACCATTCTAGTATCTCTGCCAAGAAAACCCCAAATGTGGTCATGAAGGATTGGACACAACAGAATGAAAACAGCATGCCAGGAACTATGCTAAGCACTTGACAAACATTGTCTCATTTGAGCCTCAGATCTCTGGGCAGTAGGTGTCATTATTATCCCCATTTTACAGCTGAGGAAACTGAGGCAAACAGCAGTTAACTGACCTACCCAGGATCATACAGCTAGAGAGAATTTGAGGCTAAATTCGAACTCAGGTCTTCCTGACTGCAAGCCCATCACTCTATCCACTGTGCCACCTGGCTGCTGAGTAATCTTTCCATGTAGCCACTCTTCAAATATTTGAAGACAGTTGTCATGTCCCCCTTCCCAAGTCTTCTCATCTCCCATTGCTTCGATCAGTTCTCATGGCATGACCTTGAGGCCCTTCATGCCTGGAGGTATTTTACTATCTGTGATGACCTAGCAGCCATCTCAGCTGGGCATAAGATGCAGATGACCTGGGCCAACCTGTGTCATGAAAGTCCTGGGCAATAAAGGCCATACATAGTTATACAGTGCTTACTACGGGCTGGCCCTGTGCTAAGTGCTTTACAATTATTAACTCATTTGATCCTCACAACAACCCTGGGAGGTCGGTGCTATTGTTATGCTCATTTGACAAAGGAAGAAACGGAGGCAAATGGAAGTGACTTGTCCAGGGTCACACAGCGAGTGAGGGTCTGAGGCCTGATTTGAATTCAGGACTTCTTGATTCCAGGCCCAACACTGTATTCACTGTGCTTTAACACAGATCTGCGTAGATGTGCTCTTGCCTAGGTTTCCTTCCTACCCTACCAGTCTCTGATACCCCTTAACTCAAAACCAGGGTATGGGTGGGTCTTCCCCCTATCCTCCTTTCCAAAGCCTTCCTTAGAAAAAGTAAATTCATGATTCAGAAAACAGAAACAGAATAACACTAGACACAATCACTACAACCATGGAAATACAAAGGCCCCAAACCAAGCTAACAAAAGGAATTGAATTCTGAATAATTATTAACCTAGATGACGGCTAAGAAAACGCACCACCTTCCCTTCTTCTGCAGAGGTGGGGACCTACAGGGGTGGGATATTTGGAATACTTGTGATGTATTGGTTGGTTCTACAGAACTGTCTTTCTTTCTTTTGTTCTTTGTTACAAGGGATGCTTAAGCTTAAGGGAAGGGGAAAGGCTACTTCTGGAAATGGAGGTGATAGAAAAATGAAAGATAGCAATAAAAATAAAAATAAAATTCTTCAAAGGCAGCTCAGCCTTCCCTGGGCACTCCTGGAAGTGCTGCTGATCATTCACTTTCGCCTAGAGAAGGATGCCCCCTTCTATGACAGGCCAAGCCTCCTGGGGCCATCTCACCTGTCTGTGAAGAGGATGACCTGGTCCTCCTTATCTGCATACTTCTCCAAAGCAGTCTTCAGGAGCCGGACTTTCTGCCCACCTCCCAAGGTCATCTTCTTCTCCCCGTCTTGCCAGTCTTCCCCAAGGCCAAGTACCTGCCAAAGAAAAGTGCCTTTAGCACAGACTTGGAAATAAAAACAAATTTTAAAAAACCAACCAAGAAAGGAAGTTTACTGGCCCAGCCTCTCACCTGACCCTGTATACTAGGGACCCTTTTCTATGTCCTGGACCCCTTGGGCAGCCTGGGGAAGCCTATGGGCCTCTTCCCCAGAATTGTGTTTTTCAATGCATGAAATAAAATTCAGAGGATGACAGAATAAATCAGTTACATTAGAATATAATTACTGCAATATTAAAAAATAATAATTTCACAGGTTCAGAACCCCTGATCTAGCCCCTGATCGGAGCTAGGGAGAGAAGCCAGAAGCTCAGAGATGATTGATGATGCAGTGGGAAGACCAGGAGATTTGGGCTCAGAGGCTCTGGGCTGGAATCTGGCTCTCTGCTGTGTACTACTGGGGGAGGGCAGCATGAAAGAGACTCTGGTCACTTGATCCGTCTGGGTTTGTTTTCTCCTCCATAAAAAGAGGGAGTTGAAGCAGATGGTTTCCCATACCTTTAAAACTCATGTTCTTTAAAAAACAACAACAATTTATGCTCTTTCCTAAGAGGGATTTGGTAAGGGATTTGAATTCAGCCATGTGGCAGGCCCAGTTATCCCAGAAGGAACTCAGTAAGAACCAACATTCCTGGGGCATGTAAACACAACCTGGATTTTTATAGCCCTTTACTAATGAACCAAGTGTTTTTGTCTCAGCAAAACCCTGTGAGGCAGGCAGAGCAAGCAATAAATACATGACAATGGCCCAGTCTAATGGCCTTTTCTTGGTCCTCTCTCTCTTCTCTCTCTCCATCTCTCTTTCACTTTTCTCTCCCTGTCTTTGTATCTGTCTCTCCCTCCCTCCCTTCCTTCCTTCTGTTCCCTGTCTCTCTTTCTGTCTCTGTCTCTCTCCCTCCCTCTCTCCTGGAGAGTTCCTCTTCTCCAGAATTTCTGGATATTGCTTTCTCTTCGTTCTCCATCAGACTGCTCCTTCTCAGTCTCCTTTCTGAGACTGCCATCCATTTTGCTACCACTAACTGTGAGTGTTCTCCCCCACACCCCACCCCCGAGGCTCTGTCATTGTCTCTCTTCTCTTTTCTCTCTATACCTTGAGGTCACTAGGTAACCTCCCCTGGGTTCAATTATTATTTCTATACTGAGATAATAAAGTCTCTCTCCTGAGCTCGAGGCCCACATCACCAACTGCCTTTTGGACGTCGGAAATTAGATCTCCTGTAGGAAACTCAATGAGTTCAAAGAGGAATCGCTATCTTTTCACCCAACTCCCCACCCCCTTTTCCTACCTAACCTGTTTCTATTGAGAGATCATGCCAGTCACCTGGGTTGGTGACAGTGGCTCATCCCCACCTTCTCTCTCTTACTCACCCCACATAGCCAATCCATCACGAAATCTTGTTGGTTTTTATCTCTACAAAATCTCTCAAATCTGTCCCCTTCTCTCCACTTACACAGCCAGCAGGTACACCCAGGGCTTCGTCATCCTATTCCGGGATTATTACATTAATCTCCTGACTGTTCTCCCCTGTCTCAATTCATCCTCCATTCAACTGCCAAAGTAATCCCAAAGCACAGACGTGACCATGTCACCCTCCTACTCAAGAAACTTCAGTGGCTCCTTAGTGCTTCTAGGATTTAATTTATAAACAAAACCTGATGCCTTCCTATCTTTCTAGTCTTCTAACACATTACCGTCTTCCTCCAGGTATTCTACAATCTAAGTCACAGCAGCCCTGTGCTTCCTCACACACGATGTTTCTGAATGCTGTCCCTCCTTACCACTGGCTCAGAATCCGCAGCATCCTTCAAATCTCATCTCTAGTGCCATTTTTTGCAGAAGACCTTGGCCAGCCCTTCCTGTGGCTAATGCCTCTCTCTCTCTCTCTCTCTCTCTCGCTCTCTCTTTTTTGGTGAGGCAATTGGGGTTAAGTGACTTGCCCAGGGTCACACAGCTACTAAGTGTCAAGTATCTGGTCTGAGGCCAGATTTGAACTCAGGTCCTCCTGACTCCAGGCCTGGTGCTCTATCCACTGTGCCACCTAGCTGCCCCATGCCTTTCTCTCTAAGGTCACCTTTGAGATACTTAGAATGTATTTTGTATATATGTGCATTTTGCTTTCCTCCAACTGAACATAAGCTGAGGGCAAGGACTGTTTTAATTTTTTCTCTGTATCACAAGCACTTAACACAACAGGCTGGCATACACTAGGTGCTTAATCAATGCTTTTTTTTTTTATTGATTCCTACTTTACTGATGGAGAAAGTGAAGCTCTGGGAGTTTAAGTGACTTCAGTTTAGTTCAATTCAATTCAATTTAATTAAAGATCAACTGCCTATCAAGCAACAAGTGTTAGGTTATGAATTAGGGATACAAAGAAAACACTAAAACAGCCCCTGCCCTCAGGGAGCTTACATTCCACTAGAAAGTAGCAACAGGCACAGCTATAACACCAAAGATACAAAGTAAATATAAGGAAGTACTAATAACTGGGGAGGGGGTCAAGTAGGTCTGCTGAGAAGTGTGACCGGAGATTAGGATCAGCCCTTCCCCAGCAACAGTCCTGTCTTTCTTTGTTTTTTTAATAAGGCACATTCTCCTTATTGAAGAACTTTCCATTATTTCATATTTACCAATCTGTCTGCACAATTGTTGTCTACCAATAGAACCTTTTTAGCTCCCTGAGGGCAGCAGGGACTGCCCTTTCTCTTGAGTCTTTGAATCTCAGTGCCTAGCGGTGCCCACACATAGGAGGTGCTTAATAAATGCTTGCAGGACTGAACTCAATTAGTCAATGAGCATTTATTAAGTGCCTACTATGTGCCAGGCACTGAGGATACAAGAAGAAAGAATTAAGCGATCCCCACTGACAAAGGACTAGCATTTTAATAGAGGAGACAACATGGGAATAGAGAGATAGATGGATGGATGGATGGATAGATAGATGGACGGATAGATAGAGGATAGATAAATAGATGGATGGATGGATAGATAGGTGATAAATGGATGGGTGGATAGGTGATAGATGGAAGGATGGATAGATGGATGGATGGATGGATGATAGATGGTAGACAGATAGATGGATGGATGGATGGATGGATGATAGATGATAGATGGATGGATGGATGGATGGATAGGTGATAAATGGATGGATGGATAGATAGGTGATAAACAGATGGATGGATGGATGGACAGATGATAGATAGATGATAGATAAATAGATGGATGGATAGATAGGTGATAAATAGATGGATGGATGGATAGGTGATAAATAGATGGATAGATGGATAGGTGATAAATAGATGGATGGATGGATAGGTGATAAATAGATGGATGGATGGATAGGTGCTGAGGCCTAATATAGCAAAAAGATGGCAAATACAGGATGAGATGGAGTCAGTCATGTCAGCTGCTAATGAGCACTTTGAGCTCCCCAAATGCGTCTTTCAACAGTGGACAGGTCTCTATTTGTCCTTCCAAGGATTTTATGAAAATAACAAAACATTTTCTAACAGTGAGACATAAATATATAAATCTAATTCACTCACAAGTCACAACATCAGGACAAGGTGGGGCAGCTAGGTGGCACAATGGATAGAGCACCGGCCCTGAAGTCAGGAGGATCTGAGTTCAAATCTGGCCTCAGACCAAACACTTGACACTTACTAGCTCTGTGACCCTGGGCAAGTCACTTAACTCCAATTACCTAAAAATAAAAAAAATTTAAAAAAAAAAAGAATGAAGGACTAGGGGCCACTAGGTGGCAAAGTGGATAGAGCACTGGCCCTGGAGTCAGGAGGACCTGAGTTCAAATCCGCCCTCAGACACATGATACTCAGTAGCTATCTGACCCTGGGCAAGTCACTTAACCCCAAGTGCCTTGCCAAAAAAAAAAAAAGGAACTAAGGACAAACTGACGGCAGCCAGCCCTAGCAGATCTTAGCCTGGGTACGTTTCTGAACAAGACTTACCACACTAGCTGATTTCTGGATGAGGAAGTGGAAAAGGAGAAAAACCGTGGTCCTGATTCAACAGAAAATCAAGCTATAGGCATGGTAAATTGGAGATATCACGGATCAAGCACTTTGCAGACCTGATGAGCATCTCCAGGGGCCAGAGGTCGGGACTCCTCTCTCTTGATCATCCCCCCACAGTGCCTAGCACAGCGTTCTGCACACACAGAATGTGCAATGCACTTTCCTGGCTAACTAGACGGTTGGACATATTTCTTCAGCTTCTCTTTGCAGGAGTGGATGAAGAGGGAGAGTGAGTGCCCCCCGGGGTCTAATTCTACACATTTGGGTGGACACTGCAGGGGCAGGGAGAAAAAGAGAAAGCGTTGTAACTTGGAGAGGAGGGAAGGCTAATGACACACCTATCCCAGCTGCCAGGTATGGTGAGCGGTCAGGGAGCAAAACCAGGAATTCCCACTTGGCCCCCTTTCTGTTCCTCCCCCCAGCAAAAAATTCTATTCTGGGGTTTCTCTGAGTCAAGATTTTGCCCTCCTTCCCCCTGCCACATACCGCTGTGCAGACCCATCTTGGACAGAGCAAATGTTGAGGGAGAGGCAGGACTGAGTCCCTCCCTCCTCCTCAGTGCCCTCCAATTCCTGCCCACGCACCACCCCTCATTCCCGCTGGCTGCATCCACCCAGCCCGCAGTAGAAGACCTCTCACCTGCACTTTGTAGTTGAAGAACTGGGCTGACCTCTTGAAGCGCCGAAATCCTTCTGTCTCCTTGGTGGCCACAGTGAGAACCAGCAGGTTGTCTGGGAGATAGATGGGTGGGAATGGCGGGAAAGGGAATGGGTGGGGGGGGAGGTGAGAGAGGGTGAGTGGAAAGGGGAGAGAGGAGGGATCCAGAGATAAATATAACCATACCACTTCCTGTGCCATCTGGAATCCTATTAAAGTGAAGAATAATCTAACCATATCACAGAATTCCAGAGCTGGAACCAATGGACATGCATTTATTAAGCACCTACTATGTGCCAGGCACTGTGTGAAGGGCTAGGGATACAAAAACAAAAATTAAGCAGTCCCTTCCCTTGTGGGGCTCACAATTTAGCTAGAGAAGATAACATTGACACATGCAAAATCATCATTATCATCATCATCAAACATTATATAATGTTATGGTTTGCTAAGCACTTCACAAATATTATCTCTCTCTCTCTTTTATTTGGTGAGGGCAATTGGGGTTAAGTGACTTTCCCAGGGTCACACAGCTAGCGAGTGTTATGTGTCTAAGGCTGGATTTGAACTCAGGTCCTCCTGACTCCAGTGCTCTTTCTACTGTGCCACCTATCGGCCCCTACAAATATTATCTCTTGATCCTAATAACAACCCTGGAGGTTGGTGCCATTATTACCCCCATTTTACAGCTGAGAAAACTGAAGTAGGCAGAGGTTAAATGACACAGCTAGTAAGTGTCTGAGACAGGATTTGAACCCAGGTCTTCCTGACTCCAGGTGAGTACTGTGCCCCCTGGCTTTCTCTCAGCTAGATAAAGGATAATTTGGGGGTAAAGGATTAGCAGGTGATGAGATCAGGGAACGGCCTCCTTTAGAAGGAAGAACTTAAGGAGAACCCTGAAAGAAACTAGAGATTTTAAGAGGCAGAAGTGAAAGGGTGAGTGCACTCCAGGGAGGGGTCACAGCCTGGCCAAAGGCCAGGAGAGCAGAGACACGGTCCCATGCACATATAAAGAACAACAAAGCCTGATCAGATCCTAGTGTGTGCAAAGGAGAATCAAGTGTAGTTAGGCTAGAAAGGTAGGTTGGGGCCAGGTTATAGAGGGTTTAAAGGCCAAAGAAAATCATTTACACTTGATCCTGATGGTAAGAGGGAGCCTCTGAGGCGTCACATGGCTAGACCTGCATTTTAGAAATCACTCTGGCAGGTGTGTGGGGCCTGGAGGCAGGGAGGCCACTGCAACCCTCTAAGGGAGTAATAGATGTTGGTGATGGGGATGGATGTAGAGATGGGTCCAGTCTATGTAGAAATTAGCCATGAGTAACCCACAGGGGCATCCAGGTGGTGCCATAGTGCACAGAGCGCCAGGCCTCAAGTCAGGAAGACTCTTCATGAGTTCAAATCTGGCCTTGGCCACTCACTAGCTGTGTGACCCTGGGAAAGTCACTTCACCCTGTTTGCCTCAGTTTCCTCATCTGGAAAATGAGCTGGAGAAGGAAATGGCAAACCACTCTAGTATCTCTGCCAAGAAAATCTCAAATGGCGTCATGAAGTGTTGGACATGACTGAAAAGCGACTGAACAATAAAAAAAACCCACAGGAAGATGAATAATGATAGTAATAATAAATAGCTGGTTCTGTGGATGTAGTACGTTAGCGCTTTACGTCCAGGACTTCATCTGAGTCTCACAAAGACAGAACATGGCAGGTGCTGTTATCATCCCTGTTTTACAGATGAGGAAATTGAGGCTCAGATGGGTTAAGCAACTTGCTCACTCACACAGCTAGAGTTTAAGGCAGAATTCGAAGCCAGCTCCTCCTAGCTCCAAATCCGCGGCTCTATCCACCACCCCCATCCTACTCTGTTAGTGTACTGGTAAAAGGGACTGAAAGACCAGTCTAGAGGCAGTGGCTAGGGTGGGCTCAGGGAACAAGGACAGCCAATCAGACTGGCAGCTCCTCAGCAGATGGCTGCCGTCTGTTAGATCTGAAGAGGCTGGAGCATTAAGTTGACCCAGATACGAGGAAGCTCTGGCTGAGCCTTCGGGGCTCTGGAGGAGGAGCTGAAGGAGTGAGGGTGGGGGAGACAACTTGGCAGACTGGCCCTCAAGATGTCGACAGGAGCCCGGGGCCACAGAGGGAGGCAGTCTACTCCCCGGCCTCGGGGATCACTGGAGGGAAGGCGTGCTCTGGACAGAATGGGACAGATCAGGTTCTCCCAGCCGAAGGGAAAGCAGCAAGCTGCAGCAGACTTGGGGCCCCTCTGGCGGGACAGGACCCTGGGGAGCACAGAGAGGAGTGTCAGATTTCTGAGATGGAAAAGGACACAGAGAGGGTGTTTGTGTCTGCACACGGGAACTTGAGAGTCCAGAGCCGGGCCAGGGAGCCACACCACTCCTCTCCTGAGTTCATGCTTCAGTGGTTAAATGGAAAGAATAAACAGCCATTCTTCTCAAAGCAGCACCGTAATATGTGAAGAAAGAGCCCCCGACGCCCTACCTTCCCGCCTCTCCTCCCCCCACTCCATGTTATTTGTCTGGGAAATATTCTCATTGGGCTGGTCAGCAAGAGGCCAGCGTAGAGAAGACAGGCCTCCCCTTTTTGGCCTTGACCTGGAAACCTTCACCGAGAGAGTTTTCTCATTTTCCCTTTTCCCACCTTCATTATTACATTCCCCTTATTGTGAAGGTAGCTAGGTATCAAAACAGATAGAGCCAGGAAGGGGTCACGAAGACCCCAGTTCAAATTTGGCCTCAGACACTTACTGGCAGTGTGACCCTGGGCAAGTCACTTAACCTGTCTTCCTCAGTTTCCTCATCTGTAAAATGGGGATAATAATAGCACCTACCTCCTAGGGTTCTTGTGAAGATCAAATGAGATAATATTTGTAAAGCACTTAGCACAGTGCCTGGCACATAATTAGCATTTATATAGTATATTAAGATTGAGAAAGCATTGTACCAAAAGTTCTGGCCCTGCATTTTCCCCAAGGGTGCAGACTTTTTAAATTTCAGGCTGCTACTTTAACCACCGCTAACCCTTCCTTCTCTGTTCCTCGGTCCTGAACCAGGTCATCCCTTCTTCCAAATCGAGCGCCTTCTCTCCTTCCTCTTGGACTGTCCCATCCCAGCAAGGTGAGGAATGTGCCTCCTGCGTCTGTGCAATGCATTTGCTATCATGGAAAAGAATTCCGTTCCCAAAGCCAGCCTGGCCCTTCCAGCCATCTCATCACCTCTATCCTTCCAAGACTTGGCCTCACTCTCCTGCTAGTCTGGCCAAGTCCAACCTCTCTTCTCTCTCCCAGCTGGCTGTGGCAACCGATGCCTTCCTAAGGGGGCAGAGCCTGGCATTTCACAGTGGGAGCTGCTACTGCCCCACAGAGACGGCACCACCTGCAGCTGAAAGGTGACTTCGGAGAATCTCAAACCCTTCCCCTCAACCCGTAGCTATCTGTCCACAACATTTAACACAGTTAAATGCCTCCCTCAGGTCAGAAGGTCTAATGTTTGGTTGGTTTGAGCCTTGCCTGTTACTGGGAGACCCCAGGCAAGTCACTTTTTTTCTCTGGGCCTCAGTTTCCTCATCTGTAAAATGAAAACAATAATAGTGACAAGAACTATCTCACTGGGTAAATGTGAAAGAAGGGCTTTCTGTGTTTGCTTAAGTCAGCTCTGCACTCCTGTCTCCCCAGACTTCAGACTGGGATATGGGTGGGGGGTGCCTCCATGATGGCAGGGCCTATGTCTGCTATATCAGAGGTGGGCCCATTACGTTGCACATTCAGCCTCATGAAACTCATTTCCAGCTGGCTATGGCTGCACTGAAGGGGCCTTGTCTGGGCCAGCAGGAGGGAGGGGAAATCAGCAAAGGACCTGTGGCGAAGTCCTGAGAAGTCCTCAGTCCTACTGGGGACTCCTGAACAGGCGGGAAGATCAGGAGACGGGATCTCTGGAATGAGAGGGAAGCAGGATCCTGAAATGACCCTTAGGGGAGTGGAGCCAGAGGAAGGAAGCTGTGGATTCCCTGATGAGCTGCGCAGACACCATGCCTGCTTCTCCCATAGGCCATGGCCTCTGGTGCCAGATAATCAGCTTCTTTTACCAAAGGCACACAAAGGACCTCTCTGAGGGCCAGCTGGTCAGCCAAGTGGACCTTGGCCTGGGAAGCTCAAGGCAAGCCTTCAGGGTGGTAGAGACAGACGGAGACCTGGACTTGAGACCTGGCTCCATCACCGACCAGTTGAGTGACCTGGGGTAAGATAAGCAGCCTTTCTGGGCTTCAATTTGCCCATCTTTAAAATGGAGCTAGTTATTTCAAAAGAAATAGCTTGGGTCTGTGATTGCATTAGCATTGTGGTATTCCCTGGATGGATGGATGAATGAATGAATGTTTAGGCTCCAATATGGGATTAGTCACCTAACCCTTCTGTGACTCAGTGTGTAGGACTGATGGTCAGTGTTTGTCCCCTCCCTTTCCTTCCTCCACGTCTCCCAAGGACAGTCGGAAGATGAATGAGACCATGTTGGGGTAGGGGGGTTTAAAAGTAAGTTGGATGATTTAAGAAATACAAGGAGCTATTCATCAGGCAGCTCTAGGATGCAAGTGGGTAAGAAATGGTTGTTGAATTGCTGGGTCTTTGATGAAAAGCTACATGGAATACAGCCATCAGTAAGTCAAGAAGCAGTTGTTAAGTGTGCTAGACGCTGAGGGATGTAAAGGATGGTAGAAGCAGCCCCTGCCCTCAAGAAGCCTACATTCTAATGGGGGGAAATGTGTAAATAATTAGGCACAGACAAGATCAATTCAGGTAAATGGAAGACAGGGATCAGGAAAGGCCTCCTGCAGAGGGGAGATCTGAGCTGCATGAGAAGTCAGGGAAGCTAACAATCCAAGGGGGTGGCGTGGGCACAGAGGCTAAGAGGCCCCATCTACACAACCAATTCAAGCAGAGGATGTCAGTACTGGGAGGGGCCCTACTTAAAACAGAGTTTGTCAGAGCTGTCAAAGACCTTGGAAAGGATGTCAGAGCTAGCAAGGCTTTTAGAACATAGAGATGGGAGAGCTGGGAGGGCTCTTAGAACAGAGGATGTCAGAACTGGGAGGGCCTTTAGGATACAGAATGTCAGGGCTAGGAAGGCCCTTAGAACCCAGAATATCAGAGCTGGGAGAGGCCTTAGAACCTAGAATGTCAGAGCTAGGAGGGCTTGGGAACACTGAATGTCAGAGCTGGGAGAGGCCTTAGAACACAGAATGTCAGAGCTGGGAGGGGCCTTAGAACCTAGAATATCAGAGCTGGGAGAGGCCTTAGAACACAGAATGTCAGGAGTAAAGAGGAATAACTTGTTGGAGGTCATATAGCAAGTTATTTTCAGCAAAGTTTTAACCTCAGCACCTGAGAAGAGGTGTGTATGTATGAAAGTGTGTGTGTGTGTGTGTGTGTGTGTGTGTGTGTGTGTGTGTGTTGTGTAAATTGTTGACTGACTGATTGGGGGGATGGTAAAGGTTCAAGACAGAACAGTGCCAAGAGAGCCAGATTTGAAGTCAGAGAACTGGGGTTTAAATCCTGAGCCCCTGTGTGACCCTGGGCAAGTCCCTCACCCTCTCTAAGACTTAGTGTTCTCAGCTATAAAATCAAGGGGCTGCTCTAGATGACCTCTGAAGTCCCTTCTAGCTCCAATCTAGTAGCTGATGATGCTTTGTGTAGTGGGGGTAGACTGGTGACAGTGGCCATTGGGGTTGAGAAGGTTAAGGAAGTGGACCGGCAGGGTTGGGCTGGAAAAGATTGTCCTGAACTTACTGGCAAAGACAGAGAAGGCACTGCAGGTGTACAGATGACAGCAACAGGCATCTGGTCTGAACGGAATGAAGTTAAAGGTAGAGAGGGGTGGGGAGCAAAGACAGAAGGGAGAATCTGGAGGTGGTAGTGGGGAGGAGAGAAAATGCCAACTCCTCTTCCTGACTCTGTGTGCCTGGGTGAGAGAGAAGGAGCAGCCAGCCCTTGGAGAGCAGGCCAAGAGATGTGGTCAGCCTCTTTGGGGGAAAACCGAACTTGAGATCAGTAGCTGAAAGTGGAAGGAAAGTGAAAGCGAGAGATGCAAGGGGCCTGATGGGTCATCTACACCAACTGGAATGGTAAAATAATTTACCCCAAATCACACAAATGACCCAGCTAGGATTGAAACTCAGGTCCCCCAGCTTTAAATCTAGCCATTGGTGCAGTGAACCACAATAGAACATTACAGAAAGCAAGGCAGATGGAGAATGTAGGTGACTTCTAACCTGCTTCTCCCAATTTACAGAGATCCCAAGCATCCTGGAAGCAGGAGGGAAAGGAAGTGTGCCAGCCTGGCAGCTCTTCTTGGTGCCAATGGGTTGAGTGCAAACCCTGGATGCCCCATATTCTCCCCATCTACATTCCATTCCATCTCCCATCTCTGTATCTTTGCAGAGGTTTCTCTTTCCCTCTCTTTGCTGTCCCCTTTCTCTTCTCCCTCCCTCCTTCCCTCTTCTCCCCTCTCTGCCCTTTCCCCCCTCCCTCTCCCTCTCTCTCCCCCCTTTCTATCCCTTCTCTTCTTCCTTTCCCCTCTCCCCTTCCCCCCCTCCCTTCCTCTCTCTCTCTTCCCCTTTCTATCCTCTCTTCCTCTTATCTTCTCCCCTCTCCCTCCTTTTTCTCTCCCCCTTTCTTCTCCCTCCCTCTCTTCCCCTCTATCCCCTCTCTTCTTTTCTTCTCCTCTCTCCCCCTTTTCCCCTCCCTCCCTCCTTCTCTCTCTTTCTATCCTCTCTTCCTCTTCTCCCCTCTCCCCCTTTTCTCTCTCCCTTTCTCCTCTCCCTCCCTCCCTCTCTTCCCCCCTTTCTATCCCCTCTCTCTTCCTCTTCTCTTCTCCCCTCTCCCCTCCCCTCCTCTCTTTTTTTCTCTCCCCTCCTCTCCCTTCTCCCTCTCTTTCTCTCCCTTTACACACCACACCAACACTCTTCAGTTCACCCCAGCACACAGAATGTGCTAAATACATGCCTATTAATTGATTGGGTGATTGAGACTTCTGGCCCAGGTTTGAAGAGGGAGGATTCCAGCCTCTAACTTCTTGAAAGCCACGTGGACTGTCTGTCATATTTCTCTTTCCCTTCTCAGCTCCCAACTTGGTGGCCATAATCTCAACCAGATACCAAGGATGGCTCAAAGAGATAGAGGGAGGACTGCATGCTGGGACCTGCCAGAGCTTGTGGCTGGGAGCTGGCCTCGGGCTTTGGATTTCTGAGCACTTTGTAAAGTATCTCAAAGCTGTAGTAGGATGGAGGTAGCTCCGCCTCTCCCAGGAGGTGGAGTAGAAATGGGGCACAGGAGGCTCAGGATTCACAGACGAGAATCCTGGGGCTGCAAGGGGTCTTCCGGAGACTGCCTAGAGCCCAAATCCCTTATGTTAGAAATGAGGAGACTTGGGCCCAGGGAGGGGAAGTGACTGCAGGACCGAGAATGGCCAGAGCAGGGTCGTTTCCACATGCTGTCACTGGGCTGGGGATCACCGGGCAACCCTTGCCATGCCTGGGCCTGTTGCCTAACGGGTTTAGGGGCCAGAGTCCACAGCTCCATCTCCTAAGGCCATCAGAGTAGCCTGTAGCCCCCCTGGTCCCCCGCTCCCTACCCCTAACTCCTACCCGGTGGCCCAGCACGGACCTCAGGCTGGGAAGGCTGGGGCTGCCCGTGCTCCCCCGGGGTCCAGGCCCTCACCCCCGGACCCCACTGTCCCTCGATCACCCCCCCCACACACACACATATCCCCAGCCCCCCTTACCCTCTGGCTTCAGGTCGCTCTTGGCTTCGGCCAGGATGAGCCAGCAGAGCGGGGCCAGCAGCGGCCCCAGCAGCAGGGGCCGCATCCTGGCGGTCGGAGGGCTCCCAGCCCAGGTAGGCAGGCGGCGGGGACGGCTGCTTTGGGGCTCGCTCACCGGGGAGCCCGGACTGCTGGCTGCAGGGGACAAAGCTAGGAGGGACAGCAGCAGAGAATAGTGGAAACTTCGGGAGCCTCGGCCTGCCACGCAAGGGACCCGCCCGCTCCGCCCCGCCTCGCCCCGCCCCGAACCAGCCTGGGGAGGGGCTGGGGGCGTGGAGAGGGAACTGGGGTATTGCAGGAGGGGCCCGGTTGGCCGAAGAGCCTCAGTCACCCGCTCCCCTTCCCCTTTTCTACTCAGCTGACCACATTAGCATTTTCGCAGGCCCACAGATTGAGAGCTGGAAGTGGTCATTTTAGCCAAACCCTTCCATTTTACAGATGAGGAAACTGAGGCTCCAGAGGAGGTGAAATGATTTTCTCAAGGTCATACAGCTGCTAAGAGTCAGAGGTAGGGTTCAAACTCTGGAACTCTGACTCTAAATCAAATGTTATTTTTCCTTGAAGTCAGCTGTGGGCATTTCTCCAAAGTATGGCATTTCCCTAATTGAGTATTCTAGGGATCTGACCCCATGCCACATCCCCATTCGACCTTTATCTCTGGTACCAGAATAAAATCAACACTACCCTTCTGGAAAAAGAAGGGCCAATTAATTGTCCTAGGGCCATGCTTGTTATTCCTTGGACTTCTCTAGCCAAAACATCCTTCCCTGGCCTCCCCACCATTTGTGTTAGCACAGTGCCAGGCTCATAGCAAGCAACCCAGTTAATAGTTTTTCATTCATTCTGCACAGAAGAGGCACCTGCATTTGTTCTTCATTCTCAAAGAGGACCATGACATCAGTATGGCATTGTCATGACTTGCAAATGAATTGGATTTAAGTGAGGCAGGGCTGCACAAAGTCACCAGCCTCATTCTTTCCTCCAGAGCCATCTGGGTCCAGTGGCAAGATACAGATTAGGACAACTGTGGGTGGCCCTGATGAAGCGAGAGGCCTTGGCCCTTTTGAGCTAAGGGCTTTCCCAGGTCTGTGCGTCTGAAGCAACAACCATTCAGTGATCAAGGCTAGGTAAAAATGAGGCAAATAATGGCCTCTTTTGCCTAGTCAAAAAATAAATAAAATCAATCTGGGAGGGGAAGACCCTTGGGGTTTCTGGCCAAAACAGAAACAATTGCTATTTACACTCACTTTGAGCCAACAGGGCCCAAGCGACGATCAAGTGAGGCTTCGTCTGGGACTCACTGTTGGCCAATCAATGAGAGCCAGAGTGATTTGGGTTTAAGGCACGGTCCATAAAAAAGAAATTTAGCCCATAAACCTCAACATATCTTGCTAGGTTTCAGCAATCAAAATTTATATTCCTCTGGGCAGGGCACCAGAAGGTAAGGGTATGGTATGATTCCCTATGTGGACAGAGGGATAGGAAGGAGAGGAGAGAAGGAAAGAAGGAAAGGGGAAACTGCATTGCCTAACTGGGATTGGCCAGCATCTCCCTCCATCTCCAGGAAAATCTTCCCTATCCTTCCTGAAGTTCATTCAATTTAACAAACATTCATGAAACTCATCCTTTATTAAGGTGAGAAAGCAGTGCAGGCATGGTCAATAGAGGGCTGGTCTTTTTCATGGAGGGAAATTCCCTACATTGGGGAAACCGTAGATTCTGATCTTGATGCATTCAAAGCACTGTGCTAAGGGCTTGGGATCGTCATTGTTGAGTCATATCTGACTCTTCATGACACCATTTGGGGTTTTCCTTGGAGTAGTTTGCCATTTCCTTCTCCAGTTCATTTTACAGATGAGGAAACTGATGCAAACAAGGTGAAGTGACTTGCCCAGGGTCATACAGCTAGTAAGTGTCTGAGGTCATATTTGAATTCAGGAAGATGAGTCTTCCTAACTCCAGACCCTATCCAGACTCTATCCACCAAGTCACCTAGCTGCTCCTAAGGATTCAAAGACAAAAAAAAAAATCAAAGTTCTCCTTCAAGAGGTTTACATTCTTTTAAGGACAGGGTTGAAATTAAGCAAGGAACAAACACTAAGTGCCTACTACACACCAGGCAGTGGGCTAGATGCTAGAGATACAAAGGAAAAAACCCCTTGAAATGGTGCCTGCCCTCAAGGCGCTTACATTCTAAGGAGGGAGACAACATGCACACACACAAAATATCTACAGAACACATACAAAACAGACACAAGGTAACTGGGGGTTAGTGGGGGAGGTACAACCAAGTATCAAGATCACTACACCGACATTGTCTCCCTCCTACCTCTCCCATAAACAGTGTGATCCTCCCCACAGCTCCGAAATGGAATGAGGAAAGATTAAAGTGAGGCTCAAAGAAATGACTTGTCCAAAACCACGATGAAGTAGGATTCGAATCCAGATCTCCTGATTCTCAGTCCACTGTTCTTTCTGCTGCATCGAGATCTTAAGGCATAACCTCATTTGATTCTTTTGAATCTTAGGATCTCCTAGTTGGAGGGGACTTCAGCAACTGTGGTCCAACTAGTTCCTGCCCCTAAATCCCTGCCATGACAGCACAGGTTCACCCAGCCAGTATGTGTCAGAGGTGAAACTCGAACCCAGGTTACCTCTCTTTACAAACTACTGAGTTATTAGCATTATTCCTAATTATACTTGAGGAAGAGGGCTCAACCAGGCCATCCAGGACATTCTGAATATAGCTCACACAGCAGGAAGGAGTCAGAACAGGAAGCCAGATTTAGCGAGGAGAAAATGCAGGGGGCAGGATATATCAAATTTTAGAAACTCCAGGGAAGAGCCTACGAAATCTTCCCAGGAAAATGACCCTCTGGGGATAGTAGCCACTGAAGCTTTGACCAGCAGAGAACTGATCCATCCTGGTAATGTAGCTGGTTTTGTTTTTGTTTTTGTCCAGTCCAATTGGTTTCTCTCCAGGACAATTTCAGTGAGCTCCGGTGCTTCAGCTCACTCCAGCTCTCCCTCCCATCCCCCTAGGCAGTGATTTCCTCTTCCTGCCTTCTCCAAAGCCTGAAGCCTGGACCTCTCCCAAACTTCATTCAGACTCAAGGTCTGCCTTTTTAAGAAGCCTCTGCTGGCCAACCCAGATGTTACTACCAGTACGTGCAGCACGTGCGTCTTCTGTCCTCAAGCTTGCCAGCAGTTTAAAGGCACAGGCACTGGCCTTTTGGGGATTTCAAAAAGGGAATCAAGGCTTGCTTGATGGGCAGAACTCATGCTGAAGTGTGCTAACCTGCATTCCTCCTTTCTTTTTATTGACTCTTTTTATTGGTAGCCTCAGGGAAGGGCAAATTCCAAGATGGAATCTGCCAAACACTGTCCAAAGTCAGTCAGCCAGCATTTATTAAGTGCTTACTATTATGTGCCTAGGAGTCCAGTTCAGCAGAATCATAAGAGGCTGAGGTGAAGGGGCAGAGCATTCCAGGCATGAGGACAGCCACCCAGACAGACTTTTATACTAGTGAGAGATCCTATCTAGAAGTAGGATGGGCTGCCTTGGGAGACAGTGAATTCTTCAATGCTATAAATAAAACCAGAAGACAGAAGGAAGTTGCTACTAAATGGAAGGATAGCTAGCTCCCAGGTCTTATTTTGGGGAGAGAGAGAGAGAGAGAGAGAGAGAGAGAGAGAGAGAGAGAGAGAGAGAGAGAGAGAGAGAGAGAGAGAGAGAGAGAGAGAGAGAGAACAGGGGCGGTTTTATTGTACATCCAGAGGCAAGGGGTTTAGATGACTTTTTCTCAAAGATGACTCTGAAAGGGAGAATTATGGAATGGTAGCTAAAGTGGACAGAGCTGGCTCAAGTGAAGGTTTCTAAAGCGTAATACTAGTTCTGTATTCTAAAGAGATCATGAAAAAAGGTAAAGGGACCCACATGTACAAAAATATTTATAGCAGCTCTTTTTGTGGTGGCCAAGAATTGGAAATTGAGGGGTATACCCATTAATTGGGGAATGGTTGAACATGTTGTGGTATATGAAGGTAGTGGAATACTATTGTTCCATAAGAAATGATGAGCAGCGGATTTCAGAAAAACCTGGAAAGACTTACATAAACTGATGCAAAGTGAAGTGAGCAGAACTAGGAGAACATTGTACACAGTAACAGCAATATTGTGTGATGATCATCTATGAATGACTTAGCTTTTCTTAGCAATACAATGATCCAAGACAATTCCAAAGGACTCAGGATGGAAAATGCTATCTGCATCCAGTGAAAGAATTGATGGAGTCTGAATGCAGATGAAAGAATACTGTGTGTGTATTTTCCTTTTGATCTGTTTCTTCTTTTACAACATGACTAATATGAAAATGTTTTACATGACTGCACATACATAGCCTATATCAAATTGCTTACAATCTTAGGGAGGAAGGAGATGAAGGACGGAGACAGAAAATTTGGAATTCAAAAACTTTTTTCAAATGATTGTTAAAAATTGTCTTTACATGAAACTGGAGAAAATAAAATACTACTTGAAAAGAAAAAAAAGTATACTGGGAGGGATAGACTGGAGACCTTCCCAAGGATTTGGGTATTTGCTCTGGCCCATTTTGGTGGGAAATGTACTTGGGTCCTTTACTAAAGGTCATTCCTGACCAGAAGCTCCTGGTTGATCCCTTGGTCACCATGACTAGGGGTGTTGTGTTGAAGATGACTGGTGCCTAAGCTGTCTCCCGATTTTGAGCATGTTTCTTGGGATTTAGGTAACCTCTCCTATAGATTTCCAATTGGAGGTAGGAGGGAGGATTTCTTTTTTTTTAAATAAATGTATTTATTTATTTTTAGTTTTCAAAATTCACTTCTATAAGATTTTGAGTTCTAAATTTTCTTCCCCTTCCTCTCCTCCCCCCTCCCCAAGATGCCATGCAATCTGATATAGGCTATACATGTACATTCATATTAAACATATTTTCACATTAGTAATGTTGTAAAGAGGAATTAGAACCAAAGGGAAAAACCATGAGAAAGAAGAAACACACACACACACACACACACACACACACACACACACAAAGAGAAAACAGTATGCTTCGATCTACATTCAGACTCCATAGTTCTTTCTCTGGATATGGACAGCATTTTCCATCATGAGTCTTGGAATTGTCTTAGATCCTTTCATTGCTGAGAAGAGCTAAGTCTATCAAAGTTGGTCATCACACAATGTTTCTGTTACTGTGTATAATGGTTCTACTCCTGGTTCTGCTCACTTCACTCAGCATCAGTTCATATAAGTGTTTCCAGATTTTTCTGAAGTCCTGCTGCTCATCATTTTTTATGGAACAATAGTATTCCATTACATTCATATACCACAACTTGTTCAGCCATTCCCCAATCGATGGGCATCCCCTAAATTTAAAATTTTTTGCCACCAGAGAAGGAGTTGCTATAAATGTTTTTGTACATGTGGGTCCTTTCCCCATTTTTATGATCTCTTTGGGATACAAACCTAGAAGTGGTATTGCTGCGTCAAAGGGTATGCACAGCTTTATAGCCCTTTGGGCATAGTTCCAAATTCCTCTATAGAATGGTTGGATTAGGGGGCAGCTAGGTGGCACAGTGAATAGAGCCTGGCTTTAGAGTCAGGAGGACCTGAGTTCAAATCCAGCCTCAGACACTTAACACTTACTAGCTGTGTGGCCTCGGGCAAGTCACTTAACCCCAATCACCTCACCAAAAAGCAAAAAACCCCCAAAAAACAAAAAACAAACCAAAAAAAAATGGTTGGATCAGTTCACAATTCCACCAACAACGCATTAGTGTTCCAATTTTCCCACATTTTTTCCAATATTTATAATTTTCCTGTTCTGTCATGTTAGCTAATCTGTTAGGTGTGATATGGTACCTCAGAGTTGTTTTGATTTGCATTTCTCTAATCAATAGTGATTTAGAGCTTTTTTTCATATAACCATAGATAGCTTTAATTTCTTCACATGAAAACTGCCTGTTCATATCCTTTGACCATTTATTGATTGGGAATGACTTGTATTCTTATAAACTTAGCTCAGTTCTTTATATATTTTAGAAATGAGGCCTTTATCAGAGACACTGGCTGCAAAAAATTGTTTCCTTGCTTTCTGCTTCCCTTCTGAGCTTGGTTGCATTGGCTTTGTTTGCGCAAAAACTTTTTCATTTAATGTAATCAAAATTATCCATTTTGCATTTCATAATGTTCTCTATCTCTTGTTAGGTCATAAATCCTTCCATTCTAGGAGGGAGGATTTCTTTTGCGAACATGTGCTACTTTGGCTAGCCTAAGGTTGGACCTCAAGTCCCTGGCAGCCTAGTCTGCTTTGTGTTTCTATCCATGAGTACCAGCCACTGAACAGTGACATCCTAAGAGATGGATGTTTCCGGCCTTAGTAGCCATTTCATGAGTTTCAGAGTTCTTGCTTGGTTGTAACGGCCTAATAACAGGTGTTTCCTGCAACTATATTACTTCCCAGGAGGATGCTGGAGCTAAAAACACTAAGAGAGCCCATCACTTCCGGCTAGCCAGAAGATCTGGATTTTGTTCACACTGTACAGATACAAGGTGTGCTCTTCAGCACAAAGTATTCTTTACCTGCTGGGAGAGTATGAGCATAATGGGTTATTATTATTTTTCAACTATTTCTTTTGTTCTGCAAGGCAATGGGGTGAAGTAACTTGCCCAGAGTCACACAGCTAGTAAGTGTCAAGTGTCTGAAGCCAGATTTGAACTCAGGTTCTCCTGACTCCAGGCCCATGCTCTATTCACTGCACCATCTAGCTGCCCCTCAACTATTTCTTACTGTACAATTATGAACCTTTTGTATTTTAAGTATCTCTTTTCCAATTGAGTAATAGCTGTCCTATGCCTACTATGTACTTTGTACATTATCTTTTCTAGAACGGACTCTTTTTGACACAGACCCAAGACATGAGCCATAGTTAAGCTCTGCTGTAGACATTCTCCTGGGATTCCTAAATAGGGACATAATAAACTAGAGTTTGAGAAATGTATCATTTCCTCTTTTTGGGATCAGACTCCTCCAGGACTGAACTCCAGAGTCTAAAGCAAGAGCCCCTTATGGGAGGGGATCTCATCTGATTTGAAGGTAACATAAACAGCTGAATGTGTTTGTAGGCAACAGGGAAGGAGCTGGTAGACTGCTTGAAATCCTATTATTTCCTTCCATTTCTTCTTCCTCTTTTGTTTCTCATCTTTACTTTCTTCCTTCCCGAAGGAGTTAGATGACAACTCAAGAACAGAGTGGTCACATAGCTAGTAAAAGTCTGAGGCAGGATTTGAACTCAGGTCTTCCTGATTCCATATCCAGAGCTCTATGCACTATGCTACCTAGATTAGATGATCCCACAGATCCCTTCCAACCTGGGATTCTACTACATTTCATGCTATTTGAGGAAAGTATTGGAGAATGATAGACTAGATAGAGGCAGAGAGACCAGCTGAGAGATTTCTATAATCCTGACAAGAAGTGCTTGTCCTCGGGTGATGGCAATTGCGGGGTGCAGTGGGGGGTTGTGGTAGAGAGGTGACAGTCTTCTTAGACTACATCCAGAATATCAGTACTGGGAACCACATTTCAGGGAGCATGTTGACAAGGTGGATGGAAATCATTCAAAGAAGGGTCAATCAATCAGTCAACATTTATTAAGTGCCTACTACGTGCCAAGCACTGGAGACACAAAAATAAGGGTGACCATGACAAGGAAGGAATTGATAACCAAGACATGCCAGAAACATTGAAAGAATTAGGACTGTCTAGCCTGGAGAAGACAAGATCGATCAAGAACTAGATGGAAGACTTCAAGTCTTGTAAGGGCTGTCAGACGGGAGAGGAAATAGCCAAGTTCTGCATGGGCTCTGAGCGTAGACCTAGGAATAGTTGGGGTTGGGGGGATGGAAGGAGAAAACACGCCTAACTGTCCAGAAGTAGATTGGTCTGTCTTAAAAGGCAGGGAGCTTTCCAAGACCGGAGGCTTTCTAACAGGGGCTGGATGTCGTAGAACGGATTCCTCTTCAGAAGTGGGGGGGGCAGCTTGGTGGTGCCGTGGATAGAGCACCGGCCCTAGATTCAGGAGGACCTGAGTTTAAATCCGGCTTCAGACACTTAACACTTACTAGCTGTGTGACCCTAGGCAAGTCGCTTAACATCATAGCCTAGCCAAAAAACAAAACAGAAACGGGCTGGGCTGTGTGGCCTTCCAGGTCTCTTCCTACTGTCAAACTGCAAAATTAATTCCTCTTCCACATCTTGCTCCCTCATTGCTCTTTCTCTTCCACTCCATTATCAAAGTCCTCATTTTCCTTACCCCTCCCCTCCTGGTTCTTTGGTCCTTCCCCTTCTCCTCCCTCTCCTCCCTGGCTCTTCCCTTCTTTTTTCCAGGCTTCTCCTTTCCCTCTACTTTTACCCATCTCCTCCATCCTATCAGATGCTTCCCCTCCCTCCTCTCTGATCTCCTTCCTCCCAACCCTACCGCCTGTCCTCTTCCTCCTCTCTGGCCCCTCCCCTCCCCTCTGGCCCCGCCCTCTCCTCGCTGGCCCCGCCCCTCTCTGGCTCCACCCTCTCCAGCTCCTTTTCTTCTGTCTGCCCCTCCATCCCTTCTCTGGCTCCTCCCTCTCGAGCACCCCTCAACTCCGGTCCCTCCCTTTCTCTTCTCTGGCCCCGCCCCCATCATCTGACTACCTCCCCTCTCGTGTTTGGCTCCTCCACTCCTTCACTCTAGCTCCCCAATCTCCTCTTTCTTTTCTCCGACCCCTCCCCTTCCTCCCTCTTCCCCGGATCCATCTACCTTCCCTGACCTCTCCCACCCTTGCCCTTAAGCTTTCCCAACTTGTCGCAAAAAGCTTGGCTTCAGGACGCCTTACGGCGGCGCTTTCCGGCAGGGGGCGGGGCGGGCGGGCCGGGCCGAGGCCCTAGCTGACGAGCTGGCGGCGTCGGCGACTGCGCATAGCGTCGAGCGGAAGCTGAATGCGTCGACGGCGTTTGCGCACAGCGGAGGGCGGAAGCTGAAGAAGACGGCTGCGGCTGCGCAGAGCGGTGGGCGGAAGCAGAAGTGGACGGCTACGGCTGCGCAAAGCGGTGGGCGGAAGCCAAAGGCGTTGACAGAGTCTGCGCAGAGCGGCGGGCGGAAGCTGCGGACGGCGGCGGCGGCGGTGGCCGGGAGCGGCTCGGCGGCGGCCCGATGTGGCTGCAGCAGCGGCTCAAGGGGCTGCCGGGGCTGCTGTCCAGTAGCTGGGCCCGCCGCGTGCTAGGGCTGCTGGGCTTCGTGCTGCTGCTCTCGTGGTACTTGGGCGGGCGAGCGAGGCGGACGGGTTCCGGGGCCGGGTCGGGCCTGCACCTGCTGTCCTGGAGCTCGGGCCCCGGCGAGCCCCGCGCCGCGGCGCCGCAGGCCTGCGTGGAGGTGGCCACCCGCGCGTGGCGGGCGCTGCAGGAGCGTGGCGAGGCGGTGCCGCTGAGCGCCCGGGCCCCCGACGGCGCCGCGGCCCCGGAGTCGGCCCCGGCCGTTCCGCCCGCCCTGGTGGGCAACGGCTTCCTGGCCCTGGACGTGAGCCGCAACCGGCTGTGGGTGACGCCCGGCGAGCGGCAGCCGCCCGTGGCCCCGGAGCTGGCGCCCTTCGTGCAGCTGCGGCCGCTGAGCGCGCAGGCCGAGGCGGGCGCCGCCGCGCTGCTGCTGCGCCAGGGCCTGGTGCGGCGCGTGCGCTGCCTGCAGCCGCCCGAGCCGCCGGCCGGGGCCGGAGGGGCCGCGGGGGCCGGGGGGCCGGCGGCGCCGGCCGGGGCCGGGGCCCAGTGCGTGCTGCTGCAGGAGGACTTCCTGGCGCACCGCGCGCGGCCCCACCTCTACGTGCAGCACATCCACATCCACAACCCCACGGAGCGCGTGGCCGCGGTCTGGACCGTGGGCCCCACTCCCAGGCCGCCCCTCAAGGCCTTCAGCAGCACCCTGGAGAAGGCCGGCGACCACCAGTTCCTGCTGCACTCGGGACACTCGCCCCCGCTGCCCAACGGCAAGGTCAACCTGGTGGTGGTGGCCGCCAAGAAGCTGGTGGACCTGCTCCAGGTGGCCCCCAAGTCGTTGCTGGATGAGGCCGTGCTGTGGGTGGTCTACATCTCGGAGCCCGTGGACCTACGGGCCCTGAAGGCCAAGGGGGCCAAGGAGATGAAGGAACTGAAGGCCCTGCAGGACATGGCCCGCAAGGAGATCTTGGAGCTGATGGACATCCCCGTGGCCGATCTCCTCCTGGACCACCAGCAGCTCTGGGCCCAGCTCTTCGCCTCAGGTAATTGCGCGGCAGTCCCCTGGCTTGGGGGGAACCTGGGGGACCAGGGAGGCATCTTGTAGATCCGCAGAAGTGGAGGGAGGAATGGGTGAGGTCAGGCAGGTGGGTAAAGCATTTGGCTGAGGGATTGAATCTGGTCCCAGCAGGTTCAGGAGCCAGTATGTGCAGTCCCTTTTTCAGCGTCTTTGACCCTGGCATTGAGTGTAGGAATCTCCAAGATGTATCTAGATGAAATATCAGGATTTTGTCCTCACTACTGCAGGGACTATGACCCTTACTCCCCAGTAGCCTGGATCAGTGCCACCACCCAGGAAAAGGTTATTCCATTTCACTGTCCAAGAAGTGGTTGCAAATCATAGATAAAGAGTGGATTTTTACTTCATTCTATACACCTCCTGTAAGTTGTCTGCTTTGTTTGGCAGCTTTAAGATAGGACTTGATACTTCCTAAAATTGAAGGTGGTGTAGGGGACCAGTCATTTGAGGTTTTATGTGGAACAGGACATTCGGAATGAATTTTGGTTATCTTTTTGGGAGCCACAATCAAGATAGCAATGAGTGCAGAGGGCTTCTTCTGTGTTGAAGGAGACCTAGAAGGATTGTGTCTAGTACTGGGTGGATTAGGCTAAATGTCTTCTACTCTAGAGAGAAAATCTGGTCCTTAGCGGATTGCAGGTTCAGTAGGAGTCAGGACTGTGGTGCTGTGGCCCAGAAAGCTAGCGTGACTTCAGGCTGCATTAAGAGAACCGTAGCGTTTAGAACATGGGAAGGGACGTCTCTGCTCAGGTCAGGCCATGTCTGCAGTAGTTCGTTTGGCTCTAGACACTGCACTTTAGGAAGAACGTTGACAAGATGTGAAGGGCATCCAAGATAAATGGAACTGGGAATGTTTTGTTAGGGAGAAGATATGCTTTAGGAAAATCCTAACTGTTTTCAAGCATTTGAAGAGCTCTTCTGTGGGAAAGGGATTGCTCCGATTGGGCCCAGAGGACAGATTCAGGAGCAGTGGATAGAAGCGGTAGACAGAGGATTCAGGTTCAGTGACAGCTCTTCAGAATTGGAAGGGGCTGAACCTGAAATGCAGTAAGTTCCCCGTCACTGGTGGCAGTGTGATGAAGGTTAAATGACCACTTGACAGCATGGATGTAATAGAGAGGATTCTTGTCTGTTGATCCAGTTAGGTGGCCTTTGAGGTTTCTTTCAACTTTTAAGATTCGGTGATTATGGAATCCCTGTCCTCAAGCAGATAGCTGCTTGTCCCTCTGTTTGTAGTTCATTTCTTTACTTATTGTTATAGGGGTTGAAATGAAGAAGATCAATGATGCTCACACACCATCTAGCCTGACTGTCAACTTGACACTGTACTACATGCTCTCCTGCTCACCAGCCCCTCTGCTGAGTCCTACCCTGAGCCGGTGGGAACGAGACCAGATGGAGTCAACTCTGAATTATGAAGACCACTGCTTCAGCGGTCACGCAACCATGCATGCAGAGAACCTTTGGCCGGGAAGGTTGTCCAGCGTTCTCCAGATCCTGCAGCTCTCTGATGTGTGGAAGTTAACACTCCAGAAGCGGGGGTGCAAGGGACTGGTGAAGGTGGGGGCCCCTGGGATTATGCAAGGCATGGTGCTCAGCTTTGGGGGTCTGCAGTTCACAGAAAACCACCTTCAGTTCCAGGCAGATCCTGACGTGCTCCACAACAGCTACGTCTTACATGGGATCCACTACAAAACTGATCATATCAACTTGGCTGTCCTTCTGGATGGGGAAGGGAAGCCATTCTTGCATGTGTCCGTCAAGCCCCACAGCCCACCAGTCAAGATCTATGCCTGTGAGGCGGGGTGCCTGAACGAGCCTGTGGAACTGACCTCAGAGCCCCATGGGCACACCTTCCCTGTCATGGTGACCCAGCCCATCACCCCCCTCCTCTACATCTCCACAGATCTGTTGCACTTGCAAGACCTGAGGCACACTCTGCACCTGAAGGCAATTCTGGCCCACGAGGAGCACATGGCCAAACAGTATCCCGGCCTGCCCTTCCTCTTCTGGTTCAGTGTGGCCTCCCTCATCACGTTGTTCCACCTCTTTCTGTTCAAACTCATCTACAATGAATACTGTGGGCCCGGAGCCAAGTCGCTCTTCAGGAGTAAGGTATAAAGCTACCACCTCTAACTATTCTCGGGGCTTTGGGGAGCCCAAGTCCCCTGGCTTGTGCTTTATGCCCAGGATGGTCCTGGCTCTGAGGGTGGGGCATATCCTGAAGCATGATGGCACCGTCTTTCTTCAAGCCGTCCTTCAGCCCTTGTGCTTCCTGTTGGCAGTGATTGCTTCCTCACTTGCTGCAGGCCAAAAAGGGCTCTAAAGAGCCGGTGGGAAGGGCAAAGATATGGCAGTCCAACTCCTAGGTATCAGTTAATTAGCATAGCAGTGGACCTTGGAGTTTTCTGGCCTCCTGGCAGCTTGGGTGTCTCTTTACCTTGGTTTTTATTTGATGGTAGCATCAACACCCAGCCCCCAGATTGGTGTGACGCTCATGGTCAAACTGAGGGTGGTACTTCCTTTGCTGCCTGTCAGAGTTAGTCATTGATCACCTGTGAGCATCAGGTCCTGTCATGGTATGGACTGCCCAGTGCATTAAGCTCCATTCTGCCTTGATGGCTGTCCCATAAAATAGCCGCCTTCTCCTTGGGGTGGTGATGGGGTGCCATTCTTTTTTTAGCTATCCTGTAGCTTTGGGCCTGTAGGAAACAGATTTTATCTTAGGCTTCTTTTTGTTTTTGGCTAGGCAATGGGGTTAAGTGCCCAGGGTCACACAGCTAGTAAGTGTTAGAGGCTGGATTTGAACTCAGGTCCTCCTGAATCCAGGGCCGGTGCTCTATCCACTGCGCCACCTAGCTGCCCCTATCTTGGGCTTCTTAAGGGCTGAGATGAGCCTAAGGGATTAGTGTATGGAGGAGTGTAGTGTATAGAGGGTTGAATGTGGTTGGTGGGGCCTGAGGTACAAAGTGCTTCTTCTGTTCTGCCCTCAAATGCAACCTTGGTGGCAGAGGAGAAAAGTGTCTGACCCCTCCTGTTGGAAGGGAAGGGAAGAATGTGCTACAGAACTAGCTGTTCTTTTGGATCAAGCTGCAATACACATTTTCCCCCACATACTTGTTCCTCCAGTAATAAAGGGGTAGCCTTAGGGGACCCAGAAAAGCCTCAGCTGGTCTTGATTTATGGTGCTGGAGAAAGGGAAAGTGTCATTGTAGCTTCTAAAAGAGTGTCTTGCTTGATGGCCAACCCCAGTATGAGGGTGGAGAAAGAAATAGCTCCTTTACTGCAAAAAAGGGAGAGGTGGCACCAGTCACTTGGAAACTAGATCCTGTGTCTCATGGTAGGATACTACATTGAAGACAAGCATGCAGATGGCTGCCTCCGGTTGTCAAAGCAGATGCCCAATGTGCATTGCATGGGGACAGCCCGTAGGGAGCTAAACCAGCTGGGGCTGCTCTCCCCTGCTGGCTAGTGAGCCCTCTCGGCCTTTGCTCCCACTCCAGGGCTTCAAGCTCAAGCTTAAGCTCTTACCATTGATTTTTTTCCCCACCTCTGAATTCTTCCTAAGAAATAGCCAAGCCAGGCTCAGCTCCTGCCTTAAGTCACTGATTTTTTTTGCCCACTGTTTGCCCAACCTTTCAGGTGACTGTTTCCCAACCCACCGAGGTATGCTGTTGATCTGCATTCCTCAGTCCGTAGCGGGTGGTTGGGAATGCTGTTCTTCATCCTTCCTCTGACCCTGCTGTCCTAGGCCGGTAGCTGTTTGCAAGGCTGAGTCTGAGCCAGGGGTGGGTGCTGCTCAGAGTTCTGATCGGTAGCCTGCCTTTCTGAAATAGGTCTGTGGCTGTAAACAA
The DNA here is from genome assembly GCF_003287225.1 of Phascolarctos cinereus. Lineage (NCBI taxonomy): Eukaryota > Metazoa > Chordata > Mammalia > Diprotodontia > Phascolarctidae > Phascolarctos > Phascolarctos cinereus. The sequence continues at coordinate 389,191,971 of NW_027556098.1, forward strand.
GAGTTGGCGGCGAACAGTAACACCTTGTTTTATTAATTGAACAGGAAGATCCCAGTGTCTGAGTGAATTTACAGTACCGCTTTCAGCCTCCATTTGCACAAGACACCCAGCACTCGAAAAGTCCTGCTGCTGCTGTGAACAAGGGACCTTTTGAAAGCAACAACCCTATTGTGCCTTGTTGGGGAAAACCGGTGACTCGGAATGTTTGTGGCTGTTCAGGAGTTTTACATTGGAATGAATGAGTGTCACGTTGGGGATGAGGGAGGGAGCGAGGCCGTGTTGACCTTTTGTAAACTTCCACCTTAATAAAGTGAACCTATTTGGAAATTACTTGAAATTGACCTTACTCCTTCAGCTTTCCCCCTTTTCTATCTTCCAGGAAGAGACCGCCTTCCTGTCCCGTTCCCCCCATCCCTTATCTATCCTCCTTTTTGGAAATCTCAGCTAGAAAAACTCCTTTTTCCTGATTTAATTTCTTCTTCCTTGAATGAACTTTTAATTTATTTTTGCTTGGATGGTTTCAGCCTCCCCTTTAGATAGCAGATCACTGAAATGATTTTGGAGCTCTTTGGCCATTGGGGAGCTTGGCTGCGTGTCGCTGGTGTGGTTCATTCAGGGCCCAGTCAGAGGGGGCCTTCACAAGGGCAGAAGGATGCACACACGCAGCCTCAGTAGAAGACATAGCGTTACTGGGGTAGATTTGGAAGTGCTAACTGTTTCTTAGCCTACAGAGATTTGTGTGTTTTTGTATTTTCTGGCTGTTTGGGGATGGGCTTGGGAGGGGGAGTATTGGGCTTTCTAGTGACCGATGATTGTTGAGTTTTCAGATACCAAAGCTTTTTTGATTTGTTTTTAAATAAATACTTTCAAATATGTATGGTGTCATGTTTTGTGTGTGGACAGCACCTGTCTTACAGTCTCGTCACTTCCCCCACTGTCCAAAGTACAGTGTATGAAAGACACCTTCTAACAAGCGGTTAGGTCAGTCTCAGTTCCTTTCTAAGTGGGCCAGGCTCCTTCCTAATCATAGTTAGGCTGCTTGGATGAGGTGGGTCAGCCCTGCCCAGCGCTTTGACTTTTGTGTTTGCTAGTTAGTCTCGCTGAATGGGGCTCAGGGCTCAGGTCATTGTAGCTGGCAGAAACAAACACGTCCTGTGGCTTCTGGGTGGAGTTTTCTATTCCCAGGGAGATTTTACTGGCATCAGAATGGGTGTAAGAAGATAGCATCCAGTCCTTTTTAAGTGACCATCAGATAGTCTAATAATAATAGCACAAATTCAATACAGGTTTGAACAAATTCAGCACAGGTTTGCAAAGCACTTTACATACCTTATCTCACTCACTCCTCAGGAGAGACCTATAAGGGGGGTGGTGTCATCCACATTTTACAGATGAGGAATCTGAAACCCAGGGGTTCATGATTTATCCAGGGTCATAACTAGTGAGTTTCTGAAGAAGGGTTTGAACCCAACCTGCCCTAGCTCCATTGAATTGCAGCATTTTGTCCGATGTGTCTTGTTGGTTGTCTCTGCATGTGTTATGAGAGAGCACAGGGGTCTTTTCAGTCACCTCAGATTCAGAGGTCCTCAGAGATGGCATTTGAGTCACTTCCCTCACCCCATGAGTGCCCTGGGAAATGATCACTGTTTTCTGTTACTCTATTCCCAGATAGGCTTCTAATTTAAGATTACTTAATAGGTTTCATTTGGAGGAAACTGAGGATTTGGCCTGTAAGAAATGCAGTTCATGAGTACAAAGTGTCAGTGTGTTGTGCACAACTAGTTCACTTGGCTCTATAGCCTACCTGGGGCCTAGGATTTCCCAATCACCTGATGAATGAAGACCAGCTTGATTTTCTATCTCAAATGCGCATTGATGAGGAGGGAGACAAGATGGAAGCAACTCCGTTTAATTTTTGCAAAGCATTCACTTAAGCAGTAAAGTAACAGGAACTTCTTATCAAGTTACAATGATGTAGAGCTCATGCTGTGCTAAGGACAGTGCATGCACGTCCTATGCACTTATCTGACTTCAATCCCAGAATAGACTGCTAACGACCATACAATAACTAGGGGAGTTAAAGATTGTTAAAGATCCATACAATGGAGCACCAAACCAGGTGACCTTTGCTCAAAGATCAGCACCCGAGAGGGGCCTTCACCCATCAGTGAGACCTCTTGAACAGCCTGTGGCCCTCTACATCCTTGTAGATCCCTAACAATTCCCCCTTTTTGTTTCTGATGGAGACGGAGCATATGAAGCTCAGTCCCAAAGTCCTTTATCTGATTAGCTATGCACCTGAGCAAACACGGTCCAAAACACAGCATGGCCAGCAAAATCAAATATAATGGCAATAAGGAAGACAGTAGAGATATAAACCAATGTCCAAGGTCATTAAAAGGGTTACGGATTTTATCTGTCTGTTGGGCAGTTTTATCTGGCATCAAATCCTTATCAGCCGCCCTTGCAATATCTTTAGCAATTTCGTATAAGTCATCAATATCCACTGCAATAGTAGAATTTCCAAACAGCCCATTTAGATGCCTACGTATTCTTTGCCAATCCCATTGGGATTTATTGTATTTAACATTGGTAAGGCAAATGAATTCATACCTATAATCACATTTCAAATGTGTTCTATATTCTAAAATATCCAATTCATCACCTATTTCAATAATGGTTTCCTTCATTCCCTCAAGCATATGGTAAAATTCATCATCTATCCTTTTTTGTGTTTGAAAACCTTTAGATACATTGCGAGCTAATTGATTCATAAAATCAGCTTGAACCATTTCATTTCTTGCGATAGATATAGATTGAGATAAAGATACAGAAGCAGTTATGATAGCTATAAGTGAAACAATTCCTAATACTACACATGAAATACATCTCTTTTTCCTAGCAACTGCTAATTGATTACTTTGGTCTATTATTCCAAAAATATGATCAGAACATGACTCATACCAATCTTTGCTTTTCACAGGCACCAAGGCAAACTTTTGTTGTGTAATAACAAAAATAATTTGGTCTCTAATCTTGGTTCCTATACATTCAGACACCCTGCAATTAATACAAGTGACATTATATTCCCCTGAATCCACGGCCATTATATTAACATTCTGTGCTCTTCCGCACATAAATGCATGATTACCAGTCAAATAAGCTCGCATTGTCATATTATCATGGAAGGTCCCTTGCAAATTCGTAATGTTTATGGGGCCTAAGTCTGCCCACACCTTCCACAACTGATTTTCAACCCCTCTGTCATGAAGGGAAACCCACTGAGGAAATGGAAACCTGCCAAAAGCCCAAGTATGATTGTTTTTCTCCCTAGTATAATTGTGCCAGGATTGTAACGTAAAATTCTTTTGTAACACAACACAATGACGTTCTGAAGTATGACAAGATAACCAAGGAGGATACCCTAAGCTCTTGCTAATCGGTGTCACATGATAGCATGGCTTTGAATTACTTGGACGTCTGATAGGTATGTCATTAACACACTGTGACCCCAAGATGCCCGTGTAAGTAACCTTATAAAATTGAAAAAGACAACAGTATAAGGAGGGGTGCGTGTTATTAAACACATACCCATCAAAACGGTGGTGACATTAAATAATTGTAAACATGGAGTTTTGGTGTCATTGCCTTTTGTAACACAAATAGGGCACCAAAGCCACACCAGTAAAGTTCATTTTTACAGTGTGTTGAGACCGGTTCTTAGGTGATATGAAATGAAATTCCTTGCCAAAACCTGTGGAGGCATTTCCTTGCAGAATGACCTCAGGTATTGTCTCTCCCCATGTAACTAGTCTGGGCCATGGTGGTTTTGTCACAAAGGCCCATCGTGTTGTATTTCCTGTCTCTGCTGCTGCTGTATTCTGTATCCCTGCTGACGATAACAACAAGAGGCACAGCTTGGTTAAAAGTTCTTGTAGTGCCTTCTTCTTATTCTTTCGGCTCCTTCAATTTCCTGGCCGGCCTGTGTTTTCTCTTCTGCTTGCCTTGTCCCTTCTGAATGGATAATGCGGACATCCTTTGTTCTGATCCAGAGTTCTCCATCACCTGTGAAAATAAGAACAAACCCTTGACCCCAGGTTAGCACTTGCCCTGGACCCTGCCAGACACTGTCAACGTCTCTCCACATAACTTTCATATTATGTTGAGGAGAAAGGAATCTGTTTGATTTCGTGGTGTCACTAGTACTGTTGTCATTTCCTGCCAGATATTTCATTGCAGGAGAGAGGTTACAACTATCGAATTTTAATAATTTATAGTGTAGAGTGCAGTGTTCAATTGATGCCAAGGGGATCCCTTAGATCCCCCTTTTTGTTTTTTGGAGCACCATTTTCAAGGTACGATTGGCACGTTCAACTATGGCCTGACCACGAGGATTATAGGGAAGGCCAGTAGTGTGACTAATAGAGAACTCAGTACAAAACCTTTTAAAACCTTCTGAAATATATGCAGGACCATTATCAGTCTTTAAGCATTGAGGTGGGCCAGTGAAGGAAAAACAATGAAGCAAATGATTAACAACATTGCAACAGCCTCACCCTTGAGCAGTATCAAAAATAAAGCCTGAATAAGTATCAATAGAAACATGAACATATTTTTGTCTTCCAAAAGGAGAATAATGAGTAACATCCATTTGCCAAGTGTTAGGTGTAAGTCCCTTGGGGTTATGGACATCAACATGGAAAGGGGGTTGAAAAGGCACACAAGTAGCACAGCGCTTAACAATTTCACGTGCTTGTGATTTTGTTATGCCATATAAAGTTCTTAAAGACCTAGCAGATAAATGTAATTTATTATGACTATTCCTTGCTATTTCCACATTCATTGTTAAAGACCTATCAACAATATCATTACCTTCAAAAATTGGTCCTGGGGCAAGAGTGTGGGAACGAACATGCAAAACATAAAATTTTTCTGTCCTATTCTGTATCATAAGTTGTATATCATTAAGCAGCTGACATATATTGTTACCAGTATTTTTTATTACAGCAGTCTCTAGATGTTTTAGAATTCCTTCAACATATTTACTATCTGTGCTAATATTCATTGGCTCCTCATATTTTTGAAATGCACAATAGACAGCATATAATTCATTCTGTTGTGTGGATATAAAGGGTGTTTCAATCACATGTAGCTCCTTTCTTTTAGGACACCAGACAGAGGCCTTATTCATCTTAGTGGCATCAGTAAAGACATTAATCCCGTGTACGTGTTCACCTGCTGTAAGTGTAGGTTGTATCCAAGGCCATTTCTCAAAGATTGTGTGATATTTAAGGGGTTTTCCATACACAATTTTCAAATTGATATTCACTTGCCAGTTAGGCATTGTTTGTATTGCCATTTCAATTATTTGTTGAGAAAATGGAAGGTGTATGACTTCCAGATGTGCGCTACATAATGTTAAACACCTGTTGTCAATTTTATGTATTAAGTCCCCTATCACGGCCATATAATTACTTAAAGTATTTTTTGGCTGAGATGGTAAATATACCCATTCTAAAAGCCTTTGTTTCTGGTGTATCACTGCTGTTAGAGAATTTGGGGTGTTAAATATAGAAGCTTCCAAGCTTTCATGCATATCAATCCTGTTTGTGTGTGCTCCAACTACTTGTTCCTGAATATACAGCAATGTGTGTTTCTCCTCAGGGGTCAGTATTTGGGGTGAATCTAATTGAGGATTGCCTCTAAGGCAATCATATAAAGGTATCAGTTCATAATTTGGAATGCCTATCTGTGACTGAAGCCACTGTATATTTCCTGTAAGTTTCTGAAAATCATTAAGTGTTTTCAACTTTTGTAGGTCTGTTTTTGGAGGATGTAGAACTATTTTTTCTTGAAGTATCTGGTGACCTAAATATTGATATGGAGGATGTTTTTGAATTTTTTCTGGGGCTATTTGAAGCCCATGACTTTGCAACAAATTTTGTATTTTTAACAAGATTTCTTCCAACACTTCAGAATTGGGATGAGCACATAAAATATCATCCATGTAATGTATCATTTTTAGCTTTTTTATAATGGAATAGTAAAAAAGCAATCTTTTAAATCAATAACTATCAAAGGCTAGGAAGTCATAAAGCATCATTAATTTTCCTGACTTCTTTGCAATAATAAAAACAGGTGAATTTTAAGGAAAATATCGCACCCACAAATTAAGGGGAAATGAATTGAGTTTTAGCTATCTGTTATCCTAGTAGTTTAACTTCATCTTAAAATAATTGATTAGTGGTGATTTGTTAGGCAAGCTAAAAGTAATTAATATCCGTAAAAGTCATGTGAAAATTATTAAAAATTATCAAGGAATCTTGATTAATTTGTAACATTTTGGTGGTACACCTGCAGACTGCAGAACAGTACACCCAAAGTAAGCAAAGGGTGACACCCTCTGTACCCTTTCAGGGGTAATTATAAATCTATGAGACTGAAAAACTTGTTGACTGAAAAGCTTGTTAAAACTTGGGCATTAATAAGGAAAGTTTGGTAGTAGTAGGACAACTGCAAAGTTTATCATCCATACAATAAATTATTTTTGTCTGGGAATATTTCTAACTAACAGGTTTAATAGTGTGATGAACAAAATTTCGGCACATGGTAAGAAACATTCCTCCTTAAAGGATCATAATAGGGAAAATGGGAAATACTGATTTAATAAGACAACCATTCCCAAATTCAAGCTCAAAACAAAGTTAATTATAGTTCTAAGAGTCTTTTACCTCAAGCAGTAAGTTTCACTGATTATGGCTTAAAGCCAGATATAGTTAATTATTTTCATAGAAGTGCAATAATCAATAAAGATTTACTAGGACTTGCATATATAAGAAATTTTACTTAACATCCTTTCTTTCCTACATTTAAACTTGTCTTGGTGAAAAAGCCAATTATTAGAAATCATTTGTATAAAGTTGCAATGTCTCAGTAAGCTAAATGAATTGTTTAGGAACTGAATAACATAAACAAATTCTTCTCTCAGAGCAGACGACCTTGACACAGTTGGTAGGAGCTTTTGGCAACCTTACAAAGTTAAGGGAATTAATTGCCTTGTGTCCCTCCTTTTCACTCAGAAGTAATTAAGAATTCTAGGTCTTAGCTTTAAAACAGTAACTTCAAATAACTTAGTTAACAATTTTGGTAATTTTCATGAGTGATAGTTAAATTATTTTAGCTCTAAGCTGTTCTTTTAATCATAGGTAAAGATAGAAATACCTGATTCTCTAAATGATAGTTATAAAGCATCATAGAACAAGATTAACCGGACTTGATAAAATAATTTAGCTAGATTTACACAGTTATCTCACTACCTTTCAGTTTCTTTTAGTTCACGTTTTAATAACATCAAAATTATTAAAAATTGCTTGACATAACACATAAAAGTGTACCAATTTGTAATGAGACTAGATTTTTAAAACTTGAAATATGCATATTACTAATGTGAATGAACTAAATTATCTTTAGATTGTGTTCCAATACTTAAAAACTTTTCTTTTTGATTTGAAGAAGAAAACTGTCCTACTTATCTCTTCCTTTCTCCCCAATCCCAACCTTGGTCAGGGTTGGAATTCGAGAGAAAGGAAGAGAATATTTTTCAACGTAATCTTTCAATCTTACACCCAAAGCTTTGTCCAGAGCTTTAGAATGCAAAAAAGAAAGAGAATTTTTTTCTCCAAAAGTTTCCAAATCTTTTACTCTCAAATCATCTATTCCCGCTATTCATGCAAACAGATTATATTATTCTTTCTATCCATACTTTTCTTATTCCTGTATGCTTAAACTTTCTTGCCTTTTGTCAAATTATATAACCTAAATAATGAAGTACTTTTTCTCCCATTCTTTCCCCCATCCACCCGCTCCCCGGGAAATGCGGCTGGTATTAGGGAGGGGGAAGGGGAGAAAGTCACTAACAGCATTTCAAAATCCAGTTGCAGCCCTTGGCTGCCTGGCAGTAAAAGATTAAACAGATCAGACATTAATCACAGACCATCATTCACACAGACACAGACAAACATAGAACAAAATGACAGGGAGAATCCAAAAGCGAGAAACTTGTCAGAAATTCCCTACACAAATGAAATAATACTATTTTTATTTTATTTTATCTTTTCTTTTCATGATATTCTAAAACCAGGCAAAATCTTTCTTAAGGTTTTGGTTTTTATAAAAGGAAACTTTTTCACTTTGTAATGCTCCACAATGTCCACAATATAGTGCTGTGACTACACGTTTCTATTCAACTTCCCCTTGGGGACTTTTGAAATTCCTCATGGCACATGGCGGGAACTTCCTTTGTTCTTACAGCACCTAAAGCTTCCTCATTCTTTGTGCAGCTAATATCCTCCCATGGGGGAGGGGGTTCTGGCCATTCCTCTGCCTGCTCTGTCCTTAATTCGGCTAAATCAGGATATAACCTATACATTTTGGGTCTGTTCTCTCTCTCAGGAGAGCCGGCTCTACTATTAGGCGAGCACAGCGAGGAAGTTGTTTGAGTACAGGCAGGGAACTTTCTTTTCTCACCCTGTATTTCAGCTTGCAAGCCCATTTTTATAAGATTATAGATAGTGAAAGTACCCAGAGGAACTGATTTTGGGCCTTTGGTGTTATAAAATTCCGTCGATTGTTCTCCCACTATTTTCCATTGTTCTAAATCTAAACTCCCTTCTCTGGGGTGCCATGGAGATTTTATATCAATAATATCTAGAAACTCTCTTATTTTCTTAGGAGTTACCGAGCACCCCTGTTCCTCAATCACTTTATATATTCCTCTAACATTCTGTTCCTTATCTGAGAGTTTACCTAGATTTTGCCTCATGATAAGACTTCATCTTACCTCTCCATTGTTCTGTGCCACGGGATACGATTTGGAGGCCTCTCACGAGGAGGCTGCCTGGCTCCAACAGACCTCGGTGTCTTGATGTGGGTGTCGCGTCTTCTTGGTCCAGATGTTTCCCGACTGTGTCACGCAGCTGTCTTACTCTCCATATCTTCTTCACGGCAGCAGTGCAGCCCCACGTTGGGCGCCAGTTTGTTATGCACAACTAGTTCACTTGGCTCTAGAGCCTACCTAGGGCCTACGATTTCCCAATCATCTGATGAATGAAGACCAGCTTGATTTTCTATCTCAAATGTGCATTGATTAGGAGGGAGACAAGATGGAAGCAACTCCGTTTAATTTTTGCAAAGCATTCACTTAAGCAGTAAAGTAACAGGAACTTCTTCTCAAGTTACAATGATGTAGAGCTCATGCTGTGCTAAGGACAGTGCATGCACGTCCTATGCACTTATCTGACTTCAATCCCAGAATAGACTGCTAACGACCATACAATAACTAGGGGAGTTAAAGATTGTTAAAGATCCATACAATGGAGCACCAAACCAGGTGACCTTTGCTCAAAGATCAGCACCCGAGAGGGGCCTTCACCCATCAGTGAGACCTCTTGAACAGCCTGTGGCCCTCTACATCCTTACAGATCCCTAACATCAGTGCACCTCCCTTTCAGTTTTTATCATCCTGCGCATCCCAGCCCCATGCCTGTAAAATTTGGTGATTGCTTAGAAACTGATTTAGAGCCAGCATAGTGCCTGATAAGAGTTTTTAATAAAGTCTTGTTGAATGATGCTTATTGCCTGTGTGATCTTGGGTGGCTCATTTACCTCCCTGTGCCTCGGTTTCATCATCATCTGTAAATAAGGAATAGGGCTAGATGGCCTGTAAAGTCCCTTTCAGTTCTACATCTTTGATACTATGGTTTTAACACCTGCATTTTATAGGACAAAACAGACCTAGGCAAGTTAAGTGATTTGTCCAGTACCACAAAAGCAGCTGAAGTGGGCTTCAAATCCAGACCTCTAGTTTGGTCATTTTGTGTGCCTTCTGTTGCTCCAACTAGATTGGAAGTTGCTCAAGGATAGGAAACCCTTCTATGTCCCCCCAGGTCTTGGGCATAGAAGTGCCCACTGGATATATGCTGAATGAATAAAATTACAGTAAACTCGAATATTTGCAAGTTTCTATAGGATCAGATATTTGAGCTGTAGGGGAACTTCGATATTTGGATTTAATCCAGCTTGATGATTTGGCAGATGAGAAACTGAGCCTGCCCAAGGTCACACAAGTAGTAGGAAGCAGGACAAGGGTTTAAGCCCAGGTCCCTGGCTATATCCAGTGGGTTTCCCCACTGTTCCACCCTGCCTCCTTAAGTCACTATACTATAGCCCTGTGGGATCTTCCTCAAAAGCAGGAAAAGTGGTGGGATATCAAAACTACTTGCTTTCTTTATGGCCTGGGACAAGTTGGTTCACTTCTCCAGGCCTCAATATCTTCATCTGTAAATCCCTCTCAGTTCTAAATAGATGGCAGCATAATTCATTTACCCTTTCTAGTCCCCAGCTTCCATTCTCACTATTTTTGTCCTAATCCAAATCCTCATCACCTCTCATTTGGACTAGGGTAAGAGCCTTATGACTGCTTCCAGCTTCTCTCAACTCATGCTTCTGCACATCTGTCAGAGTAATACTCCAAATGCACAGCTCTGATCATATTACTTTCCTGCTGGAAAAACCCTCAGAAGATCTACATTGCTTAGTGAATAAAATGCAAATTTGCCCCAGGATTTAAAACTCCATAGTCTGGTCCAATTTTCTGTTCCATTCTTCCATCCCCATCATGCTTGGGTCTAGCCAAACCTGTGTACTTGTCATTCCCCGTTTTTGGTCCTGCTTCCCACCCCTGCACGAAGCATAACTCAGTGGAAAGACTGCTGGATTTGGCACTGGATGGCCTGCATCGGAATCCCGGTTCTGCTATTTATTAACCAGTCAGTTCAGTTCCCTAGGCTTGAGTTTCCTCATCCGTAAAATGAGGGGGTTGGATTAGGTGACTTCTAAAGTTTCTTCCAATTTTTAGGTCTGTGTTCCTGTGTGCTATCCCCTTTCTAGAACCACCACCACTTCTGCTTATTGAATTCCTTTCCTTTAAGAGCTCTCTCAGTGCTGATTCATCCATGAAGCTTTCCATGACTTCTCCCACCCTCACCCCTGCATTAGAAGTGCTCTGTCCTCTCCTGAATAAATTTTGTGACTCTGGACATACATACATACATACGTGTGTGTGTGTGTGTGTGTGTGTGTGTGCCTGCACACATATATAGAATATATTTAAGTTGTATACTTCCATTTAAATTAATTTTTAATTTTTTAATAATTAATTTAAATTTAAATTAAATTATTTTGCATTTCTTTTACTCCCCACCATGAACCGCCTACTTAATTTAAGCTTCTTGAAGGCAGGGTTGTTTTGCTTCCTATCTCCAGTGCCTAGCACCAAGGCACTGCATGTTCTGTCCCTCACCCACACCACCAGCTACTAGTGCCTCCTCCTCCCAATCACAGATTTATTTTGTATGTATTTTATATGGACCCATCCCCTCTGAGGGAATATAAGCACCATGAGGGCAAAGACTGTTTAATTTTTGTCTCTATGTTCCCAAGATTTTGCATAGTACATGACATATATGTGCTTAATGGCTGGTTGGTGTCCTTCATTCTTTTTTTTTTATAATCTTTTTTAAAAAAATTTTTAGGCAGTTGGGGTTAAGTGACTTGCCCAGGGTCACACAGCTAGTAAGTGTCAAGTGTTTGGTCTGAGGCTGGATTTGAACTCAGGTCCTTCTGACTTCAGGGCCGGTGCTCTATCCAGTGCACCACCTAGCTGCCCCTGGTGTCCTTCATTCTTAAAAAGGATCAAAATCACATCACTATGTTGGAGTCAAGGTACAGTATGTCAGACTGTGGCTGATCAGACCAGTATGAGCTTGGAAGGCTCTACCACAGGTCAGGCACAGATAATCCATGTGACCATTTGGGGTGGATTCTCTAAATTTGCACATCTCACATTTCTTTTCAGCTACTGCAGTTCTGCTTTGCTTATAGAGCATGGTGCCTTCTTTGATGCAGGCACATCATCCTGGGTGGTCCTGCACCAGCGTCTCCCATGTCTCACAATCAGCTCAAAGTTCTTAGTAAATGTTTGTTGAATTATAGTATTTATTGAGTTGAATCTGTCAAAGGAGGAGCTCTAACTGAGGTTCTTTCTAGCCCTAATTTTTGAGGTCTTTTCTGGTACTAGCATTAAGGCATTTCCCAGCTTTAAGTATTCTCTGTTCAACCCTCGAAGCTCTAAAATGCTTTGTTTTAAAACACCTAATAACTGATATTCTCTGTTTAAAGGTCCTGACTCTGACATTCCACGTTCTAAGGTCCTTCTCATCTCTGACATTCCATCTGTCTTCTAAGGTTCCATTCTTCCCAGCTTTGATATTCCATGTTCTAAGGTCCTTCCCAGCTCTGACATTCTTTGTCAAAGGTCCCTTCTAGCTCTTAAACTATGAAATTTTCTAAGTAAAAAATTTATTTCCCTAAAGACACCTTGTCAGCCATATGAGTCCTGGAAATAATGTGACAGGTGTGTACTTTAAGCCAGACTTGTAGAACAAAGCTCCCATTGATATCATCAGAATGTCCTATCCTAGAATCACAGAATTTGTATCTTACAGGGACCTCTAATTCTTGAAGTGTGGAAATAGCTGTGAAATCTTCAAACTGAAGCATCTAAATTTGGGGTGGGAGTAGAGGAGAACACCTGTGAGGTGCCTCTCAACTTTCATAGTTTATTTGGTAGAGTATCAGATATAACCCTTGATATCTTACAGGTATCACATATAACCTTCAGAACACAGAATGTTAGAGCTGGAGTGAACTTCGAACATAGAATCTTAGAAAAAAAAAGATGTCAGATGTGAGAGGAGCTTTTTTTCTCTCCCATTTTCTCTTGTTTAGGCAGAACAAAGAGGCTTTTGTTAGGTGTTTTTTTTTTCCAGCAGCTGAGACTTGTGGAAAATGTGTAATACTCAGGCAGCTTCCTAACTCTAAGGCAGCTTCCTAAACTCTAGCCACGGGGCTCAGTGGCCAAAACTGAGAGTTAATTTTTGAGAAATTCAGAGATTTTTACCTCCTCCTTGAGGGAGAAACAATTTAGGAATTTATAGACTTATGGAATGCTGGGAACAGTCCTTAGAACATAGAATGTTCTCAGAGATGAAAAGATCATTAGAACATGGGATGCCAGAGCTGGGAGAAGCCTTGGAATAATACATAATGAAAGAAAATAGGATGTTAGATCTGGGAGAAACTTTTAAATGTGTAATGCTAGAAAGGGATATAGAGCAAGTCTTTTAATCTCTTGATGCCTCAGTTTACTCATCTGTCATATGGAGATAATAATTCTGACCTCTTTTTACATTCACTACTCTAAGTTTCAGGTCTAAGTCTATGTTTCAATAAGTTGAATTTCTCTTTACCCATTTGGAGTCTGTTGACCTGTTTGGTTTAGCAGAATGATTTAGCCCCGGCCTGGAGGCCTGGATTCTACTTTATTGAGGCTATTCAGAGGATGCACATTGTGGAAAGGGCTTGGATACAGGGTCAGGAGACCTGGGACTTTGTCCCAACTCTCCTACTTTATAACCTTGGGGAAGTAAAAAAAAATCAGAATCACAGAATCTTAGAAGACACCTTGGTGGTCATGCATTTCAACCCAGCCAATATCTACTCTAAGAGTCTCCTCCATAAACTGCTGGACATGTGGTCATCTAGCCTCTTCATGAAGACCTCCAATGGTGAGGAACCTTCCGTCTCCTAAGGCAAGGCAGCCCCTTCTTCTTAGGACTGTCTCTTATGGTTAGCCACTAGAGAATAGTTCTTCATGCTATATAATACGTTACCTGTATGTTTTTGGATATCAGATTCTTAATGATATGGTCATTCATTTACTTCCATAATTTTACTTAACTTTTAACTATGGATGGAAAGTAAAGATCTCTCCTGGAAATTGTTACCCTGAAATATCTGTAATTCACTCATATGGCAAGACCTGGCAAAAAAGAACCTGTCTTTAGGAATGCTTATTGCTTCTAATCAATAACCTGTGAGAAAAAGAATCAGAAATGACTGCTGTAGAATCCCTTACTTCCTTCTAGGCTCAGCTCAGGAAGACTTTCCTTTTTCCCCCAGCTACTTAGTGCCTTTCCTTCCTAACGACTTGTATGTATTTTGTATATCCTTATATATGTACATTTGTCTCCCCCAAAAGAATGTAAACCTTTTGAGGGCAGGGACTGTTCCGTCTTTGTCTTTGTATCCCAAGCAGGTTGGAAATAATTGCTTAAATTATTGATGATTGATTAATTGATGGTATCCATACGAGAGATAGGTTGACTGAGAGTTCTCATATAGTAAAGGAGCATTAGACCTGCCTCACTAGTCATCAGCCCTCACTTTGTCAAAAGGCAAAGCAGCAAAAGGCCAAGGAAGAGCAATCATACAAACCCAAGAGAGAAAATAAAAACCTAGAGGCAGGGAAAGGAATTTCCTAAGCCCTAGGGAGTGCTAGCGTGACACCAACTGATATAAGCATTGCCTTTTGGACCTGTTTTCCTGAGGTCCCAAATCTGGAAGTGATCATCATGACAATTACCAGTCAGTGTAACGTGTCTGTGCTTGGAAAACTTTGATGGAAATCTCCTTACTTAGATTTTTAGCTACATTTTCTGTTGTGGGCTGTTCAAAAAAGCCAGCAATTTCCAATTTGCAACTGGAAAGCGGAGGACAGGAAGGTAGGGATTTTAAAATAGCTGTTATCAGGTGGGCTGTCTTGAGTTAGACCCAACCAACTTGACTTTCATGTTTTAAATCAATGAAAATAGATGCAGAAACTAAAATGACTGAGGAATTAATTTCTTTTTCTTACTCATTCAGTTTCTATTGAAGTGAGGAAGCAATGACTGAGCATTGAGAGAGGGTCCTGTCATTAAAATCGCATGAAACCCATGAAGAAAAGCTTCCCCTTATACAATTTCTCAACTGCTTCTGTCTTCATCGACTTTATTTGTACAGTAGGAGACTATATAAGGTTAAAAAGCTTTTACATAAGTGAGATCAATGAAGACTGTATTATCCTCATTTTACAGCTGTAGAAACTGAGGTGGGAAAGGGTTAATCAATTTGGTTAACTGCCATGTTGTTAGTGGCATATTACATATACCCACGGGCATGTCCGATAGTCTTTGCTTGTCCACAATCCTTTTAAAATATTGAGTTTCTCAAGAGCTATGACTATCCTATGCTTTTTGGAGGAAAGAATCTATTTTTAGATGTGTATAAATAAAACAAACTGAATGGGTCCTCTTATGAAGTCTGCCCACTATAGCAGGGCATTCTGTGTAGAAAAAGTCCATATAGAAGGAAGGTCCAGAGGACCTTATTCTAACACAGTCCTGTCGTCAGAACCTGAAACAAGTGCTGGGGGAGAGAAGATGAGAGGACACCCAGTGAAGTGTATGGTTAGTGCTGTGACTTCAGTATTTGTTGCTAAAGGGTCTAATCCCACTAGATTTCTGTGTGGCTCACGTGGTACCTCCAAAAGCCTCATGACAAACCCTCAGAGCCTCAAGTTGGCAGCTCCTAGATACCCTTGCTTGAGTTTTCTGGTAGAGCAGTTAGGTACATTGGATACTGTGTTGCTGGGGAGGAGAGGAGAGAGCTAGGTATTCCCCCTGACTCTGGCACCTTATCAGTAGAGGAGCTATTCTCTTTCCTAACTCCTTCCCTCAGGTGTGATTTTGTTTTTAGTCAGTTCCCTCAGCTCTATCCCTTGGGCTTGACTTGGTTTTCCTTTCAAACCAACTGAAGGAAAGAAACAATGGGAAGGGGACATACCCAAGCCACCACAGTAACAGCTCCAACTCATTTCAGCCCAACAAAATTGCTAAACTTGTTTGCCTAGAAGTGATCTGAGTCCATTAAAAAAATGTACTGGGAAGCTATAAAATATGAGTCAGTAGTTCTCTGTGGTTCAGTTCAAACTTCCAGCTAGGACTTTTTCTGATGAATTTTTATACCGCAGTTGTAAAATCTCTTTCTCTGTCTCTTTCTGACTCTGCCTTTCTCTCCTCCCTCTCCCTCTCTCTATTTCCCTTTCTCTCCATGCCTCTTTGTCTCTCTGCATCTCTCTGTTTCTTTCTCATTTGCTGTCTCTCTGCCTTTCCTTCCTCTGTTCCACTCTCTCTCTGCATCTCTGTTTCTTTCTCATTGTCTTTCTCTTTGCCTCTTATCTGTCTCTTTCTCTCATCCTACCCCTATTGTCCCTCCTGCTGTAATACATAGATAAGCGGTGAAATGGTTAAGTACTTTATCTTAAAGAAAATGGCTTTTTAAAACAACAGCAAAATATAAATAAAAACAAACAAGCTTGGATTTCTCCTGAGAGAATGAATGAAAGCCAAGCAAAGGCTGGGGAAGTCATCATCAATTTGGTTCCATCTTAACAGCATAAACAGTTCTCAGTCTATTCCACATGTCTCCCGCATAACCCAGTCATGTTTCTGGCCTTTTGTCTCATTTTTCACTCCCCTTCCACTTCCCAGGGTGATATCAGCAGCACTTCTGCTCATAATGTGCTCATCTTGAACCTCTTCCCACCATTTCCATGGCGGTGGTGCTCTCCTTCTTGGACCCCAGCATGCTCATGTTCCTCTTACATACCCCTTCCAACCCTGTGCTCTTAGGGTCTCACTCCTCCAATGGGGCTTCTGCTTCTCCTTCCTTACAAGTAGAAGGGGTCTCGGTATCAGTCATTGGTCAGAATGGCACACCAGGGGCTCAAAGAAGGGGGTGCTAGAGATTCCTGTCTGCCAGTGGACATTATCTTCGGTCCCCAATACACTAGACATGAATGAATGCCAAATATACCTTCTCTTTCTTGTTTAGTCTTTGTCACAGAGGATGACTTGTTGGGTGGGAGAGAGGGGAGAGTCACATGACCAACAAGATGGTGGAACAGATGCAGTCAGGAACCTCTTCAACCCAAATGAAAGGAATTATATGGCAGGGATAGAGTTGTTATGGCTGATTCCACAAAATAAGACAGGAACTCATACACATGATAAAACTTTATGAACTAACTTCAGAACAAAATACTCAGACCTCTACATCAATGCTCCTTCCCTGCCTGATTCCCCAGTTCTGTTTCAATGAGCACACACACACACACACACACACACACACACATGATATCTCAGGCTTGTGGCTGGGTGTCCAGTCATAAATCCCTCTGTAGCTGCAGGCCCTTCCATACCATAAGAAGTAGCCAATTCTGCTTCTGTTCAGACCCATGAAGGAAAGGAGGACTTGGACAGGCTGAAGACATTATGGTGAATGTGTCTAGGCTAGAGGTGACCAGTATTGGGTCAACTAGGGCCAATCCTTTCCTGTTAGAAATTACTTGAGGTGGATATCTAGCCCAAAGATCTCCATATGTCCAAGTGTAAAGACAGTGAAGGTGCCTAGGAACCCACCCTAGACAGTCTATGCACCGGGGAAGGGAAACGAGACAAAGAATGAGTGATGGAGGAATGTAAGAAAAAAAAACACACCCAAAATATCAAGATCAAAGCTTCAATAAAAGCCCAGCATACAAGAAGAAAAACCAAAAGAGGAGACTCTAAGAAGGAAGAATAAATAAAACCTCAAAAAGAATCCAAAATACTTTAAACAAATAATCTGAAAAAAAGTGAACCAACATGACATGTTGAAAGCGTGGAAGCTTACTGAACTGCACCTTCCTCCCTTCCTTATTAGGCTACTAATTACCCAATATATTAGCACATTATTTTAGTCTGAAGCCCTTGGTCTAATCTGAATGAGAAACCCTTATCCATCTTACTTCAACTATCAGTTCTGAAGCAGTATCCTATGCTCAAATCTTCTATCTAAACATCTTTCCTTTGACCAAATGGAAAGGAGAATCCTTAAAGGGAATGGTCAAAAAAGGATTGAATGACTTTAGGAAAATGATTCTCCAAATGTGTCAAAAATTTAAGTGACTTTTGTTCTGTTTGATGAAACAAAACTGTTAACTGAACTTTGACCTGAACTCTGTAACAGTGATTTATCTTATTGTGGAATTTTGTCTTTGTTGGAAATACAATAGATTGTGAGTGGTGATGGCTTGTGTCAGAGAAAGGTTTTCAAAGGTAGGATGGATTTTTGTCATTTTGGGTTTTTTCTCTTTCTAAGCAGAAATGCTTAGATAAGCTTTGTTGTTTTTCAGGCATTTCAATTGTGTCCAACTCTTCATGACCCCATTTGGGGTTTTCTTGCCAAAGATGCTGGAGTAGTTTGCCGATTCCTTTTTCAATTCAGGAAACTGAGGCAAACAGGGTTAAATGACTTGTCCAGGTTCACACAGCTAATAAGTGTCTAAGGCCAGATTTGGACTCAGGTCTTCCTGACTCCAGGCCCACCTAACTGCCCTTTAGATAAGCTAGAATAATTTAATTAATAAAATTGTCCCTAGGGCTTCATCCTTGACACATTCAGAGCCTCCTATATACTCTGGATCCAGTGTTTCTGGAAAATATGGCAACTTAAAAGGACAAATTCAGGGGACCCTTAACATACTTTAACACAGGCTTGAGCCCCAAAGACAGAGTACTGATTTTTTTCTTCTACAATAGAAACATTTTATACTGTGAGAAGAGAGAGAACATCCTTTTCCAAGAGAGATCAGCAAGAAATTTGAGAATGGTTAAGGAAAAAAAGTAAAGTTCATGAAAGAAGAAATGGGAAATGAATTTAGGTCAGAAATTGGAACTCAATGTAGAAATTGGAGCTTTTACTGCAGAACTTAAAAAAAATTAGCGGAGTAGAAGAAGAATGAATATGCAATGGAGACTTTCTTCAAAGGGATAGAGGCCGTGAGAGATAGAACAACAGGTCTGGAACCCAAAAATATGGAAGTGGAGGAACACATGGCAGAAGAGAAGCATGAGGTAAAATGTTAAAAGGGCACATTAATTCTATGTAAATCCAAGTGCTAGCTGTGAATACAAGATATCCAGAATTAAAGCACGGATCATGGTTCTCCCAGAAGAACCTGACAAACCAAAAAACCTGAATGCCATAAAAATACTAAAAAACAAACAAACAGAAACACCCCAAACCTGTCCAGAACTTTTCAGCTGCAGACAACAAAACATTAGCTGAGAGAATTCCCGGATTGCCACCAGAAAAAAAACAACAACCCACACTTCAAACTGTGACATTAAGTGGTTGCATTTAACAACGTCTGTGACAAAGAACAAATTGTCCTAGTAGGGAAGAAAAAGACCTTCAGCTGCGAAGGAAGGGCAACCTTAATAACACAAGGAGATGTGTATTTGTAAATAATGTGGTGTCAAAACAAATGGCAACAATAAAAATAGGATAATTTTAAAAATTACTGAAAGCAGAGGTTATTTAAATGGATAGTCAGAAAACTACATGCTATATTTATTTATTATTATTATTATTATTAAATGATGATGATAACTAGCACCTACTATGTGCCAGGCAGCGTGCTAAATGCTTTACAAATATCTCATTTGAGCCTCGTAACAAGCCTGGGCAGTAAGTGCTGTTGTTACCCCCATTTTATAGTGGAGGAAACTGAAGCAAAGAAGTTAAGTGACTTGCTTAGGGTCACACACACTTGCTAGTAAGCACCTGAAGCTAGATTTGAACTTAGGACTTCCTGACTCCATGACTAGTGCTCTATCCATTGCACCACCTAGCTGCCTCTTCCACTAAGGAGGGTCCTTTGCTGTCCCTTTCAGGAACAGGTCCCTGAAAAATGATTCTGCAATGCTCCTCTGGCCAAATATAGCTTGTCCTTCCCCTAGGACTCTCCCCTTTACCACAGGCAGACACCTGATATCAGCTGAATCTGAATTAGAACCCCTTAGCGTTTGGTGGTATCCTGCAATTATGTGTTTACTTCTCTCTGTGTGTGTCCCCCTAATAGAATGAAAATTCTTTGAGGACAAAGGACTTTTTGGTTTTATTTTTCTATGTCCAGCAGCTGTCACAGTGCCTGGCACTTACTAAGTGATGTCTGGATGGGACTGGATTGGAATGTGATTTGTCCCACTCTTCGTGGTCAGAACGCCCCTCTGCTCTGCCCCAGCCACTCCCAGGGGACTTTCCTTTATACCTGCCATATTGTCCTCTTCCGTCAGGAGGTTCCAGACAACCCACTTGCACCAGGGCTGTAGCTTTATCTCATCGACCTTTGGATTCTTATCTATGAGATGATGCTAAGACCTGCCTCACTGGGTTGTTGGGAAAATCAGTGAATGTAAAGTTCTCTGTGTTCAATTCGATAAGCATTTTATGGAACATCAACCATGTGCTAGGCACTGGAGATAACAAAGATAAAAAGAGTCACTCAAGGAGATTACATTCTACTGGGGAGAAACAACACAATATATCCAGATAATTAATATTAAATATATACAATGCAAGCTCAAATACTCAGTGGGATCTAAGATGGCACCTAGTTGGAGGCTCCCTTCAATGACGCTGATTCCAGCCCATTCATGGCTGTCCACTCTGCTCATTTTTTGACAATATCCTCCCATGAATCCAAGGACCACCCACTGCCCGGGGCCTTCTTCATTTTCTCCTGATGCTGTTTACTCCCTTTTACTGGGCAACCTGCCCATCCTTGTTTTTGATCGTATATTTCCATGTAGATATCCTTTATTCCATATTCGTCATCTGTTGCTGCCTGCTCCTATCTATATCTTTGCCACTGCTCTCTGTATAGTATTAATTTTGATTCTTTGGAGACTGTTTTCTTCCTACCTTTTGGACATCTTATACTGGATATCCCATCAGCATCTCAATATTTCCAAAATGAGTTCATTTTTTTTTATCCAAAAAAAAGTCTTCTTCTGTTCCAAACTTGTCTATAATTGTTGAAGGCCCCTGCAGCACCCAGGCTCAGAATCTAGGTCATCCTCAACACCCCTCTTGAATTCCCCTCACATCCAATCCATTGACAAATCTTGTTATTTCTACCTTTGCCACATCTCTTTGTACACATCCTTTTCTTTTATTTGCACAACCACCACCCTGGTGTAGGCTCTCAGCAACTTACACTTGGATTATGGAAATCACCTTCGGATTAATTTTCCCATTCCAATCTGCCCACTCAACCGTCAAGGTGATTTTTCCTAAAGGACAGTTCTGACAATGCCACCCCCAGCTGAATAATCTCCGATGGCTCCCTATTACCTCTATGATCAGTCCTTTGAATGTATCTTTTATGTACCTACCTGTTTATGGTTTGTCACTTCACATCCTGGCTCTTTTCTAGTCTTTTTGGTCTTTGTTTCAGTCATATCTGACTCTTCACGACCCCATTTGGGGTTTTCTAGGCAAAGACACTTGGAGCAGTTTGTCATTTCCTTCTCCAGCTTATTTTACAGGTGAAAAAACTGAGGCAAACAGGGTGAAGTGACTTGCCCAGGGTCACACAGCTAGTAAGTGTCTGAGGCCAGATTTGAACTCAGATACATGAGTCTTTCTGACTCCAGACCCAGCACTGTATGCACTATGGCGCCACCTAGCTGCCCTTCTTGTATGTTACTCCCTTTTATGATCTCATGACACTGGCTTTCTTACTGTTCCTTACACATGGCACTCTGTGGATGGTGAGGCATACTTGATGCTGGTTTGCAGATGACATTATGCTGGTTGCAATAGACCCTTGGATGGGGCAGGAGTAGAGGGGACTTCCAAATGTGAGAAGCAGTTCCAGGGGGGAAGGGTGTAGGAGGGGGAAGGAATTTCCAGGGTGAAGAGGCGTGGTAGAGAAAGACCAGTAGAGTCAGGAGTATCACCTGGAGAGGCATTATCTTCTTCATCCTCTGTGCCAGAGATGTTGGTGCACAAGCTGGAATTATTTTTATGGCAGCATTTTTGCCAATACTTATCAAAAGCACATCTGGAGGACTGTGTTCGGGTCTGAGCACTAAATTTTAGTTTGTGCAAAGCCTTTTAAATTTAATATAATCAAAATTGTTTATTTTACAGCAAGTAGTGCTGTCTCTTGTTTGGTCATAAATTCTTCCCTTCTCCATAGATCTGACAGGTAAACTATTTCTTCCTCTCTAATTTGCTTATGGTGTCGCCCTTTATGTCTAAATTATGTATGCATTTTGACCTTGTCTTGGTATACTGTGCAAGGTGTTTGTCTATACCTAGTTTCTGCCATGCTGTTTTCCAGTTTTCCCAGCAGTTTTTGTCAAATGGTGAGTTTTTGTCCCCAAAGCTGGTGTCTTTGCATTTATCAAACATTAGATTCACCACTGTGAACACTACATTTTAGGAGGGACATTGTTAAGCTAGAATGCCCAGTCGGGCAAGGCCTTGAGTCCTTGCCATGTGAAGATCAGTGGGGAAGCTGCAGATGTGTACAGCTCGTAGGGAGTGGGGGAGAGGCATAGTTACTGTCTTCAAGCATCAGGACTGTCATATGGAAGGGGAATTAGACTCATGGTGTGTGGCTTCAAAGGTCAGAAGTAGGAACAATGAGTGGAAAGTTGCAAAAAAGCAGATTTCAGATTGATTTAAGGAAGACTTTCTTTTTTTTCTGAGTGGATGGAAAAATTTTACTATGTATTAAGCAAATCCAAAAAAACCCCAGCTGTTGCAATCATGCTATGATAAATCAAAAATAAACATTCAAAAAATAAAAAGGACCAGTATCAGTTAAAAAAAACTCATACACTCCAAATGCCTTAGCATCCACATTCATAAAGAAAACATTATCTGAGCTACAAGCAGATATAGACAGTAACACAATAGTGACAGGAGACTTCAATAATCCAAGGAAGAATTTCTTAACAATTTATTGTTGTTTAGTTGTTTCAGTCATGTCTGTCTGCCATTTCCTTCTCCAGCTCATTTTACATATGAGGAGACTGAGGCAAAGAGGGTTAAATGACTTGCCTAGGGTCACACATCTAGTAAGTGTCTGAAGCTGGGAGATGAGTCTTTCTGATTCCCAGCCCAGGGCTCTATCACTCTGGTGTCACCATAACAATTAGAACTATCAAAAATGAGAACGGGCTCCTTTAGGAAGCAGCAGGTTCTCTCTTTTTGAATGTCTTTAATCAAAAGCAGGATGAACACTTGTCAGTATGTTGTGATAGACATGCCTTGCACAGGTTAGACTAGACAGCCTCTGCGGTATCTCCCAACTTTGAATGACTAAAAAAGCATTTATCAAGTGCTTATTATGTGCAGGCACTGTACCGAGTGCTGGGGATGCAAGTACAAGCAATACGGTACCTGCCCTCCAGGCAGGCTTACGTTCTAAAAGGAGAAGAGAACCCATGTAAGGAAGTGATGGTCAGGGAGGAGTGTTTTGGATAGGAAAGTCAGCCAGAAAGGTGATTGGACTCATAGGAAAATTGATGGAGATTTCCTTACCATAAATAATAGTGATTTAATTATTGATTTAATGGTTTAATTTAATGAATGATTTAATTATTATTCTCAGAGGTAGAAGTAGAAAGGGGGTTTACCAAGAAAGTATATACTTGGTGTCATAGCATGGAGATGGCCAGGAAGTAACATGGTGGGCTTGAGACAAGGCAAGATAAGGTAAAAACTTAACAACCAGAGCTTGAGATCACAGAGATATGAGCTTAGGTTCCAGATGGAGATAGAGGCCAGAGTGCTGGGGGCATGGCATGGAAGTAGGAGTCATCTTTGTCTATGCTTCCCTATCAGAGAGTTAGGTTGTAGAACAGTGTAGTGGAAAGTGTGTTGGGTTTGGTGTTAGTGGACCTGGGTTCAAATCCTGCCTCTTCTCTTATGACCTGGATCTCTCTGGATCTCATTCTTCATCTGACAGTGAGAAGATTGGACTAGGTGGCTTCTAAGGCCCTTCCCAGATTGAGATCTGTGATTCTGTAATGTTATACATTCAAAAAGTAATCATTTATGGCATCGTGCATTATATATAAATAGTTTTGACAAGATAGTATACAGATAAATCAGTGGGAAGAGTAACTATATGGTTACTAAAATGGGAAAGGAAACTGAGGGCTATGGAATGGGCACATCATTGAACATATATTGTGCCTCAATTAGTGATCTTTAGAATGGGCATGATGCCAAGGAATAGAAAAATCTGGAGAAAAGCAGGCAGTACCACAATACTCAAGCCACCTGGATTCGTGATCTAGGAGTCATCTTTGACTCCATTTTGATTCCATCTCTATATTCTATCAGCTGTCAAGTCTTGATCTTACATAGACACTGTCTATTGTATCTGTCCCCTTCTCTCCACTCACACCACAATGACCCTAATTCAGGCTCTAATTACTTCTTATCTGAATTATTGCAATAGCATCCTCACTGGTTTCTCTGCATACAAACTCTTGTCTCTCCGTCCTCCATCCTTTCAAGTTGGTATTTCTAGGGCACAGCTCTGACCATGTCACTATACTGCCCAAGAGCCATCTGTGACTCCCTATTGACTCTAGGATAAAGTGCAAATTCCCCTGTTTTGTATTAAAAATCCTTCATAATCTGACTCCAACCTATCTATCCAAAATAATAACAGGAACAACAGTCACTAGGATTTTTAGAATGCTTGAACATTTGTAAACATGGTACATGTTATCTCGTTTGAGCCTCTTAACAATCCTGTGAGGTGAGTGCTAGCATTATACTCATCTTTACAGATGAAGAAAGTGAGGAAAATGGAGTTAAGTGACTTGCCCAGGGTCACTCAGCTAGTAAGTTTCTGAAGCCAGATTTGAACTCAGGAAGATGAGTCTTCCTGACTCCAGGCCCAGTGCTCTGTGCACTATGGCACCACCTAGCTGCCCAGCTATCTCATTTAATCCTCATAATAATCCTGTGAGGTAATGCTGTTATTATACTCATTTTTACAGATGAGGGAACTGAGTCTAGGAGAAGTAAAATGACTTGCCTAGGGTCATATAACTATTATATGATTACATATTACTCCCCTGCACTAACTCTAGAGCCAAAGTGGCCTACCTTTCATTTCTGTGACCTGGCACAGGATTCTCCCAAGCCTAAAATTCTGTCTTCCCTCCTCCCCTCTGCCTCTTGGAATCTCTAGTTCCCTTCGTGAAAGACTCAACTTAAGGGTCACTCTCTAAAAGAAGCTTTTCCTCATTTCCCCATTTGTTAGTGTTCCCTGATATAGCTTTATATACATTTGGCATTCACTTGTCTGTTTACGTGCTGTTCTCTATGCTCAGTAGAATGTAAGCTCCTTGAGGGGAGAGAGTATTTAATTTTTATCTTAATATAACCATTGCTTCACACGGGGCATAACGCAAAGTAAGTTAACAAGCACTTATTAAGCACCTACTATGTTCCAGGCACTGTGCCAAATGTTGGTGAGGTAAATAAAAGCTTACATTCTCATAGGGGAAGACAACACGTAAAAGGGAACTGAAAAGAGGGAATGTGGAAATGAAGGTACCTACCCATGGTAAAAAAGTGCAGAGTCAGGAGTGCAGCCTGGAGAGGAATGAAGACGTGGTTGGCCTGGGCCTCCTCCTTACAACGGGAAGTCTGAGAACCTAGCCAAGCAAAGGGAGAGGCTTCAGAGGCAGAGGGTCTTTCCAAATGGGAAAAGTAGTCCAGAGGTAGAGTGAGCTTCTGAGGTGAAGAGGATTCTGTGGCATCTAGAGAAAGTCCTAGAGCGATGGCAAGCATGTCACCTGGAGAGGAATGATGACATTTAAATGGGTATTTAATACTTGCTGAATTAAATAATTAATCTGAATCCTCCGTGGTCTGAAGAGAAATAGAAATGCTACTTGGGGGTGGAGAGGACAGTGCTCAGAAGGCTAGGAATGGAAACTGCCGTTGATACTTGGTGTGTACCTGAGTATTAACACATTGTCTCCTGCATTATATTGTGGGCTCCTTGAAAAGAGGAATTGTTTTTACCTTTCTTTGTGTCTATCCCCAGCTCTTACCACAGTGCTGGTCTATAGCATGTGCTTAATAACTTCTCTGAATCATTAAATCTTCCAGGGTGCATTTCTCCTTTTCCTAATGTTCCACTTACATCCTGACAAGGGGGTTCAGACTTTCCTGCTTCTGATTCCTAGTCCTAGTTTAGCCACTAACTCATTGTATAACCTTGAACTAGTAATTTTCTCTCTCTGGGTCTTGGTTCCCTCTTCTGTAAAATGAGAGAGTTGGGCTGTATGCAGGGAAGAGCAAGTTCTGATTCAATGAGAGAATCTGCCCTTGGCCTAGCTTCAAAGACCCTGACCATCCAGTGATACAACAGGGAAAGTCAAGGGAAAGGGAGCCCATCTCCTAGAACAAGTTACATTTTTTGTTGTTGTTGAGTTATTTTCAGCCATATCTGACTCTTCGTGACCCCGTTTGGGGTTTTCTTGTCATAGATACTGGAGTTGTTTGCCATGTCCTTCTCCAGCTCATTTTAGAGATGAGGAAACTAAAGTAAACAGGGTGAAGTGACTTGGCCAGAGTCTCACAGCTATTAGGTATCTGAGGCTACATTTGAACTCAGCTCTTCTGAATCCAGGCCTGCACTCTATCCACCTAGCTGCCCAGAACAAGGCCATGGCTCAAAAAATGTCACAGTTAGAAAGGCTTTTATTAGAACAGGGAATTTTAGAGCAAGAAGAACCTTTAGGACACAGAATGTTAACAACTAGAAGAGCTTTCAGAGCTCAGAATGTCAGAGCTGGGAGAGACCTTAGAGCATAGAAGAGTATATCTGGAAGAGAATATAGTATAAAATATCAGAGCTAGAAAGATGCATAGGAACCAGCTTATCAGTTTCGTTTTACAGAAGAGGAAACTGAGTCCTAGAGCAGTTAAGGATCCATGAGCCAGATTATCTAGCTGGGACCAGGCTAAACTCGGTTGTTGTTCAGCACCATGGACAAGAGCTTCCTCCCCCGGGGTCTGATCTCTCCAACTCCAAACCCAGTAAACCCATCTAGGGCTGTCTATATTCCGATCCAAGCGGTCCCAAGATGCAGTCCAGGCTCTCCATGGCCCTGCTTCGCCAGGGTAACTTTGGAGAGTTTCTGGACTCAAGCATCCCCCCCCCCCCAGTTGCCATGGACATGCTGTGGCACACTACCATTCCGTCCCCTCCCCTTCCTCCACCTCCAGAGTCCTGCCGTCTCCGGACAGTGCATTCCAGATCCTTCGGGCTCAGGGTGCTGGGGTGGAGCTGGGCTTGGCCATTTTCTTGCAAGCCGGGGTCCCTCTTCCTTCTCCAGCTGAGCCTAGCTTTCCTGACTGCAAAGAGGCTGCAACCTCAAACCCCAGAGTCTCTGCCTCCTCGGGCTTGTAGCTGGAGACAGAGGCGACAGGAAAGGTTTTGTAACAGCAGCCTCCTGCTCCGACAGCTGAGCTTGGCCGGACCCTATGACCCTGACTGGGAGCGGAGCAGGAGTGGCTCCTGAGCTCGGCTCCTCATCCTGGTCCTCAAGGACCAAGCTGGGCTCTGTACAGAGCCGTCGGGAGCAGACGGGGCGGCAGGACCAGGATGGTGGCTGTGATCTCTGCGCAGGGTGAGTAAGTGGAAGGCCGGATCTGGCGCCGAGTACCTTCACAATCTCCGGGGTCCGCGGCTGGGGGGAGCTCCAGAATCCAAGAGAGCGCCGTAGGTGTCCGAACCCCCCGCCCCAACCCCAATTCGGGCTGTCCCCAACCTCCCTCTCCTTTGCTCATATCCCTCCTCAGAGAAAGAGAAAACTCAGCAACTGGAGAAAGCCCAGGAGTGGGCCGGGTCCACACCCAAGCCCTGCTCGGATAGCAGCATAGATGGAGGCCAGACTCATCTTTCTCCTTGGGGTTCCTGCTTGGTGCTTCCCATCCTGGAATCAAGGGGCCAACCCTTCCTCCTCGAGATCTACGGCAGAGAGTGAATCTCTAAAACTAGTCTAGAGCTTCCTTCCCTCTCCTCCTTGTCTTCTGTTTCCTTCCTCTTCTCTCTTCCTCTTCCTTTCCCTTCTCCACCTTTCCTATTCTTCCTTCTTTCTCCTCCTTCCTTCCTTTTCCCTTATCTTCCCTTTCTCTTTCTCCTTTTCTGCCTTCCTCCTCCACTGTGCTACCCCTTTTCTCCACAGTCTTAATGAAGCCTCAGCCCAGCCAAGGCCATTTCTCCCCTTTTGTTTGCCTATCCTAACTCGCACTTAGCAGGCCACTTAAATCCCTCCACCTCCCCAAGCCTTTTTTTCCCCCTAAGGCAATCGGGGTTAAGTGACTTGCCCAGGGTCACACAGCTAGTGAATATCATGTGTCTGAAGTCAAATTTGAACTCGGGTCCTCCTGACTCCCAGGCTGGTGCTGTATCCACTGCGTCACCTGGTTGCCTCCCTCCACCCCCAAGCCTTTTTAATGTGATGAGTGAGAGGTGGCTTCTAACCAAACTTTTAGCATTTGGAAGGCTCCTGAAGGTCCTAGAAATTCTCTCTACCCTCTATTGAGAGCTTGTGGGCACTCCTCCTCCCCCAGTCCCACTTCACCTTCGCCTTTAGTGCTTAGGGATGGAATTGTCATCCCAACAACTCAGGCCAAGATGAAAATTTTGCTACGTATCATCCAAATGGGTGGATGGGGGGAACAGTCCATGTGGGAATAATTAAGAGTTATGATGAATGATGGAGAATTATTAATGAGCAGTCTCATTAGGTTAATCAGATAATGCATGATAGTCATCAGGGGAAGCGAGTTTAAGTAAGCTCTCCAATCTCAACAGTGCTTTCTAGTGGGAGCATTTCCTCCCACCGCAGAGGAGTTGTCCATATGGTCTTTGGTGATGGTGTTTGTGCTCTGCTCATTCCAGATGTTCTCCTCTCTCCAACCCTGGAGCCAGCCAGGCAATGAGGAGGGTCTTGGGGGCTTGTGTGTTCTCTCTGTTGACCCTCTTGGGTTTCATCACCCTGGACTTGAAGGACGGCCTTGAGAGGTGGAGGAGCACAGAGCTGGCCCTTGAGGATCTGTCATCCTGCAGACACCTCTTGGTGGTGCCCTTGGTCAGGTTCCTCCAAGAGAGGAGGGGTGTCTGCTGGCACCCACGGGTGGCCTCCCCGTTCAGTGACAACAGCCTGTCACATAGGGAGCTGCTGGACCACATGGAGGCTCTCTGTAGAAAGGAGGAAGATGGGCTACGTCTCAACAATCCTGGATGCCAGGATGAGCAAGTCTGTGGATTGTACATGGATATGGCAAGGCAAAGACTCAACGTGTCCTCAGCCCTTGAGCTGGGCTCACAGCTCTCTGTGCTCATCTCAGAACTGCTTCAGGTCCTAGGGGATCCTGAGGAGACCCTCAAGGCAGTGAGGAGTAACCCTGACCTGGTTGATGCAGTCTCCTTGAAGATCCTCTTACGGGTCCAAGAATTCCTTCTCCAGGTCTTTCAGCAGCCCCAAGACAGGGAGGCAAGATGGTACCAAATGCTCCCCATCCTTAACTTTGCCCTTCTTGCTTCAGAGGACCTGCAGAGCTGCTGGCTGAGTGATGCCAATCTGTCCCTCTCCCTGCCCATATCTGTGGAAGGCATTTCTCTCTTTCAGCCTTTCTTGGCACTCTCTCCCTTGGGCCCTGGGAGAGCCCTGGCTCAGGGCCTCATGGGTGTACATCGCTGCCTTTGGGACCTTGGCCGTGAGAAGCTGGATGGGAAAGCCAGGGCCATCCTCTCATCCGTGAGCCTTAAGGTTAGCTTGCTGCTGGTGACTGGCCTCATCTATCCCATCTTCTTCGTGTCCTTCAAGCAGATGACCCTGTGGATCCAGAACTATGCCCGGAACCTCAGGGCAAGGACTGAGGCTCTGAAGCATGAACGGAGGCTGGCTGAAAACCTCCTCCACCAGATGCTGCCCAAATCTGTGGCAAAGCAACTTCGGAGACACAGGCATGTTGAGGCTGAGGACTATGAGCAGGTAAGACTGTGCCCTCATATTCAGTCAGTTAGCATCTCCTGCCTGATCTATCCCCACAATCATCCCTTCCCCTCTAATCCCACTGCTGCTACCATAGTACAGGACCTCATTGGCACCAACGTAGGCTATGGCAATTGTCTACCAACAGCTTTTCCTGTGTCAGATCTCTTCCCCACCTCTCCTCCATCCTTCACGCTGCTGCCAGGATAACCTTCCTTCCCCATAGATCTGACTGTATTACTCCTCTACTCAAACATCTTCTATGGCTCCTGATTGCCTCCCAAGTAAAGTCTGGATTTCTTTATCTAGCATTCAAAGTATTGAATCTGGTATTACCCTCCCTTTGAAGCATTATCTCTCATTACTCCCCTTTAACAATTGCTCCCCAGGCATACTGGGTAACCCCTTCCCCCGCTAACACACCTCAGGCTCTTCGACCTCTAGTCCTTTGCTCAGGCCAGTCCCCACCTTGTCAGCCCTCACAAAGCCCTATTCTGCTTCTTCTCATGTACCTACTGGGTGATGTTGTGTATTAGAGTTACTTCTGTGCTTGACTTATTTCCCTACTGGACCATTGGCTCCCCAAGAGAAAGGAGTAGGTCTTATCTAAACTTTCATCTCATCTAGTATCTAGCAAAGGACTCTGTACACAGTAGATGATTTATAAATGTTTATTGAAGGAATTAATTAATGCTTGCCTACAGGACTGGGCAGGACTTCAGAATCCTGTGTAACTGAATATATCTTTTTTGGGGAGTCGGGAAAGGGGAGGGAGGAGGGACGTTTTTATTTTGGGAATGTCCCCTTTCCTCTAACTTTTACTCTTGATCACTGGATAGGGACAACCTTTTAAAAGGGCAAGATAGAGACCTGTCTACATGGTGTGATTTCAGGGATTTTATTCTGAAATATATGCCCAGGGTAATCCAAGACCTTTAAAAGCTTAAGGCTGCATCAAGACTTTGGGGACACCTTGTATGTACATTTCAGAAGCTTTAATGGCTCAAAGCCACACTAAGACTTTTGGGACACCCAGTCTGTTCCCACCCTCTTACTGGTGTTTGAAATTCTGGTTAGATTTTCGTTATTTTAGCTCAAGGCCTTTCTCATTGTTCAAATACACCCCAGGTGAATTAAGCAGCTATCCAATATTTATTTAATGATAGGGGGAGGGCAAAGGTGCTTTAAAAATCTGAGGGTATTGGTCCCAGAGAGTAAATGACCAAAGCTCATGAGAGAAGGTGAGCAGAAATGGAGAGAAGGTTGAAGAAGCCAGTCTGTCCAAGAACTGGGAAGACGAGGCCAAACTCAGTGAGTCCCTGGGAGAGAAGATGTCTCTGGAAAAAGTCTGGTTGAGGGAGGAGCTAGTTGCTTCCAGTGGTCCTCCAATGAGTCCTCCTTACCAATAGCACAGACTCAAAGACTGTTGCAGATGAAAGGGAGCTTGTAGATAGCCACGCCCAACTCTCCCATTTTTACAAATTAGAAAACTAGGTCTCCAAGAAGTCAAGTTACCTTGATGAAGATCACACAGCTGGTTAATAATAGCTAGCACTTTTGTAATCATAGATAATATTACATGTAGTGTTTTAAATCTTTTCGAAGTATTTTATAAATATTATCTCATTTGGGCCTCACAACGATGTGTGAAAGAAGTGCTAAGATTTCTCCCATTTTACAGAAGAGCTAGTGGTTAAATGACTTGCCCAGGGTCACACATCCACTTTAGTTCCTCCTCACTCCAGGTCTAGCACTTCATGAACTTTACCAGGAAACTGAGGCTTAAAAAGGTTTAATTAACTGCCCAGGGTCACAAAACTCAAAAGCTAGATGCCATTATTATCCCTTTTTTACAGATGAGGAAACTGAGGCTTAGAAAATCCAAATGAATTGCCCAAGATCACACAGCTATCTAATTAAATGTTCTAATCTCCATTTTTCAGATGAGGAAACTGAGGCTGAGAATGTTTAAATGACTTGTCCAGGTAGTAAGTGCCTGAGGATTTCAATTCAGGGTTTCCTAATTCCCAGGTCAGTGGGAGGCGTCACCTAGCTGACTCTCATGGCAAAGCAAGGACCACAACCCAGAGTTCCTGATTTTCTACCTCTTTTATTCCATTTCCTTCTCACAAAAGCTGTGTAGGGTTAGTAGGGCAGGTATTACTGTTTTCATGTGGCCTCATTTTCCTCATTGGTAAACTGAGGTTCAGGGCACAATTTAGGGGTCAATAACCCCTAAGGTTCTCTCCAGCTTGAAATCTATGACCCTATGACCAAGCCAAGGACAGAGTTGGCATCCCACCCAGGACCCCTGCTTCCCACTGCCAGGTCCTTTCCATCGGCAGGTGTGAGGGGGCTTCCCACCTGAGACCTACTACATGTGAAGATTCTGAGACAAATCAGCAAAGCCCCCAAACCCCCATATGGATGCTTGCACTTGTTAGACGCTCCTCAGGGTTAGTGGTTTCCAAAGCATAGCCTGGTGACTCATGGGAGGTACTCCAAGACCATTTCAGGGGCTTGCAAGGTCAAAACTATTCTGCACGATAATACTAAGACATTTTAATTTCAAGTGTGATAAATCTCTATGGCAAAAAATACACATAAACAAAACCCCTTTGGGGTCCTCAGTTTTTTTGAGTGTAAAGGGGTCTCCAGACCAAAAGGTTTGAGGTCCCCTGTTCTGGGTGCAAAGGTTCTCTTTCCTTCTCTTTGCTGACTGAGCAGCTGGAGATTCAAAGGGGGAGGGAAAATTATTTGCATTTTGTTCCTTGGTGCAGTGGGGAATAATTACCCCCTAATTAGCCCCAGGTGTTGGAAACAAGCCAACGCTTAGGAGGCTGGAGAAGGAGGTAGGAGGGAGAGGGGAAGAAGAGAAGAAAGGATAGAGAGTCTCAGCAGCTGCCCCATAATTTGGACCAAATTGAAAAAGAAAGAGAACCTGGAATAAAATACTTTCTTCCTAGTTCGGGGTCCTGGGTACCTGAGGTGGCATTAAGGAACCAGGGGGCAGACCTGGGCCAGGAGCCAGGTGTGATGAAGGAACAGACAGGGCAGTGGTGGCCAGTGACCTGTCTAGCTCTGACCCTAGCAGCCTCCCGCTGGACGGTCCCCAGAGCAGGGGATGGGATCCAGGTGGGACAGGAAGCCCACACCTGCTAAGCCTCAGAGTGGACGTGAACACTAGTGACCAAAACCTCATTTTCGTCAGTGGGAGATGTGGATTGGTTTGAACTATGGTTCAGCTGTTTTTTCAGAAATGAGGAGACATGCTGTTGTCGCTCATTCTCCTAGAGACACAGCATGAGGCTCACTGGGAAAGGACTGTTATTTGCATTTTGCTTCCAGATTGCTTTGTGGAGGATAATTACCTGTAATTAGGGCAGGGGATAGATACAGAACAAAGCTTCAGGCAGAGGATGTAGGAATAAGGGGTAGGGAAATTGTTGGGGTGGGGCACCTTGTAACTTTGATCAAATTAGAAAAGGAGGGGGACTCATGCTCCAACTTCAGAAGCCTGATAGTGAAATACATTTCTTATCTCTCAGCAGAGACATGGTGCCCTAGAGGTGCATAATGAAGCGTATGATGTCAGACAGCCAATGTGCTGTGTTTTGTTTTGCTAAAGAGAGGGGTTTGTGATGCAGTCATTGGGAATCCATAGCCATGGAGAGCTAAAGAGCGTCAGTAAAACATTTGTATTATTATTTTTTTTTTAAAGAAAAGGATGAGAAAGTGGCCCCAAAACCCCTGCATTTTAACTGAATGTGCCTGCTGTCCTGAATGCTCTCTCTCCTCATCTCCATCTCCTGGCTCTTTCTCCAACAAGATTCTCCCTCTCCTGACTCTGGGCATTTCCCCAGGCTGTGCCTCATACCTGAAGTACTCTCCCTCAGCCTCTTGCCTTCTGGCTTCCTCTAAGTCCCAGCTAAAATCCCACCTTCTACCAGAAGTCTTTCCTAATCCCTCTTAGTTCTAGTGTCTTCCTTCTGTGGATTTTCTCTAGTTTATCCTGTCTATAATTTGTTCTTATGTGGTTATTTGAATGTTGCTTCCCCTATGTTGGACTGTGAGCTCCTTGAGGGCAGGGATTGTCTTTTGCCTGTCTTTGTATCCCTAGCGTTTAGCACAGTGCCTGACATGTCTGTTGCTGTTGTATCCAACTCTTTGTGACCCCATTTGAGGTTTTCTCGGCAAAGATACTGGAGCACCTTGCCATTTCCTTCTCCAGCTCATTTTACAGATGAAGAGCTGAGGCAAACAAAGTAAAGGGACCTGCCCAGGGTCACACAACTAAGTCTGAGGCCAGATTTGAACTCATGAAGATGTATCTTCTTGATTCCAAGCCCAACACTCTATCCACTGTGCCACCTAGCAGCTGAAACTGTCGACCATTTACCAGAGGTTTGTCCAAAGAACACACAGAATGGGGTTCACCTTACCAAAAGTTTGAGTGAGAAACAAACAAAATCAGGCTGTACATGTGCTGTAACGTACTTATTTATTCTCATTAAGCCAGAGAATCATGCATGATGGAGTCAGAAAATAATTCTGAACTCAGAGTAAACAAGCTGAAGGAGACCCCTTATATACTTAGAGCAATCCTGTCAGGATGCCTGTGTCAACCAAAATTATAGTCTCCATATGTGTTTAACCATAATGTGAGAAAGGAATTTCTTAATAGGATAGATTGTAAATACAATGGGATAGGAGAATGTCAAGATACCAATTTAAATTGTAGATCCAGGATGTCTATATTTCTTTTGCCATTAACGTGACGTAATACAATATAAGAAAACATAAGATAAGTCCCATTATTCAAGATAGTGTCCTGTTCAAGGCATCGTGTCCGTGGTAGTCATAAACAAAAGAATGCTTCGGTCGGCTTCGTCTGGCCTTGTAGCTGCTGACACGGAAAGGGCATTTTGGGTTCCCTCAGAGAGCAAAGCAAAGCATGTCTGTTATGCCAGAGCACACAAGGCATTGTGGTAGGTTGAGTGCAGAGTGGGCCAAAAATGTCTTTTTCCTGATTGGCCAATCCAGGTTTCAGGCCTTTCTCAGGTGATGGGGGGGCTCAAAGTGGTTCACAATATGTAGTAGGGGCTTAATAAATATTTATTAACTAACTGATTGAGACATGATAGGGTCCTGCTGCACAGTCTATTGGAAAAGGTAATAAATTTGGAAGCTGGATTGAAATTCCTGTTCTGATCAGTACTAGATTTGTTACTGTGGGTGGGTCCCTCAATTTCCTCTTCTGTTAAATAGGGAAGATAAAAGTTATACCACCTACCTCACAGGGTTGTCATGGGAAAGTGCTCCACAAATCTTAGTGTTATAGAAACCACAGACTCTAGGCTGGAAGGCCCCCAGTGGGCATCTAGTCAAACCCAGGCCTGAACTAGAATCTCCTTTATGATGTTGCCAACCAGTGGCCCCCAGCCTCCAGCGGAAGCCCTCTAGTGAGAAGAAGCTTACCGTCTCCTGGGGAAGCTCCCTCCCCAAGTTCTCCATAAAAAAACAAAACAATAAAAACCTTTAAGTGTTTTTGTTTTTACATAATCTCCACTTCCAAATAGCACAGCTCTAGTTGGTAAGAAGCTTTTCTTTACTGGAGCCCAAGCCTGTCCCTCTGTGCTTCATCCACTGTGAATTACTGTTAGATGAATGATTATTTCTTACTCTCAGCATCATTGTACCCACTCAAAGACTTCAGGCATCTAAGATTTTTGTAGGGGTTGATTTTTAACTCTCTGAGACTTGGTAAATAGTATTTCAATTTGATTTGAAAAGTTACTGAGCCCGTACTGTGTGCCAGTCACTGTACTAGGTAGACACAAAGACAAAAACAATTCTGTCCCTGCCTTCAAAGAGCTTACATTCTACCAGGGATGGGGATGGACGATATGTAACTAAACATGAAATATATATGGAGTAAATACAAAATAATTCGGGGGTGGTGGTAGATAGGTAACATGATGGACAGAGCACTGGGCATGGAATCAGGAAGACCTGAGTTCAAATTTAGCCTTAGCCATTTGCTAGATATGTGATTCTGGGCAAATTGCTCAATCTCTGTTTACCTCAGTTTCCTGATCTATAAAATGGGGGTCATAATAATAGCACCTCCCAGGATTGTTGTGAGGATCAAATTAGATAGTATTTGTAAAGTGCTCTATAAGACTTAAATCTCCGTATAAATGTTGGCTCCTATTCATTCCCCCTTCAGCCCGCCTGGCAGTGGGCCTCTCTGAATCTGATTCGGCCGGTCCTCAGACAACCGCCTGTGGTCTGTTACCAGGCCTGTCCTTGAATCCTTTCTTCCTGGGTAGGACCTACCAGTGGTTGGGCTCTGCCGGCAGAGTCTTGAGAACCCTGAGTCACCTATGTGCCATAATGTGGCATCAAAGGACTTTGGTGGAGGGCATTCATATTAATATTTTAGTAATCTCATATTACAGTATTCAAATTAGTAATTTCCGAATAGGGGCAGCCAGGGGGCACAGTGGATAGAGCAGCAGGCCCAGAGTCAGGAAGACCTGAGTTCAAATCCAGCTTCAGATACTTATTAAGCTGTGTGACCTTGGGCAAGTCACTTCACCCTTTGTAAGATGGAGAAGTAAGTGGCAAACCACTCCAGTATCTTTGTCAAGAAAACCCCAAACCTGGTCATGAAGAGTTGGATACAACTGAACAGCAAAATCTGATATTATTAATAACATTGGTAGGAGGCAGACTGGTTTAGTGAAAAGAGAGAAGGGGAAAGGAAAGAAGGGGGAGAGGAGGAAGGGGAGAGGGAGGGGGAGAGCAAGGGCCCATGAGCGCTGACCTTTGGGTCAAGACTTCTCAGTGCCCGAAGACGTAAGTTGGAGAAAAAAGTGCTGATCTTTATTGGTGCAGGGAGTGCCTCAGTGAGCGTCCTCTATGCTGATCAAATCACTGGATTGCTTAAGAAATTAAATAATCGTAGTAAACAAAACCACTAATAATCTCTGTCCATCTTTGGCCGCATCACTGCATGGAGGTTCAGAGGGAGGGGGATCCAGGAAAAGGGAGGAGATGCCATGTGGGTCTCCCTGTTCAAACAGCACCCTGGGGAAAAGGAAGGTCAGCAGGTAGAGAAACTGGGGCCCAGAGAGATCAGGACACTTTTCCAAGGTCATGTAGCAATTTAGTGACAGTGCCTTTTGTTAATTAACCATGTTATCCAGAGTAGTTGATGTTTATTCAAGGTTTGCTGACCTGACATTGTCTCATCTGAGCCTTATAACAACCCTAGGAGGGAGAAACTATTGTCCCCATTTTATAGATAGGGAAACTGAGGTTGAGAAAGGTTAACTGACTGGCCCAGGGTCACACAGCTATTAAGTGCCTGAGGCCAGATTTGAACTCAGGTCCTCCTGACTCCAGGCCCATACTCCATCTGCTGTGCTACCTGTCTGCCCCGTTTTTCTGTGCCTCAACCCCAGAGCTCTAGGATACCCTGAAAGCAGGCCTGCTGTTTTTTGAGAGGCTCTCCTCTTGTCTCCCTCTGCTCTGCTTTCCTGGGGCCAGGTGACCATCTTCTTCTCGGACATTGTGGGCTTCACCAGTATTGCTGCCTCCTGCACTCCCCTGCAAGTGGTGGACATGCTCAACAACCTGTATGTCTGCTTTGACACGAGGATTGAGTCCTATGATGTCTACAAGGTGAGTGAAGGCTCAGGGGCCATGGCCAGGGTGGGAGGAGGTGGAGGGAGACTCAGGGGTCATGGCCAGGTTGGGGAAGGCTGGTGGAGGCTCAGGGGCCATGGCCAGGTTGGGAGAAGGTAGAGGGAGAGTCAGGGGTCATGGCCAGGTTGGGGAAGGCTGGTGGAGACTCAGGGGCCACGGCCAAATGAGGGGAATCATGTCAGAAGACAAGCCAGGACAACAGCTGCCTACAGATGCCTCTCATCCCCTGCAGGTGGAGACCATTGGTGATGCATATATGGTGGTAAGTGGGCTACCTGAAAGGAATGGGGAGAAGCATGCCGATGAGATTGCTAAAATGGCGCTGGACCTGGTGGCTGCTGTGCGCCAGGTCCTGATCCCCCACATGCCCGGGGAGAAGCTGCAGCTGAGGGCTGGAATCCACACAGGTAAGAGGAGGTGGGCAGATGCCCGGGTGTGGGGCCTGGTCAGCAGAATGGGGCAAATAGCCTTTCTCAACCTCTTACCACTTGGTGGATATAGGGAGAGGATTCTTCATGTTCTCAAAATCAATTTCTCCGTCTTTGAAATGGGGGCTCATGCCAACAAATTCACTGGAGTTTTCAATTTTCCTGAGCACATTAGAGGATTATTGATTTCAATTCAATAAACATTTATGGGGCAGTTAGATGGATCAGCAAATAGAGAACTGGGCCTAGAGTCAGGAAGACCTGAGTTCAAATCTGCCCTCAGACACTAGCTGTAGGACCCTGGGCAAGTCACTTTACCCTGTTTGCCTCAGTTTCCTCATCTGTAAAATAAGCTGGAGAAGGAAATGGCCAACCACTCCAATATCTCTGCCAAAAAAACAAAAACAAAAACAAAAACAAATGGGCTCACAAAGAGTCTGGCGTGACTGAAACAACTCAAAACAACAAACAGAACCTTTATTAAGCACCTACTATGTGCCAGGCATTGTGCTAAGCTCTGGGGATATAAAAAGAAGCAAAAGACAGTTCCTGCCCTTAAAGAGCTTACAATTTAATAGAGGAGACAACTTGCAAACAAACATATTCAAAGCAAACTATACACAGAATAAATAGGAAATAATTAACAGAGGGAAGATACTGGAATTGAGAGGGATTGGGAAAGGCTTCCTGTAGGAGGTGAGATTTTGGTTAGTACTTAAAGGAAGCCAGGCAGGTTAGTAGACGGAGTGGAAGAGGGAGAACGGACCTTCATGGTTACCTGTAGAAGGGGTTCTTATATTTGGGTATCTAATATGTTGATAACTATATTTCAATATAGATATCAGTTTCCTTTGTAATGCTCTGTACTTTATTTTATACATATAAAAACATAATTCCAAGAAGAGATCCACGGGGCAGTTAGGTGGCACAGTGGATAGAGCACTGGCTCTGAAGTCAGGAGGACCTGAGTTCAAATCCAGCCTCAGACCAAACACTTGACACTTAACTAGCTGTGTGATCCTGGGCAAGTCACTTGACCACTGTGCCTCAGTTTCCTCATCTGTACAATGGGGATAATAATTGCTCCTACCTCCCAGGGTTGCTGTGAGGATTGATATTTGTAGAGTGCTTTGTTATTGAAAAGCTAGGTATTGTTAAAGATGACTCAGGCTTCAGTGCCCTGGTACAGCAATATCCCTGTGTAGATATGGGGCATTATGATATAACGGGAGGCCCAGCCCTTCCACTTCCTGCCAGTGGGATTGTAGGTAAGTCCTCTCAACTCTCTGGATCTCACATTCCTCATCTCTGAGGCCAGGAGGGTGAGACTAGATCTTTGAGATCCCTAGAAGACAATAGTCAAGATGTGCTAGAAAGCAGACTGGTTTGGGGGCCAGAGGACGTGGGTTAGAATCTGGGGCTCTCTCCTTCCATTCCTTCTTCTTTCCTTTGCCCCTTCCTTTCCCTCCCCCTGGCTTTGCCTTCCCTATAGGCCCCTGTGTGGCCGGTGTGGTTGGCTACAAAATGCCCCGCTACTGCCTCTTTGGAGACACAGTCAACACAGCGTCGAGGATGGAATCTACCAGTCTGCGTGAGTGCCTCAAGTTTACTTGGCTTTCCCAACATCCTTTCCTAAGAACTCCCACTGAAGGAAATGGGGCCCTAGAAGAAATGACTGGCCCATGACCACGAGGCTGTGTGAAAAAAGAGCTGAGGGGGCAGCTAGGTGGCGCAGTGGACAGAGCATCGGCCCTGGAGTCAGGAGGACCTGAGTTCAAATGTGGCCTCAGACCAAACACTTGACACTTACTAGCTGTGTGGCCCTGGGCAAGTCACTTAACCCCACTGCCTAGCCAGAAAAAAAAAAAGAGCTGAGCCCAGTGAGGTCCCTTGGCTCCCTAGGTCTACCCTACTGTTCTGCCTCCCTCCACAGGGTCTCCAGGAGGCCTCCCCTCCCCACTGATTTCATCTTCAACCCCTCCTCAGCCTCCTTCTTGCTCTCTCTGTCTCTCTATCAGAGGTGGAGAACTCATTAGAAGGTAATCCAGTTAATCTGCCTCCTACCTGTCCCCCATCCCCACCACCCTCCACCCCGTGCTGGAAAGAACTCTGTCCCTTTTCACAAACAGGAATACTCATTCATCTTCTCTCTCCCTGGGGAGGAACAGGGGGCTGGGGCTAATAGTCCAGGTCACATCCCAGCCCCCAGCCTCTCTCTGCTTGCTAATGTCTTTCCATCTGGCAGCCCAAAAGATTCACATCAGCTCCGCCACCTACCAGACCCTCCTGACGGATGACGCGTATGAAATTGAGCTTCGAGGAGAGATTGACGTCAAGGTGAGAAGCGGCTGGGTTAGATCGATTGAGATGCCAGCTTAGGCCCACAGTGATCATAGCACCTGAGATGTAGAGCTGGGGAGGGCTTTAAGAGGTCATCTTGAGCACACCTCCCCTTCCTCCCATTTTACAGAAGGGTAAGCAACTTGTGGAAACAACTAGCAAGCATCCGAGGTGATGCTGTTTCCATTGTATATTCCCCCTCACTAGAGGCCTTCGAACAGAGACTGGCTGCCTCCTTGGCTCTTGGGATGTTGTAGAAAGGATTCCCGTTCAGGTACAAGTTGGACTTGATAACTGCCGACATCATAGGATTGAAGAGGCTGTTTTACAGATGAGGTCCCATTTTACAGATAAAGAACTGAGGTCCAGAGAGGTTAAGGGACCTTCCCAACAGTAGTAGGAAGCGGAGCCAGGATTTAAATGCAAGTGCCACTCTGCTACACTGCTCCCCTCCCTTCCAACTTTGAGATTCTGCTGGTGATATTTCTTTCATTCATTCATTCAAAAAATAATTGTTGGGTACCTACTGGATGTAAGGCATTTAGCACAGCACTATGGGACTGGGGTGGAGGAAACCCAAGACCCATCCCTGCCCTCTCGTAGGGGCCTGATAGGACACAGCTGTAGCAGGAATCCAAGCTCCCAGAGATGCCGCGGTCTCACAGGCCCAGCTGAGGTGCTTCCCCTTCTTTCAGGGCAAAGGAAAAATGAAAACCTACTGGCTCCTGGGGAACAAGAAGTACGGTGTTCAGAACGACAGCCTGGTGTGCCACTGGTGGCCTTCCCATAATGCCTCTGGAAACAAGATGGCAGAGAGCAGCCCATGCTTGGGCCTGGCTGTGAGGACCGGGCAGGGCAGGGCTTTGTGGGAAGTGTGGGGAAGAGGGCTCAATGAGGGGCTGTCCCTGGAGACCCCGGCAGTAGGGCCCCCTCCCCCGACTTCCAAGGGCTGGGGTGTGGGGTAGAGAGCACCCCATCACCGCGCTGCTAGGGTAAGCCCAGAGCAGCCTTGGCCAGAGAGAAGCTACTGAGGAGGAAAGGAAGAGATGGGAGCAGGGCTGTGGGGAGTGAAGGAAGAAGGCAGGAGAGCCTCACCTCCATTTTGAAATGAAAACAGTTCTCAGGCTCTAGAGCTGGACGAGATTTTAGAGAATCCTTTGGTCCGATCCCTCGTAATAATAATAATAACAACAATCATATTAACTAATATTTCTATGGGCCATCAGGGACTGCAAAGCACTTTAGAAATGCTCTCTCCATTGATCCTCACGACAGTCCTGGCAAGGAGGTGCTGTTTATCATTCCCATTTTACAGATGAGGAAACTAAGGCAGAGAGAGGTTAGGGGACTTGCTCAGAATCTCATAGCCAAATCAGGGCCCAGATTTAAAACCAGGGCTTCCTGATGCCAGCTCCAGCACTCTATCCACCTCGTTTTAGCATTTACAAGAAAAATGATACCCAGAGAGTTCTCCTTCCTCAGTTCCACCCACTGACCTCCCTGGTTTCCTCTAAGTCCCAACTGAAATTCCACCTTCTATAGGAAGCCTTCCTCAACTCCCCTTAATTTCTAGTGCCTTCCTTTGGCTAATTATTTCCTATTTATCCTGTATAAAACTTGCTTGTCTATTTGTTAGCATGTTGTCTCCCCCATTAGACTGTGAGCTCCTCGAGGGTAGACACTTGTCTTTTGCCCCTTTTTGTACCCTCCCCCCACCCCACAGTGCATTTTTGCTGATTGATTACGTGATTGGCTTGAATCACAGCTAGGTTTGCTTTACATAAATTATCTCAATAAATCCCTACAACAGCCTTCGTTGTTACAAATGAAGAAAATTGTTATTTTTATAACTATTATTTTCTTTAATTTACAAGTGAGGAAACTGAGGCTGAGAGTGGTAAAGTGATTTGCCTAAAGGCACACAGGGGGTAAGCAGCTGAGGCAGCATTTGAACCCATGTTCTTTTACCTCAAATCTTTCCATTGCATCAAAGGGTCTCCACTTTCAATGCACAATGCTATCTACTCCCAACTCTCTAGGCTTAGAGATGTAGGGGTCAAAGCTGAGGGTAGGGATGGGATAATTTCTAATAATCAGAAAGTAATTTATTGGAAGCATAGAAAAATAGAAAGAACGCTTTAGAGCCATTTTTTACAGGCATCTAGAGGGACCTGGGGGAGAGAGCTCAAGCAAGTCACTGCTTTCATTCCATCATCTTCAGAAAGAACACTTAATTATAGTTACTTGTAATCAGGAGTCTGGGTTCTCTATGTGCCTCAGCTTGAGTCTAGCTATGTGGCTTCGAGATAGTCCCTTCCCCCCACTCTGGGCCTCAGTTTCCTGCTCTATAAAATGAGGAGATTGGACTGAATGGCTTTCAAGGTCCCTTTCAGCTCTAACATTATGGTTTTCTGATTTTAAGTTATTGAGATAAATTAGCTTTCTCTAAATGGGGCTGATCAATTAGTCAATCAATTAACATGTTTTTATTAAGAGCTTACAATGTGTCAAGCACTGGGCTATGGGCTGGGGATGTAAAGCAAAAGAAAAACAGTGCCTGTCCCCAAGGAGTTTCCATTCTTCTTTGGAGAATACATATTCCCAGATCAGTAAATACAGGCTATGATGGTGGGTGGGGCATCTGCTGACACCTGGGGTGAAAGCAGTTGAGCTCAGTCTAGATGATCTGGGGGGTCCCAGGAAGAAGATGCCTGGCATCAGGGACAGCCTGTGCAAAGTCTCAGAGGCAGGAGATAGAATAGGGGACAGCAAATAGACCAGTGGAGAAAGTGATCAGGGAAGTGGGTGGTTTGGGAGTGGGAAATACTATTTAAGGATAATCCACAAGACAGATAAGAGTGCACAGATAACTGAGATTCAACTGCCCCATGGGTTTATTGATTGCCTGTTTTTTAAAGTTAAGCTATCTACTTTTTAAAAGTAGGATCACTCACTGAGTGGTTTCCTTTTTTCTTACTTCAGTCCAGTGCAATGGGAGCTGCCCTGGGTGAAGCCCCTGAAACAGCCTCCTCAACAGAAAAGGTCTCATCTAGCAATACCACAAACCCCTCTGAGCTGATGGGGCAGCCTGGGGGTGAGATGCCCCATAGACCCATACTAGGTGATGGAGCCTCCCTCCTGGCATCCCCTTCTCCTGGCCAAAGCACCCCTGTATGCCCGAGGAACAGCAGCCAGGGGCACCTAGGGAAGGACAAATTCCTGCCCGGTTTCGTGGAGGAGATGGAATAAACCCAATGGATTGGCCTTCCCAGGAGCTGGACTTCAGGGCTATCTCTTCAGGTCTGTGGATGGGCCACTGACCCAAGGGCCAAAGCCTGGACTCAACACAAGGAGAAGGATCTGAGGACTAAACTCTGGAAGCTAAAAGCAGCCTTTGGTGCCAACTGAGACCCCTTGTCTGTAACCTCAAACTCTATGAGCTCCTTTGGGAGTGAAGGGTAAAAAGGGGCAGTGAGCAGGACTTGGTCTGGAGAGCTACACCTGGGAATAATGGGCTTATGGAGTCTGACCTGTAAGGGAGCTTAGAGACCATTTAGTCCAGGAGTCCTTACCCTGGGATGGACTCTAGGAGTCTCTAAATTTGGATGGGAAAAATTACATCTCTATTTTTACTAACTTCTAACTACAATTTAGCATTTCCATCAATTATGAATTTTAAAAAAAACCCATTATTCTAGCAACAGGTTGGTGGATTTTAGCTGCTAAAGACATACACAAAGGGTAAGAACCCCAGATCCAGTCCATGATGCTATTTTACAAAAAAAGAAACTGAGGCTCAGAGGAGTGAACTGATTTCCCAAGGTGACTTTGGTACAATCCTCTGGGTCTCAGATTCCTCAGCAGCGCCCTTCTGAGATCTTTTCTTCCACTCTAAAATGGGGATAATAATAGCACCAACTTCACAGGGCTGTTATGAGTATGAAGGGAGATAACCTATGTTAAATGCTTCACAAACCTTAAAGTAATATGGAAATGTGTTAAAATAGTAATAATAATTATTAGTAGCAGTTGTGTTAGTATTACTAGTATTTATTATTATTAGTTATTGTTGTAGTAGTAGGTAGTAGTAGTAGTAACAGTAGTAATAAGAGGAGGAAAAGGAGTGGTAGTAGTAGTAGCAGCAGCAGCAGCAGTAATAGTTACAGTAGTAGTGGTAGTAGTAGTAGTAGTAGTAGTAATAGTAGTAATAGGAGGGAAAGGTGGAGTAGTAGTAAGAGGAGGAGTAACAATAATAGTAGTGGTAGTAGTAGTGGTGGTGGTAGTAGTAGCAATAGTAGCTCTAGATGGCCTCTAAGGTTCTTTCCAAATCTAAATGGATGATCCCATGATCTTTGAATGGGAACAGACTGAATAAAAATGGCTAACATGGAGTTCATACCCAAGGTAAGTGAGAAGATAGCAAGAAGGCCTCTGGCTGCTTTTAATGACATTCCAGGGTCTTGAAGGACCTAGTATGTAGCAGAGGTCTACTGGTAAATGTTTATCTCCAAAAAAAAAAAGTACCTATGACCCACTGTTCAGTTT
This sequence comes from Phascolarctos cinereus, assembly GCF_003287225.1. NCBI lineage: Eukaryota > Metazoa > Chordata > Mammalia > Diprotodontia > Phascolarctidae > Phascolarctos > Phascolarctos cinereus. The sequence continues at coordinate 389,236,876 of NW_027556098.1, forward strand.
AGTCTGCAGTATAGACATTTTCTCAAGTCTAGACAATCAACAACACAATAAGTCAAGCCCTGATTTGTAGCTTTCATTGATTTCCGGGGTGTAAATGAGCTTACTGAAAATGTAACAATCCAGTCTCCTGAGCAGGTATGAGCTGGCTCCAGCTCTCCCAGGCAAGATATGATTGTTGAGCCGCCATCTTTGAAAAATCAAGGGGAGCAAGAATAGTTCCTGCAAGACTGGAGTCAAGCAAATGTTTCAATTTTCAAAAGAAGGGTAGAGGATGGAGCCTCTAAATTAGAAACCAGGGAGCTTGACTTGGATTCCTGTCAAAATCCTAGAAGAACTTATTAAATGGTTGGTTTTTTGAATATTTTGAAAGAAAAGTGGTGCCCCAAAGGAGTCAGTTTAGTTTTATTGTGAAATGGGTATTTCTGCAATAGCATCTTTCCTTTAATGGGAGAAGGTAAAAAGGCCTCTTGAAGTCCTCCCTGGGGGAACTAATCATTAAGATACCAGGAAGTACGTTGGGAATACAGCTTCAACATTCTCTGTAGGGTTGTCTGAACTGGGAATGCTGGACTTGGAATCAACACTCCTGGGTTCAAATCCTGGCTCTGCCATTTAGTACCTGATTATCTGTGGGCAAGTTGTGTGAGTTTCCTCATCTGGGAGTTCCCTATATTAAACTATGTGGCCATAGCAGAATGAGTGACTGTGTTCTGTGAATGTGGCTAATGGCAGGGGAGGTTGGGTGGAGTGAGATCACAGATATGAGGTTGAGGCTAGAGTCACAGACTTTCTATTTTCAATATTTTGACTAACATTTTAGATCATGTCCCTAGGTAAGAGAGCTAGCAAAGAGCTAGAAGACCTGAGTTCAAGTCTCACCTCTGACATAATGGTATATGTGTAGCCCTTAAACTCTTAGCATCCTAAGGCAGCTCTGTAAGACTCTAGTTGTAAAGAGGCAGAGTGACATTGATAGAGGAACTTTCCTCATCTGAGAGTTCTCTATATTAATGAAATGAGGTCCAGTCCCTATTCCTATCCTTCTTGTAGCTAAATTTAAAAACTGGTTAGGTCCACTATGTGTAAACATGAAGGGTCTCCACTTTTGTAGGATGACTGGCCTCTGGTGGTCAATAGAGGTATGACAATTTTGTTGGTTTAGGAAGTCTATAATCCCAGTCACCAGAGCAACTTTGGTGAAACCACTAATTGAAGCCTTGAGAAGAACACTTCCTGGTGGGCAAATCAGAAATTGCACTTTCCCTTTGGATAATTAAAATAGCGACACAATGCCTTTCTTTGAGCTTAAAGAAGGCTACACACCCACCATAGGTTGTATACATCCCAAGAGTTAACAGTGTCACAACTAGTCAGTCAATAAGCATTTATTAAGCACCTGCTGTGTGCCAGGTATTGTTATTAATAATAATAAGCTCTGGGGATACAAAGAAAGGCAAAAGATGGTTCCTGCTCTCAAAGAGCTCATAGTCTAATGGAGGAGATGATATGTAAAAATCTATGTACCAAACAAGCTGTGTACGGGTGACAATCAATAGAAGTATGTCACTAGAACTAAGAAGGGTCTTGAAGGACAGCAGTGGAGAGAGCACTGGACCTGGAGTCAGGAAGACTCATCTTCCTGACACTTACTAGCTATGTGACCTTGGGCAAGTCATTTACCCCTGTTTGCCTCAGTTTCCTTGTCCATAAAATGAGCTAGAGAAGGAAATGGCAAACCACTCCAGTATCTCTGCCATGAAAATGGAGTCTCAAAGAGTCAGACACAACAGAAAAATGACTGAACAGAAGGTGGCATTTTAGCTGGCACTTGAAGGTAGCCAGAGAAGCTAAGGAGGAAGATAATTCAGGCATGGGGGACAGCCAGGGAAAATGCCTCATGTAGGGAGATGGAATGTCTTGTTCTAGGACCAGCAAGAAGACCAGTGTTACTGGGTCACAGAGGAGGTAGGAGGTGGGGTGTAAGATGTAAGAAGACTGGAAAGGCAGGGGAGGTCAGCTTATGAAGGGCTTTGGATACTATAGGGGTTTCTATTTTATTCTGGAAGAGATAGGGAACCACTGGAGTTTATTGAGTGGGGGTGATATGGTGAGACCTGCATTTTAGGAAGATCACTTTGGCAGCTGAATGGAGAATGGCCTGGTTTGGAGAGAGACTCCAGGGAGATCAACACAGCAGGCTGATGCAATGGTCCAGGTGTAAAGTGATAAAGGCCCACACCGGGGGGATGGCAATCTCAGAGGAGAGAAAGGGGTATACACATGCTAGAAATATTGCAACAGGTCTTGGCAACAGATTAGGCATTAGGGGTGAGAGAAAGTGAGGATTTGAGGACAACACCAAGGTTTTGAACCTGGGTGACTGGGAAGATGGTAATATTCTCAATGTAATAGGGAAGTTAGGATGAGGGAAGAGTTTTGGGGAAAAGATAATGAGTTTAGTTTTGGACATGTTTAAGTTGTCTACAGGACATCTAGTTCAATCTGTTTAAGAGGCAGTTGGATATATGAGACTGGAGGTCAGAAGAGAGTTTAGGACTGGATAAGTAAATGTGAAGATCAATATAGAGATGATAATTGAAACTATGCACTCTGAAGAGATCAGCAAATGAAATAGTATAGAGGCAGAAGAGAAGAAGGCCCAAGACTGAGTTCTGTGGGCACCCATAGTAATGGGGGAGGGGGTAGACCTGGATGAAGATCCAGCAAAGAAGACTAGGTAGGAGGAGAAACAGAAGAAAGGGGGAGAGAGTATCAAAGTAAAGGTGATCAACAACACCAAAGGCTGCAGAGAGGTCGGGATGAGGACTGAGAAAAGGCCATTTTATTTAGTGATTTAGTTCCCAATGTTCATCTGGTGAACATTGGTATGTTGGGGGGGGGGGGACTGATTTTAAACTATTCCTGCTTGGTAAAAATTCTTCCTAAGAGCTAATCAGGTCTGGCTGATAATCATTGGGAAATACGCCGGTGGGGGCTCGAGAGCAACAGCAATACTAGAAATCTCAGCCCCTCAGGGTTACCCTTAGAGCCTTAAGTAGTAGTAGAGGGGTCGCTACACTAGGTTTGGGGTAACTCCACTGGCAAGAAGGCTAGAAATGGGGTGTATATAGAATGAGGGCCTGTTTTGATTAGTGTGAACCCAATCTCTGTGTCCTATACTAAAGCAGAGAGAGGGGCAGCAGTCATTCACCAGGATGTGGAGTTAGGCAGAAGAGTCAGAAGCTGCAGAAGCTTACCCTAGAGGTACCCATTCTCTAGAACCTCCAGCAGGTGGCGCCAAAGGCTGCTCTTTGCCTGTTCTGCAGCCAATAGTCAGAAATCTGTTGGGGGGGTTTTTTCACCCCCAAGTTCTGGGCTGTACTCTGGGACCATGAATTTTTTGAGAGGTTTGTCTTATTCAATCAAGGAAGTGTGTTGCAGTGGAAAGAGCACTGAATTGACACTTAGAGAGAGTGGGATCCTTGAATCCTGTTTGACCTTGGGCCAATCACAACCTCATCTGTAAATTGAAAAGATTGGCTTAAGTGGTCACTAAAGGTCCCTTCAGTCTCTAAAGATGTGATCTATCAACCCTCAGCCCTTGCCCCATAGCAGAATTACCTGATTTTGAGTCCTAAGAGGTCAAAAACCAAATCTTATTTATTGTTGTATCAAGATAATACATAGAAAACATTTACAAACCTTAAAATGCTAAGTACATGCTATTATTATTATTATCATTGATCCCCAGCTCCAAGTATAGTGTGCATATGGTAAGTCAATTAATACATCTTCACTGAAGGTGCAATTGAAGAGCTGGAGAGTTGAGGAGTAGGATGGGATAAAAAAGGATGAAATGGAACAGGATGGAATGTGATAGGAAGGAATGAGGTAAAATAGGAGGGGTTGGGATGTGATGGGATGGGAAGGGATGGAATGGCTAGGGATAGAATGGGATAGGAATGGAAGGGATGAGATGAGATGGGTTGGGATGGGATAGGATGGGAGACATCTCCTCGTTGCCCTGGGGATCACAATGGCTCTGGTATCAGAGGATCTATGTTAAAATCCCTCCGCTGCCACTTACTACTTCTGTAACCTTGGGCTGGTCAGTCATAGAGGCTCTCTGGGCCTGAATTTCCACATCTGTAAGATGAGGTGAGTTGGGCGGTTGGACATAATGGCCTCTGAACTCATTTCCAGCTCTTGAGCCATGATCCAAAGCAAGATGATTTTTCAAGTCAACAAGCATCTTATCTTTAAACTAACTGCCCCTTAAATGCTTGCTTAAGGGACTTTGCCATCCACTGTGATTTAGACGATAATGACTGCTCTTGGTCAAAGTAGGATTGTATCTATGTGTTGTATTTATAAATTCTGCATTCAAACTGGAGGGGAAAAAAAGCTATTATGTATTTTAAGTGAACTAGAATTCACTCCTGATTAAAAGAGTGTGGCATTGTGGAATGAATGCAGATATGTGGATGGGGGTCCAAGGAGTTGGGTTTGAATCCCAGTTCAGCTACTGTGTATGACCTTGGCCAATTGATTTCAGATTCTCAGATTCCTGCCTCTAAAAACAATGGGGATGGATTGAATGATCCCCAAGGGTCCATCAGGCTCTAATGCTGACTCTGTGATAGTAGATTTAGAGCCAGAAGGGACTTAGAAGTCATCTCATCCAACTCCCTCATTTTTATAAGAAACTGTAGCAGAAAGGGAAAGGGACTCACCCAAGGTCACACTGCTAGCCAGCCAGGGTTAGAACTAGGACTCAAACCTTGGTCTCCTGGCTCGTAGGCTCTTCCCTTCATATCACGCTGTGTCTGCTGCATGTGGAGGCTTGGGTTCTCCCGGGCTGTTGCTATGGAGATCCTTTCCTTGAAGATAGTGACAAATGTGCCCCTAATAAAATCTTGGGGGATCTTCTTCACTGGGGACAAGTGAGCTGAAGGGACCTGAATCTCCAGACACTGCCCCATGGCTTAGTGGCCTATGTAAGGAATTCTGTAATGGAGAAGAAAGAGACCTGGGTTCAAATCCTAACTGTTCTAACTACTACAGTCACAGTTCCCTCATTTGTAAAATGAGGGGCTTGCACTTGGTGACCTCTGGCTTTCCAGATCTATGACACACGACTTGAGTTTAAATCATGATTGTGAGACCTTGGATAAGTCTCTCTTCCCTGTTCTGGGTCTCAATTTCCACTCTGTAAAATGAGAGGGTAGGTGAGATGACCTTTGAAGCCCATCCTGGCTTTAAATCTATGACCCTCACTAAGATCACAGAAGCAATGTTAGAGCTTTATGGGACCTGAGAGTCATGTAACCCAACCCCTCACTGGTCCCTTGGGTCTCCACAAGCTCTAAATCCAGTGGCAATTCCAAAACATAATGCAGTCCCTGCCCTCAGAGGGTTTACAATCTAGTTAGAGAAATGGGGCCCAAAGACTCACTGAAAGGTAACTCATTGTACCAAGGGGTGTATACATGTTGAAGGGTCTGGTGAGCAGAGGATTTCAGATGAGGGAGAATGGAGGTATCGGTGTAGGGCATCATAGAAGAAGTGGGTCTTGAGCATCACATCAGTCATAACAAGGGGTGGGCAGTCAGGGCTCTGCCCACGGGTGCACTTTCCTACTCAGTGCTTCTCTAGCCTACTATCCCTTCACCTTGTGGTCCTCTGCTAATGCTAATCCATGGCTCCCTGCATCATTCCCGATGTGTTCTGTGACTGACGAGTTATCAGCTGTACCTGGGTGGGGGAAAGGGCTGGCTTTGGCTGTGGTCTCTGGTGGTTGGCCTGCCTCTTGCCCAGCATAACCACATCCTACCTCCAGCAGCTCAGGCAGAAGTGACGCATGAAGGTGAAGGATGGAAGTAAGATCCCCAGGACTTCCTTCCTATGAGCTTAGCTCCTCCCTACTCTAACTCTGCCCTTCCTCCTCCCCTCCCCCAAACCTTCAGTTTGTCCCAGGCACCAGAATTCCTAGTTACAGCTCTGGCTCAAAGCATCTGGTACAGGGGGCAGCTAGGTGGTGCAGTGAACAGAGTGCCTAGCCTGGAGTCAGGAAGATCTGAGTTCAAATCTTGGCCTCAGACACATACTAGCTATGTGATCATGGGCAAGTCACCTGTTTGCCTCAGTTTCCTCACCTATAAAAGGAGATGGAGAAGTAAATGGCAAACTACTCCAGTATCTTTGCCAAGAAAACCCCAAATGGGGTCACAAAGAGTTGGACACAATTGAAATGATTCAATAACAACAAAACAGTAAACTCAACATTCTTTCAGGAATCGGAAGACCTGAGCTCCAATCTTGCCTCCGATACCGCCCGCATAACCATGAGCAAGGTTCTTATCCTCCCTGGATCTCAGTTTTCTCATCTGTAAAAGAGAGGGTTAGATGAGATGGTTTGTGAGGTTGCTTCCAACCTAGGTCTATGATCCTGTTTCTAACCTGGCTCCCCCTTTTGCGATGAGGAGAGGAGCTCAGGGTGACCTGTGAGAAAGGAGGATCTAGGGTCTTCTTTTCACCAGGAAAGCTCAGGCTGTAACTGGGAAGGTGACAGTTCAGTCCCCCTTCTGGGTAAGGTCACGGTCTTCCTTTCTCTACTCTCAGACCTCAGTACCTGCCAGGAAGGGCTGATGCAGAGGGGCTGACAGAGGTGTCTGAAAAAGGGACCCAGCAAAGCCTCCAAAGACAAGGCCACTAGGACACAGGAGAAAAGCTCCCTCAACCCTAGGGAGACTAATTCTGGCTGTTGCTGACAGTCAGGTTCTACTGTCAGTCCCTAAAGGATCCAGGATGGTTAAGCTGGAGGAGGAGGAGAGGAAGGCAGAGACCTCTGTGCAGTCTTAGCCTTCCAAAATGAGCCCCTCCTGACTTCCAGTTCCTCTGGCTTGCAGGGCTGGGATGAAGGTCACAAAATTCAGAGCTGGAAGGGACAGTGGGGATAATTTCAGGTGGCATGAAAGGAGTACCAAGCTTCAACAAGGCAGATGAGCTCTGGTTCAGACAAAGCTACTCTGCCTTTGGCAGGTCAATCCTTTCTCAAGGTCTCCGTTTCTCCCATGTGTAAATGAGGGGGCTGTTGGACTGCATGGGCTCTCAGACTCAAGCCAGAAGCTTAGAAGTCTAGAAGCCCATGAAACTGATGAGACAGTGAGTCTCAAATTCAAACCTGGGTCTCTTCCATCTACCAGTCTGGTGCTCTTTCCACACCACTCAAGTTACTGTTGTTTGTCTTTGTTCTGGGACTATGGCATCAGGAAGATGACGCCTTGACTCACAAGTAAATTGAATTGAGTGAAGGAGGACAGTGCAAAGTCACCAGCCTCACTTTCTCCTTCAGAGCCATTCTGAGTAGACCTAGAAGCATGGCCCTCCTTGCTTGGGGCCTGACTCCACTGAGACCGGACTTCCCCCTCCAAATTGTAAGATAGAAATCTGCTCCATGGGAATGAGGCCAGTACATTGAGTTTGTTTACCGCTTGGGGGGACCAGTCCCCAGCCACCAGAGCCACCCAGGCTGCAGTCATAGGACTGATGGGAAGGGACGGAACTTCTGGGATGTTTTCACACCAGCAACACCTCGGCTTATCAAACTGAATGAGGCCTGGCTCGGGGCTGGCCAAGGTGTGATGTCAGTGCCCACTTCGGCCTCGTGACTCCAGAGAGACCAGCATCTCTTCTCTCCCAACAAAAGGGAACCAGGACCCTTGTGACTGATCTCTGTGCAGTCCTTGTCACAGGGAGGCCTCTTACCTTTCCTGAAGACTGAAGACAGAGGCTGGGGGGAGTCTCATGGCCCAAGGAGCCATTTCTGGAGAGAGAGAGGGAGGCAGCACAGTATGGAGGGAAGGGGCATTCTGAGAGGGAGGGCAGAAGTCCCCTACTCCTCCTGACCTAGTCAGACTCATCTTCAGGAGCTGGCATGGGGTGGTTGGTCAGTAAACTAACATTTGCTTGTGTGTTTGTCTTTAGGCAGTTGGGGTGAAGTGACTTGCCCAGGGTCACACAGCTAGTGTCAAGTATCTGAGGCCGGATTTGAACTCAGGTCCTCCTGACTCCAGGGCTGGTGCTCTATCCACTGCGCCACCTAGCTGCCCCAACAGGGGTTCTTAAGCTGGGGTCAAGGGGCTACCTTCTCCCTTATTCTAGTGCCCTCTTTGTGCTTCCCTAAACCAGCATTTGTTAAGTGCATACTGGAGCCTCAGGCTTCTACTACCTGTTCCCCCTGGTCTAGGACCAAAAGGTTAGGGCCCTTCCTCAAGAGGAGTCCACAGTTGCTAGAGAGACTTTAGAACCTAATGCCCAAGGCTGAGGCGGCTGAGCTTACAGTGTGTCATCCAAGGGGCTACAGAAAACGTTTCTTGATATCAGGTAGCTTGGGAGCTGGACTAGCTGACCTCTAACATTTCTTCTGGTTCTGATTATCTGTTACACCGTTCTATGTTCTATACACCTTCCAGCACCAACATTCTGTATTCTAGAGGCTCTTCCAGCTCAGACATTCTCTGTTCTAAGGCTCCTCCCAGCCCTGATATTCTCTATTCTAAGTTCTTTCAAAGAGCTGATATTCTATGTTGCAAGGTTCTTTACAATTCTGATGCTCTCTGTATAGTAAACCCCCGAAGCTGTCTTCCCAACTAAGCTCTCACAAGTTGCAGGTTGGGTCCCCCAGCAGAAACTATTATTCCACGTTCAAAGCCCTCTGTGGGTCTGTACTCCCCAAACTATAAAAGTTCATGAATTCCCCCCTGATGTGTTTATCCTTAATAGCCAATCAGTAGACAAACTGATTCAAAGCAAACACATTTATCCTATAAGAAAGACCTGTAGCTAAAGAACGTTAGTCTCATAAATACACACCTTACTGGTGGAAAGAATGGGTTCATACATATGTCAGTGAGACACAAACATAGTTGACACATAGCCAAGGCAATTCACGTCTCCAGAATTGCAGGACTCCGATGTATTTTCTTTTCTTGTGGTTAGGCTATTTCCCTCAGGTACAGCATCTCTGATGAGCAGATAGATCCCCTAAGCCTCCTCTTCTTTGCAGCTCAACTCTGACTTCATTGGACTTATTCTCTCTTGAAACCATAGGTGACTCTTTTCTCTGCTGCCAGGGGTCATGCTCCTCAGAGCTATTTCACACTGACTTTTCTTTCTGTTGGTTTCGGTAATAATATATTCTATATCGTATGATATGTTCTTAATTAATAATTATATAATTATAATTATAAAATAGCTCCAGTGCTATGGAGAAATTGCTTTCCCACCTCTAGTCCCTCCCTATCTGGTAAAGGAAAAAGGAGAAAGGCAAAGACCAATCCCTTTCAAGAGCTGGGTTCTTTTTTCATATCTGGCCCTCCTCTAGGCAGCTAGAAGAAACTCTTTGAAGTTGCTTCCCATCTCAACTGGGTCTAGGGCTGAAAAGCTAGTTTTTTAAAGGGCATCTATGGTGTGATCTTTGACTACCCATGGCAAGCTGCCCTTCCAATTCGACCAAGAAAGAACTTCACACCTTATAAGGTTGTGAACAGTGTAAATACTTGTTTACACTTCTTTTAAACATCTTGTCTCTGTTACCTGCTGCTTCTGAGATTTCATTAATTGCTTGGGGGTGGAGGATTAATTAATCAGAGCTGTCTTATCTAGCTCTCTTCTCCCCCATACCCAACATCCTTTCTAAGGCTCCTCCAAGCTCTAACATTCTATGTTCTAATCTAACCCAATAATTCTAAGTGGCCTCTCTCCTAACCCCTACGTATAAGCTGGTTTGAAAAACAAAACAAAACAGAAGAATGAGAAGTCAAGCAAATTCAGTTTCTTCCCCTCCCTCTGTGCCTGATTTCTTTGGGTCTTAATCACATAGACCCAGGCTTTCTTGTAAGCTGGGCCAGCCCTGTGGAATGTGTAGCTGCTTTAAATCCTCTTTTATGACCAGGTGAATTGAAAGGAGTTGAGATGCTGCTGACTCTCTTAGCCATGGTGGGCCCAGTCCCACGGAAGCTCAGCAGGAGTGTGGCCAAAGCCATTGTGGCTGGGCCTTATCACCTTTGGCCTACCTAGAGCGTTAAGGGCTTTTGGCCACAGCTGAATCCTCTCACTGATGGGCCAGATGGGGTAGGAATACAGGTACCTCAGAGGAAGGGCATTAACCCAGCCTGGCACCGAAATGGCAGGCTCTTTGTTCTATGAATGTCCCTGCCCCCTTGGAAGCCCTGAACACCAGACCCAGCTATGATTCTTGGTCTGATTCAAGGCTGGGATGTGCAGGGAGGGGTCTATTAGCAGGCCATGGGGCTGTTTACCAAGCTGTACTGTGGGGCTGGGGGAAGTAGGAGTACATAAGATCCCATTCCTGGTGGATAGAAACTGGAGCCCCCCAAATGCCAGTTCTGGTTGATTAGACCTGGCACTCACTATTCTCCTTGGCCTCGCCTCTCCCCTCCGACCAGCTGCTGTCAATTAAAGTCACTCTAGCCTCCGTCTCTTTGGCGTGGGGCCCTGAATGCCAGGTGCTCTCTGAAAGGCTCAATTGTCTCTCAGGCTTCTATCCCCAACCCAGGAGCTCCCTCTTGCCCTTAGCACTTAGACCATTCCTTCCCTGTCTTTTCAACCTCTCTGGAGAGATCACCTCTTACCAAAACCACCTGCTGTCCCAGAGGCACTGTGCCATAGAAGTTCTGCCTCGGCAACATTTTCACATCTCCCTGGGGTTCCGTCTTCTCCCTGTCACAGTCATCTCTCTATGTCTTGAATATAGGGTACTCCCATATGGGGGGGGGTGATATTCCAAGTGCTCTATCTATAAAATGAAGGGCTTGGAAAAAGTGATCGCCAAGATCCTTTTCAGTTCTAAATGTACGATCCTGTGACTTCAGTTCATCCAGTCCTCCCTTTTCATTTTATAGGGGAAGACACTGGGATCTGTTGTGGAGCAGTAGAAAGAATGGGGGCTTTGGAATCAGAGAAGGTCATCTCATCCTAGCCTCTCTCATTTAACAGATGAAGAAACTGAGGCCTAGAAAAGACCCTCTCTCCACTATGCAACCTGGCTGCCATAAGAAGGACCTCTAGGCTTCCTTCCAAAGCCCCATAATAGAAATCTGGATGTTCTTTAGAGGGTTAAATTCTCCCTCCCTCTCTTTCTCACTCATTTCCTCAGTATTTCTCTATCTGGCTAGGATTCTGTCTGATGAGCCATCTTTTGGTTTTTTTTTTTTTTAAAGGCGATTGGGGTTAAGTGACTTGCCCAGGATCACACAGCTAGTAAGTGTCAAGTGTTTGGTATGAGGCTAGATTTGAATTCAGGTTCTCCTGACTTCAGAGCAGGTGCTTTTTCCACTTCACCACCTAGCTGCCCTTTCTGATAAGCCACCTTGAGAGGCATGGGTGATTAGCCCACCTCCTCTCCAGTGGGACTGGGAGAAATGGGAAAGCCCTTCAGTCCCAGGGTAGGCAGAACTCAAAAGCAGGGTTCCCTTTCCCCTTCTGTCTCTCTAGGGACCTGTGACCTTGCTTTTAAAAATAGCTCAATTTCGATATGATTGATTTCCCTTGTAACTCGATCTATTTAATTTTATGTGTTTAAAAGCATTATCATGAGAAGGGGCCTGAGGGCTTCACTAGACGCCAAGGGGGTCCATGACATATAAAAGAAGTTAAGAGCCCCTGATCTAGGGAGAGGGCCTTTGTTCTGATTGCCAATGAAGGACAGCACTGGCCCACTTAAGCTTTCTTTCTTGATCCTTCTTGGACTATTTCCCAACAAGTCACTCAGACTCTAATGAGCTGCCTTCCCCTAGCACTGAGCACTACGGAATGGAGTTGGCACCAATTACTAAGGCTCCCACCAGCAGGGGTAGCCAATCACTTCAGCCTACTGATGGTTCAATCAGAGAGGATCCTTCTCCTGCTAAGTAATGGTGTTCTTGGGCCTGGCAGGGGAAGGTGCTTCTGGAAAATCAGCCGTAGCCACAGATAATGTGTTGAGCGTCCATGTTTCTTCATGGACGAGTGGGTGGAAGTTATAAAGAGGCCCATTCAGACTTGAGGGGCTGGAAAACTTCTACACAATTAGAACTGTCCCAAAGAGCAATGAGCTGCCTTGGCAGGTATTGGGTTCCCCTTCATTCTAGCAAGAGGTTTAGATGGCCACTTGTCAGGTAGGTTGAGAATCTTATATTTCAATGGGGAGAGAAAACATGTGCACATATAATTACACACACAGAATATGCAAAATATATACAAGGTAACTAGGGGCCAGAGGGATCCGAAAGAGGCTTCCTGTGGCTGAGTTCTGAGTGGGTTGAGGAGGGAGTGCATTCCAGCATGGCGGACGGCCAGTACCAAGTCTCTGTGGGGGATGGAACAGGGAGAAGGCCAGTCAGTCTGGACCAAAAGGGGTGGAAAAGAGAATAATATACAAGAAGACTGAAAGATAGATTGGGAGTGGATGAGGAAGAGCTCTGCATTGATGTGGAAAAAAACCAGTTTGGGCAGGGGCAATGGGGCTAAGCTTGTGTTAAAATGTAATATAATAAGGGGTCCAAGAGGTGGGCAGCGTTACTTGGAGCATAGGCTTGCATATTTGTGAGGTGATGACCACAGGCAACTGAGATGAACCCCCTGAGTCTCAGTTTCCTGCCCTGTAAATTGTGGTGTTTGAACAAGATGGATCTCTTCCAGCCTTAATAGTCTATGAGACTGACTGCTGGGCCTGCTCTCTAGGACCTCCCATAACCCAAGCACGGGAGGAATGTGGGTCCTTGTCCTGCTTCCACAACCCTACAAAATCTCACACTTCCCCTCAGCAACTTTTGAGTTCTGGGATTTACCTTCTGCAGAGGAAGGGACAGTGACAAGAGGGGAAATAAGAGACTATTTTTGAGGTGTTGAGGGTCAGAGCACTAAAATTAGACCCTTCATTCCTAAAAAGAACTGGGAGTCAACCAAGGCACGGGAGAGAGGCTCTTCAGCAAGGAATGTGAGCCCAGGAAGTGCAGGCCTGAGCAGTGAGGTCACCTGGGGATGGTTTCATGGAGGAGGTCATAGACCACTTTCCCTCCCACAGCAGCCCCTCTCCAAAAAAAGTCTGGCATTTGTTGGAACCTTCCCTGATAGCTGAGCCCCGCCCAAGGGTGAGGAGGCGAATGGGGAAATCGATGTGGGGGGCCCTGTGAGAAAAATGCCCGTCATGTGCTGGAGTGATAACTGACCTCTCTGGCCGCTTCTTTCCTTTTCAGGACTGGCCTTTCTAGCTCTTCTCTTTCTGCCCCCTTCTCCCTGGGCTTGGGCCTCCCAGCTATTATTGTGTGGGTGAGAGGTAGGAAGAGCTCAGGGAGAGCCAGCTGAGCTCTGGAACCGGAGGGTTGGGGCGCCACACCACCGAGTCGCCGGCAGTGGGAGCCAGAATGGCTTTCAACCCCAGTCCCTCGGTGGGGATATTGCCAGATAATAAGGAATCTTTTGCTGGCTCTGAGCTCTTGAAACAGGATTTCACTGAACACAGAAATCTTAATGTCAAACATGGAAGGGCCCTAATATGATAGAGTAGAAAAGCTGGAAGGGCCCTTAGAACAGAGTGAGAGGGCCCTTAGAACACAGAATGTCAGGGCTGGGGGGCCCTTAGAACACAGGATGTCAGAGCTGGGAGGGCCCTTAGAACACAGGATGTCAGAGCTGGGGGGCCCTAGAACACAAGATGTCAGAGCTGGGAGGGCTCTTAGAACACAGGATGTCAGAGCTGGGGGGCCCTTGGAACATAGGATGTCAGAGTTGGGGGGCCCTTAGAGATCATCTAGTCCAATTCCCTCATTTAGTAGATGGGAAAACTGAGGTGTTAAGATGTGAGGTGACTTGGTTGAGCTCCCACAGCCAGAGCCCGGGAATGGATGCTGGCGAATCCCATTCAAGAAGCTTCAAGAGATGCCTTCTCTTGTGTCCCAAGATTGGTGCTTGGCTCACCAAGACATACATGAAATAATTCCTGACCTCAGGGCATTTACATTCTTCCTGGAAGGAAGCAATTTATACATGGGAAGTAACTGCAAGGCACACCGAGCAAATACCTGGTCATTCTGGGAAGGGGGAAGAGCACATCCAAGCTGATGGGATGAGGAAGCGTGTGTGTGTGTGTGTGTGTGTGTGTGTGTGTGTGTGTGTATGTGTGTGTGTGTGTGAGCATATGTGTGCACTTGCACATGTCCATCCAAGTGCCCATCTAAGCCCTGCCCTTGGCCACTTTGGCCCACCTTCCCCTTCTGCTGTCCTGCAGATTGTTTCTAGGGGATAAGCAGCAGGGCTTGGGGTGGCATTTCTAGAGAGTGGTTGTCTTCTTTTCAGAATGAAATAGTTTTAGCCATGTGGCTTGCCATCCTGGGATTTGACAGGCCTCTCTGCAAAGGGGAGTGTGTCTTACCTGGGACCATCCTGTCTTGTGAGTGAGCTGGCGAGCCAGGGAGGAATCCCGGGGTTGGGGTTTAAGCACCACTTCAGGCCCTGAGCATGTTCTGCCCTCATGACTTCCCTTCTGCACTGAGAAACACAGCCAGGATATGAGCAAATGGCACGCTGGATTCCCTGAGCCCTCCTCATCCCTGGGACAGCTAGCAGACTCTGGCTCCCGAGGGACCCACAGCTGAAATCTCAGTTGACAGAATCCTTGAGAAACTTTTGTGTGAATTTTCCTGGGATAACGATTCATTTTTTGGATCCTATGGTCTACGGGATAAAAACGATTTTTTTCCACGCAGATGAAATATACCTGTGGTTAGCGCTTGCTTATGCCACCAAAGACATCCACCAATACAATTCGATCAGCCAGGCTTGTTTCAGGTTTTAAAACATTGAATGCCTTTTGTATGTTGAATTCCCACCAATCCTTTAAGGCCAACTCGGATGACACCTCCTTCAGGAAAATTTCCCCATCTGATGTCTCGTAGTCTTTGGTCTCCATTTCTCTGATGCCCTCATTGTGATATTGTAGTAGTCAACCCAGGGTAGCCAGGTGGCGTGGTGGATGGAACACCTGGAGTCAAGAAGTCCTGAGTTCAAATCCAGCCTCAGACACTTACTAGCTGTGTGACCCTGAGCAAGTCACTTCAGCCTGTTTGCCTCAGTTTCCTCATCTGTAAAATGAGCTGGAGAAGGAAATGGCAAACCACTCCAGGATCTTTGCCAAGAAAACCCCAAATGGGGTCAGGAAGAATTGGACAGGATTGAAAAACAACAGTTGTAGATTCTCAGACCAATCCCCTCCTGTTACAGGTGAGGAAACCGAAGCATTGGATGGTAAAATAACTTGCTTGGGGTTACTTGGAAGGTAGTGAGTATCAAAAGTGCTTGGAGATCCCCAGAGCAGAGGGACTTTGAAAATGAAAAGCGCCTTGAGAGGTTAGTTGGTATGGTCATGGTCAAATACCTACTAAGTGTTAGAGAGAAGGGACTAGAGCCCGGGTCTCTCTTGATTCTAAATCTGTAATCTCTCCACTGTGGTAAAAGCTGGCCTTTGTTGAAGCTCTAAAGTTTGTACAGCATTTACTGCAGATCATTTCATTTGGGCCTCTCCACCGGCCAATTTACATACCCACTACTGGTATTATTGATCCCATTTTACAGATGAGGAAAGCAGAGGCACTTATTCAGAAAGTGAACAAGCATTTAAGTGCTGATACTGTTCTAAGTGTCAGGGATTCACAGAAAAGCAAAAAGACAGTCCCTGATCTCATGGAGCTCACGGTCTCATGCGGGACATGACATGAAAACAGCTAGGGATGAAAAAAGTTAAATACGGGGAAAATTGGAAATGATAGAGTGGAAGGGATTAGGAAAAGGCTTTTTTGTAGAAGGTGAAATTTTAACTGGTATTTGAAGGAAGAGAGGGGAGTTAGGATGCAGAGTTGAGGAGGGAGAAAGTGCTAGGAAATTGGGACAGCAAATGAAAATGTCTGGAATTGGAGGGTGGAGTGTCAAGTTCCAGAAACAACAAGGAAGCCAGTGTCACTGGCTTACAGGGTACATGGGGTGTGTGTGTGTGTGTGTAAGGAAGAAGTCGTGGTGGAGAAGCAGGTAACGAAGGGCTTTAAAAACCAAACAGAAGATTTAATGTTTGATCCTGGAGGCAATAGGGAGTCAGTTGGTTGACTAGGAGGGGAATAAGGTCAAAGCTACACTTTAGAAAGATCAATTTGACATCTGAGGGGAGGGCGAATGGAGCAGGGAGGGAAATGAGGCAAGAAGAATGGCAGGACCCTCGACAGTAACAAGGAAGGGGTTTAAGGGGAAAGAAAATGAATTCATTTTGGACACGTTGAATTTAAGATGTCCAGTTTGAAATTTCCAATAGGCAATTGCAGACTCAAGACTGAAGATTATGAAAAGAGGTTTGAGCCAGCCAAATACATCAGAGAATCATCAGATAGTCAAAACCACAGGGACTGATTAAATCTCCAAGTGAAATAAGTATAGAGGGAGAAGAGAGATGGTCCCAAGACAGAGACTTGGGAATGAATAACCATGGTTAAAAGTGTGACCTATTATGAAGATTCTTCCCCATTGTCACCAGCAAGAGACAAAGAGCAGTCAGGTGGGGAAGAGGAATACCAGAAGAGTGTCATGAAAACCTAGGGAGAAGAATTTCAAGAAGAAGAGGGTGATCAGTGGTGTCAAGGACTCCAAAGAGGTCGTCAGAGAGGGGAAAGATTGAGAAAGGGCCATTCTATTTGTTGATGAAAAGGCCACTGGTAAATTTGGAGAGCCTAGTTTCAGTTGAGTGGTTGAGGTAGAAAGCCAGATTGCAGAGAGTTAAGAAAAGAGTGAGAGGAAAGACAGCAATTATAGACAACGTTCTCTAAGATTTTAACCACAACAGTGGGGTGAGATATGAAATGACAGCTAGTGGGAATAGATTTTTTTGAGATTGGTTTATACATGGGCAAGTTTTGTAGGCATCAGGGAAGCTGCCAGTAGACATGGAAAGTTTGAAGAAAAGTGAGTGTGGGGGTGATACAGGGGGCAGTCTGCTGGAGAAGATGGGACAGAATAAGCCTGGAGGCTCATTCAGTGATGTGCTTGACTCACACAGCTAGCGAGCCTTAGGCACATGACCTGACTCCATGCCCAGCATTCTGTCTTCTATGAACAGTGCCCTCCCCCTGGACCTGCCATACACAGATACTGTGAGCACCTGGGAGAGGAAGGAGGGGGTAAAAGGAGGTAAATTTAAGGCACTAACTAGTGTCCTTTATCCCCACCCAGACAAGGTGCTTTGTGGGCATCTAAATACAGAGTAATAGAATGTCCTTCCTTACCACCCCATTGCTCTCTGGTCTTCGAATGATGTCTCCAAGGTCATCCCCCCGGAACTGGTCCTGATCCACAAGGGGAGCCAGGGCATGGCAGGGGCCAGACATCAGAAAGCAAAGGGAGAGAATGGGAGAGCCACGGGGCAGGCCAGCGCCTAATGGAAAGCAGGAGGTGTCTCTGAGGAGCTGACAGCTTGACTTATTGATCTTATCCAGAACATGAGCCCCGGCTCCAGTCTGCAGTCCCGGAGAGGCTTATCAGGCCCTTCAGAGTGTCAGGATTTGCAGCTCTCCTGCCCTGAGCTACCCCTGCTGACAGCTAGGAGCTGTGTGGTGAGTTGGGGTGGGGAGGAGAGGCAGTTCTTTTGGGTCCTCGTTGCCTGCCCTGCCTTAGAAAGCTGGGGCCATCAGACTGGCAGTCTGCTCAGCACCCTAAGCTGATGGTCTGGGGAAGTGGGAAAAAGAGAAGGTTATAAGGGGGTGGTGGGGGAAGAGAAGAAGAGTGAGGAAAAAGGAGAATGTCATTATCGGGAGATCTCCCAACTAAAAGGACTTCGAAAATGCAAAGCCCTTTCTTCCTGGCTTTCTGCCAATTTGACTCAATTGGAAAAGCACTAAGCGCCTATTACTACCGGGCTTCATGCTGGGCCCTGAGGACACAGAGACGAAAAGGAAGAATTTCTGCCTTAAAGAAGTTTACAATCTTCCAGATTTCTAGCAACCTCCAGTTCTTATAAGGATCCAGCTTCTCTGGTTGCAGACCTGCCCCACCCCTGTCATTATCACTCTGTTTAAAACTTTACAAATGAGGAGGTTCAATCACTCAACATTTTATTAAGCATCCACTCTAGGCAGATCATTATGTAAGACAACTCACTTCTAAACCACTTTGGTGCTTTGGGGGAAACAAAATAGTCTAGTTGGGCAGCTAGGTGGTACAATGGATAGTGCTCTGGGCTTGGAATCAGGAAGACTCGTCTTCAGAGTTCAAATCTAGCCTCAGACACCTACTAACATTGTGATCCTGGGCAAGTCACCCTGTTTGCCTCAGTTTCCTCTTCTGTAAAATGAGCTGGAGAAGGAAATGGCAAACCGCTCCACTGTCTTTGCCAAGAAAACTCCAAATGGGGTCACAAAGACTCAGACAAGACTGAAAATGACTCAGCAACAACAGAAAACCGGCCTCTGGGGGGTGTGACTTGCACATTCAACTCTAGTAGGTGATGGTGGCCATCACAGAAAGATAATGGCGATGGAGACACCAGCCAATGGAGCCTTGATGTGCTGCCAGAAGTCTCCTCTTAGTGACTGGCCATGAGAGCATGATACCCAAGTGCCCACCCCCAGCCCTACCCTCCTGTCCCGTGGTCCATAACAATCTCTCCTCTGTACCTTGTCTCTTCTCTTCCGACAGATCTATTAATACTTATCACTGGGACTATTAGTTATGGTCATTCATCTTTACAAATCTCTCACTCATGCTGTGCTTCCCAAGCCATTCATTACTACGAACCTTACAAAGAAAGGTTCTTTCTAGTGTTTCTCTCAGTCTCTCTAGTTCTTCCTGGCCTTTCTCTGTGACTACCATTCTTATGTGCCTTCTTTCCTCTTTGGCTTCTCCTCCATCTGTCCTCTCTTTTGCCCGATTCCTTCATTCTCCCAAATCCATTTTAACAAATATTCCTTGTTTTGCAAGCTACCATATTGCCTGCCAATTAATGAACCATCTGGAGAGAACCTAGACAAAACCAGTTCTTGTCTGTTGGAGAACTGGTTGTTTTATCCTGGTTTAGATCTGGCCCAGGTCTGGGGACAGGGTATAGAAAGCTTGGGTGTCAGTCATTCCTGGTGGTTGACTGAGCTCCCCCTCTTTGGGGGTGAGCAATGTTATGGGCAGGAGGGAAAAACAGATACGGGACATCCACATGGCCGTGCTAGAGAGTTATTTTAAAATCCCTTTGCTGCCTGTCATCTGCTCTCAACAGCTATCTTCCCAAAGGTGGCTAGGACATGTTTTCTAAGAGAGTAACTGGTGACTCACACATACCTTTCAGCTGGTCCCTTCTCTCAGTGAACTGACTTTCAGAATAAGGGGCTTCAGGGTGAAAGCCATTGGGGAAATAACACCCAGCTCTGGGAAGGAGAGAGTAACAGATTTTAAGGCATAGCAAGGACCTTATCAGCCATCTAGTCAAACCCATGCTCACAAGGAATCCTCGTGATGAAAGCCAACAAATGGTCACTAGCCTATGCTTGTGAAGACCCTTGAGAAGGGGGAGCCAGCACCTCTTTAGGGAGCCCACTGAACTCTTGGACAGCTCGGGAAAGCTCCCCACATCAAACCCAAAGTTGTCTCTTCGAAATGTCCACCCATGGCTGTGGGTTCTGTCCCCTGCGGAAAAACGAAACTAGTCTCCCTTCTTCCACACACTAACCCTTCAAATACTTGGACGGAGTGGTCAAGTTCCTCACCCTGCCCCTCTACTTCCTCAGTCTTCTTTTCTCCAGTCTAAATAACCCCAGTTCTTTCAACCAATCTGCACAGGACATGGACTCAAGGACTTTTTCCAGAACTCATCACATTGCCTGGCATATAGTAGGCACTTAAAGTTTATTGACTAACTGATTGACCATATTGGTTGCTCTCTTCTGGATGCTCTCCAGCTTATCAATGCCATTGTCAACCCCCAGAACTGAACAGATTACTGTAGATGTGGTCTGAAGAGGATAGTATTCCTTATTCTTGCTATAACTGTGCAGAAAAGAGAAAGACAGTACCAGAGAGAGAGAGAGAGAGAGAGAGAGAGAGAGAGAGAGAGAGAGAGAGAGAGAGAGAGAGAGAGAGAGGGAGAGAGAGAGAGAGAGAGAGAGAGAGAGAGAGAGAGAGAGAGAGAGAGAGAGAGAGAGAGAGAGAGAAAGAGTCTTAGTTCCTCATTCCTGCTAGCTAGAACTCCATGGAGCTCCAAGATTGCATTAGACTTTTGGACTGCTCCATCTTTTGAATCCTATGGAATTTAGGGTCCACTAAAACCTCCAGATCTTTTTCAAACTGCTTTCCAACTATTCTTTCCCCTCCCCATTTTGTACTTGGAGTTTGCTTTTTCGAACCTGCATTGATTCATCTTGTCAGATTCAGCCCAATATTCCCAACTATTAAGGTCTTCTTGGATCCTGCATCTGTGATTCCAAGTCAGCTAGCCCCCCCAGCTTTGTGTCATTTACAGATTTGATGAGCACAATTGACTTCTATGTCTTTATCTAAGTCATAGATGCAGCTAGATGATGCAGTGAATAAAGTCCTGGGCCTAGAGTCAGGAGGACCAGAGTTCAAATCTTGCCTCAGAGACTTCCTAGCTGTGTGACCTTAGGCAAGTCACTTAACCCTGTTTGCCTCAGTTTCCTCATCTGCGAAATGGGGATCATAATAGCATCTTCCTCCCGGGGTTGTTGTGAGGATGGAATGAGATAATGTTTGTAAAGGACATAGCACAATGCCCGACATTAGTGCCCTGCTTAATAAGTGCTTGTTAGTGATTTCAGAGAGACCAGAGGCAGGCTAGGAGTTGGGCTTCCAGCTGAGGTTGAATGTGAAGGCGGAACAGTGACAGAGATGGGCAGACAGAGACTGCAGCTGGGTAATTAGCCAGGCGAGGGAGGCTGCCAGTGAATGGGCTGAATCCCTATGCAAATGAAAGCAGTGAAGACGTGGGTGCCTGAACTGCATAGTCTTGACCTGGGAAATGGCATCACTGGGTGGAAGGAGGTGGCATGGAAGCCACTGAGGTTTTTAAAGGGCCCACATATGGGTTGGCAGGAGAGGAAGCTGGCCGCCAGTACACATGAGGACCAAGGAAGGACAGCTAATTAGCTGAGATGGTTCATGAACTGAATGCACCAGGGCTCAAGGGGAAGGAATGAGCCTCCTGGCCAAGTTGTTCCTTCTGTCTCCTAGCCCAAACTTGTTATAGGAATGAAAGCTATATAAGGGAAAACTATGGAAAGCCATGAGCTCATCCTTAGAGCCTGCTGACTAGAGTTCCCTGAAGCCCCTAAGCAATGTAATCATATGAGAGAGGCCCTCAGGCATTTGATGAGAGGCAAGGTCAAGATCTCTGGGGCCCCCTCTCAGCTCCTGTGACTCACAGATGTTTTCCATTAGAAGAGATTTAGAACTTAAGGATTTACAGTTGGAAGGTACCTTAACAATCACCTAATCCAGGGGGTCTTAACCTGGGTCCACAGACCCCCAAGTGGTCTGCAAATGGATTTGGGGAGCTATCTGTTCGTTTGGATGGGGAAAATATGTCTTTATTTCAATGTATTTTTTTTTAATCCTATGCATTTTATTTTATATATTTAATACATTATGCTGAGAAAGGGTCTATAGTCTTCATTAGACTGCTGAAGGAGTCCATGGCATAAAAAAGCTTAAGAACCTCTGATCTTGTGCAATCCCCTCATTAGACAGATATAGAAACAGGCTCAGAAAGGGAAGGGACTTGGCCAGGATTACATAGGAAGTGGTTGCAGAACGAGACTTTGAATGCAGGCTCCTCCTTCCGAATCCAGTATTTTTCCTAATAGGAGGGTATGGGGGGGTATTTGGGAAGAGGTGGAGGAATTAGTTGAGGTTGGTATTTAGAGGAACTATGCCCCTCAGAGACTCTTGTAAGAAAGGGAGAGATGGTTCTCTTTCTGGGACAGCATGAACATAGTTTTCCTTTGAAGCAAGCAGTAGATCTGATGATCTCTTGGAAAGGACTCTTCCATCCCTAGGTATCTATAGTCCTATGATAAATAAAAGCAACAGGGGAAAGAAAGAAAGTAAGAAGTTGAAATTCAATAAACATTTAGTGAGTATCTACTATATTCCAGATAATGTGCTGGCTGATGGGAATACACAGATGGAAACAGAAGCAGTCCTTGTTCTCAAGAGCCAACATTTGACTGGGAAGGCTCAAGGAAGAATTACAGAGAGGGAAGACAGAAATACCACTGGCTTGACTTGACAATATCTCAGAGATGCATGTGACGAACCCCGCAGCCTAAATAACCAATAGTCAATAAACATTTAAGTATCTACTATGTACCAAACACTGTATTAAGCACTGTGGATACAAATATAAAAAAGATAGTCCCTGTCCTCAAGGAGCTTACAATCTAATGGGGAGAAAGACAAAAGAGGAAGCTAAAAAATGAGGTGAGGGGAGGAGAAGGTACCCCATGTGGGGGCACAGGACAGTAGTACAATCAGGTGAGAAATGAGCTGTCCTGAGCTGAGCTATGTCCTTAAATGGAAGGTCTGGTGAAACAGATTCTGCTTTAGGTTAGCAAAAGAGGAAGAAATTGAAGGGAAGCTTCCAATTTGCAGCTATTTCTCCTTTGTGTGCGGGCTGATCAGCTCTGACTTCCAGTGTCCATTAGACATTTCTCCTCCTCCTTATCTATCATTTTTCAGCTTCCTGAAACAGCTTCCTGTTTTGTCTTTCCTCCATTTCATTGTAAGCTCCTTGAGGGCAGGGATTGTCTTTTTTCATTTCAAATTTATTTATGTATTTGCTAGGCAATGGGGTTAAGTGACTTGCCCAGGGTCACACAGCTAATAAGCGTCAAGTTTTTGGTCTGAGGCTGGATTTGAACTCAGATCCTCCTGACTTCAGGGCCAGTGCTCTATCCACTGCGCCACCTAACTGCCTCTCATTTCACATTTAGACACTGCCTCTTGGTACTTCTATGTGGGTTGCTTGCCCAGTGCATTTCTCCCATCCTTGTGGACCACCAGAGAGTAAGTGAAGTGATGAGTCTGTGACTTGACACAGTAGGAGAGAGGCAAACATTTATTTTATAATGGTAACCTGTGTGCAAGTCTCAGAAAAGCCCTCACAGAACTAGAGTGGAAGCTTGGGAACGGTACTGTCAATGATCAAGAGATGGAGGGTCATAAAAGAATGAGTGAAAAATCAGCCAATTAATCACTTATCAGACTCTTACTATTCATAAAACACTGTTCTGAGTGCTAGGGATGCAAAAAGAAAAGCAGAACAGCCTCTTACTTCAAGGAGCTCACATTCTAACAGGGAAAGACAACAGATATTGGAGGTTTCAGCTGCAAGGTAGGTGAATAGGTCCTATGGTCCTTGGGGTGCAGCCCCAAAACAGAAAGGAATGCATTTTCTTTAATGTCATGTCTAATGATAGAATCAACCATTTGACAGTGCCAAGGACGTGGTGGCAAGAAGTTTCCTTCCCATGAGCTTTTGCTGTTGAGGAGGCACTGAAGCAATTGCCATGTCCTCTCTCCACAGAGGTGGTTTCCTGAGAAAACAGTTGTTGGGGCTGGGCTGGAAGGAGTGGAGGTCTGGGGTGGGGGGGCACTACCACTCCCTACTACTCTGAGGCTTACATGACCCTCAGTGGCAGTTGGTGTTGGTCGTGGTGAGGAAAGTGGGCCTCTTCCCCACAGTGATTGCTCACCTCAGTTGTGGCTGTGGGACCTTGGAAGCAGGGTTGGTGATCTGGTGAGGGTGTTGGGTGGAGGGACTGCTATTTTCAGGACTCTTGGGTCCAAGGTCCTGAACTTTCTTCATCAACTGATAAATGGTCAAAGGATATGAACACGTAGTTTTCCAGTAAAGTAATCAAAACAATTTATAGTCATACAAAAATGCTTTAAATCATTATTGATTAGAGAGATGCAGAGTAAAACAACCTTGAGATATTTTACACCTAACAGATTGGTTAAAATGATAGGCGGGAAAAGTGACAAATGTTGTAGGGGATGCAGAAAAATTGGGGCACTAATTCATTGTTTGTGGAATTGTAAAATGATCCAACCATTTTGGAGAGCAATCTAGAATTATGCCCAAAGAATAATTAAACTACCTATACCCTTTCACCAAGCAATACCACTACTTGGTCTATTTCCAAAGATGATTAGGAAAAAAGGAAAAGAACCCATATGCTTATAACAGCTCTCTTTGTGGTGGCAAAGAACTGGAAATTGCAGGATGCCCACCATTTGGAGAATGGTTAAAATATAATGTGAAATATGATTGTGATGGAATACTACTGTGCTGTAAGAAAGGATGAGCTGGTTGATTTCAGAAAAACATGGAAAGACTTGCATGAAATAATGAAGAGTGAAATGGACAGAACCAAAATAAGGCTGCACATAGTGACAGCAATATTGTTTTAAGAACAACTTTGAGTGAATAAGTTATTTTGTCTATTACAAATACCCAAATTAACTCTAAAGGAAGATGCTATCTGCATGCAGAGAAAGAACTGATAAATAGAAGTATGTATAGAATGATTTTACATATACATACCTATTTGTGTCTAATGGTAGCCATCTCTAGGGTGGGGGGGAGAAAAAAATAAAATAATTTACAAGATAATGTGTATTTGAAAGATGTAGCAAGTTGTGCATAGTAGATTTGCAGTTTCATGTACAATCATCTTTTTATTGTACTATGTTATGTAAATGCTTGTTTTATTCCATAAATTAATTTTTTTTTAATTTAAAGATTCTGAGGGGAGGCAGTAGTTAAGATAATATATTGAATAAATGACTGAGTGAGTGAATGAATGAATGAACAAATGAAATGGCCCTTTCTGTCCCTCTAATTAATTTTAGGCTGCTTTTGCTGACTGATATAGCAAAGGCTAACAGGCTTCCTCTCTTCTTCCCTCCTTCTCTTTTTCCCTCCCTTTCTTCCTTCTTCCCTTCCTCTTTCCTTTCCTCCTTCCTTCTTCCTTCCCTTCCTCTTTTCTTTCTTCCTTCCTTCCTTCCATCCCTCCCTTCCCTATTACTTCTATTTCTCCTTCCCTCCCTTCCTCCATTTTCCCTCCCTTCTTCCCTTCTTCCTTCCTCCCTCCCTCCATTCCCCCCTCTCCTTTCTTCCACCACCTCTCTTTTGTCCAGAGCATTAAATAATAATAAACACATATATATCGCTTTAAAGTTGGTAAACCACGTTATTTAGTTCTCTTATTTGAAATTCGCAGCAACTTCATGAGGTAAACACTACTTGTACTATTGTCTGCATTTATAGGTGAGGAAACTGAGGTTGAGATAAATACATCTGCTTGCTGGTGATCACACAGTGGCAGGATTCAAAACCAGGAACAGAATAGGAGAAGGAAGCTGGAGCAGCGATATGTGTTAAAAGCTATGAAATGCCTTGAGAGCAGGGTACTTACTGTGCCTTATGTTTCTTCTGTTTTCATTGAACCTTCAAAGCAGCTGTGCCCAGCATGCCCCCAATCCCTATACCCACCCCCAGGCAGTGCAATACACTACAGCAGGCTCTCAGGGAATATCTAGTCACTATAAGAATTCTAATACCAGAAGGAGTTCACATTTCACGGCACTGTAAAGTTTATAAAATGCTTCCTTTGCAACAATTTTGTGAGATAAGTATCGTATAACAATAGCTCATGTTCATGGCTTTATGGTTGCAAGACACTTTATATATATTATGTCATTTGACCTCTTCAACAACTCTGGGATGAAGATGCTATCTGTCCATTTCACAGATAAGGAAACTGAGGCCCCTCTTTGGCACCAGGAAAGACCAGCCCCACATTCAGAATCACCAGAGCACAGAAGAATGAGCTCAGCCCATTGGCTCACAGAGGATGCCTTCCCTGGCTGGCTCTGACATTGAAAGCAATTCATCCCCTCCAAGCATCTCTAATGGCGAAGGAGCAGAAGTAAGGCACGGATGATGAAATCAATTGCTTGTTATCTGACAACATAAGGATAAAATGAAAAGAAAGAAAAGAAAGAGGGCTCTGATATAAACAAGAACAGCTTACATATTTTTCCAGTTTACATCTTAATAATAATAATCACTACCATAAACTTGCAAAATGCTTAATATACATTGCCTCATTGGAGCCTCATAGTGACCCTGTGAGAGCAGCACTATAGCTAATAAGCCCATTTTACAGATTGGGATCTGAGGCTCAGAGAAGTTGTGACTTGCCCCTGGTCATATAGTAAATGTCAGAGGTGGAATTTGAATCCAGGCCTTCCTGCCTCCAAGTCTAGCCCTCCAAAGGGGTGGGGGTGGTGGAACCACCCATCAGTTTCCTATCAGCAAGGTGAGAAGTGTGGCCAAATGGTTACACATGGAGTCACGCATCCTGCATCTTAAGCCTCTCCTGATCTCTGACCTACTCTGGAAACAGCCTCCTGCCTCTGTTTAGAATTGAGTGGGCCAGGGGAAGATTCATGAAATACTAAGAAATTTTTACCAAGAGGATTGAAAACACAATAAAATCCATCAATCACCCAAGTGAAAGGGAAATATTGTTGGACTATGTGATTCAGAAGATTTAGTGCTGGGACCTGGAGATACAAATGGGGGAGATGGGGTGGAAAGTTCCTGCTTATATTCTACTAGGGAATGCAAAAGGTATATAATTTATGCCAATGAGTAAATACAAAGTAATTTAAATTTTAAAAAATTTATTTTTAATATCATTTTAATTTTTTTTAATTCCAAATTCTCACCCTCTCTCCTACCCCTTCCCCACCCATTGAGAAGACAAGTAATGTAATATCAATTACACATATGAAAATATATTTCCATATTAGCCATGTTGCAAGAAAAATACAGTGAAAAATATGCTTCAATCTACACTCAGATTTCATCAGTCCTCTCTTTGGAGATGGATAGCATTTTTCATCACGAGTCCTTCAGAATTGTCTTGAATCATTGTATCATTGGATCAGAGTAGTTAAATCTTTCACAGTTGACCATCCTTACAATATTGCTGTTACTGTGTCTGATGTTCTCCTGGTTCTATTCACTTCCCTTTGTGTTAGTTCATATAAGTCTTCCCAGGTTTTGCTGAAACCATCCGGCTCATCACTTTTTATAGCACAATAGTATTCCATCACAATCATATACCATAACTTGTTCAGCCATTCCCCAATGGATGGGCATCCCCTCAATTTCCAGTTCTTTGCCACCACAAAAGGAGCTGCTATAAATAATTTAGTACTTATAGGTCTTTTCCCCACAAAGTAATTTTAGAAGAGAAAATAGTAATAATTCAAAGGGGGTGGTCAGAAAAGACTTTGTAAAGGAGCTGAACTTGAACTCATCCACCTTTGATGTCCATCTTTCATTCACCTTTCACCTGTGGCTCCAAGAAGCTGTAGCACGCTCAGCAGCCACACCCCATAAACCATTCTGGCAGTTAGGCTAAACCAGGTTGAAGGTAACCAACAGGCCTCAAACCCACCTGTGAGTTAGGGGGTTGTCTACCTGAAGCATGTGAAGACTTCCCCCCCAGTGGAATGGATGGATGAGAACAGTTTGTTCCGATGACCATGAAGGCAGCTGAAGCATGTGCTGTGGCGTGCTTAGAGTTTGGTCAGACACGAAGATGACAAGGTCATCCACTGCATCCCAGGCCATTGCCAATCATCCAGACTTTCATCTTTCCATTGGGCTGTGATGACTCTGGAAGAGAGAGTGAGCGGCAAGTCAAGACAGAGCTCTGTGATGTCATTTGTCCTCTTCAAAAGGAAGGGTGAACAACAGCACCTGGGCTCAGTTTGATAGGAGCCAAGGATTCCAAGATATGGAGGTGAGGGGTGAAGACATCCTAGACATGGGAGACAGGTTGTGCAAAGGCAGGGAAATGGGGGATGGCATATTGAGTTCAAGGAACAGTTAATAGGCCAATATTGACTGTAAGTAAAATACATGAAGGTAAATGATATGAAATAAATCTTTAAATTTAGATGGGAACCAGATTTTGGAAAGCTTTACATGCCAGTATAAAGAGTTAATACTTTATCCTAGATGCAATGGGAAGCCACTACAGATACTTGGAGGACATTCTTTTTTTTTTGGGGGGGGAGGCAATCAGGGTTAAGTGACTTGTCCAGGGTCACACAGCTAGTAAGTGTCAAGTGTCTGAGGCCAGATTTGAACTCAGGTCCTCCTGACTCCAAGGCTGGAGCTTTATCCACGGGGCCACCTAGCTGCCCCATTGGAGGACATTCTTGCTTAACTGGTAGGAGATGGATGATAATCCAGCAAAGCAGACAGATGGAGTGGTCAGAAGAACCAAATCAGAACAGTGTCACAGAAACCAAGGGAACATGAGTATCTAGGAGAAGGACATTGTTGACAGTGTCAAAAGCTGTGAAGATGTCAATTAGAATGAGGACTGAGAAAAGAGCATTGGATTTAACAGTTATGAAATCAATGGTAAGTGTAGGAGAACAAAAGTTATCCATAAAATATTTTTAAAAATAAATCATTGGTATACCCCCAAGGAAGTAAAATTTCCAATTCTAGATCTTTGAGATTACAAAAGAGGAGAAAAGGGTCTGAACTAGGGTTTCAGTGGAAAGGTAACACAGATATGAGAGATATTTCGGAGGTAGAATTGATGGAACATGGCAACTTATGAGGGAAACTTCTTGTTTATGCCTATTTGTGATGAAAGTTTTTTTTTCCTTTTTTGTTCAGTTGGAGAGAGAAGGAGGTGGATACAGAAAAAATGCTTTTTAAAAAAGGAATCTCGCAACTGATAAGTCAACAAGCATTTCTTAAGCACCTGCTACATGCCAGGCATTGTGCTGAGCACTTAGCAGAGAAAGGCAAAACGCAGACTTTGCTCTCAAGGAGTTCACAATCTAATAGGGAAGACAATTGCAAACAATTATGTACAAACTAGATATATACAGGGTAAACTGGAGATAAATTCAAAGGGAAGACGCTTAGATTAAGGAGGACTGGGAGAGGGGATTAGGAAAAGGAAAGCGTCAACAATGATTCCAAATCCAGTGCTCTTTGCACTCCACCATACATAGAAGGTATAGGAGTGATTTTGTCCCTCATTTTTGCTTTTCAAAATTCCAGAGTAATAAATTATATCCCTTAAGGGATGGTGCAACAGTCCAAAGATTACCTATGGGAGTGATGTTGTAGAATCAGAATGCAAATTCTGAAAAACTCACATCTGTACCTGTGGCGATGAGGAGGGGAAGTGATCTGGCATGAGACCACCTTCCTGTCTTCTGTGGCCATCCACTACTGGGATTTATTTGCTGCTTAACTAGGTTCCGCAATACGACACAGTTCAGGAGGGTTATGTGTATTTGCGGTGAATATACGTAGGATCACTGAGAAATAGGTCGCCAGCACCGTGGACAGCGGCAGAAGGCCCAATTCCAGAGGGCCATAGCGCTGGATATGACAAGATAACGGGCAGGCCGGACCAGAGAGATTTGAGAGAAAAATCGGTACGGGTGTGTGCGTGCGTGTGTGTGTGTGTGTGGACGGGGGGGGGAGGGGGTGTAACTAGTTCCTGACCAGAGTGGCCACTCCATCCATTTCCTTGAAGCGGGAAGCAGACTTCATAGGGCAGGGGGAGTGAAGGTGTGCGGGAGGTGGTTGGAAGAGCAGACGATGTGAAGAATTTGGTCTGCTCTTGGTCAGTTTCTCTTTTGGCACTTTTACCTTCTTCCCCGGAGGGCGTCTCCTTCCAAATACTTTCCCTCACCCCGTCTCCAGTGAAGTTCCTCTCAGTTAAGTTTTGTAGGATCCTTGAAAGAGGAAACAGGCGTTTTGGAGTTAGTGGGAGGCTAGAGGTGTGCTGAGCGGGAGGACTAAGCACCCGCTCCTAGTCCCATACCTGAATTCTCTTCTCCTTCTCCATCCAAGAGAGGAGGCTTCACTGTCTGTTGTGCCTGTCTGTGTTGGGATGGGGTGTCCCTCGGGCTTCCTTGCCCTTGAGAAATTTATGCGGAAGAGGACAGAAAAGAATGCTTCTTTTTTTTTCCTCCCAAATTTCCAAATCCTGGGAGTCTGTCTCCTCTTTCCACTTCTCTCCCTAGTTCTATCCACCCCATCCGTCCTAGCCTGTTTCTATACAAGGCTATCCCTCTCTCACCGGTCTTTCACTCCCACCCCCTACATTCAGCTGAGACCCGAGTTAGGAAGAAAAGGCGGGAGGCGTGGAAGGGGCGGGGGGCGGGCAGTGCATAGACTGCGTGAGACGGTGGAGGCGCATTCTCGGGCCTTGAGCTCAGTGAGGTCGGAATGTGGCTGATAAGTCCGAGATAACCCTGGGACCAGGAAGGGCAGGGGCAAGGCAAGGCAGGGCTCTGCTTCCAGCCACTGGGGATAAATAGCGACTGACCCAGCGAATAGCCAGAGAAAGCCAGAAGGGCAGAGAGAGGAAAGGAGGAGCAGCAGCGTCGGCGACAGCAGCAGCAGCAGCAGCCCGAGGTTTCTCCTTCGCCCTCCAGCCCACTTCTTCCAAAACATGGACTCCAGAAAGCGCTGCCCAGCATCTTTCTGCTACTGCTCCTTCTGCAGCTCCAGGGCAGCTTTTCCCATCCCCTAGACGGACCTCGCCAGGCCCGGGAGCTAACCGGGGTCCAGGTGAGCACAGCAGATGTTCTATGGGTCAGCTGGCAAAAGGGAAATATGAGTCTGCCTCCCATTCCCACCCCCTCCCTCCGAGAGTTCTTCAGAAACCCTGGGAAGTGATGGGTAGGGCTGAGATTGGGAGCATGAGGGCGAACCTCTCGATGTGCGCGCAGCTCCCCACTTCTCCCTCCCTACTAAGGGGTTTCCGAAAGAATCAATAGAGACTGACGAAGCCTACAAGCCGCCCAAAGGCAGTAGAAGGGCCCCTGAGCAGTGCGAATTACCCTAGATTTTTAAGGTCTTATTGAGTGCACTGGGCGCCGGCGGGAGCTTGGGGAGGGGACGGGAAGAACTGATTTGCAAGGGAGTTCACAATTCTTGCTATGCTGTTTCCTTTACTCCCACTAACCTTCTAGGAACTGCTGTACCGACTAAGAGACCAGATCTCAGCTCTGGAGGAGCTGGAGACGGCGGAGCAAGAAGAGACCCCGGGGGAAGTCTGGGAGAACAAAAAGCCTGAACACCGACCGGTGCCAGAGGGCAGCCGGAGCGATAGGGTCCTCTCCTTCCAGGCCCTGCGTGGTTTGCAAAGCCCCAAACTGATGCGGGAATCAGGCTGCTTTGGCAGGAGGCTGGACAGAATTGGCTCTCTCAGCAGCCTGGGGTGCAATGGTAAACTGACACCTTTTCTCCTGCCTTGTCTCTCTTCTGGCTTAACATCACCCCGCTGCCCCCCCCCCCCAGTCATACAAGGCCTTCTTCTCAAGTAGTCAGTGTAACACTTAAACTCTGTCTCATTTCCAGACTTAGTGACCAGGGAACAGAATTGGGGGTGGAGGAGTCCTGTAGAGGAACCAAGGTCACAAGAACGCCATTCTGAGACACTTAGCATGTCCCCTCCCTTAAGGCTGGAACAAAAGAGAAAGAGTGAGCTCAGGGGACTGCCCTATTCCCTGGGGAACAGCAGAGGCTGACAGCAAAGATGCCAGAGAAGCTACATGGGGAGGAGGAATCCCAGGGATATATTCCTGTAGCCACTTTTTTATTTATTTGGCTTTTAATTTTTTTTCCTTTCTTCATGATCAACTGACTATGGAGTTCCCCTCACTGGGAGGGCACAGGGTTAAGAGGAATACATGCTCAGGGTCATTTGAAAGAGGCCCCTCTCTGACCCCAGAGACCCACATTCTAGTCCTAAGTCTTTCCTGTCCAAATTTAGAAAAGCTCCCTGTATGTAGCATGGGAGTTGCTGTTGGCACAGCAACACTGCCTTATCACATGACCATTTTCTTTTATCATTGCCTTTTTCATGGACCAGGGGAAAGATCCCTGGATATGGAGTCTGGGGCCTGAGTTCAAATTCCAGCCCCTCTCCATTTGTGACTTTTTTTTTTTTTTTAGCAGATCACTTAACTTTTTCGTGCCTCATCTGTTTCTTCATCTGTAAAATGAGAGGGTTAGACTCAATGGCCTCTGAGGCCCCTTACATCTTTGGACCCATGATTCCACAATCTGGCCAATGAAACATCCTCTGATCCCTTTTTAGTCTTCTCCTTTATTCGTTTGTATTTTAGGCCAATCACTGCCTTCACTTGACAGAGGCATTGTTCACCTCTACTAACAGCCCTTAGGGTTAAAGAGGCTGCAAAATTCTATTATTTCCATGATTCAGCCATCCAAGCTCCAAGTGTCCCAAATGCTAAATGGTTGAACTATTCTGTACTGGCAGCCCCTGCGGGGTAAAAAGTTTCACTCATCTTCTGCTTCCTAGTCATGCCCTCAAGTTTCTCACAGTTGCAAAGGCAGAAGATGAAATAATTTGTTGGAATGTTATTCCCATTTTGCAGTTAAGGAAACCCAGGCTCAGAGAGATTAAAAGACTAGAATGAGTAGCAGGAGGCCATGTAGTTTGGAGGCTATGACAGGAAAAGGAGTAAAGAAGGGGCAGGAGAGGCAGATTTCACCTTGATGCCAGAAGAAAAAAAAATTGCTAATTATCAGAGTTGTTCAAAATCCAAACGGGCTTCCTTTGGAAATAGTGAGTTTTCCTTTACCTTTAAGTAGAAACTTGATGTCCCTTTGTGGGGAGAGGATTCTTGCTCTGTTTGAATTAGCTGGTCACTGAGGTCTCTTCCTACTCTGAGAATCTATGATCCCATGAGATGATAAAACAAAACAAAACCCAGAGAGAAAAAAAACAAGAACCCTAGATTCTACTTCAGCTCTGAGCCTCCCTTGAATAACCTTATTTCTCTCTTTTTCTCCCCCAACAGTGTCAAGAAGGAATTAAGAAGTCCCAGCTGCCTACTTGCTAACATCTAATTCTTGCTGAGGCTTTTCCACCCCCTCAAAATGACTCCTATTTATTTTTATTTATTTATTTATTTATTTGGTTGTTTTGTATAAGCTGGTTTCTTACTTTTGAGCATGGAAAATTTATGAGTAAATAAAATCAACCTGATGTATTTTTATTTTGGAGCTATTATTCTTGGAGCATTAAAAAAAAAAAAATCCAACCCACCTACTTCCCTCTACCTGCCTGTATTTTATGGGAGATTATATCCTGGATAGGTAAAAGATGGGACAAGGAACTTCAGTTCAATTCAACAAGTGTATATTAAATGCCTGTTAGATGTTAGGTCCTGGGGTTACAAAGACAAAAGTGAAAGATCCATTCCTCAAGGGGCTCACCTTCCACTGAGGGAAACAACCTGTATACAGATAAATACAAAGCATCTGAATGGGTGGTAATGTGAGGATGCTAACATCCTGGTGTCGGGAGAATCTTGCGGAGCCCATGTCATGGGGTGGCTGGGTGGGGGCTTCTGAATGCCCTGGAATCAACAGAAACATCACAACCAGTCGAAATTTATTGGAAACTGCTTCAGGGAAGAGAGGGTGGGTTGGGCTAGGGAGCAAACCAGCTGTGTGGTGTGATGTTACATCCCCAAAGGTTCCCTAGCCCTACCAGTCTGCCACTGTTCCTGAAATGCCGCTGTCAGAATCATTCCCTTGGATCTGACGTCTCCAGAGAGCCTTCCTCCATATGTCAGAGGATGAAGGGGTGATAAAACAGAACTCACTATCCCATCCCCCTCTCCATCCCCCAAAAGCCCACTCCTCTTTCAGATTTCCCTGTTACTGTGGAGGGCACCACCATCCCCTCATCCAGACTTGAAACTAGGCATCATCCTGGACTCCTCACTCCCCACCCCCATATCCAATCTGCTGTCAAGTCCTGTCAATTTTACCTTCATAACATCTATAGGGTATATCTTTTTCTCTCCTCTGATTCTTGCCACCACCTTGGTGCAGGCCTTCCTTACCTCACTCCTGGACAATTGGAATAACTTGCTGGTTAGTCTCTCTCCACTCCAGCCCATCCTCTCTTTGTAAAGTGCTTTACAAATTTTAAAACTCTACAGAAATGTCAGCTATCCTAAATGGGTCCCCCACTATCCTCTCCCCACTCCTTAGACAGCAAGGAGGCTGGCCTCTGTAGAGGCTCTGACTCCCCAGTCCTAAAACTTCCCAGATAACAGCATGGTATGGTGGAAAGAGCACCGGGTTTGAAAGGATAAGGGTTTAAACACTGCTTTGGTCACTTCATTTTGGGGGACTTGGTTTCCTCTTCTATAAAATGCAACAACATGCAAACAAGTCTATACAAGACAAACAGGAAATAATTAAGAGAGAAAGCACTCAATGGGTTGGGGGCGGGGAGGTCCTTGGGAAGAGTGGAGTGGCAGAGCGGCAATCAAATCTTCTACAGGGCTGGTTTTTAAATGGGTCACCATGCAATTGCAGCTTGAATCTCGACTCCCCTAGCTGCTTGTCCTATTGCCAGCATTGCTCAAAAGAGGAGCTGGTAAATGATCTATCTTGACCCTTTGCAGCCTTAATTTTCCTGGAAAGATGATCTAGTTAATGGACCAACAAAAAGCCATGTTAGCAACAAGCCCTCAGCAACGGCATAGCTTTGGGTCAGCTCAGACCAATCCAGCTGGAGATTGCTTAACATTAAGTGGTGTGGCTCTGAAGTAAGACCTCAAGTGGGTTTGCCTGAGTCCTCCCTCTCTTCTAACTGATGCTGACTGGGACTTTCAAAAAAGAAATAGTGCCCATAGCCCATCTCTCCTGCTACTTCTCTGTTTCTGCTAAGTATGATATGGAAAGAGTCTCTTCTTTCAGCAAAATTGCATAATTGATACAATTTGTCTCTCAGGTTCAGTCCTCAGCCCTCTGCTCTTTTCTCTCTATAACATCCCCTCCCCACCTTAGAGATATGATTGATTCCCATGATCTCAGTTATCACCTTTGCAGGGAAGACCACAATCTCTATCTCCCCCTCTTCCTTTCCCTCTACCCCTCTTCCTCCCTCTTTTTTTGCTCTCCTCTTCTCTCCCTCACTTTCCTCTATCCTACTCTCCTTTCCTTTCCCTCCTCTCCCCTCTACTCCTCTCTTCTCCTTCTCTCCCCCTCTGTCTCTCTCCATCTCTCTGTCTCTCAACTTTTCTTCCCCTTCCTTGACTTCCCTCTCTGTCCCCCCTCCTCTAGCCCTACATTTTCAACTGTATTTCAACTTAGATATCCCTCAATGCCTCAGATAGAAAACTAAACTCTTCATCTCACCTCCAAAACCAGGTCCCCTTTCCCACATTCCTGTTTGGGTTGAGGAGTTTTAACATTTTGTTTGTTTGTCTCATGGATTCCTTTAGCAGTGTCTGGTGAAGCCTGTGAATAGCCTGTGAATCCTTTCTCAGAATCATATTTTTAAATGCATAAAATAAAATTCAGTGGATTATGAGGACATGTTACATGTGGGGGACACGTAGCATCCAAATATTAAAACAAATACACAGATGGCAGGTTAAGAACCTCTGTGCCAAAGGGTCATTCTTCTTCCAGTCACCCAGGTTTAAAACCACAGGTGACCTGGACTCTTTCCTCCCTAGAGTGGTACAGTTGCTAAACACCATTAATTCCTTACCTGCAATGCTTTAGATCAGGTCTTCCTCCCATCTTCCTAGATTGTTAAATCTAGGTCTCCCCTTCTGAGGGAGTGGTCTCCTCACTTTAAGACCTTCTCTTCTTCAACTCACTATGTGCCCCATGGCCAATATTATCTTCCTAAAATATAACTTTTATCATTCGATGATGTAGTGTAATGGAGAAAGCCTGAAGCCTTGGTCTTAATCAACCAATCGATCAACATTTATCAAGTGCCTACCATGTGCCAGGCACTGTGCTATATGCTTTTCATTCATTTTTCAGTCTTGTCTGACTCTCTGTGACCCCATTTGGGGTTTTCTTGGCAAAGATACTGGAGTGGTTGGCCATTTCTCTCTCCAGCTCATTTTACAGATGAGGAAACTGAGGCAAACAGGGTGAAGTGATTTGCCCAGGATTGCACAGCTAGTAAGTGTCTGAGGCCAGATTTCAACTCAGAAAGACTCCAGACCCAGCACTGTACACATTATGGTGCCACCTAGCTGCCCTGCTAAGTGCTAGAGACACAAAAAGAGGCAAAAGACAGTCCCTGCCTACAAGGAGCTCACTATCTAATGGCTCAAATCTGAGCTCTCCTTGCCAGTAGGGTGACCCCATAAGTCATTTCACCACTGGATCTCAGTTTCCTCATCTGTGAAATAAAGGGGGGAGGATGGATACTCCCTAAGGTCCCTTTCAGGACCAAATCTTATGTTACTCTCTTGCTCAAGAACCAATCGTGTGTGCCTATGGGACCAAGTCCTAAGAGACTCCTTCATAGCTTATGGCATTAGAACTGAAAGGGCCCTCAGAGTTCATGGGGTCCAACACCCTAATTTTACAGAAGAGGAAACTGAGGCCAGAGAGGTGAAGAGGTTTGTCTAAGGTCATATGGATATTTTCAGGGCCCTCTCCAGTCTGGCACCCACCCTACTTATTACCTAGAAGCAGCTAGGTGGTGAAGTGGACACCTGGGTCAAATTCAATTGCAGACACTTACTAAATGTGTGACCCTGAGTGATTCACTTCTCCTCGATCTGCTTCAGTTTTTTTACCTGTACAATGGGGATAAAAATAACATCTACCTCCCAGAGTTAAGTGCTTTGCAAACTCTTAAACACTATATAAATGCTAGCTAGTTAGCTACTTATGTAACTTTATTCAACCTCTCCTTCAGGCAGGCCCTCTCAAATACATCAAGCTCAAGGTAGGTTTCACTGGAAGGATAAGTAGGGGCAGAATGAAGGGACCAGGCTAAGGAATGAAGCCCTTCTTTAATAGGCTAGTAGAGTAACCCAGGTTCCAATGGCAGTACTCACTGTAGATAGCTGAAGGATGGGGAAAGAAGTTGAATGTCTCAAGCCTTCTATAGTTGGCCCATCCCTGGCTCCTGGTCCCCTGCTCTATTCTGTAGCTGCTTTCCCATTTCACCAAGAGATTGGGGGTGAGGAAGGAATATATGCAGCCCCTGAATTCTCAAAAAAGAGGCTTTGTCCATTTCCCTCCATTCCCCCGTAGGCCACAACATTCACTTAACATTCATCAAGTGCTTATTGTGTAATTTCTTCCTTAGTCCTGTAGGGGACGCCACATACCCATGGGAGGCAATGAAGGTATGGTGGAAAGAGCACTAGATTTAGAGACATCAGGTATGGATGAAAGTCTCGGTTCTGCCGCTCGATTCAAGCTTGGACTTACTTCTCTGGACCTCAATTTTCTCATCTGTGAAGTGGAGATAGTAACACTTCCCCTGTTCACTTCAAAGGGTAGTTCTTAGAACCAAAGAATCTCAGAATTCACAGGACTCTTGAGAAGACACCATCTAGTCTAATATATACCTATTCTGTAAAATGGGTCTGAGGACTGGGTTCAAATCCTGCCTGTATGGCATGGACAAATCACTTACCTGCCATGTGTCTGAGTTTTCCTCAACTATAAAATGAGGAGTTGGCCCCAATGATCTCTGAACCTATCTATTATCTCTACAACATTCCTGACTAGTAAGTGCTCATACAGCTTTTGCTTAAAGACTTCTATGGAGGTATTGAGGTATTGGGGTAGGGGATGGTGTTTGAGGTTGTTCTGGAAGGATGGGTAGGACTGAGGGTGAAGTGGGCGTCTTTCAGACACAGCCAAAAATGAGGAGTAACAGCAAAGGTGTGTTTGAGACATAGGAAGTCCAGTGAGCCCAGTCTGGCTGGGGTGTAGTACAGTGTGAAAAGGGGATCGTATGTGGATTTTGATTATTTGTGCTCTCCCTGCCCCTTGTGCTAATAAACAATCAACAGCTGGGCTGTAAATCAAATGTTCATGGTAACAATGCAAGACAAGCCACTTAACCTCTCTGTATCTCAGTTTCCTCATCTGTAACATTTGGAAATTGGATGAGATAATACCTAAGGTCTGTTCCAGATCTTAATCCAAAAATCCTCTGCAAACTTGCTGTCTTTCCACATACTATCTCTGAGAGAGGAAAGAAGGCTTCAGTAAAAAAGAAGCTGGATTCTGAATCTTTTCCTCTGGAACCTTGGACAGTGACTTCCGCTTTTATCCAAGAATGCCTGCAAAAGTGGCTGGGGGTGGGGTGGGGCAGGGAGGTAGGAAAAAGGAGACAGCCAGACGAATGCCATTTCTGGTATGCCATTTGCCAAGATAACACCCACATCAGAGGGCTGTCTCGGAAGGGCAAGGACAGGGCAAGCTGACATGCTTAGAAAGAATTACTTCTCGGAAACATAGCTTCTTGTCAAACTAGTGTTACTAAAAATAACCTGACATGCACTTAGGACTTGAGTCATGCAGGATCATCAGGAGAATGTTGATTTGCTCTACTAAATTCCAACTCACAATGGCTCAGTATCGTATTCTTCATCAATGGGGGTCTAGGTGGATTGAGTGTTGAACTTGGAGTCAGGATGATCTGAGTTCAAGTTCTGCCTTAAGCATTTACTAACTGTGGGACACTGGATAAGTCACTTCACTTTCTCTGCTTCAGATTCCTCATCTGTAAAATGGGGAAAATAATAACACCTACTTCTCAGGGTTGTTGTGCGGAATTAAATAAAATAATTTAACATGCAGAACACTTTGCAAACCTTAAAGCATCAAACACATGTTAGTCATTATCCTCCTCTTCCTCCTCTTCATCATCTTCCAAAGCCCTGAAACCCACTGACCAAGAAATATTTCTGATGATCATAGTAATTAGATTCAATCTTTATTAGAAAAAAAACATTAGATTTCATCAAGAAACAGGATATTTAGCCTGGAGGAGAGAATAAAGTTCAGGAAGACATGGCGATTATCTTCTGGCATTTGAGGGATTAGTCTCATTCCCAAGAGCAGAACCAGGAATGACGGCTGTAAGCTGCAGTGAGGAAGATTTAAGTTTAATACCAGAAAAACTTCACAACAATTGAAGTTGTCTGAAAATGGAATGGACTGCTTCAGGTCTTCTGCTGAAACCTAGAGGATGGCTTTGCAAAGACAGTGGAAGTGAAGGCTTCTTTCATTCCAGCATGGGAAGGATTAGGGGGCCTCTGAAGTCCCTTCCAAATTTCAGGTTTTGTGACTCTTGTGATGCAAACAAGTTCAGAGTACCTAACTGAACTGGTCACAGTGTTCCCTGAGAAGCAGGGATGGGACAGGATTAGTTCTTCATTTTGTAAACAAATTAGCACCATGGAGAATTTCTCCAAGGCTTCCAAAGACCAGGAGTAAGAACAGAGTCAATCAGTTAACACGCTTTCAGACTATCCATGAAGCACGTATCAACGTGCTAGGTGTGTGAGTACATAAGGACTCCCCCTAGGAGGTTTACAGTCTAATAGAAGAAGGTAGGAAAGCCCACACAAAGGGAGGCAGCCATTGCAAAGGTGACAGAAGGACTGATGATGGTTAATTTTGGAACATGGCTCATATCAATCAAGGAGAATTTCTTGAAAGGAGGGGCATTATAGAGGAAATTTTTGTTCATGTGTGGGTTAGACTAGACGGTCTCTGAGGTCCGTTCCAACTCTGAAATTCTGTGATTTGGGCTACTGTGTTAAAGGTTCTAGACTCCCAAATCCCAAATCCCTAAACACATCTCATGTAAATTATCTCTCCCAATTCATAGTCTTCCTTAAATACACAGTGCTTTGCATATAGTAGTTGATTAATAAGTGCCTACTGAATTAAAGAGGCATCATGATATGGTGGACTTGGAGTCAGGAAGACCTGGGTTCAGATCTCACCTCAGACACTTACTACCTGTGTGACCCTGGGCAAGTCACTTTACTGTCTGCCACAGTTTCCTGATCTATACAATGAACATATTAGACTCACTGGTTTCTAATGCCCTTTCCCAATCTAAATCTATAAGCCTAGGAAGTGCTAATGTCTAGTACAATTCTCAAGAGTTTGTATAAATTCTATATTGATTGCACCTTGTTAGTCTTTGACAGAGAAACTAGGGTCCAAAGTTCTGTTGCTTGCCTGCACCAAGTGATGTGAGGTAGAGAAGCATCCAGGAGACTAGTACGTGCCACAAAGCCCTCTCCGCATTAACCAACCCCATTGACTTTTTTTTCCCCCCGGCAAGGCTAGAATTCAGTATGAGCTTCAGACTTCTGATTTAATAGCTTCTAGAATACCACATGGCAATGGAATGATGATGTTGGCTTTCTCTAGTTTCATAATCATCTCCATCAACACCTTACAAGAGGGAAAAGTGATGGAAGAGGAAGGCTATGTGTTGAGGGTGGTGAGTGGGGGATAGCAACTTCAGGAAAATATTCTCTGGTGTTGATATGTGGGAGCAGAATGCTTGGGATGTTTCTCCCATGGGATGTTTCTCACATTCTATCCTTGGTGCTGACTTTACAGTCTTTATGAAAAAAAACCAAAACTTCTGCTTTACTCAACCATTTGGAACTGTAGTCACAGTTGGGAGCCCACATGCAGGAGGAAGAATCTGAATTGAGTGAGAAAGGGCATAAAATCACCCAAGCATCTGGACTTGTGTCAGCTTGAACTCTTTCTCTAGGTTGGAGGTTGCCTGTAATTTCCTTCTTTCTTGTCCTTATTTGGACCTTCCAGCATCCGAGCAACAAGCTTGGGGAGAGATGGATCCTGGCCAGCCATCCTGTTTCCCTAAATTGTTTCCACAGCAAGGAAGCAAAGAATCCTGAGGCATCTTTGTGAGATAATCAAGGATTTTTTTTTTTTGGTTCCTCTCACACCTTCAAAGTGTGAAACCTCTTCAGTCAAATCAACAAGAATGTGACTCTTGCAGCCTAGGGTTCCTGAGGCTGTGACAACCGTTGAAGTGCAGAGGCCACCTCTACAATGAGGTTGTGACAGTCTGCACTGGACTGATAACTTTAAAAGGACATCTTCTCTTGGCTCCTCGCTCCAGTCCTTTATCACTGCAAGTGACAGAATGGGGAGGGGTACACCCCTTGGGCGGTCTCAGGGTGCTGTAGGGGGATATAAAAAGGCAAAGAGGCAGACTGGGAGGCATAAGAGAACAGGGTCAGAAGACCAAGAGCAGAGAGGAGAGAGAAGAGACAGCAAGTGTTTGACTGACTGAGATTGAAGACCAATCACAGCATGGGCTCCTTCACTACCATCTCCATCAGCATTCTCCTCCTTTTGACTTTGCAGCTTCAAGGTCGAACCAAAGCCAATCCTGTGTCTAATAATGACCTGGTGGATTTCAAGGTAGGACCAGAGAGAGGCTTGGCAGGGACAACAGCAATCAGGGGAGGTATTTTGGTATGGTGCTGATTTTTTTGGTCACTTTCTCCCAATGTAATGAACTCATCAACTCTTCTCTTTGTCCCCCTTTTTATTTTTAGAATTTGTTGGACCGCCTGGAGGACAAGATACCTTTAGAAGACGAGGTCATGGCCTCACAAGGACTTAATGAGCAGAATGAAGAGGCTGAGGAAGCACTCAGCCCCCTCTCTTCCTGGAGTGAGGAAGTCAGCCCAGCCCAGCGAGAGGCAGCTTTCAACCGGGGTACTTGGGAGCAATCTGAGAGATCTGCCCTCCTGAAGAACAAGCTTCGGGCACTCTTGACTTCTCCTCGAAGTCTGAGGAGGTCTTCCAGCTGCTTTGGGGGCAGGATTGACAGAATAGGAGCCCAAAGTGGACTTGGTTGCAAC
Organism: Phascolarctos cinereus; assembly: GCF_003287225.1. NCBI lineage: Eukaryota > Metazoa > Chordata > Mammalia > Diprotodontia > Phascolarctidae > Phascolarctos > Phascolarctos cinereus. The sequence continues at coordinate 389,278,738 of NW_027556098.1, forward strand.
AGTTTTAGGGTAAGGAGATATGAGAATGGGATAAGGAGGAAAGAAGTCTTATAGCTATGCTAATACTCAAGCAGAGGTAGAGGGGCTCACTACCAAGTGAAATTCCCAGCAGACACAGGGACTAGATTCTTACTCCCTTTGAAATATATGACTCTTACCTTTGGGAGTATCTGTAGCTACAGTATGTTTAGGAAGCTGTAACAATCATGCTTGATTCTCCAAAGGGGTGAGTGTCCCCCGATGTATTAGAGAATTAAAACTTCCATAGAATCACATTGTTTTATAATGTGAGTGGCTTCAACATATTTTCCTTTCCAGAGTTATAAAATTGAAGGGTCAAATAGAATGGGTTGTTGGTGGTGGTCCTTCATTTTTGAAGAGGACCAATGACATCATGATGGAAAATAAGTAGATGATAAGGTAAAATACTGGATGATAGGCGATGTCTTGACTTGCTTGTGAAGTGAATTTAAGTGAGGCAGAGTTGCACTACATCGTCAGCCTCACTCTCTTTTCCAGAGTCATTGAAGTCCAGAATAAAATAGAATGGATAAGGATTTCTTTAATCACCCTTTATAGTCTGAACTGTCCACTAGCTCTGGAAGCCACTTTAATATGCTAGGGAAAAGAAGCAGTTCAAGAGATTAAGGATAAAGGGTCTTAGTTCTTTTCCCATTTTATACCTGCCATCCACTCCAATCTCACGTTGCCTTCTGTAGGTGGTCTAGCCAGGATATTGCTAACCATATATGTCTGTCTTCTCTTTATAGTTCTGAAGATAATGCACAAAGAGGAAAACATGTGCTGGACCCAGTCAGATCCACAGAAGCTTCAAATCCTTTGGGACTTTGGCTTTATTTTGTCCATTTGTTGTCAGCCAACTGGGCTTTGAATGCGCTCCTGGTTCAAGCTACAGCTTTCTTTGCCATTTCACAAATACAATTTTGAATGTAGACAAAGTGGTGTGATGGTGGCTTTTGCCCCTTCATTAAATCTGAGTTTAAATCCTAAGCAGTTCAAGGACGAATAAATTTCAGCACCATGGACAGAAACAGTCGCGGCCGGTGTGATTCTTTATTTTCTAGGGAAAAAGAGTGGGGGATTCAGGTCTATTCCAGCTACTATATTGTCAGATAGTAAAAAAAAAAAAATTCTTTCTTTAAAAAAAAAATCAATTAGCTAAAGAGTCGCCTCTCATCGAATCTGAAGGCAAAGAAAAGCATAATGGCTATTTGTTTAGACAGATTCGAATGCCGTTTTTCTCCTGTTGTGGCTAATATAGTTCGTGTCTATCATTGTGTGGTTTTTCCTTCCCGCGCAATTCTTATCAAGTTTTTTTTTTTTACATACAAGTTTTGGGGCACGTGTTTCTAATGAGGCAATGCTAGGGGCTAAATAAACATCAGGTATGCTTCACAGAAGCTGACTGCAGGGGTTGGTCTGGCTTGGCACTATTTTCAGGTATTTGAACTAGAACTGAAGGCAGAATAAAAGAATAAAAACGAGTTTCATTTGGGTGCTCTGATCAAGTGTAAATGAGGTTTTAAAAAGGCTTACAAACCTCTTGGATTTTAACATCTAAACGTTAAAATATAATCACTATTCCCTTAATGAGGGATCTAGGTGGCTGAATTATTAGGCTCTAACAAGAGTTTGCAGCATACCCTTGAGGAAGGTGCAACTTTATCATGCTTTTACTGCCCCATGGAATCCTTGTAAATTAACAGGAGTTTCTCAGGCAGAAGACAGTGGCTGAAGACATGGGTTAGCACCCTTGTTCTCAGTAATTACAGGAAATTTGGAGGAAAAAAAAAGGATAAAAAAATACAGTAGCCATTAGTCTCAGTGCTGGATGGAAGAGAAAGACAGGACAGGGTATGGTGAGCTATCCTATTTACTTCATCATGGAAGACCACGAGCACTTAGGACTAGGAGGGCCAAGAGCAGAGGCTGCTGTCAGGAACAAGGCCCTTTCCAATTCATTATTGAATAGGACACTGACTAGGATTAGCTGGAAGCTTACCACCTCCCAGTGATACCAATACTACCCAACTGGGAAAAGCACCACACTGCTTCGGTACAAAGTAGAAAAGGTCCCGCGTGAAAAGAACTTCAGGGTAATAAAAACTTTGAATAGCTCTCAAGAGGTGGTGGGATTTCCATCTTGTCACAGACGACTTGGGCATTCATGTACCTAAGGAGTCAGTCAGATGATCACTTCCTCGACCTTGGGGAAATGACAAAGTGTTCTCTATGAAATGACGTGGCTAGGTGCCAGGATCCCTAATGTCCTTGCCAGCTCTCCATTCTCCTGTCCACTGATGTCCTTTGCTGCTCTGAGTTTTTCACCTCAGGTTTATTGGCTATTGGTTCTGAAGGCCATAACCTCTCTCACGATAATTCATCCAGCTTTTCAGATGCCACCAGTGAGACAGCAGAGCAAACATATTCATCTTAAAATTCATATATGTGCTTTCATAATCAGGTCTGCCAGAATGAATCCTACTGTACACTCTTAAGGACTAATGAAATACACTGACACCCATACTCCCTGCCTACCTTTCTCATGCCTTTTGTTTTTTCATAGGAATACATGGGGTTAATTCCTAAGCATTTTGGCTATAGAAAGACAATTAGGATCTTTGAGGTTCCTGACACAAAAAGCAATTGATACAGGGGCTGGCCAAGCATTTGTAAACACACTGAGGGATATTCTAACTGTGACACAAATAAAATCTTGGTGTCCTTCTGACTTAAGTCACAAGAAATTCAGTTGTCAACATGTCCCAGTGGGAAGAAGCTAGAAGTCAACAGAGGCTATCAAACTTCAGGAATGATGATAATAAGAGGCTGTAAATCGACACAAACTGATCCTCAAATATGAGTACACCCTGAAGAGAGCTCCTGGGACAGATACAATACATCTGGCAGAGTACCAAGTCTATATTATCCCACTTCATTTGATCGATTCTTTTGTGAAGGCAAACTAGGCCATCTTTTGCCTCAGTTTTAACCTAGCCATTGATCACTGAATGGGTGTTGTCTTAGACCAACTGAGACCAGGGAAAGAACTTAGCTTAAAAAGGCCAAGGTTGGGGCAGCTAGGTGGCACAGTGGATAGAGCTCTGGCCTTGGAGTCAGGACCTCCTGAGTTCAAATCTAGCCTCAGTCAATTGACACTTACTAGCTGTGTGACCTTGGGCAAGTCACTTAATCCCAACTGCCTAAGCAAAAAAACCAAAACAAGAACAAAAAAAGAAGAAAAAAAGGCCAAGGTCTTCCACTGTGTCCCAGGCCATCGCCAGTCATCTTGACCTATGTATTGCCACTGAACTCTGGTGACTCTGGAGGAAACAGTGAGGCTGATGACCTTGCACAGCTCTGCCTCACTTAAATCCAATTCACTTGCAAGTCAAGACATCATGCTCCTGATGTCATTGGTCCTCTTTGAGAATGAAGGATGGATGACAGCAATAATCCTAGATTCATAATTTTTATGTACTGACTACAAAGGGAAAAGACGATTAAAAAACATCACGGAAACTGGAGTGAAGGACACAGACAAGGACATTTTATTCTCAGACATGTTATGGTTACAATGAGGACTTCCAAGTGCTAAAAGTTCAAACAAAAATATTTTTTGTACAAATTAAAAAAAATACTATATACACAATGGAATTAGCTTACATTATTTTATAAACAAACAGTGCAAACAGGAAAAAAATGTTACCACTGAAATGACTGTTGCAAGGCAATACTGCACATCAACACTGCACAGGTTCTCAGGAGGGGCCCCAGAAGCCCTTTCCCTAAGACTGTTCCATGGATGGGCGCATGGCATTGCTTAGATCTGCATCAGAACAGCATCACAGACAGCAATATCCAGAAACACAATTTCATTTAGCTACCAGCTCTAAGAAACTGTTAGTTAAAATAAGCAAATGATCTGATTACGTCATCAGTCAGGGAGCGTGGCTTCATTATTTGTCCTCCTTCCATGTTCAGTGAGTGAAAATCTTGGAAGTGGGGAATTTTGGAATGTCATGTTGGGGATAAAAGCCAAAGAAATATCCTCTTACACTGTGGTGCTTATGTTAAGGTGCCAGTCCGCATAGCCTGCAGTGCCCGGAGGCTGCACTGAAGGTGTAAAATGCTGGTTTCTTTTACAGAACAGATGCTTGATGGGGATTTGAAGTCATGAGATTCACATTCCATCTTTCACAGGCGGAAAAGCCGCTGCCTTCAGGCTTTCAAGAAAGGGATGATACAAAGACATCAAGTCAGGAAAAGGAACGCAAGGCCCCAGAGGGCTCTGGGCCCCTCGTGGTCTGGCGTTCTCCATGAACAATGATCTTGTTTTGCTCAGACTCCGCCATCATTTGCTTCGAGGCCACAGTGATTGCAGAAAAACCTTTCCTGGTAGTGTGTAATCCCATACTCTGACAGTCTGCGCACTGGGATGGGAAATTCCTTGGAGTAGCCTCCAGACGTGGCCATATGGATCTGCTGTCCAGATGAGAAGACAGACTTAAAGAAGAACTTGTCACGTTAGTTGTGAGAGACAGATGGGAAGGAAAAACGTAAGGGCAGAACACCTGTTCAATAGGGTACAATTCTCCTAGTTTGTGCAGACATTGTGGTGCAAAAGGTTTCCAAAGCTCTTGGTAATTCTTAACGAGATTTAAAAAAATGAAAAAAAGAAAACGCAAACTATCATGTTACTACAGCATCTGGACTCGCATGTGTTAAAACGGTGGCGGCCACAGCAGTTAGCTGAATTCACAATCAGACGGAGATACCCAGTTTAGAGGGATCCGGCATTTTGGTCCCGGAAATTTCCTGGATGGCGGGGAATCTCTTCTCCACTGAATCCAGAAAAAGTGAGTAATTTAGAAACAAGTTATAGTAATTTTGGTCAAAATGATAAAGAACCTTGGGCAGCGTGAATCCCAGTCAGGTGCACAAGACTCACAAGAACACCTTCTCTTGAGGAAAATTCACTTTCAAATGTGCTGATTTTAAGCCAGGACTGACCCTACCTCCCAAACCGGAGCAGTGTCTACCATGTGAACCTCAGCCCAAGGCCCCACAGCAGTGACAGAGGGAGACAGGAGCTGAAGCAAGCCCTCAACCCACCTTCAAGGAAGGAGGAAAAAACTAAGACATCAGAGGATGCCATTCATGATAGCTTGGGTCAAAGAAAACATGAGCATCAAGTGGGCAGTTAGATGGGGAGGAAATGGCTGAAAGGCAGCAGCAGAGGTAAAAGAGAGGGCCTGGCCACCAATGCCTGACTTCATCACGTGCCGTGCTCAGAGAAGGAGCTACTTCAGTGGAACTGGAATAAGCAACAGCCACTGGAGGAGATAACGCTACCTGCTTTGTATAATGCCCTCAACCCAAAGCTTAAAAGAGAAGCTGCAGTTTATGCGCTATCAGGGAGGGAGCGACATCTGGGTGACCTCTCTCTATCCGCACTACCAGCAGAAGAACTCGGGGCAAAGTGAGGACCACAGAGCCTGTGGGAACAAGGCTGGGGAGGACATGGCGGGGCACATCTGATCCAGAGCTCCTCAGCCCTCAGTGGGAGGACGGGTCTCACCTTTCATTTCTCTGACTCAACGCACACCTGGGAACGGTCAGGAGGGAAGGTACTCAGCCCATGTAAGTTTCTGCCATCATGTAAAAATGCTACAGAATTTCAGACTGAAGTGAGACAATCTGACCCCAGCGTGCCCTGCTCTCAAGTAACTTTGGGTGATGCTAAATTCCTCTGGGCTGCTTCACCAAGGAAGCTGATGGAGCTAAAGATTCTTCTGCTTAGTTATCTTTGGAGAGGAAAAGGGGTCTGAGAGAATCTCATCTACTAGCTTCACACAGGCAGGGCGAGACTAAATCGTTAAGCGGCCAAAGGCCACTGAAAACACGGAGAGTGGAGGGGACCCATCAGACGATGCGCCAGGAGAAGCTCTGCCCCTACACGGACTCCTGGCTGAGGGCATGCATACACTGACATCCTCGCTGTGAGATTAACCCCTTTCTAATACCAGGACTAAGGCTCTAATTCACTGTGCTTCTGGAATGTGCTAGCAACAAACACAAGCCCAGGGCCCCCAGGAGAACACTTGCTGACCCCAAGGAAGCATGAAAGTGGTCTTTAAAAACTAAAGAGAAGATGACCAAGTTAGAACTTTCTGTAAGGTTCTCCCTTCCTCAAACTAGTAACTCACTTAATTTTACAGCTGGCAGTATGACAGTGCCTGCCGACGCCAAAATCCCCTTTCCTCAACTAAGGCATCAGCTGTAGAAGGAAAGCTGCAATGAGGAGTGCACGGGATGAAATGCTCTAAGCTTCCTCCTCTAGTGGGTAGGACGTGTGAACTTCTGGTCCCCAGGTAGAGCTGAAGGAAGAGCCGGGGGTCTGTGCAAACATCTGATGGTAAGGAGGACAGCAGAGGGGCAGGAGAAGATACCAGCCAGGGGAAGGCTCTTTGCTAGGCAGCATCTCCGCTGTTACTGAAAACCCCTCACATCTCTGACCAGCAAAATGTCTGACAACTCCAGCTTTGCGTGCATGTGGGTGAAACCGACTGGTGAATCCTCCGCGCCCTGGGAGAGCTGAGGTCCAGGGCGGAATGGAAAGGAGTCACCCTGCAGCTCTCCCCAGGAGAGGAAAGGCTGCCTTGTAGCTGGAGGGGGAGTCGGTGAGGGTCACATGGTCTGATAGTGCTGTCTTAGTCTTCCTTGGAGAAATTCATAGGTCAGGTTGTGCCGGGTAATAATCCCAACAATCTGATGAGGAAAGAAAAAAGACCCAAAATCATGTGTGAGGAATTCACAGATAAGTAGTATAAAATGACAACAGTCTGCTTGGCCAGAATAAACTGGGGAGAGGGAGCTGCTGCCACTGCTAATAACAATACCAATTACAGCATCGTGCACTTGTCCGGCACTTCACGGTTTCCAATATGCTTCCTCTCGTTCGATCCCTAGCCCTCTCAGATAATGAAATGCTTTTTTTATAATAACGATAACAGTCTAAAGGCATGCTCATTTCATGTTTTACATGACTGTGTGTGCACAACCTACATCTGACTGCTTACCATCTCAGGGAGGGGAGGAAAGGACAGAATTTGAAATTCAAAACTTTTAAAAATGTGAAAAAAATTGTTTTAACATGTAATTGGGGAAAAAATTAAATACATTAAAAAAATAAAAAGCCATTAAAAATACTCATTTCAGGAAGCATTCAGTTTCTAGGCAAAGATCAAAGATAAACCTGTAAGTCTTTTGGTCACCCCAGTAGATGCTTAATAAATATTTACCGAGTAGATTTCCAAGAGCTCAACTGGCAGTCAGGACTGACACACCCCTGCCCTACACCGGCCTCAGTCTAGCTGGTTTTTACTACCTGCCAGCTCGATCGCCCTCCTCCTATCAATGTACCCATGCAAGACCAGCTGCCAACCGATGGAAAGTCTCAGTATTAAGAAATCACGCCCATCGGCCAGCCAGCAACAAGGATAGTAGATGCATCTCTGAGAAACACAAGAGCATTGGAAAGGGAATTCTCCCATTCACACAGAGAAATCACTTCAGGTCAGGAGACAGACTCGGGACAAGGATTATAGTCAAAGAAGCTTGGGCCAATGAAGAGTAAGTGACAGGCTGAGTCTGAAAGAAGAAAAAATGAAGGCCCAAACCGTCCCTAGAGAACAGCAGACAAGACTAACTCAGGAATTCTCTCTTGCGGTCTCTGCTGGTGCGAAGCTGGGGCCACCTGCTGGCCACATGTGGCCCTCCCTGCCTCCAAGGCAACCTTCATACCCCAGTCAGACTTTGCTTCCATACACAGAGCTTGGCTCAGGTCACTGATCTGGCCAAGAAGCTTCAGTGGCCCCAGCTCCCTGCCCCACACGTGACATTCCATTTCCCGTCTCCAGGCCTGTCCTCATGCCTGGAACGCTGCTCCTCCTCACCGATGCCTCTCAGAATCCCTAGCTCAAGCACCACGTCTTGGCTCAGGCCTTTCCTGACTTGTCTCGCTTCTCTCTCAACACAATTACCTTGTATTTATTTTGTACAGACTTATTTATGTATGGCTATTTCACTGTCTTTATCTCCAGTGTCTAGCAAAATGCCTAGCCTTGAGTAAAAGCTTGATAAACACCTGCTGATGTATTGACCTCTCAATACACCTAGCAGTTTCCCACCTCCATGCCCATGCCCCAGCCCTGCCAAAAACCCTGCCAAAAGTCAGGAGTGACTTTTGAGCAAGTGAATGACAGGGACCATTGCAGCAGTAAAGAGCACACACAGCACAAGGTCACAGGAATCAGTCCTGTGTGTCCCCAGGCTCACTCTCCCCCGACCACAGGAATCCATTCCATCCTATCAAAAACTTGAGGCGTGGGCGGCATGTCACATCAAGGAGGAAGCCGTCGAGGCCCATCCCCTCTGCGGTGCACGGAGGTCTGTGACATGAAGCCCTGCTTGTAACAGGAGCTAATCTGAGTGCGTGTGTGCGATCTATGTGCCCAGACCTCAGGTCTGTGTCCTCTCAGACTGAGCTCGGGTCTCTGCACAGGGAACCTCAGCCTCAGAGGCAGAGCCTGAAGGAGGAACAGCCACGCTCCCAGCTGATGCACAAACACGTTTCTCTTGGCAATGGCCTTGCCCTCTCCCCAGCTTTTACACACCATCTGGTGCACTTATCATGGATTACTGTCCTCAATTACAGTTCCTCGGATACATCCTCTCCCCACAACGACAGGACCCATCACTTGAGCTTTAATCCATGCCAGCTGAATTACACAGATTCTGTTTGGAAGGTGCAGACACTGGCAGCCCAGGTGGGAGACTCTGAATGCACAAGCTCCCTCTCCCTTGCTCAGAACACACAAGTCACAAGGACTTACCTCCCCCACTGCGTTCACCACTGGCAAGTGTCTGAGGCCCATCGTTCTAAACAAATTGAAGACCTGTGAGACGTGAGTATTGGGCGAGACCGTAAACGGTGACGGGTTCATGTATGGGGTAACATCCTGAGGAGCCAAAGAGTTCACAGATTACCTCAGATGCATTCTACTACCCAGATGTAAGAGACAGGCAACAAAGGGGCTCAGCCCTGGAATCCCAAAGCCCTGGGCCAGAGTCCCACCTTTGGCACAGACAAGTTCTGTGATCACTTCTTAGCCCACTAAGGAGCTTAAAGACTAAGCTGCAGTGGAATTGCTGGTGCGCGTTAAGGCAGGGGAGGGATACCTTGGATCAAAGTCCAGATCTGGATCCCAACCCCACCCGAGACCCCAGCGTCAAGGCAGTCTCATCAGAGTGGGGTCCTCCCTCTGACGCCTGGCTCATCTCTCCTTCTCCAAGCTCCCCTCCTGAGTCCCGAAGGGACGCCCCTTCTTACCACAATCATCCGGGGGTTCAGCAGGGTCAAGTCCAGGTCGTGGATGTCCGGATAGCGGGGATAATCCTCAGCCATCTCGGCATAGGAGAGCCGAGGCTGGCTAGCACTCTGCAGTTCAAACCAGGACAGTGGTCCACAAAACAATCCCATCTAAAGAGGCTGATCCCACCTACTAGTTGGGGTTTGCCACGAGACCATCCCACTAACTTGAGATAATGAAGAAATCCTCCTCAGTGCATCATTATCAACTAATCTCCTTAAAACACTGCTTCCACCCCATGACTCCCTCGCTAAAGAATCGAAACCGATTCCCAGCACACATCAGAATGACTCCAAACTCATCTTGATGTAAAGGCCCCACGTGATATGGAGCATCTTACCCAACCTGTCTCTTACCACACTATGTGGCAACTAGGTACTGTGGGAAGAATGCTAGCTTTGGAGGACCAGGACTTGGGTTCAAATCCCGGCTCTGTCACTCCCTAACTCTCTGACCTTGCCAAGTCCCCTTTCCTCTACAGGTCTTACTTTCCTCATCTACAAAATGGTACCAGGAAGGGCCAGGGCTTGGGGGGAGACAAGCTGGCCTCAACAATGTCTCAGGTCCCTCCCAGCCTAAATCGATGCTTCTCCCCGAGACAGACCCTCCACCCTGGCTACCTCAGTTTGCTCAGTGCCTCACACTTGATGAAGTTAGACACTAACAGTCACTCTGCACTGTGAGAGAGACAAAACCTAGGAATCTGATCTGACGTCGTTAACATCTGTCTCCCCAACCTAATTCTGAACCTCCATGAGCTGAAGAGTAAAACAGTGGTGTGTACCCACAAGCCACACTCCAAACGCAAGTAACTTAGAAGTTATGTCTCTAAAGAAGGAGCCCTCTGGACCTAACTTCGTACAGCTCACATCCAAGGGTTTCTGTCAATACTTCACACTGGGCAATGTGTAGGAGGCCATTTTGGGGGAGGAAAATTGGCAAAGTGTAAAGTGATTTTTAAAACTTTTAAGAATCACTTAAAAGGGGGGGGGCAGCTAGGTGGCACAGTAGATAGAGCACCAGCCCTGAAGTCAGGAGGACCTGAGTTCAAATCTGGCCTCAGACCAAACGCTTGACACTTACTAGCTCTGTGACCCTGGGCAGGTCACTTAACCCCAACTGCCTAAAAGCAAAAAAAAAAAAAAAAGAATCACTTAAAAGTAAGGGAGTTACAGTGACTGGGCAAAAGAGCCTATGAACAACTTGCCCCACCTACTGGGGAAAAAACTTCCTACCAGAATTAATGTGACTTCTTTTGAAAAAGCAAACGTAAGGAAATTCCTTCATACTAGAAATCCAAGTACAGACACTGTCGCTAAAAAAGAACAAGCTTAACAGCGCAAGACCAGAGACCACCAAGAAGACCCAAAGACCAGGCCTGGAGGAAGTGCTGGCCTCACGGACCACTGCCGCTGTCTCTCTGCCCAGAGAAGAGACAACTCAACAGAGGAAGAAGCAATGACAAAAGCAGTCACTGATGACTCACCTCTTCTCTCCCTGGGGAGCATGCTCACATCTCCTCTCACGCCTACTTAGCCATCAGAAGCCCAGAATCTAAAATGAAGTAAGACTTACCGACTGACTTTCAGAATAGCAAACTCCTCGGACCAGCAACGTGACGAGCTGCGATCGAAGAATCAGGCCATGAAAGGTCAACGGGCGGAAGCGTTCCTCCATGGTCCAGTCTTCACTGGGGGACTGGTCAGGGTACAGGTTGGGGTACGGAGTGTATCTGTTACACAAAAACAAACAGAGCTGACGCTTTAGGGTTTACCCTAAGCAAGCCATTTCACAGTATCTGCAAAAAAACCATCTCTATGTCCCTGAAGACAACTCGTCACTTCATTTACAGAAGGAAGAGAGATGAAAGCGCCAGAAGACTAGAACAGATGAGCAGTTACAGCGGATGGGGAAGGAAGTTGGCTCCTCAGCCCCCTGAGCCTGCTGGGAATCTCACCTCCTCTCCAGCATCTGCTGCAAGAGGTCCTCCTTCTCTGCCGGCTCCTCTGTGGCTATGTGTTCATCACACATGTTACGAAGCTCACTTGATGGGTAGGATTTCATAGACTGGCTCCTCTTGCGCTGCTCACCAGCCCGGGTGAGAATGCTAGATTTCTAGGAGAGGGAGAAGAGGCTTACAAGGAGGACAGAGGGCTTTTATAAATCCAAGTGAGTGGAAGGGGGAACGGGAAGGGAAGGATTATAGACTGTCTCTCTTGGCCAAACTGCTAGAGTAAAGCCAACCTCCACAGCACTAAGCTTTGGATGAGAACTCAGCCTTGAAGAGACAGCCCTTTGGCGCCACCAGAGGAGAAAGAGAACTCTCTCTGTGGTGTTCTGGTATACAACTAGAGGCTTAGAAAATCAACCCTGCAGATAGAGAGTTGTTTATAGTAGTTAACAGTTTAGGAGGAGTAATAAAGGTTGGTTCTATTTTCTTTCCTATATGTATACTTTCTGGAGGCAAGGGTATTCCGATCTAATGTCGGGGTTGAAACAGTAATGATTTTGTACTTATTTTCACACTGCTACATGAAGACTGGCATAGAAAGTTTTCAGATCTTCAATGGCAGAAAGATTTCATGTCGATGAAATCAGATTGTTGAAGAACATAGACACATATAGTGTACAGACAACTTCCAACTCTGAATATAAATAATGACCAAAGTGGTCTGAGGGGCAAGTAACCTCATTTTCCTCTTCCCTTTCCCAACATAAATCTATTTCCCTTACCTTGAATTTTATGTTGTTACTGATCAACTGATTTCCCTTCATGAACTCCTTCTCGTTGCCCCGATTCTCCGTCACCACAGGGAACGCGTGGTGGACTGTGGTGCGCAGGATGCTGACCAGAGACTGGATGCGAGTATGGGGGTAGACGTATGTCAGGTTGGGCTCCATGATGTCGTTAGCTCTCAGCCTGGGAGGATGTAGACATCCAACCTCCTTGGAGAGGTTGGATTTCCAAAGGGAGACCTAGCCTTAACAGAACACTGAACTACCTTCCAGAGATGTGTTAATTTCAACATTCAAGGGGACCATCTTGCAGATGAGTATAAGCTCTGACTCGTATGTTAAAAATCTCACAGATTTACCATCTCTCCCAGCTCTATCTGCGAATTATCTGCTGGAGCTGTCCTAAAAATAAGTTTATATGCTAGATTACCAGTGTGTTACACAGTTCAATCTTTTTGCTAGTAATGCAGCATTTTAATAGGCATATGTGGAAATTCTGTAAAATGGAGTGGTTTCGTTTGTATGCATGTCATGTAATCCAAATTAAAAACCAGTTGCTCTCCTGCACACAGAGCCCCCAAATGATGTTTTCCTGAACTTTCCATAACACTTTGACAGGCTTCTGAGGACTGAAAACAAATCCCCAGACTCCATCAAGCTGGTGACTACTTTCTGTAGCCAAAACACTTTTTGTGCTTAGAAACTAAGCTAGACTGTCATCCTGTCAATAACATCTTTAGGCTAAAGTCCTAGTAGTAGGATCTCTCAATCAAAGAAGATGAAGTTTTGTAGTTTTTGGTTGTCGCCACATTATTTTCCTCCAAAGAACAGAACAATTCACAGCTCCACCAGTAGTCTAACATTATGTTTTGTTTCTCCACAGGCCTAGCAACACTGAATTTTATCATTTTTAGTTCTTAGCCAACCTAACAGGCAAAAGATGGTCATTCAAAATTGTCTTCATTTTAATTTCTCTGATTATAAGAAAGTTTGAACAATTTTTCAAATTGCTGAATTTCCTCTTTTAAGAGCTGCCTATTTATATTATTTGACCACTTATCTATTGGGGAAGGGATGTTGTTAAGTCTTATAAATTTGTGTCAATTCCTCATTGGTTTTAAATGTCATTTTTATCAGACATATTTATGGCAAAACATTTACGCAATTGTTTTCTTTCTCTTTTATTTTAGAAGGATTGCTTTTTGTTGGGCATAAATTTATTACTTTGCTTCCTGTAACTTCTGTTTATTGAATATCCTCCTCTTCTCCAGAACTTGTATAGGTAAAATCATTCCACTTTATAATTTATCTTTTTATGTGTCTAAAAGAGTCACCATTTTTTCCCCCAAGGCAATTGGGGTTAAGTGACTTACCCAGGGTCACTCAGCTAGTAAGTGTCAAGTGTTTGGTCTGAGGCCAAATTTGAACTCAGGTCCTCCTGACTTCAGGGCCGGTGCTCTATCCATGAGCCATCATTTTTATTTTTATGTGTGGCAATCGGGGTTAAATGACTTGCCCAAGGTCACACAGCTAGCACGTGTCAAGTGTTTGGTCTGAGGTCAGATCTGAACTCAGGTCTTCCTGACTTCAGGGTTACTGCTCTATCCACTGCACCATCTAGCTTCCCCGAGCCATCATTTTTAACTAAGGAGACACCAAGTCTGAACAATCATGGTTGGGAAATTTTTAGTGTTGCTATACAAGCCTAATAATGCACTGGACTATCGAAGCTCCTGTGCTGTCTTTGTACTGTGGCTTTTTTACAACTCATTTTTCTAGTCCATTTTTAGTGGATTCTAAACCCAGAAGTCTTCCCCATATCCCCAAATGTTATTCTGTTCCCAGCCCTTTGACCTGAAGTATTTTCTACTCGGAAACTTTGGAATAAGATGGAACCACCGCCTCACTTGTCCATTTCCACTTGCGTCTCCCACTCGAGAAGCGGCACCCCCCGAAGTCCCACATGGATGTCGTAAATGCCTTTGTTGAAGAAGTCCCCAGTCCACTTGGCCACCTGCAACACAAAACGAGGACCTGAGAGAATCCAGGCAGAAGGTAAACTGACCCGTTAACTGGGGAGGGGATAGGAGGCATTTACCATCAAGGTGATCATAATGGGAAGCCCGTAAGTGATCTCGTTGGTGGACTCTATCAGGATGACGGTAAGGCTGATGGTCATTCGCACCACACCACCCAGGAAAGCTGCGGCACCAATCAAGGCAAAGGTCCCTGAATAGATGTGGCCCAATCCAATGTAGCTAGTAAGGAATGAGGTCAAACACAGGAATTAGGATTGCACGGTTGCTAGGCTGGGGAGCAGGGGAAGAAATACATTCCGTAACACGTGCATGCATATGCACACAGGGCACCTTTTCAGAACGTTGGCAACTAAGCGTCCAAAAGCAGCTCCACAGAGCAGGGAGGGCACGAAGAGGCCGCTTGGAACCGACATGCCATAGGTCCAGCATGAGAGTAAGAAGTAGAGGATGAAGAACAAGGCCAGCGTGACGGGGCTGAAAGTCCCTGTATGAGCAAAGAGCAGCCCAGGTCACACAGGCAAGGGCGCACACAACCACCTCACGTCATCTCCTCTCACCGCCTCAAGGCCCCAAACCCAGAACCTTATCCTGGTGAGTTCACAAGTCCTGCCATTGCTTAGAATCCCTAGGGCAGGCTCAGCACCATCCTCCCATGGTGCTTGGTGCTTCCCATGGAAAAGGCTCATCAGCCTGGGGTGGGAAGGAATGCTGGGCTGGACTGGACACAGGAGGGTGGTGGGGCCAGCAAGGCTCCATCTTTTGGAACTCACCATCTTGGTGAAAGAGCTGCAGGATGGCAGATTCTTGGGGGTTGAAGAATAGCGTTGCCATGTCATTGTAGGTCTCATTGGGGCAAAAAAAAGTTTTGATGCTTGCATTCACATCTTCTGAAGTAACCTGATGATTGGGAACCAAACAGTTGTTAGATGGCCAGATAACCAAGGCATGCTACGAGCCTTCTCACTGGATGTTGTCCGTAGAGAAAGTAGGGCCTGGAAGCTCTGACTACAAATACAGTGGGCAGCAAAATATGAAGCCAGGTGCTAGAAAGCAAGCAATTCCAATGTTGAATTACAGGGAATGCTTATGAAAATGAGAAAAACAAGCAATAAAAATAACGGAGGCTATCTCTGTACCTATATGCTCACATGAAGTGCACTGACTCAAATACCCAGTTGTTCTGGTGGGTTCATCTTTTGGTGGTCCCCAATCAACCCTGTGTGTTAAGGGCCCATCTAACTCTGGAAGGATGGATGGGACACAGGAGAGAAAAAGAGCTTGGACTTGTATGAGGACAACTTAAATATGCAAACAAGGTTGGGGCACATTCTGACTCAAAGGAGCTACTTTAGTTTCAGGGAAAAGGCTTCTGCCCTATTGTTACTCAGAAGAAATACCGTGTTTCTGGATTCTCCTGCCCACGCTTCTAGCTTTTGTTTACCTCTTTTGAAAATCCAAGTGAGTGGGTTCCCAGTGCATTCACACTGCTCTTTAATCAGCTTCCCTTTCCCTCCTCACTGGAATTAATTCTCTACCTTCAAAATTTCACAACTGAGAGCTCTCTCCCTCCTTCTTCCCTCAACTTTCCTGGGCTGACTTCCCCCCTACAGAACTTTAGCCAATGGGAACTTAGCTGTCCTTCCCCTGGTTAGGGGAAGTCTTTGAAATCTGCTCTCTTGGGTGCACTGTTTTCTTTCCCTTCCCTATCCCAAGTGCTAAGATGGAGCATTCACAGAGCCCCCAATATTTCCACCCCAACAATCAGTTCCTCCCTGAATAATGTTCTGATGCATTCCAGTAGTTCACTGGGGGTAATCACAGAGCTACATTGAAGGGACTGACAGAAAAAAGGTCCCGAAGGACTTATGTGACCTTCCAGCCAGTTCCAAGGGCTCTATGGGTAGAGAGGGAAAGAGAAGGAAGCAGATTCATGACGCTGGGGCTAGAACTCCACCATTTTCCATTAAGCTACCATATACCTACTGACCAAAGATTTGGTTGTTAAGCCAGGTTGGCAGAGGATTAAGAACAAAATGTGAGGGAATATATCTCCTCAGGGATGAGTCCTAGACATCATGGGGTATTTAGGACACCACAGAGAGGCAATTAGGCTGAACCATGATGAGAGAGATAAGCTTATTACAGGCAGAATTGGGAACTAATCTTTCAGAATGGGAAGGAGAATACCTCGAGCTACAAACATCAAAAGAATGAGGGGAACCTCTGAGAAGAGCCAAAAAAATTATAAAAGCTCTGGGGTCCTTGACTGGAGAGCTAAGCCGGGCCTCAAGGGAGAAGCGGAAGAAAGACGCTCACTTGGGAACCGCTACAGGCGTGTTCTGGACTCAGACGACAGGAATAGAAAGGGGCCTTCAGTGTTTTCTCCTCTTCCTTCTAGGATATCCAACCCAATTCACCAGAATAGGAAAGCAGACTAGAATTCTGGTGGGCATTCTCTAATAAGGGCTGCGCCTGGATGAGGCTTCCTGTGAGGGTTCTCTGTGTAAGCCTGAGAGCCCCTCTTAGTTCCAGGCAAAGGCATGGCAGAGGCTTGCACATTCTGCCCATATGTACGTATGGGGACCTTGTGTCACGGGACAGAGTGTACCTGTGGCTGGAATGAGTCATTACCACTCTGACTTGCAGAGGATATTTGCCGGCACTCTCCCAAAATCATGGAAGCAACAAATACCACAACCGTAGTCATCAGGGATACCAACAGACTTTCCAAGACTCTATGAACAAAACACAAATCAGATCTTGTTTTAAAAAAGAGCTCTTAAAAAAAAAAACAACCTGTCTCTCAGAAAATCCTTCTCTATAAAACCTCCCCCCACCCCACCCCAACCCCTTTAAACAGCATTTGCAACATCCTCCAGTCAAGGCACCTGCTTCCTGCGCTCAGACTGGGGGAAGGGCAGTGGGCAGCGGCTCCTCAACTGCACACAGCCATAGAGCCTGCTGCCCAGATCTTGGGGATGAGGGGAGAGCCCTTTACCCCTCAAGGTCAGCAGAGCCCCACAGAAGGGAGCCCTCTTGGGCAGGACCCAAAGGACACGCTGACCTCTCCTAAGCTCCCAAACCTGGGGCTCTGCTCTGCTGACTGGCACCCAGGATGGCAGCCCTGTGGCTGATGCTGTCTAGACTGGATTATCCAATTTGGGGCATCGAGGGCATGTTCCCAGGAGCTCCCGGCCCTCTCTCCTACAAAGTTAAAAGAGCCATGCTGCGCAGGGAGGAGGAGGCAGCAACACAGATACCTGACAAGCTTAGGTTTCGGGTGCACGTTTCGCATACGGTACTTTGCAAGCCTCTTGTTCAGACAGTTGAATGTGGCTCCAAGGAGGCCCCCAATGACCCCCATCACGATGAAGAAACCCAAATCCACAGCTGTCCAGAGGTGACATTTTTTATCAGAGTCAGAGCACTGAGAGAAGAAGGGAGAGGGAGAGAGGGAGGGAGAGAAAACGAGCGTGCAGTGAACACAAAGGAGAACAGAAGAGAGGAAGACAGCCAAGAGCAGATGCAAGCCACACCCTTCTAACAGAGCCGACAAGATGCAAGGAAGTGATTGCCACGCACACCCCCATACCAGACAGACACCCACCACCCCAGGAAGCTTCTGGCAGCCCTCGTGGGCCCACCCCGGAGCAGCCGGCCTACCCTTCCCTCCCCAGAGGAAGAGGGACACAGCCACCACCAGCCTGGGCCTGTCCCCTAGACCTTCTGCTGATCTGGGCCCGCTAGGTCCAGTGGATGCTGCCATCCTATATAGCGCCATGCCACTGCTGTCTCCTCCCCCTTCTGCCTGCTGAAGGTCTGGCCAAAACCCAGCAGGAAAGGACTCAAAGAAAGCCCTCAAATTGTCTAACTCCCCGGTCTCTCCAGAGACCTCCTTCTATCCACTGCTATTCTACTCAGATTCATTCCTCAATGGTTAACGTACTCCCACCCCATTACGCTCTCCCATGCCAGGGATACCGAACCCCCAGCTGCCAAAAGACAAACCTTTTTCCTTATCCCCACTGTCCACTCCCTTCTCATCCACCTACCCCACAATGTCTGTCTCCTTCACTCCTGTCTTCCATAATGAGGTGGCCCTTCTTGCCAAGGCAAACTCCTTTAGATATACAAGGGATTGTACCCCATCTCCTCCAGCAGACTGCCCCCTCCATCATCCCCATCTCTCCCTCCTCTTCAGTCTCTCCCTGTCTGCTGGCTGCTTCCCAGCTGCCTACAAACATATCCACATCTCCCCAGCCTTGAAAATCCTTACTTTGTCCAACCATTCTCACTAGCTTTCATTCCCTCCTTCTCCTCCCATTCGTGGCTATGCTCCTCAAGAAGGCCGTCTGCGATAGCTGCCCCTACCTCCTTCTCCCTCTCTTCTTAACTCTGCAGTCTGGCTTCTGATGCCATCACTTAACAGAAACTGTTCTCTCCAAAGTAACCCGAGGTCTCTTCAATAGCCAGATCCCCTCTTCTCCATCCTCCTCCTTCTGCCCTCCCTGCAACCTCTGACACAGTGCATCACGCTCTTCTCTGGGTGTACAGGACACTCCCCTCTCCTGGACTGCTCCTCAGTCTCTTTTGCTGGATCTTCACCCAGATCATTCCCCGCTACTCATGGGTGCCTCTCAGAGCTCTGTCCTGGGCCCTCTTCTCTTCTCCCTCTATCCTACTTCACTTGGTCTTCTCATCATGGATTTAATGACCATCTTTATACTATGATTCTCAAATCTACTTATCTAGCCCTCACCTCTCTGCTGACCTCCAGTCTCCCATCTCCCACTGCCTAGTGGACATCTTGAAGCGGATATCCCATAGATCGAATAAGCTCAACATGTCCAAAACTGAACTCAGGACCTCTCCCCCCACATCTCCCTAACCCTCTCCTCTTTCACATTTACCTGTGACTGTGGAGGGCACCACCATCCTGCCAGTCTCTCAGCTCATAACCTAGGGTCATCCCTGACTCCTCACTCTCTCTCATCCCCCATACCAATCTGTTGTCAAGGCCTGCCAATTTTACCTTTGTACATCTTTCCTACAGGGCCCCATCTCTCTTCTGACATCGTCCCCATCACCTGGACCATTAGCAGTCTGCTTGGTGGTCTGCCTGCCACAAGTCCCTCTCCACTCCAGTCCAGCCAAGAGCAGCTCTGAGGGTTAGGGAGATGTGTAGTACAGATAATGGTGACTATTACCTACTGACACTCAGGACAGTCTCTCTTTTATTTTTTTACTCCCAATGAATCCAGAGCCTGAGACTCTCTCAACTCTTGCCTTCACAGCAGGGGATTTCAACATACATACTGACATCCCCTCCAGTACCAAAACTTCCCAGTCCTGTCTACTCAGCCTTCCACTCGACTTCAGCCAAACACAAGAACTCTGATGTTGCCATCGCCTACCAGCATCCCATTTCCATGTTCTTGTGCTCTACTTTTCCTCTCTTTGATCAGTCTTTGAGGAGTCTACCTTTCCCGTTCCCTTACAACTCCTAACTCAGTCAATCCTAATTATCTGTGACCTCGAATCCCTCCATTCTTTCTGAGACTACACTCTCCTCCTCAATTTCAATCTCTGGGGAAACAGCTCAAACTCTACTGGCCACTGTTCAATCTTTCATTGCCTTGTCTTATGGCTGATCGTACTTTGCCAACCTCCTACCATTAGCTTCCTTTGTACGATACGTATCCAAAGGGGCTGCTGAATTCAGCCAGGGAAGCCATGAAACTATGCTGATTAGGTCCACTAGAAATTTCTATTAATGTCAAATCAGCCCTCCCTGAAGCAATCCATGGACTTCTCCCTGACTGCTATCTATCCCGCCCTCTGGCTGTTCTACACTTTCTCCTCCCTCCTCAAGCCTTCTGCAATCCATTTCCTCACCAACCCTCTAAGCTCAGGACTTGGAAGCTGTACATCACCAAGAGCTGTTTCCTTCCATCTCACATAACCCAACTATTCTCCCCACCACAGCCTCCTTCACTCTAGTTGCAGATGAAGAGGCGGTCCTTGCTTGTCAAGGCCAACTCTTTCATGCACACCCTTGGTCCTCTCCCCCTACCCTGGTCATCTAGACCAGCTGCCTCCACTTGCTTCTAAACCCTCTGAAATACAGCTTCTGATCTCATCATTCCATTGAAACTGCCCTTTCCCAAGTTCCCAATGATCTCTTGATTGCCAAATGTAATGGCCTTTTCCCAATCCTCGTCTTTCTTCAATTTCTGCACCATTTGCCTCTGTTCATTGCCTTCTCGTCTTAGACACCCTTTCCTCTCTCTGCTTTCACGACACTGCACCCTCCTGGCCCTCCTCCTCCTCCTCCTCCTACCCCTCCTCCTCAGCCCCTTTGCTGAGTCTTCATTGACACCACTCCCACTAATCATGGGCATTCCCCAGGGTTCTGTTCTGGGCCCTCTTCTCTACACTATCTCATGTGGTCATCTCATCAGCTCCCAATTGTTCAATTATGAGCTCTAGGTAGAAGATTCTTAGAATTCAGTATCTGACCTGAGTTTCTCCCCTAAGCTCCAGTCCCACACGACCACGTGCCAAGTGGACATTACAGAGGCATCTCAAACTTGACACACCCAACACAAAACTTGTTACCTGTTCCCCAAACTCTCTGCTCCTCTGAATTCCGTCACCCAGGCTCACAATTTCTGTGTCACTCACGCCCACACGCATTTGGTCCCTAAGTCATCTTTTTGCCCTCACAAAGTCTCTGGTGCATGTCCTCTCCTCTCAGCCCCACAGCCACCTCCCTAGTTCAGGCCCTCATCACCTTTCACCTGAACGTGACAATGGCCCTCTACTTCATCCCCTTGTCTCCATCTCTTCCCTCCAATCCACCCTCTATTTGGCTGACAAAGGGATTTTCTAAAGCATAGGTCTGACTACTTTACCCCTCTGTGGCTCCTGATTACCTCTGGTATCAATTATAAAGTCCTCTGCTTAGCACATAAAGCTCTTTGCCAGCTGGCTCCTTCCAACTGTCCAGTCTTCTGACACTCACTCCCTTCCACATGCTCTGCGACCTAGCACACCTATGACCTATGTCGCTCCTCCAGCACAACACCTGGCCCCTCTCCTCTCTATGCCTTTGAACCTGCTGCCTCCCAAGCCCTGACTGCTCGCTTTCCTAGTCCTTACTGCCTAGAATCCCTGGCTGTCTTCAGACTCTGCTCAAATTCCACCTTTTGCAGGCCTTTCCCGGTTCTCCGGGTAGTAAAGCCTTCCTCTCGAAGACTGCTTTCCATTTAATCAGCATGAATCTTGAACATAATGATTTCTCTACAAGTTGTCACCCCCGTTAGAACAGAAACTCCCTAAGGGCAGAGCCCACTTCTGCCCTTTGTACCCCGTGTTCAGCACACAACAGCACTTAATAAATGAAGCTGACTGGCTAGGAAGAAAGACGACTTTCCGCTGCTCTGAAGGGCAGAACTAGGGCTCTCTGATGGTCTTTCTGACCCCTGCTCTTTGGCACAAGCATTAACGCTGATTTTCAGGGAACAAAGATAAAAAGTCGGCAGTCGGGACGACACTAACCTTGAACTCCCCAAAATTCAGCAACCCGGGGAGCTGGAAGGAACCCCAACTTCCAAACTGGATTCCAGAGCGAAAGAAGTTCAGGGTGAACGTGGCAGCCATGGAACAAAAGAGCTGAAGAGAGAAGAAAGAAGAGAGGAGAGCTGAGAAGTGACGAGCTCGCCTTCCTGAGAGACGTTTCCTCCCGGAGGCCAGGGGAGGAAGGAGAAGCAGAATCTGTGGCACATATTACATTCAGCACGGCCGGGTCACGGATGAGAACCCCAAACTCAGGGGCTAGGAGCAGAAGCGTGCTAATGGAAAAAGCCCCGAGTTCTAGCTGTGCAGAGATGACTGTTAACTGGGTACCCAGCAGAGGGGAGTCTTCCTCAGACCCAGGGGGCACCTGAAGTCTCTCCAGGCCTGAGAGTCCACGGTCCTGGCCGGGAGACAACCTTACTGGCAATGCAGTAGCTGCATTTATGGGGGTCTAGCTCAGATCCAACCTCTCTAACTCACAGGGTTGTTGGGAAGACAAAATAAGAGAAGGGATTTCTGTAAAGTGCTTTGAAATGACATTTTGTGGGCCGATACCTGAGGCTGTGAGTGCCTATGCTAAGGGCAGAAGCTGGTCCCTGATTCCCTCTTATTCATCTCTCTAGTCTCCCCGGAGCTCCAGGGGTCAAGTACAGAACAAAGAGTGGGGAATTCAATTCTCTGTAATAACCACACTCCTGCCAGGAGGGGGTTTCAGTTTTAAACTCAAACCCAGGAGATCAAGTAAGTATTCTCTTGGCTGGTAAGGCCTCCAGCCAGTTCACACAGTATCCCACACTTCAAAGCCTCTTTTTACCACTTTCCAAGTGAGTCCCTGGTTCCAGAAGGATGACCCCTCTTCCAAGCTGAAGAGGGTGCCCCCAATGGGGGCCCCAAAAGCTGCGGCAACACCTGCAGCTGCACCTGCTGACACGAAATCTCGCTTGTCTCTAAGTGGGAGAGGAAAGGAAAAAATGTAATGCCCTGAGATGCTCAGCATGGGAAAGCCGATGTTCCATCACATTCCCCTGAGCTAACATGAGGCAGATTTTATCTCACACCCGAGACGGCAAGTAGGGATTCTGAGGTGGGGATTCCTATGCATGTAAAACTGCCTGAAGGTAAGGGTTCCTGGCACACAGGAGACTTTTTACCCATCCGGAAGTTCCCTTCTTATAGAAGAGCTCCCTAGCAGAGCAAAATCATTCTACGAACCTAAATGTTCAAATCATTTCTCATCAACTGACACCTCAGGACACATATTAGAGGTGTTCTGTAATCAAAAGCCCAACCACTTTCTCACATCTGCCTTTCCAAAAACCTCCGCATCAATCTTCACTAATGCAGATGTCAAAATCCTGGCTATTTCCAGAGAAAGAGCTGAATAAATGCACGCTAAGTATGGAGAGAACAAAGAACACATCTCTGGACCATCAGAAAGACTCTGTGTGTTTGTGTATGACAATTATCTATAGCAGAGGTGTTGAACACGATAAGGCCTGCAACACGAACCCAATTAAAATGTTCACTGGAAATATTTAACAAAATAAGTACACAACAAAACACACAAAAATATGCAATAAAACAAAATAAATAGACAATAAAAAATAAAACACGCTACATTTTAAAATGAAGTCAACAGGCAGTCTGTAGGGATCCTACTGCACTATCTGGTGGTCCCCATTTCTATCTGAGTTTGATCCCCCCCATCTATAGGCTATCTTAAACTCTGGATCATTTTTCTCCCCTGCTGCCCTCCATGCTTTTCAGCTTGATATCATGTTATAAATTTAAGCATTCTGTTTCCTGTCTCTAGAAGAGCTATTTAGAAGGTAATTCCCATTCCCTTCATACCTGTCACTTCGAAAATAGGGGAAGTTAAACTGGATTTTCCGCAAAGAGATGCTCTGGAACTGAAAATAGGAGAAAACAAATTCAGAGTGGGGAATTCAAGGGCCTAAAAATATATGTTATAGCCAAATGCCCCAGGAATCACTCTCGCACTCAGTCTCTTTTCCTATGTACAACTATACAGGATGCAGTAAGTATAAATTCCAAGTAACCTGGTGAAAAGAAAACATTTGCTTTAGGAGGCATTGGAGGCAGTGCCCTGACTTCTGGGGCCATCTTCCCGGGGGGTAGAGGGGTCTCAGGGACCACATGGTGCTCATTTTTGTATTTCCCTTTCCTAGTGGCTCAATTCGTTTTCGTTGCTGGTGAACAGATTAACTTTCCTTGTGGCTGGGGGTGTAGGAGATTAATAACTGGGCCGTCAAACAATCAACTCCACTATGCTGTAGGGAAGAATTCAAAACAGCTGCCCCAAGACAGAAGCAGCTCCTCTTAGGGGATTTGGCTGCCAGGAGGCCACATTTTTCACTCCATTCATCAAACTGCTCTGCTGTCCTCCGATCTCAGAACTAAGGCCCTCTGTTCCCTTTTTGCTCATTAACAGGATGGATCTGACTGGTGGTGGCTCTTTCCTGGGCTGCTGAGGCAGCAGTTTACCAAAGAATGCACTCTAAGAGAAAGAAGTCCTTTACTCCCACTGTCATCAGGGAGTCAGAGTGCCCACCTCTCAATATTTGAATTAGTCTAGAAAGTATGGCTCAAAACAATTGAAGGTTTCTCAAGCCAGGCTAATTCGGAGATAACCCCCTGTCCTAAAAAAAAACAGCCCTAAATCAATAATTCCCATCTGCTGTGTAGTCCTAGCTCCAGCAGCGAGTTTAACAAAAGGTTCCATGAAACCAAGATGAAACTAAAATCACGCCCCCACAAGGCGCCTAGCCCTGACTCGAGGGACTGCTGAGTTCGCTTTCACCTAACAGAACTGAGCCTCCCATGCCACATGTTCTCAGGTTTTGAAACTTAGCAAGACTTCTTGGTCCAAGTGACCCACCATTCTGAGAGAAAGGAAAGCTTCTAACTTCAGTGTCTTTTCAATCTCACTTAATGTTCTGGAACAAGAAACCCATCTTACTCAACCCAGGCTGATGCCAGGAAATTCAAATTCTGTGGGAAAGTGTCCACAGAATTTTCCAAACTAATCAGGGATGATGAATTTCTTTCCCTTTTCTGGGAAGTATGATGTGCATGTACACATCTGGAGTCCTTCCCGTTACCTCCTGGATTCTCTCTTCTGTTCTGTCTCTGACAAACAGGGAGCCCTCCTCATCGAGGAAGACTTGCTACTTGTGTCCTTTTCGCTTTTCTTCTGGGATTTTGCCCCTTCTATCATCTCTGCTCCTTTCCCAACCTTCAATCTCTGGCTAGCTTCCAAGACGCCTACAAATACGCCTGAGTTTCCCCTACTCTCCCCTCTCTTCCCCCTTTCACAAACTCCCAGAAGAAAGCACTCTACATCCATCGTCTCCATTTCTCCATCTCACTCACTTCTCCACCCTCTACGGCCTGCCTTTCAACCTTACCATTCAACTGATACTGCTCTCTCCAATGTTACCAAGGACTTTCTTATTACTGAATCTGAGGGTCTTTTCTCAGCCCTCATTCTTGTTGACTTCTCCGCAGCACCTGACACTACTGACTACCCCTCCCAGATGAGGTGCTACTTTCTCCTGAGTTTTCTACCATCTGGCTACTCTTAAGTCTCCTTTAAAGGATCATCACTCATGTCATGCCCGCTAACTAAGGGTGTCCACCAAGGGTGCCTATCCATCTTCTTTTCTCTCTCTACAACTTACGTCTCAGTAATTTCATCAGTTCCACCTACTGAATTATCCCTGTTGAGATGGCTTCCAGATCTACAGATCAAGAGCCATCCCTCCACTGAGCTCCACTCCTCCACTCCTAACGCCTGTTGGACAGCTCCAAAAGGCTGTCCCATAGGCAGCTGAACAAACTTCCCTCCTTCACCCAGGGAGGCAGCCCTTGAGTTGTCCCTGCCTCTCCTTTACTACCCCTCACTGCCTGTGCCCAATCACTTTCCACATCTGGGTGATCCTTCACCCATAACATCCTTCTCTTTTGACTCTTAAATCCACCACCATCTTTTGGATGCCTACCACCACGAACCCAGTTAATTGCAGTAGCCTCCTAATTGGATTGACAACATCCAATCTCTCCCCAATGTCCCTAAAGAACAAGGCTGGCCATGTCACTTGCCTGTTAAAAACCATCAGGGGTTCCCTTGTCTCTAGAATAAAATACAGACTCCACAAATTGGCATTCAACACCTTTCATAAGCTGGCTCTAGCCTTCTTCTGCAGGCTTAATTCAAGTTATTCCCCATCATAACAACATGAGAAGTCATCAAGCTCAGCATTCCATTTGCTGACTCCACACACTTGCAGGGATTTGTTCCTATCCCCAGGTCTAGAACATCCTAGAATTCCCAACCTCCCTCCTAGCTTAGCCCTCTGCCACCTTCCTTTCCTGATGCCATGGTTTTAGTGTTTTCTCTCTCTCTCTCTCTCCCTCTTTCTTCATCCACCCTCCTCTCTCCCCTCTCTTCCCCTTTTCCCTTTTCTCTCCCCTCTCTCTTCTTCTTCCTCTCTCCTCTCTTCCTCTTCTCCCCTCTCCTCTCCCTCTCTCTCCTTCCCTCCCTGCTTCCTCCTTCCTCTTCTTTCTCCCCCTTCTTCTCCCTCTCTCTTTCCTCTCTCTCCCCTCAAATTGTCCCTAGATGCTTTTCTCTTCACAAGCTGTATCCCCCAGTAGAATATAAGCTCCTTTCCAAGGCTAGAGCTGGCTTCTAGTTTTGTGCCTATTCTTAATGAGCCCTTAATAAATGATTGTTCGATTGGATTAAGGCTGGATCCTGCCTGCCCTTCCAGCTTGATTTCACAAGAATCCCTCACAAATTATGACAAAAGGCTCTTGGGAAAATCATTACTTACCTGAGGGAGTCCAGCCCCCACAACTGCACCACTGTGGATCATGGGACCTTCCTTCCCTACAAAGAGTCCTAAGAATAAGTTTAAAAAGATGGGCAAATTATTAAGAGACTGAAGGAAGTAGTGCCATGAGAAACAGTTAACAGTGACCATTATAAGGCTTTACAAAGGAACTGTGAAATGATTCACAAAAAGTGTTACTTAAAGCCACACTGTGGGGTTCTGGAGGAAATCTCCATTATGCCACAAATGCCTGAAGCAGCCCTGAAAATGAGCCCGACAGGAGGACAGTCAGCCACTTAAAATACTGATGGGAAACTCAAGAATTCTCAGTATGGTTTATCTACAGTAACACCATGCCATCAGAATGAATCATAGTGAAATTTGTGGATTTGCAGCAGTGAAACTCTCTTGACCTAAGTCTAATATATATAAATCTCTCTATCTATGTTTAACAATTACCATCTTGTTCTTCTCTCTGACACCACAAGGACAAGATAAAAACAACAAGAAAACCCTCCTCACCTCCAGCCACACTGAAAAGCACTCCCAAAACCTTGCACGCCAGGGTTCGGAGACGGATGATGCCCGGCACTTTCACACCATTCAGGTAGCATTTGATCTCTGGAATCCCAGAACCGGCTGCCACAGGCTGCCAAGACAATGGGAGCACTGAAATTCGTTTCCCTGTCAGGCTATGGAACATGATGACAACACAGTACGAGGCACAGTAACAGCAGTCCACATCTGGGCAGGTTTCAGGCTAGCAAAGTGCTTCCCTCTATGACCTCACCAAAGCTATGAGATCTGGGAAGCTTGCAAAGGAGCCCTCCTCCCTCTCCAGGCTCCTTCCTGACTTGCCACACAAGGCTCCTCACCCTGGAAGTTCCTGCTGCCCCTGGAATTCTCACCCCGAAAATACACTCGGCCTCTGTGGTCCCTTTCTCAGACTGAATGGGCTTTGTGACCCAGGTAGGGCTGAGACGACGGATTTCAGGGGCAGAGAATTTCCATTTTAAGGATGGAGGGGGCACCCTGCCCAGGCCACCCAAGTCTTCATTTCTCTCCCGACTTTCTCTACTACTGTCCTCCAGCCCCCTCCCAATTTGTCAGCTTTCTTCCACGGTCTGCCTTCCCCTATTAGAAGCTAAGCTCCTTGAGGGCAGGGATTTTCTTTCGGCTTGTCTTCCTAATCCCAGCACTAAGCCTGGTACCAGGAACATAGTAAGTGCTTATATGCTTAATGCCATCAGCCTTTTAAACAAAGGCTCACTCACCTCCAAGTCAATTCATAAAGTTTCAAGGGAAATTCCCTCATTTCCCACCTGCAGCTCAGCTAAGTTTCCACTCCCCAGATACCCCAAAGTCCTCCCTCCAGCTCCCTCTCCAACCTCCTTTTGTGTGCATCTTCTCCCCTTAGACAGTAAGCTTCCCGAGGGCAGGGACTGTCTTTTTTTTTTTATTTGTATCCCCATTAATAAGCACAGTGCCTGGCACATAGCAGGCACTTCATAAATGTTTATGGAACCTGACTGAAAAACTCCCCCAATGAAAGCTCCCACAAGCAAGATGCCTTCTTACCTCGATCAGGACAAGCAGACTGGCTAAGAAGACAAACGTCAGGTTAAAGCCCAGAAGTTCAAGGAGGGAGAGGGCGAGGCATCCCTTCTCGCTGCATTCCTCCACCGCTTTTGGTCTGTGTCAAGGAAGCTCTCACTGCCCACTAAGGGCATGCCGGTGCACAGTGGCAGCAGGGCCCCGCACTCCCCATCCGGCTCACCCCTGATGGAGATGGCATTTGATGCTCACCAGATCTAAGAAAATGTGTTAAATTAGGAAGCCTCTCAGCTCTTTACAGGCGGCTTTGAGACCCAGGCAGCGCCAAGACGACATATTTCAGGGGTAGGTAAGAACACTAATACTAAGCTAACAGAAATCAACACCTTTCTCTTCGTCATGAATTTAAGAAGCAGAACTCACACCAAACAGGGCCGTGGCTCATCTACAAAGGGGATACTGCCATCCGACTGCTCTGCTGAACAACAGGCAACAGAAGAGGTTTTGTTTTTTAAAAGGGGTGGGGAAAGCCCTCCGAGGAGGAGAGAGCCAAAGATCAAAGCAGCAAAGGAACGATTCAGGAAGGTCTGACAGCCACAGAAGAGTGACAATTCTGGAAGAGAATCTGTCCTCCGCACCAGGCCCCAGACTGGGTCTTTAAGCCCAGGGCCACAGACTGCCTTAGGAATAAAAGCTGATTGAAGGCATCTTTGTCAATCACAGAACCTATTCTGTGGACGTGTTCCAGGACAGCTCAGTTATCCTTTAAAAAACTCATGCTTCCAACTCCAAGGGATCCGTGATGAAAAATGCTATCCCCTTTCAGAGAAAAAATGGATGGGCTCGCAGTGCAGAAGGAAGCAGACTCTTTTGACTTGCTTTTATTTTTCTTGGTTGATTGTGTGTGTGTGTGTGTGTGTGTGTGTGTGTGTGTGTGTGTGTGTGCTGCAACATGGCTAAAAGGGAAATATGTTCCAGCCTTCTCAAGGGGAGGGAAAGGAGGAAGGGAGAAAACTTGAATGAATGTTAAAAACTTTTGAAGATGTAATTGGGAAGTATTTAATAAAATAAATAAAAAAATATTTTTAAAAAAGAAGAAACTTGTTCTTCCTTTCAAAGCATTACAGCCCCAGACAACCTTCAAGCATCATTCTGCTCTTACTGATCTTCCTCTCATCCTGGGAAGCCTGCTGAGAGACTGATTTGGGGTACACATCTGAAAACCATATACTAATAAACAGCACCATGAAATTTAAAAATCCAATAAAGTCAAAAATCATGAAAAGGATACAAGCCTGTACAACTCGGAACTTGAGCTGGGTGAAGAGTCGTACAAAGAAGTCCACAAAGAGGCCCACCTGTCGATAACAAGGGAAGCATTCAATCATCTTCTTCCTCTTGTGGTTAAGTGGAAAAAGCCCTTGATTTGGAGGAAGAGGACCTGAGTTCATGAATTTAAGAGTCAGGTGATATCTCTGGGCCCGGTTACAATATCTGCTGTGTGTATGTGTGTGTGTGACTGACAATCCTCTTCAGGGTTAATGATGATAAGCCATCAGTTATAGTTGTAGTTATTCCTACCAGGAATCATGTGAGCTCCTGTTTCACCACTGTTTTTCAGCATGGGATACCCCTGGGAGCTCCCTGAGGATAGCTAGGAAACATGGCCATCCATCCTCACCCATAATCCTCTACTATCCAGGCAGTAAATGAGCAATCTGTGAGCTGGGGCACGGAATTCCAAGTTCTCATCTCTGCTCTCTGGTGTTCCACCCACCAGCTTTTGTCTGTGCCTCTCCTTCTAGCATATCTACCCTCTTCTAGTTCCATGTGTATGTATCTGACCTTCCTGACTAGACCACAAGCTCTGTGAAGGTAAGAACCAGATCTTGCTTATTTCTGCATCATCAACAGCACTCAAATGTTGGTGAATGACGACTTTTGTCAATAATCCTCAAAATTAAAAGGGCTCCATTCACAGAATCATCTTGGCCAAGATGAAAAAATAATTAGAACCAAAGGGCCATAATTCTGCCATCAGAGAAGGTCGAGGACAAGAAGACCTCAATACCTCCTAGATCCTGACACTGGTCTCATAATGCCATTATCCTCCAACCAACAAGCATTTAGGAAACGCTACAACGTTCAAGGCACAGCAAGAACAGGGCAGGTCACTTTACGCAGATGACGCCATCCATTCCGGAAAGCACGGGGACTACAAAAAACCCACCACTGGGGCCGGGCTGTCACTGGCTCGAGGCTAACTCCCCCGCCAATCTCACTCCCATGTCCAATTTTCTTACCAGGCCAGTGGAGACTCCAATAGCAAACACCATCATCCACTTCACCACCTCATACCTTCGACCTTTCTGTGTAGAGAAGCAAAGTGCCTCGTTTAAAAAAAACCAAACAAACTAATTATACTGACAAAAAGATGAGAGAAACAAATATCCAAGCATCAGTGATTTTCAGATGAATTTCTGTCTGGACAGCAAGCATGGAAAGAAAAGATGATGGACGCAGTAGGGTCACTTAGTAAGGCTCTGGACCAGGTAGGTATGAATGTGAGAGAAGGCCCCAGGTAGCAAGACAAAGATCTGGTAAGACCTGTAATACCTCAAGATGGGTTGGGGGGAACACAGCAGAGCAAAGGAGAATACTTACAACAGGAAGAGAAAGAACCCGAAGGCCTTTAAATCCCTGACAAATAAGGAACTGCACCCTACCTTATTATCCATGCTTTCCAGCACTTCCAGGTAGGGATCATTGATACAACGATCATAGTCCAAACTCTGAAAGAATGACATGTGAGGAAAATGTTACAGCCAGGTCCAAACACAACAGGAAGAGGTCAAGATGCCTAGAAAGGAACTTCTAGAGAATTCTGGGTTAGCACTGCACAATTCAGAAGAAAATTCTAAATTAGCCTTTTAACATTTTTGCAAAATCTTAAAACTTCCTTCTCTTCTTTGTGGGGATGGGAGACTGAGGGCACTGAACGAGGCAAATATGGTCATATTCAGTTAAAGTATTGGCTAGTTTGCTGAGTTCTTTTTCCTCCTTTCTTTTTTTTAGCTTTTATTCCAAGAAAGTGCTCACTTGGTAAGGAAGGAGGAGGAGATTCATTTGTAAATGAAGATGACATAAAACCAAAAGATGTCAATAACTTATTTTAAAAAGAATTAATTTGTACCCTCAACTGACCAGTTTTCTTCTGTAGTTAGGTTTTAGGGAAGAAAATAAACAGGAAGATGTCAAGCCAATCAGTCAGCCAGCAATTATTAAGTGACTACCATGTGTACTGAGGCAGCTGGGTGGCTGGAGTCCACCTGGCCTCAGACTCTTACTAGCTGGGTGACCCTGGGCAAATCATGGAATGTCTGTTTGCCTTAAACCACTGGAGAAGGAAATGGCAAACCACTCCAGCATCTTTGCCGAGAAAACTCCATGGGCAGCACTGGAGCATGACTGTCTGGGGTCATGAAGAGCTGGACACAACTGAACAACTGAACAATAATCACCATGTATCAGGGACTATGCTAGTAAATGTTGGGGATATAAAGAAAGGAAAAAACGTGATCCAGGCCCTCAGGGAGCTCACTGCCTACCAGAGGAGATAACACGCAAACTACTACACAGTAGCACTAGATAGATACCTTCTTAGTGGAGCATAACCGCTCAGGGAAGGCACAATGAGGGGCTGGGAGGCTGGAAAGGCCTCCTGCAGAAGGTGGCAAACTCAGAGAAAGTTTTTTTAAAATTTATTTATTTTTTAAAATAAACAAAAATAAAACTTCGAGGGCACTTCCCGGAAGGAGGCCTGATTCAGCCCAATCTCCAACACCCTCTAAAATACTACACATGAGAAACAATGCTGAAAATAATAGCTCTGAGGCTCTGCAAGATGGTCAAAGAAAGATTTAATAATATTTAGCATATTCTACTTCCTAAGCCAGAAAAACGACTATGCATTTGAGAAATCTTTTCATAAAAGCAAAATAAAACAATAAAAAATTCTGCTTGACCCTTAATGGGAGAATACAAAAAAACCAAACGATCAGGTAACTGAATTTAACTGGGTTCAACAGAAAGCTAGAAACTTAAGGGGTAAGACAGGAAACATACATAGAAAGCTACAAAAATACAAAAATGGACGCATATGGCCCATATAACTAAATAGTTATGTGTAAACATCCATGCTATGAATGGGCCAATGCGCGCTCGAGCACTCTGGGAAGCAAGAGGCCCAGGTGAGCCTGCACGTCCTGCACTGCCAGGGCTGGGATGAGAATGCAGGGCTGAGCAAAGCTGCCTCAGAGAACGGCAGGTGCCAAAGCAAGGACGTGTCCCACCGGTGTGTCTCACTCGAGTTTTCCACCTCAGAAGGCAGGCTGTTCAAAATAGTGTCTTTAATCATGAAAAGGAACCCCTTCCACTGAGAGTGGAGTGCTAACAAGCCAGGAGATGGGCATGTGGGCAAAAGCAGAAAGGTGACCTGCTGCGGAACGTCCAGACACTGTGAGACAGGGGAAATTCCAAGAGAAGCCAAAGACAGAGATCCACACAGAAGAATCAAAGAAAAATCAGTTGGGATTTATCACTGCCTAATAAATTTTGCTTTTCACAACACAATTTTCAAATATATTCTGATATAATGAGTGTTTCTGTAATGATGTTTCATCTCAGGGGAATTTCCCACAGAGAAACAGATCTGTGAAAATGCGAGAAATGATGAGATTTTTCTAGGGTTGCAAAAGTCTCTGGGGTTCTCTTTTTTTTTGCTAGTCAACGAAACTTCCTGTCTGTTACATGAGACACGGTGAACAGAGAGCCAATGAAGTATGACTGAGGACCCCTGCCCAACAACTTGGAGCAAGTGCAACTAACTGTGAGAGGTGACCCCTGTATCGACACGGGAGGAGCTGGGGTCTTGCCACAAGCAGGCTAAGACTCTGGGACTAGGGACGACTCAACTTGTGCCTCTAACTGCGGTGATCGGGACTGATGGGAGAAGAGGTAAAGTCAGTATGACAGAGGCAACCCAGACCAGGAACAGAAGTGGGGACTGCATCAAGAAAACTTCCCAAGTCCCTGGTACGCTGCCTCTCCTTGTATGTATCCCATGGTACAGAGAAGGGTCCCCCCCCCAACTCTTCCCCAATTATTCCCTTCTCCACAATCTGTGGGTCAGTGAAGTCTAAGACTCACCTGGCTGCACTGGAGAGGACAGGTAGGAAGAGTCTGGGGAGAAGGCTGGGACAAAGGGCCTTCCCCTTTCTCTGTACCTAATAAGCCACGGGGCCACATGGTACGGGAGGAAGAGCCCCAGGCTCTGGAGTCAGAAGATCCAGGTTTGAATACTGGCCCTGCCATTCCTGGTGCCATCTTGGGCAAGTCACTTGATCTCTTTGTGACCTCAGGTTTCTCTCTGGGTCCTATAAATGTGGGGGTCATTGACTGAGAGAGGGGAGAGTCCAAACACAGGTTGGGGGGGGGGTCGAAGCCATAGATTTTCTACTTTAAAAAACACTTCTGAATGCTGTCCACTAGCGTCACCTACGTAAAATCAATGTGGGACTGCTATAGAGTGTTTAAGCTATACAGAAACCACTATAAATGTTAATCTCAGCTGTACCCTTCCTCCAGCAAGGGATCTCCTACTGCTCCTCCCTAATTAATTCCCCAGCATACTCCCCACAGCAACTGTCCCAATCCTCTTCTTCTCTCCTCCAGCTCCCGGAGCTCATCTCTGGTCACCTCTCAGAGGTCACCTCGGTGCTATCTCCAAGCTCCTCTTCCCTCCTTGCCAATAACAATAACCAGCACAACTCACATTTATACAGCATTGCAACATTTGCCAACTCCCTCACAACAACCCTGCAAGATGGGTCCTGCAAGAATATATTTCCCAAGGACCCACATGTACAAAAATATTGATAGCAGCTCTTTCTGTGGTGGCAAAGAATTGAAAATTGAAAGGATGCCCATCAACTGGGGAACGGCTGAACAAACTGTGGTATATAAATGTGATGGAATACTGTTGTGCTGTAAGAAATGATGAGCAGATGGACTCTGGAAAAATCTGGAAAGACTTATATGAACTGATGAATGAGCAAAACCAGGACAACACTGTACACGGTAACAGCCACATTATGTGATGCCTATTCTGATGACTTAGCTCTTCACAGAAACACAACGATATAAGACAATTCCAAAAGACTCATGATGGAAAATGCCGTCCACATCCAGAAAAAGAACTATGGAATCCAAATGCAGATTGAAACATATTATTTCCACTCTCTTTTCTTTTTTTGTTTCTTCTCTTTAATGGTTTCTCCCATTGGTTCTAATTCTACTTTGCAGCATGACTAATGTGAAAATAGATTTGATATGAATGTGTATGTATGTATACATATGTGTGTGTGTGTATATAGCCTATATCAATTTGCACGTCATCTTGGGGTGGGGGGAGGGGAGAGGTGGGGGAGAAAATTTGGAACTCGAGATCTCATGCAAGTGAATGCTGAAAACTAAAAATAAATTTATTTTTTTTAAAAAAGAGTTTATTTCTCAATTACACAGCTTAAGAAATTAAAGGTAAGAGAAGTGATTTGCTCAAAGTCCTATAACTAGCAACAAAAGCCAGGATCTGAAGCCAGGCCTCACTGACTCTAAAGTAGTTCCAGCACAACTTACTGTGTGTTGATTAGAACTGAGGAGACCACACAATACTTACCAACGACCATTTTAGAACCTCACCTCATAGTCCTTTCGGGGAAGGATCTCATCATCTTCCTCCTGTGTTTCTCCAAGGATAGTCTATAAAAACATACCCCGAAGAGAAAGTTTTAAGCAAAATGAAAGTGGAAACAAACATGAGTTCTTTGGAGATCTGTTATCTCTAAAGCATCTAGGCCATTAGTAGGTGGAAATAACCTGTTCAAAGATGAAAACTGATTAATGCCGCTCATGAAAGATTTAAAAATTAAGCAACATAGCTGATTAATATTTTCTTTGTTTTTAATTTCTTTGTACTTCCACATCTGTGTGCATGCTCTATTCCCCCTTCTTCCCAGAATATAAAATCCTCTAAGACAGGGACTGTTCCATTTTTTTTTGTCTTTATTTCAATTAAAATGAATACGAATACAGGAATCCAGAATTCTCGGAAAGTCATGCTATGCACAGAAAATCCAGGAGTCATCCTATCTTGGGCAACAGCTAAAAAAACACTGCCAGGTTCCAAGCTGGCAATGAGGTTTAAACTGACTCAACCTGAGATAAGAAGGAACTCATACTCCTTGAAATAGGGGTAACTAACTTTAACCTCCTTTTCTCTGAATTACAATATAAACCAAATATTTATTAAGAGCTGAGCACTGGGTTAGGCTTGAAAGAGAAACAAGGTTCTGATAAAACAGGGTTCTTGCCCACAAGGAGTTTACAGTGTAATTGTAACCATGCAGGAAACAGGGAATGCTAAATACCCTAGAGAGCTATAACACTGAAGTGCTCTGGAGAGGCAGGTGTATGGTGAAATGTGGAGGAAGCTTAATTGAGAGATGGAGGAGTTGGGCTTTCTGTCTACTGTGACTTTGGGCAAGACACTGAGTCTTGGGTTCTTTAAGACCCGTGAGGTCCCGTCTGGTACTAAATCCCAGGAGTATAAGGGAAAGAGTCATGGATGGAAGAGGCAGTATCTGAGCTGGATTTTAAAGGGGGGCAAGAATTCAACAAGTGAAAAGGCAAAAAAGGATCTCAGAACACTGTGTATTATTAGCATATTATTGGGGGGTGGGAGGGAGGGTGGAGTTTACCCTTGATGTTGGGGGATAAGATCAATAAGGCTATAAAAATCTTATTGGCTAGTCTGACCCCGTTTCTACAGATGGGGAAACTGAGGCCCAGAAAGGGGAAGTGATCGAAGGGGAACTCTAACGTCCCGAGGAGGGGCTGGTCTCTAGAGAGGCATGAGGAGGCCACCAAAGCAGAGGGATGACACGACTGGATCCATGCAGAAAGGGCTTCAGAGAGGCCAAAGGCAGTCAATTTAGAGGGAAAGAACGTAAGCTCCCTGAGGGTAGGGGCAGTAGCACTCTCCTCCAAGTGTGACACGCAGATTGGGAAAGACACGGGGAGGAGCAACGGCACAACTGGGGGAAGCCCAGCTGGAAGGGCCCTTAGAGATCGCCTGGCCCGGCCCCTGGTTCTACAGATGGGAAAACTGAGGCCCGAAGAGGAGCAGTGACTTGCCCAAGGTCACCCGGGGAGGCCCCTCCCCGGCCTCGTACTCGTCTCATTCACAATCGCTTAGGAAAGAAAGAAGGATCAAGGGGAGGTGGGAGATGTGGGGCTGGGGGTGCAGGCCGAGAGGAGGGGT
This sequence comes from Phascolarctos cinereus, assembly GCF_003287225.1. Classification (NCBI taxonomy): domain Eukaryota; kingdom Metazoa; phylum Chordata; class Mammalia; order Diprotodontia; family Phascolarctidae; genus Phascolarctos; species Phascolarctos cinereus. The sequence continues at coordinate 389,315,333 of NW_027556098.1, forward strand.
AAGGGGATAGAGAGGGGCTGCTCCGTCCTAGGCTACGCCCCCTCTCGCTGCCGCTCCTTAGCAACCGCCGGGCCCTTAGCAACGCCCCAGGCCCGGCCCCGTCCCCTCCCCTCCTGAGCCCGGCCCGGCCCAGCCCGGCCCAGCCCGGCCCGGCCTCGCCGCCCGGCCCCGTACCAGCTCCTCCGGGGTGCGGCTCTCGCGCTCTCCGCAGCAGCAGCACCAGCGGCAGCAGCAGCACAGGACGCCCCTGCACCCCGCCATCTTCGGCCGCCGCCTCTGCTTCTGCCCCGTCCAGACACCCGGCGCCCCCTCCCCCCAGCCCCGCCCGAGGAGCGCACGAGCTAGCGCCTCACGTGACTGGACCAGCCTGGGTCACGTGGTCGAGGTCAGGGCGTGGGAGGGCGGTCGGCCTCCGACCCGCATCACGTGACGAAAGACTCACCACCCTCACGGGCGCCGCCATCTTAGTGAAGGAGGGGCGGAGCTTCGGTCTGAGGTGGGAGGAGGAGGGGGAAGGCGGAGGGCGGGGCTCCTGGGATGAGGAGGAGGTGCGCGAGTCCTCCTGGCCCAGCCCCCTCCCAATCCCAGCCCTCTGGCCGGCTTGCTCGCCCTCCTCCCGCCCACCTTCTCACGGTCATGGCTGCGGCGGCTGTGAGAGACTGGAAGCTGCCGGAGAGGTGAGGCCCACCTGGGAGGAAGGAGGAAGGACGCCACGGCCAACCCCTCCTCTGCAGGATCCTTCCCCGCTGCCATCTACCTGTCCCTCCCACCCCTCCCCGGTGTTTGTCTCCCTGCGATGCCCCCCCCATCTCCCGTGCTTGTCTCCCCACGATCCCCCAGTCTATCCCCTGTGCTTGTCTCTCCGCGATCCTCCAGTTTATCTCCCGTGTTTGTCTCCCCACCATCCCCCAGTCTATCCTCTGGTTCCTGTCATTTCTGTCTGGTGCTGGATCCCTTCCCACGTCTGTGCCCATCCTCTCATGCCTATCCCCCCACGATTCCCCCTGCCTATCCTCCCTGTTGTCCCCCTACGATTCCTGTTGTTCTCCTTACAACTCCCGTACCTATCCCCCCATGCTGCTCATCGCTCCCCTCCATGCCCCCAAGTCCTTTTCATGGCTGTCTCTCTTGCTTCCTCCATACTGGACCCTCTCCCCATACCTAGACCCTTTACCTGGACCTGGAAGTTAGATTCTCAGTGGGCCATCTCGTCCTCTCCATCCCATACTCTGCTTTTGGCTCCTGGAGCCTGCTCACCTGGTATGCCCATCACATACATCACCCACTTGGCCTGGAGAGGGGTCCCTTACCCCTCAATGCTAATGCCTTCACTCTGACCTTGCTATCTGTCTGTTCCATATGTGACTTATTGGTACCTTCTCCCCCTTTAGACTGTGAGCTCCTTGAGAGCAGGGACTGTTTTTGCCTTTTTTTTCCTTTTTAATCTTCAGCACTTAGTAGGTACTTAATAAATACTTGTTTACTTATTGGGAAAATCTGATTTATGTTTATATAAATTATATATATTTATGATAAATACTGATTTTTATAGCACCTACTATGTGCCAGGGTCTGTGCTAAGTACTTTATAAAGATCTCATTTGATTCTCACAACAACCTTGTGAGATAAGTGGTACTATTATTCCCATTTTACAGATGAGGAGACTGAGGCAAACAGGTTAAGTGACTTGGCTGGGGTCACACAACTAATTAATGTCTGAGGGTTGTATTTGAACTCAAGTCTTAGGGCCTTGTTGTGCAATTGTTTTCTGTTGAGATTTCTTGGCAAAGATTCTGGAGTGGTTTGCTATTTCTTCTTCCAGCTCATTTTACAGATGAGGAAACTGAGGCAAACAGGATTAAGGGACTTGCCCAGCTACTAGGTGTCTGAGGCTAGATTTGAACTCAGCTCTTCCTGACTCCAGGTCCAGTGTTCTGAGCCACCCAGCTGCCTCAAAAATATTACGTACATGTTAGCTATTATTGCTATTATTATTTAATATGATGAAGAGACTGGAATATGGCCACTCTGCCCTGGTCTAGGTTTGGGAGAGTCGCAGTCTACCTTGTCCCAAAATGTCCTCTTGTCTCTCTTCTCGTTCCTAACAGCTGACATTGGCTTCTCATCTTTGTGGAGCCAGTGAGCATGGGGTTGTGTACATTCGTCCCCATGTGACCAAGCTCTAACTCTTATCTTCAGATTGCTCTTGGCACCAAGGAGTCATTAAAACCTGATAGGTTTACAGTCTCATAAACTAGCTTCCTCACCTGACACCTTCAGAAAATTAAAGTCGGCAGCTGGAAATGGGGTTTAGCACCATGCTGCTCTTTCATTCTATAGTCCCCAGAAACCTGACTTGATCAAAGCTCTGGGAAGCTGGTCTCATAGGGCTCCTATGAGGAGAAGTGTCCATGGAAACTCAGATTACAAACATGGGGGTGCATGCTAGAGCCAGCTCATACCAGCCCCAAGCCAGTTGTTAAAGGGAAATGCCACAAATCAGGGCTTGAGTTACTGCTTTGTTGACTTCTAGACTCAAGAAAGTGATGGAGAAAATGTTCTTGATTCATTTAAAAAAAAAAAAGCTGGTTGTTAAAACATTTACCAGCAAACCCCTGCACATAGCCCCAACTCTTGCTGTTTGGGGGCATGGCCTTGTTTTAAATAGGCAGGAAATAAAGAGAGTAGGTTGTGTGTTTCCCAAGTGAGTAATTGCATGTGAAGCTTCGCGCAAAGGTGTGTGAGCCTAGGTACCTACCTTCAAGGAATGTGTAGTTGGGAGGGAAGAGAGCTGAGACTCCACAAATCACTTTTTACTTTGTGTCTCATAGTTTGTCAAGAGGTACCAAATACTATGAGAGTCAAATCAACAAGCATTATATTAAGTACCTACTATATGCCGGGTGCTGGACTTCCAAGGGGAGGCAAAAGACGACTCTGATTCTAGAGGAGAGTTGGAAGATTCTTCCTATTTGGAAAACCTGGTTGTGTGTCTGTGGGGAGAATAATTCGAAGGATCCAGCCAGTGTCAGATGAAAACTGACTCCTGGAGAGCCCTGATTGCAATAACTCACATTTACAAAATACTTTAAGGTTAGAGTGCTTTCCTTACCACAGTCCTGTGAGGCTTGATTGATGGATGGAAGCAGAGGAGGGTGCTAAATTCAGCACTCCCCTAATCACTGTCGGAGACTCTGTCACCACTGGACAGGAACTAGTTAGGGGAGTCCCTCCACCTAGGAGCTGAAAGCCCTCCTTTTTCCATGCTGCTCTACCTATCTCTGCTCTGTATCCTTCCCTCTGCACTCACAGTCAAGTTTCCCTGTGTATTATTTCCTCACACTTAGCTTTCCTCACCATCTCCACCATAGCCTGAGCCCTGTCTGTATTGACTTTTTCAGGTATGTATGTCTAGTCTGTCCAGTTAAACTCAACACAAGGATCTTGTTTGTGGTTGCAGTGATACTTGGCAAGGGCTTTACATAGTTGATATTCAGCCGTTGTATACCAATCCCAGAATACTAAGAGTCTGAAAGGTTTTCAGAAATTATTTATTCCATCCATCTCATATCTGAAGAATGTTCTCTGCAATATTCCTAACAAGTTCTGTTCTAGTCTTATATCTTGAGAAACTCACTCCCTGTTCTACTTTAGAGCTGCTCTAATTAGGAAGTGTTTTCCTTCTGTCAGGCTTGAAATCTGTCTGGTGTCACCGACTTCTGGGCATACTTGGACAAAAATCCTGGATCTAAGGCATAGGATGCCAACATTTACTGTGAATTGGTTAAATGAACAAATCAGCAGGTCTTTTACGAAGCCGTTACTATATGCCAGGTCCCCTAAACAGATAGACTTTGGTGGCATGGGGGGAAAAAAAAAGCCCTGTGGCTGGGCAGGGTGTTTCTCATCCCATCTACAACCCCCCCCCACACACACACACCATCCTTCCAAGAAACAGCAAATGTTTCTTGGAAACCAGAAGGGCCAATACAACTGCTTTCTTCTCAACAGATGGAACCAGTGCCTCTGAACTTCAGGGCTCCCTCTCCGCCTTACCGGCCCCCTCTGCTAGCATTTACCCCGCTTCCTCCCTCCTCCCCCTCCTCTCCTGGCCTCAGCCCCGCCCCTCTTCCTCCTGCCCCCCTCCTCCTGCAGCCCGGTGGCTGGCTTGGAGCTCTTCCTTTGTCACTGCTCCGCCCAGGCTGGCCAGCCCCAGCTGGAAAGACGCAGGGCTGACTTTCCTACTCCTTTCGAGTCCTTTCATGGCTGAGCTGCCATACATGTCACATCCCAGAAGCAGGGTCTGCCGTCATGGGCACTGCTGTTGGTCCCTGGGAAAGGGGTCCCAGGAGACTGGTAGCTTGTGCTTCTCCGTTCCACCTTCTATCAGGTGTCTTTGAGATTAGCCCTCTAACCTTTTATGTACTACAGAATAACGGGCCTATTTTGGAGAGAGTCTCAGGGGAGGAAATGAAAGGGCCTATGGGTGATGGAACCGGGGAACAGCAGAGAACCAAGCAGTGACTGAGGTCAGGCTAGAAGAAATCTCTAGCTCTGAAGGACAGACCTACCCTAGGGCAGAGGCAGTGTCAGCTTCCCCTTCCAATACCCTTCCTCCTGAAGGGAAAATTCAGTCACTCCTTGGCTGAACTCTCTTCCACCCAGGTGCCCAGGATTGGGTGTATTGGAAACCTAACTGCCTGGCCATAGGTGACCTCCACGCTCTCCTTGTCCCCTTCCCATCCCCAGCTGCAGGAATCCAGCCATGGTGAATGAAGCCCGAGGCAGCAGCTCTTCGGAGGGCAGCAGTAGTGGCAGTGAAGGTTCCAAAGACAGCTCCCGCTGTCCCACCCCAGTGCTGGATGCTGAGCGGCATGAGCGACTTCGAGAGAAGATGCACCGGAGGATGGACTCAGGGGACAGGTGGTTCTCCTTGGAGTTTTTCCCTCCTCGAACTGCCCAGGGAGCAGTCAATCTCATCTCTAGGTGAGCTGGAGGCCCAGGGGGCTGGGCTGGCCTCCAGGAGTCTGGGTTGGTCATCTTTGGCCAGCAGGCATTGGGGAGGCCACTCAGCATCAGGTGTGCGACAACGTCAGTAAACTGAGATCCTTCCTCAATGTTAGCACGTTCGTAACGTTGTTTGACTTGCTTCAGCCACATTATTTGGAGGAACTTGGAGTCTGCTCATGAGTACAACTAAGGAAGTTGCAAGTTAGTGACTTGAAAAATGTTTTCAATGAGCTAGAAAATCAGATTGACCACTGTATCCCAAAAGATATTAGAGTCTTTAAATTTGCATTATCTATTACAAAAACCCACTTTATAGATTGTACTTTCATGTGCCATGACATTTTGCTTTTCTAACAAATAACATTCCAGGTTATTAGTGTTTAAAGGGACAAAGAATTCATAGATTTGTCTTATGAAAAGTTTTCCTTGTTATTCAGTTACAAGCTCAGGAGCCTTTGGGTGCCAGGTTGAGGGTAGATCCAGGCAATGGGGCTTGGGAGAGGCAATAGATCGGGTGAGGGACATGACGTACTATGATTGTAGCAATGCTTCTGTGCACAAGGAGGGCTTGTAATTTGTGCTGGCGGAGCTGGGCTGAATTGTCTTTCTCCCTCCCTGAGAGGGCCCCTGGGATCTTATTCCTGTTCTAGGGCTTCCCCCACCCTTGACCTAAGCTGATATGGAAGCTATGTGGAAAGTCCAGAGTGCTGTGCAAATGCCAGCTGGTGGTGGTATCATCCACATCATCATTGTTATTATCATCCCAAATCCTAGGTCCGGGTAGGCAGGGCCTGTGGGAAAATGGTGGGTTGGTGCACGAAGGGCTACTTCCAGGGACCTTCTCCCCCAAAAAATACCCCCACAGGTTTGACCGCATGGGGGCAGGTGGCCCCCTCTTTGTGGATGTAACCTGGCACCCGGCAGGGGATCCTGGCTCAGACAAGGAGACCTCATCCATGATTATCGCCAACACAGCTGTAGACTACTGTGGCCTGGAGACTGTCCTGCACATGACCTGCTGTCACCAGACTCGGGATGAGATCACCAGCAACCTGCACAAGGCCAAGCGGCTGGGCCTAAAGAATATCATGGCATTGCGAGGAGGTAGGAAACCAGCTTTGTCCTCACCAGTTCTGTGGGGTGGGAGGGGAATCAGAGTTCTCACCCCCTTTTTCTCTTCTCCTATATCGGGCTTATTTGACATTCCCTGAATGTTCTGAGTCTCAGAGCATTCTGAGTCTCATACAGGGTATGCTTGGGGTGCCATCCCTGCTAGTAGCATTGCCAGGGTAGTACTGATGGTGAAGCTATACGTTATAGACACAAAGCATAATTCATGGTTCAGAGTCATCGGGACAAGGCATCTCTGGTTCTGGGAGTTGTAGACCAAGAGTCACCTAATATTCCCTTGTCCTAGCAACTGCCTACCTCAGCACTCAATTCTCCACTGTTCCTAATTCTTCCCCTATCAGAAGGTACAATTCTTAGACTTTGACCCAGGTATGAGAATAGCTAGTACATCTCTAGGTGCCTGCCATGGGGAACTGTTTGTTTTAGGTCCGTCAGATGTAGAAGGATTCTTTGAGGAGGAACTCATGTCTTTACACTCTCTCCACAGCCCTGGACTAAAAGGTCCTGCCCCAGATTTGCTGTCTTAGCTGCCAGAGTAGAGAACCTGTCAGTGTGAGAACCTAGGGGTTGGGCTCCACATCAGGGAAAGAATTTATTTTTGGAAAACAGCTTATAGTAAAAAACAAACAAACAAATAAAAAAGCAGGCATGGGATTTGGGACAAGGACAAGCCTTTGCTGTCCTCCTGCCACATGGGTGACTATGCCCAAGTCTCTTATCTAAAACAGGGTTGTTGAAGGTGATGGTGTCTAAAGCCCTGTCTAGCTCGTAAACCCTCAATCTTAAGTATGCTTGAAAAGGGTGGAAGGTCAGGGGAGGGCAGGTTAGAAAGAAAAAGCCCAGGCACAGGTCTGTTTAGAAGCCAGGTCAGTACTGGGATCAGGGGATTCCAATCCCCTTGGTAGGCAGAGGGAAAGAAGTGAGGGCCTGCCTAGAAAAGAACGCATTTAGGTGAGGCTCAGTGGTAATAGCCTCTCAACCAACCTTGCAGACCCCATGGGAGATGAGTGGGAGGAAGAAGAAAATGGCTTCTGCCATGCCGTGGACCTAGTGAAACATATCCGCAGTGAGTTTGGTGACTACTTTGACATCTGTGTAGCAGGTGAGTCCGTGGCCCAGAGGATGGGAGTGGGTGGGCTCCATAAGCGGGCAGGAAGATGGGGGACCTAGGATGGGGCACGAGACCTGGTGATGTTATACTACTACCTTTCCCTCCCGCCCCTGGGGATGGGTTTTCTTCCTTCTTATTCACACTCACTCTCCCTGGAACTTCCTTGTCCGTCCTCAGGGGCCATGAGCTCCTGGACGTTCAGGCCTTCTGCTACTTCGAGACCCTTTCCACTGGAAGGGCCCATCCCTAAACCACACATCTCATAATTTCAGTCATTTCCCCAAACTCGTCACCTTGCCTCAGTGGCGCTGAGAGTCATCTCAGACGATCAGAACGCCATGCACAGCAGGTCAAGGTCATGATGGGCCAGGCTTCCTGGCGTCTTAACTTGGTGAGGAACCTCAGAGGTCATGTAGTGCAGCCTTTCCTGGGCACTCCTCTCTCCAGCCTTCCCAATCACTTCCCACCCAGACTCTGCTGGAACGTTGCCATCAATGGTGAGCGCCCTACTCTGGAGGCAGCCAGTCCCTTTTTGGACACCTCCAGGTGTGGCAGAGTTCTTACGCTGACCTGAAAAAGAAAGAAGGGGATGGAGAGGAGAAAAGCTTGGGAAGTAGGATTGAGAGGACTTAGCGGCTGGTTGGTTGGGTGAGTTCATAGGATTCTCAGTCCAGAGATGGAAGGGACCCCAGAGGCACTGAGTTTAGCCCCCTCATGTATGATTGAGGAAACTGAAGGTCAGAGGGGCTGCATTACTTCCCCAGGGTCACACAGCTAGTTTAGTATGTGCTCAAGGCAGGATTGGAACCTAGGTCTTCTCAACTACAAGTCCAGCTCTATTCCACAGTACACTCCAAAGTTAGAGGGGGAATGTCAAGGCTGGTGAGCCTTGGCGAGCTAGAAGGGGGGTGGGCCTTCCCAGAGACAGTGAAGTTTAGAGAAAGTGTTGGTGTAGGGGGCAAATGATTTCAGATTGAATTTGAGATACTTTGGTCCCCCTCAGTAGAGTCTCCAGTGAAGACTGGGATGTCCTAGATGAGATTACTGCCCAGATATGGTGAGACCAGATGGCCTCGGAGGTCCGTTCCATGACTGAGATTCTGGGTGCAGGGCTCTTAAACCTGCCTTGTGGAAAAACTGACTAAATCCCAGCATCTAGCACTGTGCCAACTGCGTAGAATATGTTCAGTAAATGGGTACTGGACTCCAACAAGGCGTTAGGAAGACCTGTTGTCAAAATGACAAGCCTTTGAAATGTTGGAAGGCAGCTATCTGGTTCCTTCTAAATAGCTGGGTTTTTTCTCCAGACTAAATTGTTCCTAATATGAAATCATTTCTTGGCCCCCTCATCATGTTGGTCTAGAGGATCCCTTGTCTGAGAAACTGGATTCCAGGTTGAACTAAGGGATTTCTGAGGACTGAGGACTCCGTGGTTAGATATATGGTACCCTGATTAGAGGGGTAGCACCTCCTCATTATCTTTCCCATTGGTAGGTTACCCCAAGGGTCACCCAGAGGCAGCAAGCTTTGAAGAGGACCTTCAGCACCTCAAGGAGAAGGTGTCTGCAGGGGCCGACTTCATTATCACGCAGCTCTTCTTCCAGGCGGACACCTTTTTAAATTTCGTCAAAGCCTGTACGGCGATGGGCATCACATGTCCCATCCTTCCGGGAATCTTCCCCATCCAGGTGAATGCTTGGCCGGTGGTGCCAGCCAAGCACACAGGGATAGGGCAGCTTGCTGATCTCTGTGGGTGAGGGACGGTGGCTAGGCCTGGAGTCTTGAACATTGCCCATTGGCTTCCCCGGGCTGGCTGACTTTTGTAGTGTATCCACAGTCCCAGGAGCAGCGTGACCTAGCGGAAGCCGGACATGGGGCCCAACATGCTGTGCGTTTGTCAGGGGCTTCCTGGGGCTCGGGTTCATGGGTCAGGTGCTGGGGCAGCCTGCCTCAGACATCGACTGGGCCTCAGGCAGGCCTTGGCACGAGTCTCTTAGAGCTTGAGCTCCCTCATCTCTAGAGTGAGGATGGTAATCCTCGAACTACCTATCTCCCCGGGTGGTTGTATGGAAAAGATGGGCCAGCCCTGAAGCTGTAGGTGCACAACGGGGCCTCGCCTCCACCCACTGGGGCAGCTGCCACCAGGGGGGCTCACTCCCGGTCGTGGATTGGCCCCGGACGCCTGTGTTTCAGCCACGACGCTGACGGCTGACCCACTGGCCTTGTTCCAGGCCCTTGGCTTCTCCATCTAGAGGTAGGTGGGTGGCTCAGTGGATACGGTGCTGGGCCTGATGACTGGAAGACCTGAGTTCAAATTTGGCCTCTGACACCTACTAGCCGTGGGACCCTGGGCAAGTCACTTAACCTTTTTCTGCCTCAGCTTCCCCAGGAGTAAAGTAGGGATAAATAGGCCCTGCCTCCCAGGGCTGCTGTGAGGATCACATGATTTGTATTTACGGAAAAACAAGAGACAACTGCCTAGCACAGTGTCTGGCACACAGCACATACTTGATGAACGTGTGCTTCCTTCCTTCCTTGGCTCCTTGCCATCCGTCCTCTGAGACAAAATGGGCCGGCCGGCTTAGGAGGAGACAAGGGCCACCAAACCAGTCAACTCGCCCCTATGACTTTTTTGCCACAAGAGGATTATTGCATCTATCCCTTAAAGAGCCAAGGAGAGGAGACTGTGGCTGCTCCATGAGTCACAGGGAGCAATAGACAGGCCTCAGAGGGACAGGTTGTAAAGTGGGGCTGGACTGCTGTCGGCTCTGCTGCGATAATGAACCGAGTAATCACAGCCCGATCTGGTGATTGTAGTGGAAATGCTGTATTGAGGCCACTAATTGGCCCAGCCAACAATAAAAGGCAGAAATCGCCTCCTGTCTGGTAGCCGCTTTCACTGGCTTCCTCTCTCTGTGTCTCGCAGCCAGGAGGCTCAGGGATTTCAAACGCCTGAGGCTTGGGGCGAGGGGTGGGCGTATGCACACCGGGGTTCCCTTGCTTTATGTCCTGGACAGGGTTACCACTCCCTGCGGCAGCTGGTGAAGCTCTCCAAGCTGGAAGTGCCACAAGAAATCAAAGATGTGATCGAGCCAATCAAGGACAACGATGCTGCCATCCGCAACTATGGAATCGAGCTGGCTGTGGCCATGTGCCAGGAGCTGCTGGCTAGTGGCTTGGTGCCTGGCCTCCACTTCTACACCCTCAACCGGGAGGTGGCCACTGTGGAGGTGCTGAAGAGGCTGGGCATATGGAACGAGGATCCCAGGTACGTCGTGGCAGGCTAAAGAGAGGGACGTGAGGGCACTCAGAGGGCTCTAGTGGGCAGTCGTGCTGCTGCTCTGGCTTTAGCGGGAAGGCCTGGGCCACTGGACAGCTGTGTGGATGGGCTTCTGTCTGAGCAATTGGAGCCCAATCTTGCCACGTCTGATAAAGACCTCCCCATGTCTTCTTGCTGTGAAGCAGGCAGAGGAGAAGGTTCTGCCGGGCTGGTCCCTTCAGACCTGTGTCCTTATCCCTCGCAGGCGGCCTCTGCCATGGGCTGTCAGTGCCCATCCCAAGCGCCGAGTAGAGGACGTCCGGCCGATCTTCTGGGCCTCCAGACCAAAGAGCTACATCTACCGAACCCAAGCGTGGGATGAATTTCCCAATGGCCGCTGGTGAGCCCTTCTGGGGAGTCAGAGGAAGATGCTGGGGAAGGAGGACTTCCTCTGGATTCATTCGCAGCTGAGCGCTGTTTTCCAGGGGAAGAGCAGGTTCCTGGGAACCAAAGCTGGGATTTGGGGAGGCAGCCTCCTGGGTAGATGGACGCTGTCCCCTCTCCCTGTTCCCCAGCCTTGGCACCTCTTGCCTCTGGGTCGTGCCATGATTCCATTGCTCTGTCCTTCAGGGGGAACTCCTCTTCCCCGGCCTTTGGTGAGTTGAAGGACTATTATCTCTTCTGCCTGAAGAGCAAGTCCCCGAGGGAAGAGCTGCTGAAGATGTGGGGGGAGGAGCTGACCAGCGAAGAAAGTGTCTTCCAAGTGTTTACCTACTATCTCTCTGGAGAACCCAATCAGAGTGGTCACAAAGTGAGTCTGAGGGAAGAGCAGGCGCCCTCAGCTGGCACCTGCCTGGGCTCAGTTACCCCGTCTGTCCCCCGTCTTGCCACCGGGCTTGGGGCGTGTGGCATCACAGATTTTTCTACCTCTGTGTCAGAGAGGGGAAGCTCCTCATGCTACAGAGAGGTCAGACAGGCAAGAGGGGATCGGTCAGCTTTGTGGGGCACCGACAGAGGTGGGCTTCGCAGGGGCCGGCAGAGTTAGGCATCTCTGTTGATGCTTCTTAGGAAGAGATATGTGGGCAGATATGCTGTCTTCAGTCAGTCAGGCTGTCACTAAGCATTTATTAAGCCCCTGCTGTGTGCCCAGGCTCTGTGCTAAGTGCTGGGGAAACAAAGAAAGGCAGAAGTCAGGCCCTATCCTCAAGGAGCTCACAGTCTAATGGGGGAGAGACAAACATGCAAACAACTCTGCACAAACAGGCTCTAGACCGGAGAAATAGGAAAGAATCAGCAGAGGGAAGGCCTGGAATTCAGAGGGGCTGGGGAAGGCCTCATCCCGTAGAAGGTAGAATTTTAGCTGGGGCCTGAAGAAAGCCACAAGGGGAGATGAGGAGGGAAAAAAGTCTAAGGATGGGGAGGATAGCCAGGGGAAACGCCCGAAGTCAAAAGGTGGCTTGTCTTATTCAAGGCACAGTCAGGAGGCCGGTGGCACTGGATGGCAGAGTGTGTAGGGGTCAGGAAGGTATAGAGACTGGAAAGATGGGAGGGGGCAGGTTCTGAAGGTCTGTGAATACCAAATGGAAGATTTTTAAATTTAATTGGGAGGTGACAGGGAGCCCCTGGAGTTTATCATATAGGAGGGTGACTGATCTGATCTGCATTTTAAGAACATCGCTTTGGCAGTCAATTGGAGGGAGGACTGGCATGGGGAGACAGTTAAGGCAGGCAGACCCACTAGCAGCTGCTGCAGTAATCCAGGGATGAGGTAATCAGGACCTGCCCCAGGGTGGGGGATGGTGCAAAGGCGAAATCACCAGGCCTTGGTGCTAGATCGGATGTGGGAGGGGAGCTGTGGAAGTTGACCCCTCGGCTGTGAGCCTAGATGACCGGAGGGGCAGCCCACGGGGTCAATGTGGTGCCCTTGACGGTAATGAGGAAGTTAGAAGAGGGGGAGTCTTTTGGGGGGGGAATGAGTTCAGCTTTAGATATATTGAGTTAGGATGTCTGTGGGGCCTCTAGTTTGCTGTGTCCTATAGGCAGGCGGAGATGCAAGGCTGGAGTCAGGAGAGAGGTTAGGGTGGTTAAAGAGATCTCAGAATCATCAGCATAGAGATGAGAATTGAATCCATGGTTGCTGATGAGATCACCAAGTGAGGGACAGCTAGGTGGCACAGTGGATAGAGCACCGGCCCTGGATTCAGGAGGACCTGAGTTCAAATCCGGACTCAGACGCATAACACTTACTAGCTGTGTGACCCTGGGCAAATCACTTAACCCTGTTGCCTAGCCAGAGAGAGAGAGAGAGAGAGAGAGAGAGAGAGAGAGAGAGAGAGAGAGAGAGAGAGAGAGAGAGAGAGAGATCACCAAGTGAAATAGTATAGAGGGAGAAGAGAAGAAGACCAGGAGAGGAGGAGTGTGACCAGAGCCGCAGTGAGACTGAGAAGGGATAGTCAGACACAGGGAAGGAGAACCAGGAGAAGGCCTAGAGAAGACAGACTCTCGAGAAAAAGAGTCACTGTCAGAGGCTTCAGGGAGGCCAAGATGGCTGAATATTAAGAAAAGGCCATTCGATCCAGCAATTAAGAGATCATTGGTAACTTTGGAGAGAGTGGCTTCAGTTGAGAGGTGAGGACAGAAACCAGACTGCTGAGAACTAAGGAGGGAGAGGAGAGGAGTGGAGGCATTGAATGCAGACTGCCTTCTCTAATTTAGTCAGAAAAGGGAGAAGAGATAAAGGGAGATGGTTAGCAGGAGTGGATGAATGAAGTGAGAGATGTTTCTAGGCCTTAGGGAAGCAGCCAGCAGCCAGGTCTCCCTGTCAAGTAAGCGAGTGGGATGATGGGGCAATCTGCTGGAGAAGATGAGATGGAATGGGATCCTTTGGCATGGATACCTAGGGCAGTCTGGGGCTGGGGAAGGAGAATTAGGGATTGCCTGGTGGATTGGGGAGCCTTTTGTGCTCTGCCTGTTCATGCCCTTGGCTCTCCCTACCCTACTGCCTGACTGCCCAGGTGACCTGTTTACCTTGGAACGATGAGCCTCTGGCAGCTGAGACCAGTCTGATGAAGGAGGAGCTGCAGAAGGTGAATCAGCGAGGCATCCTCACCATCAACTCCCAGCCCAATATCAACGGGAAGCCGTCCACTGACCCCATTGTGGGCTGGGGCCCCAGTGGCGGCTATGTCTTCCAGAAGGTGGGGCCTTCCCTGTTCCGCTGTGACTCAGGGTCTGGTGCTGGACACTCAGAGGGAACCAGCAGCCTTTCCCCTGCTCTCTCCCCACCCCCGCCCCTCTCTCTTTTTCCCTTAGGTGACTCCTTTCATTAGGAATGTGGAGTGGCATTGTTTGGGGAAGACGCACCCAATTTAGAGCCAGGATATGAATCCAGGTTCCATGACTTTAGTATTCAATGGTCACCTGTGTGACCGCTCGGTGTCATTGAGTCTCAACTTCCTCATCTGTATAATGGGCACAATATTTATACCACCTAGCTCACAGGGTTATTGTAAGGGACAGGTTTACTCTGTAAACCTTATAGGGCTTTAGAAATGACAGTGGTGGGATTGCAATTGGGAAGTGTGCTTCTACTTCCCAGGGATGTTGGGGAGAAAAAGAAACTATAGACTTGAAAGTAAATAACAGAAATGTGAGGTATTACAATATATTCTCAGGAGATGTCCTACTATCCCCACCCCAGCAAGTCAGACTCTTCTCATTTTATTCAGTTGATCCCTCAAATCCTACTTCTTTCATAAAGTCAATCGGGAAAGAAGTAGCAAATCCCGCCCAGCTCTGTCTTGTGTGTACATATACCTTCCAATACCCCTCGTTCAGGACCCTTTCTCCCAGTATATACCACCCCTTGCCTGTATGTCATGCTAATATCACAGGCGTTGATGTGATCAGTGCCTGTATGACCCAGTTTCTGGGTGTCAGCATTCCTGTGCCATTTAGGGACCTCTTTAGCTCATCTTTGTGGGGCTCCGCAGGTCCTCAAAGGGGGTATTTTTGGTGACCTGTGTGTGATACCTGCCTTTCTCCCACAGGCATATCTGGAGTTCTTTACCTCCAGTGAAACAGTGGCAGCTCTTCTCCAGGTGCTAAAGAAATATGAGCTCCGTGTCAATTACCACATTGTCAATGTCAAGGTAAGGGAAAGAAGGGGTGGTTTCAGAATCTAGCATGGTGGTGCCTAGGCGTGGCCCGGTACCCCACTGGCTTCACCCGTCAGTGGCACCAGGGCTCTCTGGTGCTCCTTCCTCCTGAAGAATGGGTCCCTGCAAAGTGTCTGACGTCCTTGTATTCTTCCCAAGCTCTGCCATTTCCCTTTTCTTCCTACAGGGTGAGAACATCACCAATGCCCCTGACCTTCAGCCCAACGCTGTGACATGGGGCATATTCCCTGGGCGGGAGATCATCCAGCCCACGGTGGTGGATCCTGTCAGTTTCATGTTTTGGAAGGTAAAGACAACCGGAGGTCTCTGCTTCACCCCCCAGACCTGTGGCCATCTCTCTCTTACTGGGTCCATGTCATTGACGACCACTCAAATGGGGCTAATGGAGACTACCCGACATTCCAAGGTGGGGAGCACTGGCTTTCAGTGTTTTCTCTGGCTCCCCTTGGGGAGAAGGTGAGCTGTCTGCAGAGTGACCTGCTGCATGAGGCTTCCTAGCCAGCCCCATTCCTGGGGCTGTCTGGGTCTACCTCTCCTGGTCAAGGGGCATTTTGAGAAGGTGCCTTCTGCCAGAAGTGGCATTTCTCCTTTAGCTGAAGCCCTGTAGGCTCTGACCCATCTTGCTTTGTTCTTAGACATCCCGTAAATCGGGTGGGGGGGGTGAGAAGGGGAGAGGGAACGAAGAGGAGGGAAAGCCTGTGAGCCCCACCTCTTGTCTGACCCCAGCACAGCTATGGCTGACCTTGTCTCTGCTTGTGTGTCTAGGACGAGGCCTTTGCCCTGTGGATTGAGCAATGGGGGAAGCTGTATGAAGAGGAATCCCCATCACGGATGATCATCCAGTATATCCATGACAATTATCACCTGGTCAACCTAGTGGACAATGAGTTCCCCTTGGACAACTGTTTGTGGCAGGTCCTAGAAGACACCTTTGAGCTCCTCAGCAGGCCAGCCCCACAGTGAAGGGGCCGTCCTCCTCAGCTCCCCAGCCATCCTTTCTTTCCTCTCTTCCCTGTGTTCCTCTAAGGATTCTCCAGCTGTTTTTTTTTCTCCATCCCATCCCATCATACATGCCCTGGCTCCCATCCCCATCCCTCCCCCAGTGACAGCTGCTAGGCTGGTTCATGACCTCTGTGCTTGGATTCAACCAGAGTCTGTTCTGCACTCGAGCCTTAGGGGGAGTTTCCCCTACACTACAATTATGCTGTTTTCCCCTTTTGTTGGGGATTAATTCCATCCTGCGACCCTGTAATGGCCCGAGGCCATGGAGAAAGGCTGGCCATCCAGGGCCACCTTTCAGTTCTCCTGGCTAGGGGACATGGCCTGAGACTGAGCGCTGGACCAGAGTGTCTGGCTAGCCAGCTGGGCCTTCCAAAGAAACTGTCCTGTTCTCTTTCCTGGGCAACATGCTGATGTTTAGGGCCCAGACATAACCGGAAATGCCCCCCTATGTGTGGAGAGATGGGACTGTGACTAGACACATGGATGCTGGACTTTGGGGTCCTTTTGCCTCAGGGACCTTGGCCTAGTTCTTGCCTCAGTTTCCCCATCTATGAAAGGAGAGGTGAGCATGAACTCTTCTGCCTTCCTAGGCAAGCACACAGACCTCGGGCTGTCACATGACCACTGTAAGCTGTTCTTACCCTCTTCTGTTGGAGCCTTGGTCAAGGCTGTGGTTCCATATTTACTGCCATTTTTCTTTTCCTGATTGACCTGTGTTTAATCTGTCTGGGCAACTCCCAGTGTGGAGTCTCCCTCTCATCTTCCTTATTCCAAGACTGGCCCTCTGTCCACTACACTAGCCTTCCTTTGTTTCTACCATAAGCTGCTTTGTTTCCATAGGTTCCTGGTTTGAAAGAAAACACCTTATGGAGTTTCAAGTCACTTCAGAAGTGTCCTCACTGGGGCCCCTGCCCTCATCTTCCTCCTTAGGGAGGTAGGGAGGAGCAAGAGTCGATGACCCTTAAGGGCAAAGGGGTCAGTCACATGGTTGGAGCAGCCTTGGGGCTGCTCACTTCCTCTTCCAGTGCTGGGCCTGTTTGCGTTCTCATAGGGAGCCCCTTGACCACCACTATATTTGCAATATTTGCTGCTTTTTTAATGATACCTCTTCTTCCTCTACCAAGCTCAGGTCTGGTCTGCTCAGTCTTTTTCCTTCCTCTTCTAAAGATGTTTGTCTTGTGTGTGAATGAATGTCAGTAAGTAGCACTTTCCATGGCTGGGTCAATCATGCTATGTGGCAGGGACAAGGTTAAGGGAAAGGCCTGTCTCCATCCTCCCCTCCCCATCCCCCAGGCTCCCCTTCTACAGCTGAGATCAGCTGTCTTGGAGCCAGTGCTGGGTCAGCAGAAAGAAAACCTTGTGAGGGAGGGAAGGGGGATGGTCAGAAGGAAACAGATGCAGCAACGCAGAAACAGGAGCGCTGCTTGGGGAGGGGGAGACCCTAACCCTAGGCAGCACTGCCTGGCCCCAGGTCTGCCTATTTCTTGGAGGTGGGGGGCTCCCCCAATTGGAATTGGGGAACTTTGGTGGTCATTTTAGACCACCAGCCTGGCAGAACCCTCCTTAGAGCATCCCCAGCCTCTGCGTAAAGACCCAGACCACTTAGAAGTCACTACCTCTGGGCTGCCCAGTCACCTTGGAAAGCTTCCATTTGGTTTTTGTAATGAGTTTAAATCTTCCTGTGGACAGCTTTTATCCTTCCTGTTTCTGCCCTCTGAGGCTCATTCCTTTTTAACATAAAAGCACTTTAAGGTAGCTATTATATTCCTGATCCCCAAATTTTTAGTTTTTCCTGTAGATCATCACATGACAAGTACCGGTCTCCTAACCATCCTGGTCACCCTCCAGTTAAATGTCAGTCCTAAAATGTGGACCGCAGGACTGAAGCACAGTGCTTCACATCTGGCCAGAATAGGCTAGGCCCTCCAGCAGATGAAAGCCAGGAGGAGGCAGGGAAAGGAATGGTATTTTATTATCTGTTCAAGTCAGGGTCTCTGCCCCTGAGAGCTGTTTTTCATTAAAGCATTACCAGATGAGTTCGCTGGGCTTTTCTCTACACAGCCCTGGTGGGTGGAATGGGACAGGATGGGGGCAGGGCTGGATGTCCTGGCCTGAGGGAAGCAGCAACAACAACTGGGCTGGGCCTGCCCTCCATCCCCTACAGGTTTATGTGCTGACCCCTGATCACTGGCTGGTACCTCCTTTCCTGGGCACCCGGGCTGCCCAGCGCTGATGCCATTTTCGAAAGGCCTGAAAACAAGGGCGGGAGGGCAAAAGGGAATGAAATCCTATCTTTAGTTACTCTGGTTTGTGGCTCCCTGCCCAGCCTCAGGGTCAGCCTGTCCATGCTAAAGGGAGGCAACAGCTGAGTTCCAGCCCCTCCCCCTTAGGAAAGCTAAATAAAAAGGCCCTCCACCCCCAAGAGGGCAGCTAGCCCACCCAGGGCAGAATTAGCCCAGACTATCTGGAAAGATCCATAGGAAAACTGCTCAGAATGGAAGGGGTGCACCACCACGCACCAGCCAGGCATCTGTCCCTTGCCTTGAATAGGACTTGGAATGGAGTGGGGGAGGGTTGTTGGCAGCTGTTTTTGTGCCCGGGACAATCTTGGGCGGCATCTGAGGAGTGAAGCTGGGGCTTGACACAAAACTTCTGAACTCCCTTAACCACCTCAGCAGAAACTAATGCCTCTCCTTGCTATGTGTTGCATGGAGCAGGGGGGCAGCATGGTTGGAGGGGCACAGTCCTGGAGAAAATGCCGTTAGGTCACTTGGACTGTAATCCTATGGGCCTAGAAGCACCTACACACTGTCCCTGGTCTTAGGGCCATCGCCGGGTGGTCACGGATACCTGAGAGAGGACCCTGCGGTCTTCTTGCAAACACAGCGCCACCTGAAGCTGCAGCCACCGCCTCCGCCACAAAGCCCAGCCCCATTCCAGCCGGCGCTGCCTGACCTGTACAAGGGCGACATGAGGTCAGGAGTGGGGGCCCACCGGAGGACATCACGTGGGTGTCACCTAATGACAGCTGCCAGCCCCGATCCAGCAGTTCTCAGGATCGTGGACAAGGAAGGGATGTGCTGGATGGGAGGATTCTCAGCAAGTGCCATCCAGCGGAATCTATTTGGTGTCTTTCAAGACTGGAATTAGATATGGAAATAGGTTTTGCATTATTGCATATGTATAACCTATATCAAATTGCTTATCTCAAGGAGGAGGGAGGGAAGGAATTTGGAACTCAAAATTTTTACAAATGTTAAAGATTGTTTTACATGCAATTGGGAAAAAATAAAATATTATAAAAAAAAAAAAAGACTGGAGTTAGGGCTGGCTGGCCTAAAGCAGATGACATGACCTCTGGGTCCCTTCTGACCCATGAGACTATAACTCAATGATCCCCCCCAACAAGGCTCACCAACGTCTGTGCCAGCTGCTCTGGTCCCTGGGCATCTATCCAGCATCGCCAGACTTCTGCCAGCCTCCTTTTCCTTTGCTGGCCATGAAATCTTTGAAGCAATACCTCGTGTCTCCACCTCTGTAGGTACTTCCTCCTGGAGGGAAAGCCTCATGTCAAGGCCTTATGCCTATGTCAGAGTGTTGGTTTTGCTTAATTTTTTTGTTTCGAAGGAAGGCTCCCTGGAGAGGGAATATCTCCAAGAAGGACAGTTGGAAAACAAAACAAAACAAAAACAAGACAAAAACAAAAGCCACCAATAAATCTTTTTAAAATTTAAAAAAACCTAAACCAAGAGGTTGAACTTCTAAGGTTCTCCTAAGTTTTCAATTGATAAACTTATGCACAGGGTCCTAGTCCTGGACCTGCCCCAACCATCTGCCATTTTAATAAGCAAGTTGCCTTCTCCAAGTCTCTGTTATGACTTTTCCCAGGTTTAGTGAAGGACCCTGAGTCTATGCCATGTGAAGATGTGTTGAAAGATTCGGGGATGGTTAGTGTTGAGAAGACTTAGGAGGTTGAAGGGAAAGCTATTCCCCAGCTGTTCCAGGGAATAGAGAGGAGACATGTCCTGCTTTCCTCAGTGAGTAGTGGGCAGAAGTTGCAAAGAGATAAAAGTAGGCTTGATGTAAGGAATACTTTCCTGACAATGAGATCTTGCCAAAAAGGGAATGAGCTGTCTTGGGAAGTTAGCTCTAGAGCTGGAAGCGACATTACAGGCCATGCAGTCCAGCCTCCCAATAATACAGATGAAAAAAATGAGACCCAGGGAGATTAAGGGCCTGGCCCAGGGTGGCACAGGTTAAGAATCAAAGGTAGAGTTTGAACCCAGCTCCTCTGAACCCAGGACCAATCTTCTTTCCACTGTATCCCAGGGAGTGGGCTCCCCTGCACTCTTTGGCCCTTCCATAAAGGCTGGGTGACCACTTTTTTGTGAAAAAGATCCTTCCTTAGGTACAGATTAGACCAGGTGGCTTCTCAAGTTCCTTCTAAGAGTAACATTCTGAGGTTGTCAGGGACAGGCTGTTCTTACTCCAGCCACGTTTCCTCCAACACGACTGCCCTCCAGTGGGCTCTGCTCTTGGGGATCTGGATTGTCCTGGAGCTGCCTGCTTCTTGTCCTCTAGTAGACTTCCTAGGCCCCTCCTGGCTGGTCAGTCCCTCGGCCCCGCCCCGTCTTCGGTACAGTGGAAGCCAAGGCTGGAATGAACTACAGTGGAGAGGCAAGCGCGGGGAAGAAAGCAGCATGAAGCTCTGCTTTGGGCCACCTGGGAAGAGAAGGTAAGTAACAGGACGAGAGTCAAGAGCCAAGCAGCCAGCGATCAATTCTTGCTTTGGCTCAAGCCCTAGAAAGTGCAGTGGGAAGAACTGTTAAGAACAATTCCTGACTCCACGGACTTTCAGCCAATAAGGTTTATTTAATTAAACAGCAACAAAAAAAGATAAGCAGAAACCGAGGCTGGTTGAAGAAACTGCCCAGTGCAGAGCAGCGCTGGGGGCACCAAGGTAAGCACCTCAGAGAGACCACCAAACCAATCTAAACCTGAAATGCGCTGAGATAGAACCAAGACCATTCGATCAGAAGTGAGAGGGTGTGGGTTCGAATCCTGTCTCTTCCATTTATTACCTGCAAGCCACTTCACTACCCTGGGCCTCAGTTTCCTCATCTGCAACATGAGGGGGCTAGGCCAGATGACCTCCAAGGCCCCTTTCAACTCTAAGTCGAACCTGGGCAGGGAGCTTGGCTAGTTCTTCATCACTGGAGGTGGCTGGGCAGGGATGCCACAGGGAAGGCCTCTGAGTCCCGCCCAACTCTGAGGTTCTATGCAAACCCCTCTGGATAATTGATGAGGTGGGGAAGCTCTTCCTGGCTGCTTAGAGGCAGTTGGTGCTGTGGATAGAATGTGGGTCTGGAGTCAGGAGGACCTGAGTTCAAATCCAGCCTCAGACATCCTGGGAAAGTCACATAACCTCTGTTTGCCTCAGTTTCCTCACCTGTAAAATGGGGATAATAGCTCTTCTTCCCCCTACCCCTGATTGTAAGGATCAAATGATATTATAATTGTAAACTGCTGAGCAGAGTGCCTGGTACCTAGTAAGTGCTACATAAATGTTAGCTATTATTGGCTATGTCACCCTGGGAAAGTCATTATCCGTCTGCCTCAGTTTCCTTAACTGTAAAATGAGGATAATAACAGCACCCACCTTCCAGAGTGGTGAAGATCAAAAGGGATGCTTAGCACAGCACCTGGCATATAATAGGTCCTTAATAAATGCTTGTTCCCTTCCTCTTCTAGGGAGAATCAAAAACTGACCTGTCAGCCCTAGCAGCCTTCCTTACCCAGAGACACTGACATCTTCCTCTGTCCAGTGTGGCTGTGGGGTTTCCTCTTGGTCTGGGCCAGGGCTGTGGCCTGAGGGAAAGCAGACAGGGAGGGGAAAACCTTAGCTCAGACAAGGCCTTTGAGTGCAAGCCGGGGAGCAGCATCAAGTGGGCTTATGCCAGCCTGACTGGACTGAAGTCACTAGATGGTATGCCATATACTCTATATGTTTTTGAGTAAGGGACTGACACAGTCAGGTGCGTAACCTCAGACATTTATTTAACCTCTTCTCTGGGTCTCGGTTTCCTCATCTGTAAAATGAGGGAGTGCTCAATCTTCCAGGTGTAAGTCGACGATCTCAGGGTCGGATCAAACCATTTCTAGTCGGGCCCCAACGTTTACACAGTGCAGATGGTTCAAGTTTCATCATCCACACCTCCACTCTGTGCCTCTCTGGGGCACTACGGGAAGCCTGGTGAGGAGCCAGGGGGATGGTCTGAGGCAATCTTCCTTCCTTACTTACTTATGCCAACCCTATGGTGAGAGGCTCCTAAATCCCAGGTGCTTCCATTTTTTTGTGCCTGAGGGTAGGAGGGTGGGTCAGGGTGGTAAGTGGAAAGAAGCCTGAACTATGAATGAGAAACCCTGGGTTCCAGGCCCAAACACTAATTCTTACTATTTTTTTTCTTTTTCTTTCCCCCCCAACTAATTTCATTAATTTATTGATTTATCAACAATCACTTCCATATGCTTTTGAGTTGAAAATTTTTCTCCTCTTCCTCCCCCCCCTCCCCAAGATGGCACACAATCTGACATAGGTTTTACATTTATATTCCTATTAAACATATTTTCACATTAGTGAAGTTGTAAGTAAAAATTAAAACCAATAGGAGGAACCATCAGAAAGATGAAACAAAACTCAACAGAAGGTAAAAATAAGTGATAGCGATTCGACTTCCATAGTTCTTTCTTTGGATGTGGACAGCATTTCCCATCCTGAGGCCTCTGGAGGTGTCTTAGATCCTCGTAATGCTGAGAAGGGTTCAGTTTGACAATATTAGTCATTGCATAACGTGGCTGTTATTGTGTACAAATTCTCTTGGTTCTGTTCACTTCACTCAGCATCAGACCATATAGGTCTTTCCAGGTTTTTCTGAAGTCAGCCTGTTCATCATTTCTTATAGCACAATAGTATTCCATTACATTCATATACCACAACTTGCTCAGCCATTCCCCAATTGATGGGCATCCTCTCAATTTCCAATTCTTTGCCACCACAAAAAGAGCTGCTATGAATATTTTTGTACATGTGGGTCCTTTTCCCATTTGTTTGATCTCTTTGGGATATAGCCCTAGAAGTGCTATTGCTGGATCAAAGGGTATGCACATTTTTGTAGCCCTTTGGGCATAGTTCCAAATTGTTCTCCAAAATGGTTGGATCATTTCACAACTCCACCAACAATGTATTAGTGTTCCAATTTTCCCACATCCTCTCCAACATTTATCATTTTCCTGTTTTGTCATGTTGGCCAATCTGATAGGTGTGATGTACCTCAGAGTTGTTTTGATTTGCATTTCTCTAATCAATAACGATTTAGAGCATTTTTTCATATGACTATAGATGGCTTTAATTTCTTCATCTGAGAACTGTCTGTTCATATCCTTTGACCATTTATCAATTGGGGAATGGCTTGTGTTCTTATAAATTTGTCTTAATTCTCTATATATTTTAGAAATGAGGCCTTTATCAGAGAGACTGGTTGTAAAAATTCTTTCCAATTTTCTACCTTCCTTCTAATCTTAGTTGCATTGGCTTTGTTTGTGCAAAAACTTTTCAATTTAATGTAATCAAAATTATCCATTTTGCTTTTCATAATGTTCTCTATCTCCTGTTTGGTCATGAATTCTTCTGTTCTCCATAGATCTGATAGGTAAACTATTCCTTGTTCTCCCAGTTTACTTATGGTATCAGCCTTTATATCTAAGTCATGAACCCATTTTGACTTTATTTTGGTATATGGTGTGAGATTTGGGTCTATGCCTAGTTTCTGCCATACTCTTTTCCAGTTTTCCCAGCAGTTTTTTTCAAAGAGTGGGTTCTTATCCCAGAAGCTGGGGTCTTTGGGTTTATCAAATAATAGATTACTATAGTCATTGACTACTGTGTCTTGCATATTTAACCTATTCCACTGATCCACCTCCCTATTTCTTAGCCAGTACCAAGCAGTTTTGATGATTGCTGCTTTATAATACAATTTAAGATCTGGAATTGCTAGGCCACCTTCCCCTGCATTTCTTTTCATTAGTTCCTTTGATATTCTGGATCTTTTGTTTTTCCAAATGAATCTTGTTATTATTTTTTCTAACTCTATAAAATAATTTTTTGGTAGTTTGATTGGTATGGCACTGAATAAGTAAATTAGCTTAGGTAGGATTGTCATTTTTATTATATTAGCTCAGCCTGCCCATGAGCAACTGATGTTTTTCCAGTTATTTAGATCTGATTTTATTTGCGTGAAAAGTGTTTTTGTAATTGTGTTCATAGAGTTCCTGGGTTTGTCTTGGGAGGTAGACTCCTAAATATTTTATAATATCTACAGTAAGTTTAAATGGGATTTCTCTTTCTATCTCTTGCTGTTGGGCTTTGTTGGTAATATATAGAAATGCTGATGATTTATGTAGGTTTATTTTATAGCCTGCAACTTTGCAAAAGTTGTGTATTATTTCAAGTAGTTGTTTATTTGATTCTCTAGGATTCTCTAAGTATATCATCATGTCATCTGCAAAGAGTGATAGCTTTGTTTCTTCTTTGCCTATTCTAATGCCTTCAATTTATTTTTCTTCTCTTATTGCTAAAGCTAATTCTAACTGAGATAATATTTAAGTAAGTTAAATTAAATTTTAATATTTAAAACTGAGAAAATATTTCAAAATATTTACTGATTTAATATTAACTGAGATAATAAAGCCCCTAGCATAGTGCCTGGCACATAGTGGGGGCTATATAAATGTTAGCTACGTTATCTGTATGACTTCAGGTCACTTCACAGGATACAATACGATGCAATAGAAAGAGTGCTAGATTTGGAGTCAAGAAGACCTTCGTTCAAATCCCTGGCTGTGCCATGTAATACCCAAATGACCTTCAGCAAGTCACTCAATTCTCTAGGTCTCACTCTCCTCAAATATAAATTGAGGGGGTTGGATTAGATAAGCTTAGAGATACTTTCCATCTCAAAATCTAGGCTCCCATGATCCCTTTGAACCTCAATTTTCCCACCTGTAAAATGGACATGGTGAAACCCAAACTGCTCTTCTCTCCTTATTGGTAGAGGGAAAACTATGTGTGTGGAACATCGAATACACTGTGAGGCTCAGTCAGTCTGTCAGTTTAGCAGACTTGCTTTTTCGCCTTTTTCTTTTCCAGTGTTTTTTAAAAGGGATAGTTCTCTGGTGTGGAGAGGGTGATAGATTCAGAAATTAAGGTGATGTGAAGGCAAGATATTTCAGTAAAAACAAAAAAGCTGCTCTGTAAACAGAACAGAAATACAGTTGAAATACAGCAAAAGACACTGGTGCCAGCTGCTCATGCATGAATTTTCCAGATAAATGAACTCATCTTTTTAAATGTCAAACTTTCTTTTAACCTTTTTGAATGGAAATCTTTCTAAATTTCTAACCTTGCACGTTACTAAACCTTTCCCACATTTCAGAGTTGGAGGGGAACTTAAGATATGATCTAGTCTAACCCTTTCATTTGACAGATGAGGAAACTGAGACCCCAGGAGGGGATGTGTATATGAAATGACTTGTCTAAGGCTGTGTAACAGGGAGTTAAGTGGCCAGGGAAGGATTAGAACTCACATCTTTAGCTTCCAAATCTAGCACCTTTCTCACTTTGCCAGTCTCCTGTGACGTCAAAGGCTAAGGAATCCAGACCAGTGAGACTTCAACTCACCTGGCCCTATCTGTAAGCCTGGATGCTGAAGGCCCTGCCCTACCCCCTCCACCCCAGCCTCACCTGCTTCCCAAGAGCATCGGAGGCTGCACCCAGGATATGGCACCCTCTGAGGGCCAGTCTCTGTGGGTAGATGGCATTGGGCCTGGGCCTGGGGCCAACAGAGGTGCCCTCCTCCTCCTTGGTCAGCTGATGCCTCGGCATCCCTCTGGGCAGCACTGCATTCCAATGGGCCCAGGCAGACCTGAGGAGGCGGTGCTGCCTGGCATGGTAGATCTGACTCACAGCTGTCCTCCAGTCCTGGCCCTGACGATCAGTCACCTCGGCCAGGTCAGCGAGGGTCCTGAGAAATAAGGGTAATCTTGGGAAGGCATCATTTCCCTTTCTGCCAGCCCCCTAGCCTGATCCTGGGAGTGATACTCTGGGCAGGACTGTTCCCAGGAGAGGGCATAGTCAAGGTGTGTGCCCCAACTCCCATGCTATCCTCTCCCTTCTCCGAGGAAAATCTGGGGAAAGGATAAGAGAGCACCATGTGGCCTAACAGGGTTACGAAACAGGGGAAGGGGAAGCTTGGACTTTGCCGTGGGTAACATGGGTGATATTGACGGGATGATAACATGGGCTGATGTCATGTATTTAAACCTCCAGGTCTATGTAGGACTTGAATACATTCTTCTCCTGTCCCTACTGCCCATCTGCCCAGGTGGCCCAATCACAGGCTCTCTGCCATAGGGCATTAGGAGGAGGGATCCGAGGGGAAGGAAAGAAGATGCTCCTGGCTGGAGGCTCTGGACTTTCCCCCACCACCATAACCAGGCTTCCTGGGGCTATCTCTGGGTTATTTCCCCCAAGTCGATTAGGGGCTGAAGGCCTGGACTTGGGAGGCAGCTGTGGTCTAATGGCTAAAGTACTATAGAACCAGGGTTCAAATACATACTCCCTACATGTGACTGGTCATCTGGAGAGTGAGGATGATGCCTGTGGTACCCACCTCACAGAGTGGTTGTGAAATCCAAAGGAGATAATGAGTGGAAAGCTGTTTGTACACTTTAAAGCACTAAATAAGCCCTGGCAATTATCATTGCTAAATGGATTCTCGGCCTCTGGATGGTGCAGTGGCTGGTACCAACCCCCTTTCTCTTGTCCCAGGTCCCCTTGTACTCCCTCGAAACCTCTACTTCCTGCCCCCAAAGCAGGACCTGAGACGATGGTAGGAGGCTGCCCATCAGGCTTTGAGGGTCCACTGGGCCTGGGCCCGCACCCTCTGGGAGGCAGTGAGGTAGAGTCTATGCCAAGCCACAAAGGCTGCCCTCAGCTCCTACCTCCTCCAGATGGCTTGAAGGGTCCATAACCTGACCCAGAGGTTCAGGGTGGTCAACACCATGTGATTCCAGGCTTGGAAATGGCTGGAAAATGAGGACAAGTCTGTCTGAAAAAGATCTGGGGGTTTCAGTGGACTTCAAGCTCAGAACAACTCAACAGTATGATATGGCTGCCAACTTCCTCCTGCCTCCCCTCCCCCCCAAAGCCCCCTAAAACTACAGTGACCTCACAGCTACCTTAACAACCTTTTAATAAGCAGTGCCTCAGGCTGGGAGCCCTACCACAAGAACACAAGGTTTGATGGCCTGGGAAGGGATTAAAGGGAATGTGCCAGTGGGCATGAGGTCACAGCAGAGCACACAGAGATTTTGAAGGTCCAGAGGAGAGCCTCGTTGGCACCAGACCACCCTAGATACCCCTGCCACCATGGCAGCCTGGTGATTATAAATCCAGTGACCTCCATGGCAGAGGAAACTGAGGTGGCTTGGTCTCACCCAGTTCTTCTCTTCCACCTTCACAACTCCCTGGAGTGCTCTGGCCCCATGCTTCTCTAACGTCCCCTCTCCCACCTCCTAGGGAATTGTGTGCTTCCAGCCCAGGCCTAGCATCCAGCACAAGGAAGGGAGGGGATAGTCCCAATGTATTCTGTCCTGGTGAGACCCCAAGGGAAGCACTTCAGTCACAGAGCTGCAGAATGTCGGAGCTGGAAGGAGCCCGAGCATCCACCCAGGCCAGCCCAGACCCAGACAGCAAAGCCAACAAGTGGTCAGCCAACCACATAGCTTGATGACCTCTAGAGAAAGGGAACTCACTACCTTCCCAGGCAGCCCCTTCATTCCACTTTGGGACAGCTTTGATAATTAAGAAGTTTCTCTTTATACTGAGCTAAAATCTCAGCAACTTCCACCAAGTAGAGTAAAGTTAATACTTCTTCCACATGACAGCGCTTCAAATACTTTATGATGATTAAAATGCCCCTCCTCCCCAAGTCTTCTCTTCTCCTGACCAAACATCTCTCCTTCCTTAAACTCATTCTTATATTATATGGCATGATCTGATGCCCCTTACTGCCGTGGTCACCCTCCTCTGGACACTCTCCAACTTACCAATGTCCTTCCTTTTAAAATGGTCAGGCTAGAGGTGGATGGTTTCAGAAAAATTTGGGAACTCTTATATGAACTGATGCAAAGTGAAGTGAGCAGAACCAGGAGAACATTGTAAATGGTAACAGCAATATTGTAACAATGAGCAACTGTGAGACTTAGCTACTCTGAACAATACAATGATAAAAGACAATTCTGAAAGGACTCACGAGAAAAATGCTGTCCATCTACAGAGGGAGAGAATCAATAAACTCTGAATGAAGATTGAAGCATAATTTTTTCTCCTTTCTCTTTCTTTCTTTCTTTCTTTCTTTCTTTCTTGCTTGCTTGCTTGCTTTCTTTCTTCCTTCCTTCTTTCCTTCCTTCCTTCTCCTTCCTTCCTTCCTTCCTTCCTTCCTTCCTTCCTTCCTTCCTTCCTTCCTTCCTTCCTCCCTTCCTTCCTTCCTCTTTCTTTCCAATATGGCTAATACGGAAATATTTTGCATAACTTTACATGTATAATTGATATCATAGTGTTTACCTTCTCAATGGGTGGGGAAAGGGCTAGAGGGAGAGAGAGAATTTGGGACTCAAATTTTTAAAAATGGATGTTAAATAAAGTATGATGATTTTAAAAATTACAAATAAAACATAATAAAATATTCATTCTAGAGCTGCCCCCAGTTCTGCAGAGCCTCAGTCTCTCCCCTGAGCTCCAGTCCCACATCACCAACTATGGGACCAATGGGACATTTCCAACTGGGTTTCCCATTAGCATCTCAAACTCAATAGGTACAAAACAAAGCTCATTATCTCCCCCAAGCCAACAAATATTTACTGAGCACCTCCCTACTATGTGTCTTTGCCTAATATACCTACTTCTTCTGTCCATAGTCCCACCATCCTTCTAGTGACTCAGGGTCTCAACTGAGGAATGACTCCCTCCTTCCCCACCCCTATCAGGTGCATATTCAATGAGTTGCCAGGTCAGGTCAGTTCCACCTTCTCAGCATCTCTCACTTCTCACATCATTCTCTTTCTATCCACTTACACTACAACCACCAGGAAGTTCCAGGGGCTGGTAGCTTCAAGGGCCTCAAGGATTAAGTACAAACTCTTCTGTCTGCCAGCCTTAGACAGTTGGGTGTCTCACTGAGAAGAGAAGGGACTTACCCAGGTTCACACTGCCAGGATATGTTGGAGGAGGGATTCAGAACCTAGTTCTTCTCCACTCTGAGGCTGGCTCTCTCTCCACTGTGCCATGCTGGCACACTATAGTTATTTAATAAGGGCAGAATCCTAGACACCATGCTAATCTTACTGTGGCCTAAGCTCCCATTAGCTTTTGGGGGGGCTACAGAACATAAACATTTCTGTCTCCCCATTAAGCTTTGCAAAGGGCTTTACATATATTAACTCACTTGATTCTTACAACAACCCTGCAAAAGAGGTGCTGTTATCATCCCCATTTTACAGATGGTGAAAACTGAGCCTGAGAGAAATTCAGTGACTTGTCCAGGGTCACACTAAGCTAGTAAGCATGTGAGTCAGGATTTGAACTCAGGTCTTCAGGACTCCAGGTCCAGTGCTCCATTCACTGGGTTGAGCTGCCTCTTAATTCACACACATAAAGCTTGGAGTCCACTAAGAACTCCCCAGATCTTTGTCATATAAAAACCCAATCTTGACTAGTGAAATTGATTTTTTGTTTAACCCAAGGGTATCCCTGCCCAGGGTACCCACATCTCCTGGCAGCAGGCAGCATTTCTCTTCACGGACGCCTTCCGAGGCCATCCCGCACATGCTCTCCTCTTCAGGATGTAGGGCCTATGCTGAATC
The DNA here is from genome assembly GCF_003287225.1 of Phascolarctos cinereus. Lineage (NCBI taxonomy): Eukaryota > Metazoa > Chordata > Mammalia > Diprotodontia > Phascolarctidae > Phascolarctos > Phascolarctos cinereus. The sequence continues at coordinate 389,345,005 of NW_027556098.1, forward strand.
CACTGGTGACCCAGCTCCTGGAGGGTCTGTTGTCCTAAAGGAAAGACTCCTAGATCTAGGGGTGCAGGAATCCAACCCAGGGCTCCCTCCTGGAACAAGCCCAGAACTGTATTTCCTGGGATGGGAGACCCGTGAGCCCCAGGATCCTGTTCCCAGGAAGCTAGCTAGTGACCTCTGCTCAAAGGCAGGAGCAGGAAGGTGCTCTGGGATGGTGCCTGGCTTTGAAGGGCATTTGGGGGTTGAAGCGGTCCTTTTCTGTTTGTCTGAGTATATCTCAAACCTCATCCTACTCCCTGCTCCTTCTCCCCCACATTTCTTTAGGCTCCCTAGACGAATCAAACAGCTATCCTCGACGGGCCAAATGATTCAGAGCTGCCACCAATCCATCTCCCTCATTGTTTTTCACTTAAAGATGAAGAATCTGAGGCCTAGAGACTTGCCCAAGGTCTCACCGTAAAGAAGTAGCAAAGTCAACATTTGAACACAGGTCCTTTGACACCAATTCCACTATACTGTCTGTTGTATCTTTTTTTCTTTTTTGTTGTTGGTTTTTTTTTTTCTGGTGAGGCAATGGGGGTTAAGTGACTTGCCCAGAGTCACACAACTAGTAAGTGTCAAATATTTGGTCTGAGGCCAGATTTGAACTCATGTCCTCCTGACTCCAGGGCTGGTGCTCTATCCACTGCGCCACCTAGCTGCCCCCTTGTCTATTGTATCTGAAGCCTCCCATCCCACTCATCACCTTTCATCACACACTCCTCACTTCTTTCCACTATTCTTCATCATCCCCTTCTCCTGAAGTCTGCCCCAAACCCCCTTCTCCATCCAGCCTTCTCCTACTTCTCCTCCAAACCCTCCAGTCCCTCTGCTTCCTAGTTTTCATCATTATTTTACTATATTCACTTTATATATATTATATTACTATATACTATATTATATTACTATAAACTATATTTATTCTATTCCTTAAGTGTATGATGTGTATGCAGTGTGTGTGTGTGTGTGTGTGTGTGTGTGTGTGTGTGTGTGCCTGTCTCATCTTTTATCCAGAATTCCTAAAGTCAGGGATTGTGTCTCCCACCTTGTAGGAGTGCACTGGGAACCAGAGCTCTCAGACTGGGTACTCCCTGAGGGCAGGGATTTTGCCTCCCCACTCTTAGCACATCCCCATCAGACAGGGGAGCACCTTGAGTGCAGGGATTATATTTCTTTTCTGAAAGGGGGCTCCCTGGGGGTAGACTGTTTTCCCCCTGGGAGTGGAGGTTCTCTGAGCTGACAAACTGTGTCTCCCCAGCCTCCTATAGTCTAGGGGGTCCCTCAGGGTGGGCCCACGCCTGTTCCCCCTCTCATCTGAATGCCCACTCCTAATGGATCTCGCTATAGGACCCAGTCCTGGGCTCTACAGACCGAGTTAAAGCTCTTGGGCAGACAGCTGCTTATACCTCCCCAGGGTCCCAGAGTCCAGACTCACTCTGCCAGGAGGTATGCCAATGGTGGAGGGCTTCTTGGGTCAGTGCCCAGACTCGCTGCTGGCAGACCAGCTCCCACCAGACCCCTTGGGCTCCTGCCCATAGGTTCCAGCTGCAGATCACACTGGGAGGGAGAAGAGAGGGGCTGTGTCTATTCCAAAGACCCAGCACTGCTATGCCTTGAGAGCAGGAGTTTTCAAGGTGAAAAAGAAGGGACTTCACGATGACCAAATCACAGAGAAGCAGCACCACAGGAGCTGGAGAAAAGCTCAGAAACCATTTAGTCCAATCTCCTCATTTTACATATAAGGAAACTGAGGTACAGGGAAGTAAGATGATTTGCCCAAGATCACAGTAAATAGCTGGGCAGAGATTTGAGGCCATGTTCTTTGCCAATAAATCCACCGCTCTTTCCACAATACCACAAAGAACCAGAGAAGCCTCTTACTCAGGGTAGAGTAGTGGGGGTGAAACTCAGGTCTCCAGACCCTAGTCTTGACCTCAGCTACTCCCTCATCTATAAAATACTTAACAAAAACAAAACCATTTCACAGTGTGCCTTCTCCCACCCACCCACTCAAAGTAAGGCAGATACAGTGGATGGAAGATGTATTGGCAGAGCCAAGATGGAAGAGAAAAGCAGGAACTCACCAGAGCTCTCCCAAATTCACTTCCTAACGACTTTAAAATAATGGCTCCAAGTGAATTCTGGAGTGACAGCACCCACAAAACGGTGGGGCAAAACAACTTTCCCAGCCTGAGACAGCGTAGAAGGTAGACAGGAAAGGGCTGTCTCACTGAGATGAGAGTGGAACACAGTCCAGAGCGGGTAGCGTGGGCAAGCCAGCAAGGCAAAAGGGGGGCCCCCAGCCCCAGCCCAAGCCAGTAGCAAGGTCATGAGCCCCAGTGAGCCAGCAGTGGTCTCTGCCCTAGCAATCTAGTGCAGGCCTTGGGGACAAGTGAATCAGCAACAGCGACTTCCAGAGCCCTCAGCCCACAGACAATGAGGGGGCTGGACAGCGGGTCAGAAGGAGATTACAAAAGGGGACACTCTGTTGACATTCGGTGCAGGGCTCTGTTGCATGGCCCAAACAGGAATCTGGGTAACAGGCCTGGATAGCAGTCCCAGAGTGAGAAGAAGTACTAGCATACTACAGTGTGGCCACAGGGACTGGGGACCCTGGTCACACTTCCAGGGCAGAAAAGAGTGCTTGCGGTCACTCAGACCAGAGCATAGGCCAGGAAAACAGTGACCACACCTCTCCTCAGATCATACCACCTTGGAAGGATTGAAAACTTACAGGTCCCCAGAATTAGCTCTGAAAACAGCAGCATGAAAAACCTGAAGCTTAAGACAGTGTCCTCTCCAACCCAGGAGCAAAGCCCAACTTTAAGATAAGACTGGAAAAATGAGGAAAACACGAAAAAAGAACCTGACCATTGAAAGTTACTATGGTGACAGGGAAGAGCAAAAACACAGACTCAGAAGTAGACAATGTCAAAACGGCTACCTGCAAAGCCTCAAAGGAAAATATGAATTCATGTCAGGCCCAAAAAGAACTCCTGGAATAGCTCAAAAAGGATTTTAAAAATCAAATAAGAGGTAGAAGAAAAATTGGGAAAAGACATGAGAATGATGAAGAGAGTCATGAAAAAGAGAGTCAACAGTAAGATAAAGGAAGCTCCAAAAACAGAAGAAGATGTACAAAAATTCACCAAAGAAATCAACTCCTTAAAAAGTAGAATTGGTCCATTAGAAAAGAATGTATAAAAACTGACTGAAGAAAATAATTCCTTAAAAATTAGAATTGGGCAAGTGGAAGCTAATGAGTCCATGAGAGATCAAGAAAAAGAAAAGAAAAGAAAAGAAAAGAAAAGAAAAGAAAAGAAAAGAAAAGAAAAGAAAAGAAAAGAATAAATACAGAATAAAAATAAAATCAAATCAAAGAATGGAAAAAAATGTGACATATCTCATTAGATAAACAACTGACCTGGAAAACAGATCAAGGAGAGACAATTTAAAAATTATTAGGGGTGAGGCAGCTAGGTAGCAGTGGACAGAGCACTGGCCCTGGATTCAGGAGGACCTGAATTCAAATCCGGCCTCAGACACATAACACTTACTAGCTGTATGATCCTAGGCAAGTCACTTAACCCCATTGCCTAGCCAAAAAAAAAAAAAAGAGAGGTGGTGCAGTGGATAGAGCTTCAGCCTTGGAGTCAGGAGGACCTGAGTTCAAATCTGTACTCAGACACTTGACACTTACTAGCTATGCGACCATGGGCAACTCACTACTTAACCCCATCGCTTAGCCAAAAAACAAACAAACAAACAAATGAAATGACTGGACTACCTGAAAGGCACAATTGAAAAAGGAGCATAGACATCATCTTTCAAGAAATCATCAAGAAAAACTGCTCTGGTATCCTAGAACCAAAGTGTAAATTAGAAGTTGAAAAAATCCACTGATCACCTCCTGAAAGAGATCCCAAAATGAATATTATAGTCAAATTTCAAACCCTCTTTTACTAGCAATGTGGGGTATTGGAAAGAGCCCCAGATTTGGAATCAGAAGCCCTAGGTTCAAATCTTGCCCCCACAATTTACTATTTGTGATAGGCAAGTCACTCTATGTGCCTGGGCTATAATTGGATGAGATGATCTCTGAGGTCCTGATACCTTCTAAGCTGTGGTAGCTATGGATAAGAGAGAGGTGCAGAGATAGGCCCTAAGATTTTGACCAAAGAGGTCAAGGTGGAAAGGAGACAGCCCTTCAGAAAGACAGCACATGGGGACCAGGGTGGGTGGCCTGAAGAACTGGGATTAATTTTTGTCCCACATTCTCTCCACAATGACTATTTTCCAGCTGACAGTCTACGTATGGGTGGGGGCACAATTCGGGAGCTGGTGTCCTATAGCTAGGTAGAATCTGAAGAATCCCCCCCTACCGGCTCTGGCAATGCTGCTTGGCTTCTAGGTCTTTTTGGGAGCCCTGCTGCCACCGTGCCTTCCACCAAGGGCTATCCAAGTGGCCAGGGTCTCTGGGAACCTGAGAAAGGAACACAGTAAAATCCTTAATCCTCTGGGAGCCCTCTTCTGACATCCTCCCTTCCCCCCCCCACCTGTCTCCCATAAGAAAAATGCTGATCTGAGACGTAATGAGGGTTGTTACCTGGAGCTGTTGGGGGCTGAGCGCTCATGACCATGGGGATGGAGGAGGAGAATCCAGGTGTCTGTTCTCCTGGCCTCCACCCTCTCACAGCAGCCAGGGGCCTTCGCAGCCTTTCCCCCAACTCACAGCCCTTTTCCTCTGATAGCCTCAGGATAGGGGAGATGCCCAGCAGGCTCCTTACCTGATCCCCTTACCTGAACAGCTTCTATCCGAGGACCAGTCTCTTCTCCTGGAGGATGGCAGGCCAACAACTGTCTCCCGGGTCCAGGATGCTGCCATTCCCAGAGCTGGAACCACTTCTGCCTAGGAAAGAACAAAGACACCCAGGCTGCCCGGATCATTTACTTCCCTCAGCCTATGATGGGGCAAGAAGCCCCGAGTAAAGTGAGCCCCCCATCGCACTGACAGCAAGTAGAAGAGCCGGAATCCCAGCTCCTTGAGGAACTGGGATTTTTCATTCTTGGTCAGTGCTTGGTACACAGTAAACACTTAATGAAGCCTTGCTAGCTGGCTGCTTAAATAAGAGCCCAGACCATCATGTCTTAGTTCACCCCAGAGTCAAAGAGGGGCAAGTCTTTTCTGGTAACCCTTCTCTTTGGGGTGGAAGTGTTGCAGTCTAGGGGTGCTGGGAACCCTGAAATTCAAGGGCAAAAGACTCAGGTCCTGCCTCAAAACAATTCCACTCAAGCCTTCTTTCAGTCAGAGACGAGGTTTACTGTTTTGCCAGTAGAAGCCAGTGGGACTTTTCAGAACCATCTCTTTAGGTCATTGAGATTGACCCCTTTCATAAGGGAAAAGATTTTGTGGGAAGATTTCAATGGGATCCCTGAGTGACTGATAGGCTGGGGTGACCTGGAGGTAAAGAAGGGGTCTAGAGGCAATTAAGGATGGGAAGTGGATTGGACAAGGAAGGGCTGGGCTAGGTTAGAGGTAATGGAGAATTGGAGACTGGGGCAGAGTCAAAGCCACAAGGAAAGGACGGTTGAAAGGCTTATACTGAAATGAGCCTCAGGGGACCGCCATGGCCTTGAGGGAGGGTTCAGGGGAACTTGGGGGTGGGGGAGAGGTTTCCAGGGCCCATACCCCATCAGAAGCCTATTCATTTGACCCTCATAACAACCCTGGGAGGTAGGCAGGGATTTAGGTTTGTTTTTAAACTGAATTGTTGTTACCATTTTTCAGATGAGTGCTCACAGCCTGCCCATAGCCACCTATCCTGAGCTTGGGTCTTCAGCCTCCAGTTGCAGGGGTCCCTCCACTACACCTTGTCCCACCCCTAAGAGCTCCCTGAGCTGCCTCTGATTGTGTCAGCCAGAGGACCTGGCCCAGGGAAGAGGCAGAGGCAGAGGAGGGGGCTCAAGGGAGCTAGGCATGGGGTAGGAGGTATGTAGAGGGACCAAATGACCTCCACTCCTCTCACCTCCAAACCGAGAGGTACCTGCACCCTGAGGTCAGAGTAATTCAATGACTCGAGCATTTATTAAGTGCCTACTGTGTGCAGGGCACTAAGTGCTGGGGAGGAGATAAAGACGGAAATTAGTGGGGATGTTAGTCTCAGCACTCACCCAAGGGGGAAGGCTATCCTCCAGAACTCAAGAGCCTCCGAAGAGATTGAACTCAATCCCAGGGGCGGCACCCAAGGAGAGTCATCCCCTGCCAGGCTTAGGAAGGAGCTGCTGCTTTCAGTCGGGCTACGGGCCTGAGGACAGAGGCTGGGAGTCAGAGAACCTCGGATGTGGACAGCTAGCAAGTGGTAGAAGCAGGATCTGAACCCAGGTCACCCAATTATACCTTCAGGCAATTTACTACCACGTCACTAGCGTTGGCTCAGGTCCACCTAGTTTGGAGGACCTCTGAGTTGTAAGGGACCCACCCTGGAGGCCATCTGAAGCAGGAATTAATCCCCTCCCCATTATCCCTTACAAATGGTCATGCAAAGTCTACTCTAGGAACTCTTTTTGCCCTAGAAATAGTAATTTACATGTCCCTAGCACTTGTTAAGTGTAAAGCCCTTTATATGCATCCTCTTGTTTGATCTGAACTACAGCCCCTAGAGGTGGCTGCCTTTCAATTGTACAGCTGGGCCAGTGAGTACCCAAGGCAGGATTTGGACTCAGGTTTTCCTGACTGCTCTAACTTCAGGGCTCTAGCTACAACACCTTCCTCTTCCGGGGCAGCTGGGTGCACTGGTCCCTCTCCCCCCTCCATCACACTCTTCACCCGGCAGCTCAGCTCTCTTTGAACACCTTCATCCATATTAACCTCCCAGACCAGAAGGTCTGCCCACTACTGCTCTGCTCAGGTCCTACACCCTCCATCCCCTGTGACTTCACCTGCTCTGATGAGCTTCTGAGGGTGCCGGGACCCAGCGGAGCCGAGATGCTGCTGAGAAACCCAGAGGAGGGGGGTGACTCTTCTGAATCCTGGGCGCCAACAGAAGGCTCTGGGTGGGAGTTAGTGGAGCTGGCGAGGGGTGACTCTGCCACCCAGGCCTTCTGCCGCCACCGTCGTAGGGTGTTCTGAAGGAGCCGCAACTTCCTGTTCTGGGAGAAAGAGCTGAAGAAACAAGACTTCTGCTGTGAAACTGACTGACCCTTCACCCATCTCACACACCCCCAGAACCTATCCTGTGCTTGAAGGAAGGAAAAAAGCAATTATTAAGCACCTGCTATGTGCCAAGCATTGGCCTAAATGCTTGTCAACATCCCTTCAGGGAAGGTGCTTTTATGATCTCCATTTTACAGTGGAAGAAACTGAGGCAGACAGAGGTTAAGCAGCTTGCCCAGAGTCACAGAGCAACTAAGTGTGTGAGGCTGAATTTGAACTCAGGTCCTGTGGCCTCAGAATCAAAGCTCTTTCCACTTTCTACTCCAGGCAGTTAAGTGATGCTATAGTATACAGAGTGCTAGAGTAGAGTCGGGAAGACTTGAGTACGAATCCTGCCTCACACCTTTCCTTGGGCAAGTCAGTTCAACTCTGTCTGCCTCAATTTCCTTATCTGTAAAATAAGGATAATAACAGTACCTACCTCCAGGGTTGTTGTGAGGATCAAATAAGATAATATTTGCAAAGTGTTTGGCACAATTGTGCCTGGAACATAGTAGGTGCTTTATACATATTCACTAATATTATATCCCCCCAGTACAATGTGGGCTCCTTGAGGGCAGGGTGAATCTTTTGCCTTTCTTTGGCTCCCCAGTGCTTAGCAGAGTGCCCGATACATAGTAGGTGCTTAATAAGTGTTTGTTGGCTGACTAATTGACCATCCTGACTTCCAGCCCAGGATCCTATCAGGCCCCATTCTGGAACTGACCACATGTCGTCAGATTTTAAGCTGGTTAGGAGGTTGGGGGCTGGGCGGTGCCGGTTCCTGTGACACATACTCTGCCCACTGGTGCTGGGCCAGCCTTCGGGACCACAGCCAGATCGCCCGGTGTAGTTTCAGTTTCCGGCAGGCCTCTTCCAGAGAGTCCTTTGCCCTGATCCCCGGATGACAGCAGGGCTGGTCTGGTTCTCCTGGACCCTGGCTGACAGGTCCTCTGCAGGATCCTTCATGGGCCACAGCCACTGGGGACAAACTCAGGTTAAGAGGAGGAGGACAGAGAGAGGCCAGGGCTGATGAGAAACGGGGCTGACCCCCTTTCCCCACCCCTTCTATCTCTGACCTCACCCCACAAAAGGTTTATTGACCCATGACAGTGAGGATGAGAGCTTGGAAGAAGTGGGGGGGGGGTGCCGAGCATAAGCCAGAGTGCCCAGGACAAGGTGGTGCTTAATAAATGCTGTTGGCTCAGGATGGGTGAGAGAGCCAGCAGCTGGAGGGGTCTAAGAGTGGAGACGGATGGCAGAGCAAGTCGAGGCCTTCACAGCCCACTTGGCCCTACCCTGTGTATTTTCTCAAGCACTGGGTGCCCTCCTGGGTCGAACCCCTCTCACCCTCCAGGTGCCAGCTCCTCTGGCGAAGGAGATAGAGCTGGGCCACTGTCCTTGAGTGTGTAGCTTGGAGCCACACCATTTTCACCCACTGCTGTAGGCTCTTCCTCAAGGTCTCAACCCGCCAGTGAGCCAGCTTGCCCTGGCACCACGTCTTTCTCTGTGTGTGGAGCATCCATGCCCCAAAGCACCTGAGTGGACAAAGGAAGAGGCATCTGTCCCTCCCTCTCCAAGGTCTTGAAGACTGAGCCTGTCCCTCTCCCCCATGGTACTGCAAAGCTTGGCCCCTGGAGGTGGGAAGTAGAGAGATGGGGGCTCACTGAAGAAAGTGCTGGGAGAGACCATGGAGGGTGGGCGGGAGACTCTATAAGGCCTGGGCTCTAGGCCACAGGGAAGAGGGGCCAGTCCCTGGACCACATCTGGGCCCAAGACCCAGCATCGGTGGTCAAGGCAGAAGAGGCCAGGAGCCTCAGCATACAAAGACCTAAGGTTTTGGGGAAGCTGCTTGAGTTTGGGTAAAGTATAATCATCTTGGCAGAAACACTCAGTTCTCAGCCAGTTCTCTCCCATCTCAATTCCTGGATGCCGGCAATCTCTACTTACTCTGGTAAGGACAGGAAGTAGCTTGTCCTGGGGAGTCTCTACTGCCTCTGGCTCTCCTCCCACTGGGGCCTCCCCTCCCCCTGCCCATTCAGGGATGACCCTCTCTCTCCCCACACACAAGCGAGGGTTCTAATCCAAGGCCTTACAGGCAGGCTGTGCTTCAGCTAAACCCAATAGGCCAAAAATATTTCAAGCCAAGCACAAATTCCTTAGGGGGACCCAAGAGGACTAAGGCCATCAGTCCATACCCTCTCATTTTACAGGTGAGGAAACCAAAGTCCAGATAGTTGCCCAAGGTACATAGGCTGGGATTCAAACCCAGGTCCTTTGATTCCACTGGCTGGTTTCCTGACACACTGTGATGCCTCCCTCTCCAAACCTCCCACGGATCCCTGCTGCCCAGAACAGAAAGTTTAATTCTCCTCAGCCTGGCATTGAAGGTCCTCCCGGACTTGGGCATGGCTTCCCACACCCCCTGACAACTGTCACTTTACCGGCCAAGCTGGGCTCTCTGGTGCTGGGTCACCAGGGTACAGATCCGGGCTGTGTTCACGGTCCTTGCCCGCCAGGCCTGGAAAACCCGACGAAGCTTCTTCTTCCCCAGCTCAGCCCGGGCCTGGGCCTCCTTTCGAATTTCTGCCACCAGCACTTTCTGCAGGTACCACAGGTAGAAGGCTGCTGGGCCCCAGTGGGGTTGGAAGGAGGAGGGAGAAAGACAGGGGCCTGAGAGGCAGCTGGAGGCAGCAGGGAGGGAAGGGAGATGAAGGAAGGATCCATTCCTGGGCAGAACCCCCACTGCTGCAGGAGCAAGGTCAGAGCCATAGACCCAGGGAGGGGCTGGAGGGAAGGGCACGTGGTCACCATTTAGTCTGATCTCTTTGTTTTAAAGAGAATTTCCAATCCCGTGATCTTTCCGCTGTGCCACTGGGCGAGTGGGGCTGGCACAAAGACCCTATGTGGTGTGGGGGAAGGGTAGCCCTCCTGGCCCAGCGCAAATCAAGTCAACTGGTGTTGTGAGTGGGGAGAAAAAGGAGGAAGACAAGAGAGTGGCAACGAGGTTGAACAGAATCCCAGTGACTGGCTGGAAACCTCCGCTCTCAATGGAATCATCACTGGACGTGGGCCAGAAGCTTACCCGACCAGCCAATCAACTAGTCAGTCAATTAATTATGCCTCCACTTAGCACTTTATACAGCTTTTTAAAAAACGTTTTTTCAAAATGTTTCTTTTCTTTCTAGCTAGGCAATGGGGTTAAATGACTTACTCAGGGTCACATATCTAGTAAGTGTCAAATGTCTGAGGCCGGATTTGAACTCCCGTCCTCCTGACTCCAGGGCAGATGCTTTCTATTCACTGCGCCGCCTAGCTGCCCTTGAAATGTTTCTGTAGGTATTATCTGACGGGAAACCTACCAACTATGGTGAGGCGTGTAGTGAAAAGATTGCAGCGTCCATTTTAGAGATGAAGAAACTGAGGCAGAGTGATGTAGTAGGAGAAAGAAACCCCCTGGACTTGGAGTCAGAAGCCTACTGTCTGACTCTTGGCCCTGCTGCTACTCACCTCCTACCTGTGGGCACTGGGTAACTCAGTGAACCTGCTTGTGCCTCAGTTTCCTGTTCTAGGAAATGATGGGATTGGATTGATCTTTGATGGTTCACTTCCTGGGGTTCACTCAGTAAGATAAAAGGACCATACGAATTTAGGAAGTTATCAGTGACCTCTCAATGGAAACATCTGATGGCCTGTTCTCAGTCCTCATCCTTCTTGACTTCTCAGCTTTTTACACTGTCGGTCACCCTCTCCTCTTGGACACTCCTCTGAGTTTTCATGACTCCTCTCTCCCTCCTGGTTCTTTCCACCCAGCTGTCTAAATGCTCTTCCTCAATTTCCTTTGCTGGACCTTCATCCAGGACCCACCCACTAACTGTGGGTGCCCCTAAGGCTCTGTCCTGGGCCATCTTCTTTTCCTTCTCTACATCCCCTCTCTCAGTAATCTCATCAGTTCCCATAGATCCAATGATCAGCTCTACACAGATTATTTCCATATCTATCTATCTATCTATCTATCTATCTATCTATCTATCTATCTATCTATCTATCTGTCTGTCTGTCTGTCTGTCGTCTGTCTGTCTGTCTGTCTGTCTGTCTGTCTGTCTGTCTGCAGTCCTGGTCTCTATTGATTTCCAGTCTCCTATTACTTATTGCTTAGTGGACATTTCCAACTGGATTTCCCATAGGAATCTCAAACTCATCTGTCCAAAATGTAATTCATCTTTTCTCCAAACCCACCCCTCTTCCTAACTTCCCTCCTTCTGTCTAGGGCACCACCAACCTTCCAGTCAACCAGACTCACAACCTCTAACTTGAGCCTTCACTCTTTCTCACCTCCAACACCAGTGGGTTGCCAAATCTTGTCAATTGAACCTCAACCATGGGGCAGCTAGGTGGTGCAGTGGATAGAGCACCAGCCCTGAAGTCAGGAGGACCTGAGTTCAAATCTAGCCTCAGACCAAATACTTGACACTTACTAGCTGTGTGACCCTGGGCAAGTCACTTAACCCCAATTGCCTAAAAAAAGAAAAAAGAAAAAAAAAAAGAACCTCAACCAGTATCTCTCTCTCTGTCTTTTCTCTCCCCCTCTATCTCTTTCTGTCTCCTCCTCCTTCTTCTTCCCCCTCCCTCCCTCCCTCTCTCTCTCTCTCTCCCCTCCTCCTCCTTCTCCTCTTCTCTCTCATTTCTGAATAAGACTTAAAAGAAAACTGATATCACAATCTAGTCTTCACTCTCTCCAGCTGCCTAATCAAAACCACCCAAACTCATACCCCAAACAGAATGGTCTTTCCTCCTACTCCAAACCTGTGCCTTTTCTGAACTTTTCTACCTTTGTCAAAGGCACCACCATCTTTTTCCACTCCCCTCACCCCTTCTCCCAAATGAATCAGTCCCTAAGTCTTGTCATGTCTCACATCTGACCTCACCTCTCTCTCTTAGAGCCTCATCACCTCCAAAGTGGCCTCCCTGCCTCAAGTCTCTCCCCTCTCCAACCCATCCCCCACACAGCTGCCAAAATTGATACTCTCAAGGCACGGCTCTGATGTGTCAGAAACCCTGGTCCAAAAGCTCCCTCTTCTCTCTTGGGGAAAATACAAATCCCTTTGCTTGGCATGTGGACACCTTCTTAATCGAGTTCCAGCCCAGTTTTTCAGGTTCTCCCAGACCTCCCTTTCATGCACTCTCCAGCCCAGCCCCACTGGCCCATTTTCTCTTCCCCATATACTACACTCCATCACCCACATCTTTGCCTAGACCATTCTCCCCGCCTGGAGCACCCTCCTCATCCTTGCCAATTTAGAATCCCTGGCTTCTTTCCAAAACTCAGATCAAATGCCTTTTCTGATTCTCTCCCCACCCCCTACCCCTCTCCACCAAGTGGCCTGCCCCTCTGAAATTCCCTTGCATTTACTTGGCATATATTTTGTATTTACTTGTACATGTTGTCTCTCTTGCAGACTGTAAGCTCCTCGAGGGCAGGTACAATTTCACTTTTGTCTTTGTATCCCCAGTACCTGACACATAGGAGGCACTTCATAAATGCTTGCTGAATGAATGAATGAATGAATGAATGAATGACTAGTGATCATGTAGTCCATCCAACCTCCTCCTTTTATTGATGATAATAATAACTCACATTTACATAGCACTTGGAGGTTTGCAAGGCAATTTCCTCCCCCAAGCCCTGAAAGGTAAATAGTCACAGAGCCACAGACTCACAGAATCTGAGATGGATGGAAGGGGACCAACCCACATCTGACCAAGAATCCCTTCTGCCAACGTCCCCAACAAACGGTCCCTCAGCCTCTCTCTGCCTGAGGACGAGAAGGGAGGCTTCCACTTTGGGACCACTCTAACTGGCAGGAAGGTTTTTCCTGACCTCAGGCCTATGGCTGACCCTCTGCATTTCTCACCCACCACCCACTGCTGCATTTCTCACCAACCCTCTGGGACCAAGCAGAAAAGGTCCAATCCCTCTTCCAAGTGAAAGCTTTAGAGCCCTGAAGAAAACTATCCTATGTCCCCCAAGCCTTCTTTTCTCCAAGCTGAACACCCCCAGGTCCTTCCCACAATCCTTCTAATAGCCTGACCTCAAGGCTTTTCACCCTCCTGGTCACTATCCCCCGGACTCTCCAGCTTATCAATACCCTTCCTAACATGAGGTGCCTGGAACTGAAACAGAGGACACCAGATCTTAGAGGTGGTCGATCCTAGACTCTAGTTCTCAGAGTGAGGTAGAGTAGACGGATTTGGAGTAGGAAGATCCGGGTTCAAATCCTGCCTTTGATGCCTACTAGCTATGAGACCCTAGGCAATTCACAGTGCCTTGGTTTCCTCATCTGTAAAGTGAGGGGATTGGACTCTCTGGCTTCTAAGATCCTTTCCAGCTCTAGATCTATAATCCTATGATCTGGCCTGATTGGGGTATATTCAAAACTTGAAGCAACCTGTTCACTTAATAGAATTATCTTAATTATCTTAAGATATTAAGAATTATATTAAGGGAATTTCTATGAAAACAGCAATATTTGAGGTCCACCTAAAGTGATCAGAGAACACCCTGAAATGTTTGGAGAAACATTTAGCTCTGGGAAAGACCATTCTAGGAAATTAGTACTCCTCTTAACCTTGAGACACCAACCCTGGAATAAGGAGGACCTGTGTTCGAGACCTACCGCTGATGCATACTTGGCTGTGAGCCAGGTCTGAGCAAGCCACTTAACCGAGTCTTTAAGACTGTAAATAACATATATAAGCTGCTGATCTGCAGGGGTGGTTTTCCACCCAGGGAGTTCCTTCAGCTTGATGAAATCTCAAATCTGGGAAGGCAACAATCAAAAACAAAACCAAAAAATCCCTTGCTCTCACCCACCCCCACATGTAGAAGCACATGCACGGTATTGGCTAAGGTCTCATGGAGGCTATTAGAAAGCAGAAGCAGGAAGTGGGTTGTATAATTGCTGTTATTATGAAGCATCGCTCTTCTTGTCAGCCAAAAGGGTCAGAGAGAATTCTCACCTGCTGGGTCAACTTCCCTGTTTTGAGAAAGATCGAAAACACAGAAACTTAGCCGTGGAATTAACGCCTCCCATCTCTGCCTCTCTCTGTGTCCCTAGGATCCCTTTTCCAACTTCCCGGGTTTCTGTAACGCCCAGTGGAGCCTCCAGGAAGGTTTCTGCCACGCCACACCATTTGTCATGGGTGGTATTTCTCCAAGGGATGATTCAGGCACTGGACTACACTGTTCATTCTTTCGTTCATTCATCGAGCATTTTAGAAACATGTTCTTGTTGCTGGGGATATAAAGACCCCCTCCCCCAAAAACAAACAAACAAACAAACAAAAACAAACAAACCAGTCTCCATCCAAGGAGCTTACATTCCATTGGGGGGACTCCACATACATACTATTGCATATAAGTAAATACAAAGATAAGTAAAATACAGAGGAAGTCTGTAAAACAATTTCAGGGGAGTGGAGCAGAGAGCACCAAACAGCTTGGGGAACCAGGAAAAGCCTCCTGGGAGCCAGGGATTCTGAGAAGTGGAGGAGTGGGAGGGAGAGCATTCCAGCCCTGGGGACACTGCTTTTGCAAAGACACTGAGGTGGGAGATGGAATGTTGGATATAGAAAATGACAAATAGGCAGGGGAGAACTATTCTAACCACCCATGCACACGGCAGCAGCAGTAAGACAGGGTCTTAATACCTGCTGCTTCAACTGAAGGGTAAAATTCAGCCCTCCTAAGTAGCTATTCCATCCCCACAAGGCGCCTCTCTCCCCTCCACAACAAAGGCCAGTGACTTCCTCTGCTTGAGGCTGACCGCCGTGCCATCCCTCCACACCAGTTGCAGGGGGTGAGTTTGCTTATGATATCCTCACAGAGACACAACGGGCGACTTTCCAAATTAAGAACAGATACAGTACCTGTCCCAGCAGAGAGAAAGAAAACTAATCGACCTCCTAGAACAGCACTGCTCTCTCTTCCGGGTTTTAAACTTGCTCCTAAGATCACAAACTGCCTAAGTCAAGAGAAAATCTTAAACCTTCCCCTTACCTCACTGCCATTCCAAAGTGGTCACTGCTATTCTAATTAATTTAATCTAATCTATCACATGCATCATTTAAAAAAAAATTATTTTGGGGACAGCTAGGTGGTGCAGTGTATAGAGTACCAGCCCTGAAGTCAGGAGGACCTGAGTTCAAATCCAGACTCAGACCAAACACTTGACACTTACTAGCTGTGTGACCCTGGGCAAGTCACTTAACCCCAATTGCCCCCCCAAAAAATATTTTGGTCCAGTTGTGTGATGTCATCAGTTTGGGGAACGCCTGGTGTGCAAATTCCCTCCGCCAAGGCAACTCCTCAGTAATTTCTCCCTTTTAGAAGAGGGGTTCTTAACCTCTGGTCCATGAACTTGAATGGGAAAGAATTACACCTTTGTTTTCACTCACCTCTAGCTGAAATTTGATATTCTCTTTAATTGTGAATGTAGGCAACAAAAGATTATTCTGAGGAGTCCTTGGACTTCACCAGATTGCCTTTGGCAGGGTACATGACACGCAAAGTGATTTGTTTATTTATTTATTTTGATGAGGCAGTTAGAGTTAAGTGACTTGCCCAAGGTCACACAGCTAGTGTTATGTGTCTGAGGGCGGATTTGAACTCAGGTCCTCCTGACTCTAGGGCCCGTGCTCTATCCATTGCACAACCTCATGCTCCACAAAGCGATTTAGACAGTTGCCCAGGGCACTGGGTGGAGGGGGTTTTGAATGACTTGCCCAGGATCCCATGGCTAGTTAGCATTGCAAGGAAAACTTGAACCCAGGTCTTCCTGATGTCAGGACTAACCTTCTACTCTACATCATGCTGTCTCTCAAATCTAGTGGTTTTATCCAGCTGGTGGCTCCCAGAGAATCTGGGACAAGAAAATGACTGCATCATCATAGAGCTCCAATTTGGAGGGACAAACAGAATCACAGTGTGTGTTATTAACCCCTTCTTATAGATGAGGAGACTGAGGCTTTGGGCAGGTAAGTGACTTCTCTACTTTCCCTCAGCTGGGAAGTGTCTGAGGCAGGGTTTGAACTCAGGGCTCCAAGCCCAGGTCTCTATCTACCACATCATGGAAGAAACTGAAGTGAACTGTCTGGGACAAGGTTTAGACCCAGGGGTGACTCTAGGGCTAGAACTCTGTTCTGTCAAATTCTCTTTCCAATAAATGGCATTGCTTCTTACTGGGACCTATGTGGGGTCCTACTGTCATTTGTGTTAGCTTAAGTAAGATCCTGTCCTTTTCAAATGGCGGCATGAACAAATGTCATCCCTGGCTGGAGATCTGCTATGAAATAGCCCTAATTTCAGTAAAACTATAGCCTTAGGTCCAAGGATCCTCCCCTTCTACCAGAGGCTCCAAGTTCACATGGACCAGGGTCCACCCTGAGGGCCTTACTTCCCAAACCCAAAACTACAGGAAGGTCATTGTAATTTGTTGATGGGTACTACTGTCCACTCAAAGCAGACTAACTGAGGGTCAACAAAGGCTTGGAATTGCCATTAAAGTGGGAAACAGTGCCCTAGTTGATGGAGATGTCTAACTCTTCCTTCCTAATGCCCTGTTGAGTCTCAGGCCATAGAAACCGCCCTTATGGAGACTTAGCGGTTGCCACAACAGTGTAATCATGGGGTTCAGGGGTTGTGATGCTCAAGCAGTGGTTCTCAAATTTTTGATCTCCAGACCTCTTTACAACCTTAAATTATTGAGGATTCTCCAAAGAGCTTTTGTTTATGTGGAATCTATCCATATTCACTGTATTAGAAATTAAAATATCTTAGTATTATGAAAATAATTTTGACTTTGTGAACACCCTGGAAACGACTTGGGGACCCTTAGTGGGATCTAGCCCTGATTTAAGGGCCAAAGGGTTTTGGCATACAGGGTTAGCTTCCTGTGGGCAGGGCCAGGTCCCCTCTGTGCCCCTCCAGCTCCATCACTGGCACTGGCTTCTGGGCCCATTCCTTCCCCTCCCCATTCTCTTTCCCCAATACCCACTTACCAGCCAGCCGCTGAAGGTCTCGAGTGGCAGGGGCCCTAGGGCTCTGGCTTCCTGATTTCCATCTGGGGTGGAGCTGAATCTTTGGTGCTCCCTCCACTCCACAAACGACCCCTAGAGTTACAAAGGATCTGCCCAAAGAGAAGAGTGTCATCTGTTGCTTGGGTGTGTGGACGCTCCTGCCCCACCACAAGCCTGAGCTCCCATTCCTAAGCATTTTAAAGGGTGCCAATAGAATTTCCAAAACAAGTATTTCAGGCCGACTTCCTAACAGTCCCATGAAGTAGGATCATGGGATCACAGATTAAGAGCTGGGCCATTCAGTCTAACCCCCTCACTTTATGGGTAATGAAAGGGAGGCCCAGAGAAGGGAAGGGACTTGCCCACATACTCCAAATCCTGAATTCCTTCCACATTGGGAAGAAGCTTGCTCACCCTACTCCTGGACTTCTCACACTGGAAGAACCCTCCACCCTGGGGCCTCTTCTTCTGATTGTCTGGATCCTCTCAGAACCTCCACTTTAAGGAGGCCAGCCAGGCCAGCAATGTCTTCATTCTTCTCCAGGCTGCACTTCTGACTTTCTCTACCAGGCCTCTCAGTTGCATACACCCCACCCTCCCCTCTCTCTCCTCCTTTCCCAGGCTTCCTTTTATGTATGATCTTTCCCCATTAGAATGTAAGGTCCTTGAGGGCAGGGGCTTTTTGAAAAAAGTTTTATTTTTTTAATAAACTATACAACTTTATTACTTCCTTTTATAAAATATCTCATCCTTTAGGGAGTTTGGAAGTTTCTATTTCTAGTATTTGAGAATTTGTAACTATATGATATAATCACCTTCTCTGAGGGGCTTTCTTTCTTTCTACTAGTATTTCTATCCCCAACATAGTATAAATGCTCGCTGACTTGAATTACTCCTGCCTCTCAGATAATACAAATATGACCATTTCCATTTTGCAGATGAGGAAACTGAGGTGCTGAGAGTTAAAGGGATGACACAAAGCTGGGAGGGACAGCTGACACACAAGTCTAATGACTATAGTCCTACTCTCATGTTCAATTTGTTTCTCAAGTCCAAGGTGGGTTAGGTGTGATTAGACAGTAGTTTGTCCGTAGAGACTCTCAGGGTTACTGGACCACCAACTTCATAAGAATCAGCACTGTGACACGTCGGATAAAAATGTTAGTGGGATCCAGAGCTGCATTACGAGAAGCATGGCATTTGGGAATAAGGTGGTGATGGTCCCTCTGTCCTGGTCTGGAATACTGGGGTCAGTTCTGTTTGGGAAGGACACTGATTAGCCAGAGAACGTCCAGAAAAGGGCGACCGGCATGGTGATGGGCCTCAAGTCTATTCCAATTTAATCAAATGACAAGCATTTATTAAGTGCCTACTGCGTGCCAGCCCAAAGAAAGAAGCAAAACGGCCCCTGCCCTCAGCCCTGTGAGCTTAAACACTCTACTGGAGGACACAACATGTGCATATGAAAGGATGTATGAAATCTCTACGAGTAATTTTGGAGAGGAGGCAGGAAGAACTGGGAAACACGGGAAAGGCCATATGTAGGAGGTAGCATCAAGGCTGAACTTTGAAGCCAATTCCTGCAGGAATTCTCTGAGGCAGATAGGAAGGAGTGCATTCCAGGCATGGGGAACAGCCTTTACAAAGGCCTGGAGGTGGGAGATGGGAGATGGAGTATCATACCCAAGGAACAATAAGGAAGGCCTGGTTGACCAACTGTAGAGTACGTGGAGGACGTATAATAAGGCTGGAAAGGAAGAAAGGGGCTGGGCTGTTATGTTTTAAATGCCAAACCAGAGGAGTGTGTCTTTGACCCTAGAGGTACAGAGTAAGGGAGTGACATGGCCAGAGAGAGCTGTGCTCTGGGAAAATCAAATGTTTCATTTGGGCAGCTGTGTGAAGGATGGATGGGAGGCAGGGAGGCTGACTAGGAGGCTACTGCAATAGGAGATGAGGGCCTGAACCAGGACAGAGGCTGTGTAAGTGGAGAGAAGGGGACTGATGGGAGAAAGAGCTCATGTCCTAATTGGGGGAGACAACCCATGAAAGAAAGTCAGATGCAAAGTCCTGAGCACCCAGAGGGAGAAAGCGTTGGGGCAGATGCAAGGCCCTGAGACCCTTAGGTTACATCTGCAGGCTGGACAATAGTGCTGAGCATTCTACTAGAGAGAAGATTCTTTTCTGGGCATGAGTTAGACGTGGTGACAGATTAAGTTTCTTCCAAGTCAAAAATTCTGTGGTTCTGTGATTTGCCCACAGTTGCTCAGCTGGCTCTTGGAGGAGCCTGGGATGAGTGCCAAGCCTGGCTCCTGCATCCCCATCCGCTTTGCCAAGTGCAGTATGAGGGCTGGGTTTGTCCTGAGTCAGCCACATTCCTCTGCGGAGGCTGGGGGTGGGAAGGGGTCTGTGGGCAGTGGAGGCAGGAGGATTGGCTGAATTTGTCCTCCCCTGCCTTAGTGCCAGCTGGGGCCAGGATCGAACAAACTTGTCTTCCTAAGAAGCCCCGGGAGCATAAGAAGTCACATTTTCCTTACCTTTCCTGTTGGCCTTCCTGGGAGGGAAGGAGGGCTTTCTCAGGAGCCTCTGTCTTGGACTGAGTCAGCAGCTTCTTTTCTCTCCTATTCAAATAGAGGTCTTTCCACTGGACCAGGAAGACAGCAAGAGGGAGACTTGGCTGCAGCAGGAGTCTCCGTCCAGCCCCCTGGGGTCAGGCAGCTGAGACCCTAGGACTCAGGCTTGGGGGGAAAAAAAAGCCAGGCCTGGAGGGGTCAGGGCAGGCGTATGCCAGGGAGGGGAATGGGTGGGAGGATTAAGATGTTCCAAGGGCAGAATCTTGATTTCATAGGATTATAACATTTTAACTTGAGAAGGAATTTAGAGATTGACTCCTCTAATATCCCAGCTCCCCACCTGTTTTATGATGGGGGAATGGAAACTGAGGAGTGAGAGGTAATATGACCTACCCAAAGGTAGTAAACATAGGCAGTAAGCAATAGCCCAGATTCAAACCCAGGTCCCAAG
This sequence comes from Phascolarctos cinereus, assembly GCF_003287225.1. NCBI lineage: Eukaryota > Metazoa > Chordata > Mammalia > Diprotodontia > Phascolarctidae > Phascolarctos > Phascolarctos cinereus. Next base: position 389,365,331 of record NW_027556098.1, read on the forward strand.
ACTCCAAAAACTCCCTGTTAGTTCTCTTCTCTACCTGTCATTGGAAGATCCCATCCTATCCTACTCCATCTAATTTCCATGTTCCTTTATGCACATTGTACAACAATCTACATTCTTCTTAGATCTATATTACTTTTCATATATTTTTATTTTGTTAAATATTTCCCAATTACATAGAAAAAATTTTTAACATTCATTTTCAAAAATTTTGCGTTTCAAATTCTTTCCCTTAATCCCCCACCCTCTCCCCTTGAGAAGGCAAGCAAGATGATATTTTAGAGCCATATTCTTAAAAGGAATGTACTCAGTGAGGATGACTCTTCTCTAGACTTAAGCATTTACTGTATGCTCAGTAGAATTGATCAATCAATAATCTAAAAGGTACTTATTAAGTTCCAGGAACTGCTGTGCTCCAAAAATACAAAGACAAAAAATGAGGGCGTCTCTGTATTTGATCTTGGAGGTAATAGGGAGCTATGGGAGTTTACTGAGTGCGGGAGTGATAGATCAAGCTTACCACTTTGGCAGCTGTGTGCAGGATGGATCAGAACACGGGGTCTCTGGCCACACAGCGGACTTTTAATCTCTACTGTGAAAGGGGCCCGTCGGGGCAGGTTCCCCTCGGGCCAGGGGACGGAGTCCTGTACCCCTTCCCCTCTCGAGCTCCAGTCCCCTGCCCCCTCCTCCCTCCCTGCGGGTCTCACCTTTAGGAAGCTCGTGGCCAGCACAGTCCGACCCTGCTTCCTCTTCATGTACTCCATCTGGGCTTCCCGAAGCCACAAGGACCAGCGCATGGCCCGGATGCCCTTCCGCAGGAGATGTCTCCGCCTCAGCGCCCTGGCTACTGCCCGCTGTCCTAGTAGGTGGCATCGCCAGGCTTTGAAGCAGCGGCTGAGAAGGGCCCTGCAAGGACAGAACAGATTGGAACTCACGGGGCCCGGCAAGGGCTGCTGTCCAGCCTCTGCCTTCCCCTCCCCGAATCCTCCAAGGTCTCCCGCCGTTCCCAGCCTCGGGCCAAAGCGGAGCAGGACAGACACCCACAGCATTTCCCAGGAAAAGTATGCAGGGATGGACAAATACTGCACCAGGGAATGGGGTGCGGGGTAGTGTAGACCTGAAGACGCCTACCCTGACTGCTTTCACTCCTTGCCTCTCACCCAGAGATGCCTCTAACCCTGAGGTCCTCCCTTCTCATTGGTGAGACCCTAGGCCACATCTAAGCTCACTTCACTCTTGACTCTCCTCCTGTCTGGACTCTAACACCCTCCTATGTTCCCCAATTCCAACTCCCTTATATGTGGGCTTCCCCTACTAGAAGACAGGGTCTATCTTCCTTGCTTGTATTCCCAGAGCTTAGCGAAGTGCCCCACACAAAGTTAAGTCCTTAAAAAAAAGTGCTCTCCATCAAATTGCCTGCTTTCTCAATTGGGGAGGGGGGGCAGGGAGGGAAGGAGAGAATCAGGAGTTCCAAATTTGAAAACCAGAATGTTAAAATTGTTTTTACATGTAATTGGGGAAAAATATTAAGAATAATGCTCCTGTCAAGATGTTAGGAGACACCGTATTTTTCAGAGCTGAGGCCCGGCAAGCAAGCTGTGCCCTGATCTTGGTATAACAATCCTTTGCAGCTCACCCTCTGGATGATCTCACCCTCTGGCAAAATCCCATAATTATTGTATTGCTTTGACCAGCACCAGGTGTTCTCTGAACTTGGCTGAGCTCAGAGAAGTACCCGTGTTCTGGTCATGAAGCCCTGCTATGAGTCAAACTTGTCTCATTGTCACCGAATGTTACTTCTCATTGTCAGGGCTACAACTCACTGGGTGGCCTAGGTAGAAGTATTGAGATTTGGCCACACTACAGCACCACCCCCGACTAGGGGCAGGCCTCCCCGCACGTGTGTCTAGATGCCCGCCTTGCTCGCAAGCTGTTTCCCTCACTTTGAACATCTCTCCTGTCTCCAGCCTTCTCTGTTCCACTCTGTCCACCCACAGGTTAGAGGCTGGTCCTGCCCAGCTGACACTCTCAACCTGTTGCATTCTGCCTTCTGACCTCCTCACTCAACTTAAAGTGCCCTCTCCAAAGTCAGCAGTGATCTTTTAATTGTCACGCCTCACAAAAAGCCTTTTCTCAGGCAGCCTCTTTCTTAGCCCGCTGTCACGACTCTCTGGATTTCCATGACACTGCTTTCTCCTGGTTCTCCTCCTACCTGTCTGACTGGTCCACCTCAGTCTCTTTTGCTAGCTTATCACCCTCATCATACCCCATAACTGTGGGTATTCCCAAGGTTGTGCCCTGGGCCATTTTCCTCTCTTGGTAAACTCTTAGGCTCCCCTAGGTTTAACTACCGTCCCCGTACAGGTATGTAATCAAGATGTTGCCAGAAGTTTCCATCTGGGAGCTGCTAGCTCCAGGCTTTCTCCCAGGCATCAGTCCCCCATCACTGTTTCCCTATTGGACATTTCAAACTCCATCTCCCGGAATCATCTCAAAGTCAAAATGTCCCAGACTGAACTCATCATCTTTCTCTAAAACCTCTCTAGCTTCCCTCTCCATGCTTTTGCACCAGCTATTCCTTATGCCTGGAATACCTTCTCTTCTTCCCTCCACCTCACAGAGTCCCTCTCTTCCTCTGTGACCCAGTTCATGCACCTTCTTCTGAACAAACCCTTTCCTGATTCCCCCAGCCGCCACTGTCCTCCCTCCCAAACTACTTTCTGTCATATTTTATATGTACTTGTCTCCCCCATTAGATACTCTTTGTCAGTAGGGAGGGCACAGGCAGGTGCTCAGGGAACAGGGATGAGGGAAAAAAGGTCTACCTCACCAGAGCAGATTAGAAGGGGCCCCCAGGAGTCTCACCGTGATTCCCTGGCCTCTGGGGTTAGAGGCTCTGTGGATGATGTCTAGAAAAGAGAAGGGTACATGACTTCAAGTACCTAATGGGGCTGTCATGTGGAAGAGGGCTTGGACGTATTTAACTGAGGGTAGACTGGGGAACAAATGGGTAGAATGGTGTTTTCTTCACAAGCACCCTCTGAGACAGGTAGTGCAAATGCTCCTGGCCCCATTATGCAGATGAGAAAACTGAGGCAGAAGACGGCCATGAGTCCTTGGCCCATCCTTCACAGCAAATTTCATATCATTTGTGCTGCTAGATAAAACCTGTGCCTTCTCCAGCGGGACTGTCCCTCTCCCTCCCCAGCCCCGGAGAGGAAAGGCCAAGCAGGAAACATGGGATGCCAGGGGTGGCAGACCTGGGCTCCAGAAGCTGGCATCCCCCATATCCCCTCTGACCTCTCCTGGCGGTGGCTCCAGCTGTGAGGCCCCAGCTGCCGGGTGTAGCTCACTCTTGTTCTGGCTTCTTGTCCCAAGGTTCCCAGCAAGGCCCTGCTCCATCCAGGGATCCTCCTGTTCATTCGGCCTATGAGCTGCTTCCCAATGCTGCTGCGCCAGGAGATGCACCCCAACAGAAGAGGAGGCTGAAAAATAGCTTCTTGAGCCCAGTCTACCTTCTTGCCCTGAGAGGCAGGGCCCAGGGGTGGCGTTCTTCAGGAGGCTCTGCTTAGCACCACCCCCAGATCCTGAAGAGGTCCCTTCTTCTGGGCTTCTCCAGTGGGTAGGGACAGGACCTTCCTTAGGGCCTGGGGGAGGGGTATTTGTGTCCCGGGGAACCAGGGACATGAGGACCTCCCAGATTTGCCACAAATGTCCCTCCAGCTGAGTCTTCATCAATTCCGGTCCCCTGTCCACTTGGGAGCCTGCAGCACAAGCCAGCATCCCTGACTTGGGCAGGCAGGATCTTTCAGGGGAGGCTGGCCCTGCCTGGTGGGGGTCCCCCAGGACTGCGCCCCTCCCTGAAGGTAGGAATAGCTTATCACAGAAGGCTTGGGGAAACGCAGAGGGGAGAGCTGCTGCAGAGCAGGGGGCTGTATCAGGCTGAGGGAAGGGAACTGGGTTGGCAGCCCTGAAGACATTCATCCCGCTGGTCCCAGGGGACAAGCTAGGGGCAGTCCCGCCATGCCCCTCATCAGAGGAGGGGAGGCTGAAATCACCCAGCTCCTTGGTGTCAGGGAACTGACCCCAGCCCTGTGTCCTGGGAATGCCAAAGGCCCTGGTGAACTGCTGCACACCCTGAGGGCACCCCAGTGCCAGGCTGGCAGAGACTTCTGGAGTCACATCCTGTGGGAAAGGGTAAGGGCGCTAGGATACTCTGGCATCAAGTTGGTGGAGGCCTCTGGAACCTTAATCTTGCTGGAGCAAGGGTGGAGGCTAGAGTATCCTGGTGTCAGTTTAGGGGAGGCCTTGGCAGTTGTGGTCTTGTCAGAAAGAGTATGGGGGCAGGGGTACCCCAGTGTCAGATTTGGGGGGGCCTCTGGACTCACAGTGCTATGGGAAAGAGTAAGGGGGCTGGGATGCCTAGATGGCAGACCTGGGGAAATCACTGGACTCATGGTGCTGTGAGAGACAGTGAGGGGGCTGGGGTGCCCAGATGTCAGATCTGGAGAAATCACTGGACTCATGGTGCTGTGGGAGACAGTGAGGGGGCTGGGATGCCTGGGTGTTAGATCTAGAGAAATCACTGGACTCACAGTGCTGTGAGAGACAGTGAGGAGGCTGGGGTGCCCAGATGTCAGATCTGGGGAAATTGCTGGACTCACGGTGCTGTGGGAGACAGTGAGGGGGCTGGGATGCCTTGGTGTTAGATCTAGAGAAATCACTGGACTCACATTGCTGTGGGAGAGAGTGAGGGGGCTGGGGTGCCCTGGTGTCTGGTGAGGGGTCTCTGGAGGCACAGCCCTGCAGGGGTGGGTAAGGGGACTAGGGTGCCTTGGTGTCAGATCTGGGGAAATCACTGGACTCACAGCACTGCAGTGGTAGGTAAGGGGACTGGGGTGCCCTGGTATCAGGTGAGGGGTCTCTGGAGGCACAGCCCTGCAGGGGTAGGTGAGGGGATTGGGCTGCCCTGGTGTCAAGGCTGGAGAGGCCTCAGGAGAAGTGGCCCTGTTGGAGTGGGGCCAGGTTCTGGGTTGCTCCTGAGAGGCTCTGAAGAGTTCCATTGGCCACTCAAGGTGCCTCCTAGACAAGAGCAGGCAGGCTGACTCTGGGGAAAACTTAGCTCTGGGCCCCAACACCAGGGGGTGAGCTGGTCGCTGGCATTGGCCTGAAAGGCCCAGGTCCTCCAAGGTGAGGGGCCGTTTCACAGGATTTGGGGCCCAGCAGCCTGAGGTACTCCGCAGTCTTGGGCCGGGCTGGGCAAGACAATCCTGATGCCCAGACCAAGGGGGAGGGCTCAGCTCAGACCCTTGAGCCTTTGTGACTTTTGGTGAGACCCGCACAGTGTTCCCAAGGCCAGGGGATGAAGATGATGGTTCTTCCCTCAGAAAGGGGTATCCGTGGCTCTGGCTCTTTGGCCTGCCGGGCCAGGGAGCTCTTTCAGAACGTAGGGGCCACAAGGGTTCCCGCAAGCAAGCTGCCAGGTTCCTGTCTGGCCCCTCTAGGGTCTGGGGTCTCCTGTGTCCCCCTCTCCTCTCTGGGTCTGCTCTGCTCAGCTTCATGTTGCTTTGCTGGAAGGAAAACCCTCTCCACGGCCCAGATGCCCCTGGCCTCCAGGCCCGGGGCTGCAGGTTACTCTGTTGCTCAAAGCCAGAGTTACTCACCAGGCTTGTGGCATCTTGCAGGGGCTGGCCAGCAGGAGCCAGGTTGGTCTGCACCAAGGCCGGGAGCTGCCTGCTGACCACAGGCCTCCCCACCTCCAACCTGCGGCCTGGCCCCAGGCCTGGTAGAATGGTAGGGACGGTCCTTTTGCTTTGTGTCTGGAAAGATGCCGTCTTGGTATCTCGTCCATCGCCCACAGAGAGGCTGATGCTCACATTCTTCTGAACCAGACGTTGTCCTACAAGAAAAGCCACAAGGACCAGGAAATCAGGGTCAATCAATCAATCCATAAATAGGTGCCAGGCACTATGCTAAGCACTGGGGATACAAAGAAGGGTAAGAAACAGACCCTGCTGTCTAGATGTGGACATTCTATTAAGAAGGAGAAAACACGTCCGAGCAAGAGGAAACATGGCGTAGTGGCTAGTGGGCCAGCCTTGGAGTCAGGAAGGCCTGGGTTTGAATGTTGGCATAATGGAAAGTCCCATATTTGACTCTTACTCCCTGAGTGGCTCTGACAAATCAATAACTTCTCTGGGCCTGCACTTCCTCAGCTGTCAAATGAGCTGGTGGGACCAGATTACCTCTCAGGTTCCTTCTGGAACAAGGAAGAACAGGGCCTGGTCTTGGAGTCAGGACTGGGGTTTAATCGCCCCATGCCGTGACTCTAAAGTGTGCCCCTGGACAACCTCTGTAGGCCTCCGTTTCCTCTGGCATAGGGCAATTGATTTACATCTGTTTCAGGAATGGTGGTGTTTCTACATTGGGAATTTCCAGTGTAGAAATTCCCTCCCAAATTGCTGTCTGGCAGCTAGCCTAGAGAGCAGTCTGGACACAGGGAGAAGTTACATTACTTGGTCTGATGTAGCACTCATAAAATTACAAGTCAGAGCTGGAAGGGACCGTAGAGATCACTACGTCTAAAGCCCTCGTTTGACAGCTGAGGAAACTGAGGCCTGCAGAGGTTGTCCAAGGTCACACCTTGTAGTCGGGGAACAGGGGGGATTAAACCTCAGTCCTGACTCTAACTTTTATTCTTCCTCTTGCACCAAAGGTCACAGATTTAGAGCTCAAAGGCACTTCGAAGCCATTAAAACCAATCCCCTTATTTTTAAATTCATAAAATAAAATACAAAGCATTGCCAAGGAAACCAATTCTATTGAAATAAAGTTATCAAAAAAAAATTTTAAAAACAAGTTTATGGACTCCCTGAAATTTATCCACAGACTCATTGGGCATCTGGGAACCCTGGTTAAAAACCCTTGGCTTAGAACTTTTTCTCTTGAAAATATTAAAAATTTTGTTTTGAGAAGGGATCCATAAGCTTCATCAGATTGCCAAAGGGGTCCAGATACAAAAAAATAAAAAAGATTAAGATAAAGGAGGAAATTTAGATGATGTATAAATAAAAGATATCAATATTATTTTTTTAAAGGTTAGGAATTCATGACCTAGGCAGTGTCTAACTCGGGGACAGCCCTGGACCCCTGTGGCAACAAGAGAAAGTGGACAAAGACATGGAACAGACAGAGCCCAATGCAGAGAACCATTTGGAGCTCTTACAAAGGGGGAGGAAGGCCTGGGGCATGGTCTAGAACAGGAGTAGGAGTCCTGTAGCAACAAGCAGAAAAAGGTCTCAGAAGCAGGGGGCCTTTCAGCAGAAAAGTGGCCCTGAGCAGCGTCTAAGTAACCCAGGCCGAACTCAGCATCCAGGCAGCCTGGGTCTGAACCACAGCAGGAGATTCTTGTAGAACAATTTTTGTAGAAGGTGGGGGCATCATTTTAGCCATAAGGCTCGGGCCCAAATAAGGCGCATCCACACTACAAATTAGGGTGCCATTCATGTAGAGCTCCCCAACCCTCAATTCCCAACCCCCTACCCAGACTCTGAATATGCTGAAATAAGCAAACGAAACAAAATGCCAAATACTATGATAAAATGCTATGGATAGAGAGAAGCCCAAAGGGAGACCCCCAAAGGAAAAAGTAACCTCAGAACATGTCCAGACAGAATATGTCTGAGGTTCCATGAGAACCTCAGAGAAAAAAAAATTAGCCAAAACAGATTACAAGAGTACTTGGATGAAATCTAACAAGATATGCAAAAAAAGCCAGGAAAGAATTAGAACGCCTAACAGTGATAAACTTCATTCAAGAACTAGACATCCTAAAAATGAGAATGGGCCAAAAAAAAAAAAAGCAACTCAGTGAGACAACAAGAAATCCTAAAACAAAATCAAAAGATTGAAAAAAAAACACCAGAAAAAAATGTAAGGAATACAATATTTTTAAAAAATTGACCTGAACACAAGTCAAGGAAAGATAATGTAAGAATTATTAGCAAAACTGAAAACTGTGATAAAAAAAATTTTGGATACTGTATTTCAAGAAATCATAGATAAAAACTGCCTAGATCTCTTAGACCCAGAGGGCAAAGTGAAAATAAAAAGAATTTATCACTGACATCTAGAAAGAAGCCCTACAATGAAAACTCCCAGAAACTTGCTACAATTTTTTTTCTCCCAGTTTTTTATTTTCCTTCTATTCTTGGTTGCATTGGTCTTATTTGTGCAAAAACTTTTAAATTTAATATAATCAAAATTATTTTATATCTCATAATGCTCTCTATTTTGTTTGGTCATAAATTCTTCCCTTATCCACAGATCTCGAAGGTAAACTATTCCATGATCCTCTAATTTGCTTATGGTATTACCCTTTATGTCTAAATCACGTGCCCATTTTGATGAACAAATACTTTGAAAAAATAAAATGGCCAGATTAATAAAGGAATTGATTGTTTAAATCACGTAATATCAGAAAAGAAAACTGAGCAAGCCACAAATGTACTCCCTAAGAAAACACCCCAGGACTTTGTATACAATAGCAGCCACGTTATGCAATGACTAAGAATGTTAAACTGAACGCTTCTCAGCATTACGAGGATCTAAGACATCTCCAGAGGCCTCGGGATGGAAAATGCTGTCCACATCCAAAGAAAGAACTATGGAAGTCGAATCACTCTCACTTATTTTTACCTTCAGTTGAGTTTTGTTTCATCTTTCTGATGGTTCCTCCTATTGGTTTTAATTTTTACTTACAACTTCACTAATGTGAAAATATGTTTAATGGGCATGTAAATGTAAAGCCTATGTCAGATTGTGCGCCGTCTTGGGGGGGGGAAGAAAAAGGGAGAAAAAATTTTCAACTCAAAAGCACATGGAAAAAAAACTTTTTTTAAATTAAATTAAATTTAATTTAAAAAAAAAGAAAAGAAAAAGAAAATACCCCAGATAGTAATGATTTGTTGGTGGAGTTGTGGATTGATCCTACCATTCTGGAGAGCAATTTAAAACTATACTTAAAGGGCTATAAAACTATGCATATCCTTTAACCTAGTAATACCACAACTAGGCACATATCCCAAAGAGATCGAAGAAAAAAGGAAAAAAAGACCTATGTGTACAAAAATATTTACAGCAGTTCTTTTTCTGGTGGCAAAGAATTAGAAATTGAGGGGAGGCCCATCAATTGAGGAATGGCTGAACAAGTTGTATATTGATTGTGATTGGAATACTATTGTGCTATAAGAAATGACAAGGGATATCACTTTAGAAAAACCTGGGAAGACCTACATGAATGGATGCAGAGTGAAGTGAGCAGAACCAGGAGATCATTGTACACAGCAAAAACAGTATGGTAATGATGACCAATTGTGAAAGACTTAGCTACTCATTGGGCAGCTAGGTGGCACAGTGGATAGAGCACCGGCCCTGGATTCAGGAGGACCTGAGTTCAAATCCAGCCTCAGACACATAACACTTACTAGCTGTGTGACCCTGGACAAGTCACTTAACCCCCACTGCCCAACCAAAAAACAAAAACAAAAACAAAAACAAAAAGACTTAGTTACTCATTAATACAATGATTCAAGAAAATTCTGAAGGACTCATGATAAAAAAAATACTCTCTACTCCAGAGATAGAACTGATGAAGTCAGAGTGCAGATTGAAGCATAATTTTTTCACTTGCTTTATTTTTCTTGCTTTTTTTTGGCAACATGGAAATGTTTTGGATGATTTCACACATATAATTGTTATCATATTGCTTGTCTTCTCAATAGGTAGGGAAGGGCCTAGAGGAAGAAAGAGAATTTGGAACTCAAATTTAAAAAAAAAAAGTTAAAAACAAATTTTAAAAATTATTTTAAAGAAAACATGCCAGGAACAGATAGATTTACAAGTGAATTTTATCAAACATTCAGAGAACAATTAATTTTAATATTACATAAACTGTAAAAAAGTAAGAAAAGATGTGACCTTTCTGATCTCTTTCTATGACAGGAATATGGTCTTAATATCTAAACCAAGGAGAGACAAAACATAGAAATAAAACTATAGACCAATATCCCCAATGAACATCAATGCGAAAATTTTAAATGCCAGAAAATAGGCCATAAGACAAAATATTAGAAAGATTACACACTATGATTAAGTTGGAGTTATGTCAGGAATGTAGAGCTGGCTCAATATAAGGAGCACTGTAAACAAAATAAACCATATTCGTTACAAAAATAATAAAATCACATGATTATATCAGTGATTGAAAAGTCTTTTTCACAAAAACCAACACTTGGCTTCTATTAAAAACACTGGAAAGCACGGGAATAAATGGACCTTTCTTTAATAGAGTAAATCATAACCCTCTCAAATCAAGAACAAACATTATTTGTACTGGAGAATGTTAGAGGCTTTTCCATTAAGATCAAGGGTAAGGCAAGGATGTCCATTATCATTACTAATATTTAACAAAGTACCAGAAATGTTAGCTATAACAATAAAGAGAAATCAAGAGAGTATACATAGGCAAAGAGGAAACAAAATTATCACTTTTTTGCAGATGGTTTGATAACTTACTTAGAAAACTCTAAAGAGTAAACTAAAATTAATTGAAACAATAGATTGAGCAAAGTTGCAATATATAAATGAAATCCACCCGAATCATTAGCAGTACTGTATGTCATCAACAAAACTCATCAAGAAGAGATAGAAAGATAAAATCCCCTGAAAATAACTAAAGAATGGGACAGCTAGGTGGCACAGTGGATAGAGCACCAGCCCTAGAATCAGGAGAACCTGAGTTCAAATCTGGCCTCAGATATGCAGCTGTGTGACCCTGGGCAAGTCATTTAACCCCATTGCCTAACCAAAAAAAGAAAAAAAGAAAAGAAAAGAAAAAAGAAAGAAAATAACTAAAGAATGCATAAAATATTTGGGTAACTACCTACCTAGATACACCCACGAATTCAACTACTAAAGACTCTTTATAGCAATAATGATAAAACAAATAATTGGAGAAATATTGATTTCTTATGGGTAGGCCAAGCCAACAATATAAGGATGACAACACTAACTGAATTCATTTAATCATTTAGTACAATACCAATCAAACTACCTAAAGATTATTTTTTAGACCTAGACAAAAAAAATTCATATAAAAGAAAAAAAGATCAAGGGAAGTAATGGAAAACAGTGGAAATGAAAGTAGTCTACTGGTACCAGATTTCAAACTATATTACAAAGTTGAAATCACTAAAATGATTTGGTACGCTTTAAAAAATACCTCAATTGGAGGAACAGATTAGGTACTCACACATAGAAGTCAATGAATAAAGTAGCCTGCTGTCTGATCAGACACAAAGACCCCAGTGACTGGGGTTTGGACTCGTTCTTTCACAAAAACTGCTAGGAACATTGGAATCAATATGGAAGAAAGTAGGTATAGGCCAACATCTCACAACATATACCAAGATAAACTCCAAATGGCTGTTGTAGAATAAAGGTAACAAGGAAGAAATTACCTTTCTGATCTAGGATAGGGGAAGAATTCATGACCACATAAGGGACAGAGAGATCACAGAAGATAAAATAGACAATTTTGATTATGTAAGTTTTTGCATAAAATTGAATGTAGTTCAAATTAGAAGCGAAATAAATAGCTGGGAGAAAAAAATCCCTGCAGCAAGTCTTTCTGATAAAGGTCTTGTATAACAAGACATACAGGTTATCCCCAAAGTCTTAGTACAGTTTTAAGCTACAAAGGCTTAAGCTTTGCTTTATTAGCTTAAAACCGTACTAAGAATTTTGGGACACCTTCAGTCAGTAAATAAACATTTATTAAGTGTTTGCTATATGCCAGGCACTGTGCTATGAGGCTGAAGCTGCAGAGAAAGGCAAAAAACAATCCCTGATCTCATAGTCTAATGGGAACAGACAACATGCAATCAATTACATACAAATAAGCTAGAGGCAGGGTAACTTGGAGGAAATCTCAGAGGGAAGGCACTAGCTTTGAAGGGAATAAGGGAAGACTTCTCGTAGAAGGTGGGAATTTGGCTGGTATTGGAAGGAAGCCAGGGAGGCCAGGAAGTAGAGATGAGGAGAGAGAGAAGTCCAGGCACGAGGGAGAGCCAGAGAAAATGTCTAGGGGGGCAGCTAGGTGGTGCAGCGGATAGAGCACCAGCCCTGAAGTCAGGAGGACCTGAGTTCAAATCCGGACTCAGACCAAACACTTGACACTTACTAGCTGTGTGACCCTGGGCAAGTCACTTAACCCCAATTGACTTAAAAAAAAAAAGGCTAGAGTTGGAAGGTGAGGGGTCTTGTATGAGGAACAGCAAAGAGGCCATTGTCACTGGACTACAGAGTACATAGGGGGAATAAGATGTAAGAAGCCTGGAAAGAAGATGGGAGCCAGCCTAGGTCATGAGTGCCAAACAGAAAATTTTACATTTGATCTTGTAGGTGACATTGTAACACTGAGAGCCATTCCCCAAAAGACAAACGGGCAGAGGACACAAACAGGCATCTTTCAAAGGAAGAAATACAAACTGTCAACAGCCATAGTTTTAGAAATATGTTCTGCATGACTTCACATGCATATCATATTGCTTGCCTTTTTGTTGGGTAGGGGAGGGGCTGAAGGGAGGAAGGGAATTTAGAACTCAAAAATCAATGTTTAAAAAATTAAATTAAATTAAACAGCTACATGAAAAAGTGCTCCAAATCGCTACGATTAGAGAAATGCAAGTTAAGCCAACTCTGGGGATCCATTTCACATGCATTAGATTGGTGAAGATGACAAAAGAGAAGAATTTCAAATGTGGGCAGGGCTATGGATTGGTCCAGACATTCTGGAAAGCAGTTTGGAACTATACCCATGCACTCTATGGTAATACTTCTAGTGATAGGGGGCTTATCCCCCGCAAAAATATCAAACAAAGATAAAATATGCCCATCTCGTTGTTGGGTTATCTCAGTCATGTTTGAGTCTCCATGACCCCATTTGGGGTTTTCTTGGCAAAGATACTGGAAGGGTTTGCCATTTCCTTCTCCAGCTCATTTTATGGATGAGAAACTGAGGCAAATAAGGTTAAATGACTTGCCCAAGGTCACATAGCCAGTAAATATCTGAGGCCCGATTTGAACCCAGGAAGATGAGTCTTCCTGCCTCTAGGCCCAGTGCTCTGTGCACTATGGCACCACCTAGCTGCCCCAAAGAGGCCCATATGGAGACTAAGAGGGTGCCCACCTACTGGGGAATGGCTACACAAATTATGGCATATGAATGTAATGGAATACTGCTGAGCCATAAGAAAAAATGAAATAGAGTTTCAGAGAAAACTGGGAAGACCTCTACAAACTGATGTAAAGTGAAGTGAGGAGAACAATTTATACAATGACTAAAACTTTATTTTGTTTTGTGTTGATTTTTGTTTGTTTCTTTGTTTCTTTGGTTTTTGAGACGGGGACTCCTTGCCTCCCCCACACTCTCAGGCTGGATCCCAATTCCGACTGGAATGGAAACATTTTTTCAACTGGGGCTGTTTCTTCCCTCCTTCAGCAGCCTGGTGGCTGGCCCTACACTCCTGGGAGCTCACCATATTGGTACAGACAGGGTGGACATCTGATCAGCCTTGGTCCTACTATAGTCCAGAACCCCAGCCTCAGCTTCCCCTACTAGCAGACTATAGATGAGGGCCATCACACCTGGCTGACAACATTATAAAGAAAAATAACAAGAAAAGATTTTAAAACTCTGATTAACACAATCACCAGTCATGATTCTTCTACAGGACCAGAGATGAAGAATCTTATCCCACCTCCTGTACTTAAAAGTGCAGAACAAGACATGTATTTTTGGACTTGGCTGACATAGGAATTTTTTCTGTTTGATTTTGAATATTTTTACAAGAGCCCTATCTATCTACCTATGTCTGTCTGTCTATCTATCTGTCTGTCTGTCTGTCTGCCTGTCTGTCTGTCTACCTACCTGTCTGTCTGTCTATCTGTCTGTCTATCTATCTATCGATCTATCTGTCTGTCTGTCTATCTGTATGTATCTATCTTTCTATTAAGGGGGTCAAAGTGTGAGAGAAAATAAATGCTCATAAAAAATAAAAGTAATATATAAAATATTTATAATAGATAATACAATTCTATAAAATATTTATAAAAACATAAAAATAAAGTTTTTTAAATTGGAAATAACAAGGCAGCCTGGCAGCAGAGAGCTGGCTTCAAAGTCAAGAAGACTTGGGTTTAAGTCTCGCCTTGGACTCATCCCTGCTGGGATGCACTCCTTGGGCTCCTAGACCGCTCTCTAAGCTAAGGAGCAGTGGAGAAGATGCTGATCTGCATGGATAGAGGGAGGTTCTCACCAGGAGCTCCCCACATGAATGAAATCACAGGCTGGTTAGAAAAACAAGCAAACAAATCCCTGTAAATAGTGTAGAATTTAAGGAGTGATCAATGTGGCATATCAAAATCTGGGTTTGAATCCTGGCTAGTTTACTGAGCCCTGTAGGGCCTTGGACAAATCATTTCAGCTCTGCAGGCCTCAGTTTCCTCCTATATAAGAGGAAGGGGCTGCATGAGATGAAATCAAAGGTTGCTCTCAGTTCTGTTAGAAATGGACTTGACACCAAAAATTTAGTATCAAGAAAATTTATTATAAAGAAAGTCCAGAGGATTTAGACGTTTCTGGCCAGAAGCGGGCTCCACCCCTCTTCAGGAGGGGTGGGCCCTGAGTGCAAGGGAAAGTGTGCTTTTATGCAGTTGAATTTGGCGCGAAACCTCCCAGGCCGGGATTGGTCCATCCCTTCCCAGGCCACACCCCTCCTAACATGTTTCCCCTTGACATGCTCAAGTATGTTCCCCCTCCCCTGGTCATACATCCCATGACTCATTAATGAGGCTCCAATTTTATGCGGGGTGTGTCAGATAATAGTAATGAAGTTCATTAAGCAGGCGCACTAGCACTTTTCAGGTGTCCTCAGGTTGACCCCAACTGGTCTGAGCTGGCTTGACCCTTATCTTGATTTTGGGGTCTTCTTGGAACAATCCACTTACTTCCTATTGGTCAAGCCCAGCCCACCTACAGTGTACCACTTCCTGGGACCTTTGTTCTTTAAATCTCTGCATTATTCTCTTTCTCTGTGGAAATTTAACCTTTACCTGACTCTCACAGCTCTAAGTCTGACCCTAGGATTTGGAGCTTTCTTTGTTTATCTGAAGGTTTTTGTTGACAGCTACTAGTTTATAATTTAAAAAACGGAGTGAGAAAAGCCTCAGATAGCCCAGCCACACAGCCAACCCTGACTTTCCCTGCTATTCCCAGGAAGGGGCAGGCAGTCAACTAATCAATCAGTCAACATTTATTAAGCAACTACTGTGTGCCAGGCACCACGCGCTAAGCCCTAGAATAATGGATTAACCCACTTTTCAAAGTGTCGTTTCCTGCCCTCCTCCATTCATTTACTCTTTTCTTGAAGGCTCACAAAACAATCTGGTGAGCAGGGTGGGGCAGGGCTCCATAGACAGGAGCAAGGGAGGTAAAGGGACTTGCCTGGAGGGGACTTTAGACATCATTTAATCCCACCCCCTTACTTTAAAGAGTAGGCAGCAAACAATGTGCCCAAGTCACAGAGACGGCAAAGGGCAAAGGCAGGATTGGAACCTAGGTCTCCAGACTCCTGGCTCATGCTCTAACAGAGTAAAAGGGGAGAGAACTCAGTATTCATCCCAGTCTTCCAAATGATCCTGCCTTCTTTGCGGTCTGGTTGAAAGACTCAATGATCATGCATCCAATTTCATGAGCTACTGAATGTAGGCATAGAGGCCTACATGTCAAGTTTATGAAGTTCACCAAATAGGGATGGATAGCTAGCACTGCAGGTGACAGGATCCTCAAAGGTCATGACAGTCTAGAATATAGGACTGAACCTACTAAGATCCATTTTGATAGGGATAAATATAAAGTGCCCTGCTCTGGCTCAAAAAATCAACTTCACAAGTATAAAATGAGGTGAGTAGTCAATATCTGGAAGAGATCTGAGAATTGATACGGCAGCTCAAAAAATTAACGAGGTCTTAGGTGTATTTAGTTGGGAATAGCCTTCAGAGAGAATGAGGCGATCATCTCAATGTACTCGGCCCTGGTCAGAGCACATTTGAAACATTGGCTTAGTTCTGGAATACACATTCTAAGAAGCACAGGGATAGCCTGATGACTGTCCAGAGGAGGGTGACCAAGGTGGTGAAGAGCCTTGAGGTTATGGCATGTTGGGATCAATTAAAGGAAGTGGGGAGTTTAGGCAGCAGAAGAGAAGTCTTGGGACTGGATGGGATAGCTCCTTCAAGATTTTGAAGAACAGTGGCAGCTAGGTGGCACAGTGAATAGAGCACTGGCCCTGGAATCAGGAGGATCTGAGTTCAAATTCAGCCTCAGACACATAACATTCATCAGCTGCGTGACTCTGGGCAAGTCACTTAACCGCAATTGCCTCACAAAAAAAAAAAAAGACTTTGAAGAACTATACCCCAAATTCTGCTTGGCCCCAGGAGACAGAAACAATGGACAGAGAGGGCGGTGGAAAGAGTAACCAAAGTCATAGGCTGGTGAGTATCTAAGGGAGGACAGCTGGAAAGTGATGGAGGTCCGATGAAGTAGCCAGGGAGGGAGAGGAGACTTGGGGTGGGCCTGGCTTCCAAAGCAGGGAAGAGGGATCCCCCTCGCTATGCTTGGCCCCAGGAGGCAGAACCAGTAGCAATGGGGTCGAAGAAGCAAAGACTCCAAATTTGCCCTTAGGCTTGATGTAAAAAACAAACCAACAGCTCCCCCTCCCCCAGCATTCTTAGCAAGCGTAGAATTGCAGACTCCAGGCTGCAGGCCAGGCGCCCCAGCAACCTCTAATCTAATCCAAAAATGTGAGGGGCTTCAAGCCAAGGCTGCATTGTCACTGGTCTGGCATGTTGTGGAAACTTTTGTTTTTTTCTGATATGGGTTGGACTAGAAGGTCTTTGAGGTCCTTTTCCAACTCTCAAACTCTGTGAATTAACAAATCTGGCTTATTGCTTCTATCTCCTGGTTTTTCCATCGTACATAGAACTCTCTCCCATCTGGGCAAGGAGGCCCACGCCTCCTAACTCCCTCCCATGGAGGTCCACTTATCAGGTCATGTCTTTCTCTCTCTTACTCTTGGGGTTCGTTTTCAGTCAGAGGAGGGGCCCTCAGGGCCCCGACTCTACCATCTGCTCCTGGTAGCTTTGTCCTCTGTGCTGCTAAATCCCAGCAACCCAGGAATGTCCCAACTGAGGCCCTAAGAGGCTAGCTCTTATGTGAGTGGAAGCTGGCTAGCCCAAAGCTGACCTAGTACCTGTAGGGGTTCTGACGCCCCCAGCTGGTTTCAACCTGAGCTTCCTTCTGGCCAACGAGGGGTCCAAAGGAGGGCAACATATGTAACTCCAGGAGGCAGAAACCTCATACCTGATTGCAGGTGGTCTCCAGGCCAGGGTGGCACATTCTCCTTCCGGTAGGCATCCATGAGGTCTGGGTTGGGGATGTCACCAGGAGTCCGAAGTCCCGGCGCCCCTACCAGAATGGACTTTCTGGGCAGCAGTGACGGCCAGCAGATCGCGGATTGGGCAGGTCTCTTAAGGGGAAGGTTGGGAGATCTGAGGGTGAAAGGTAAAGCAGGGTCAAGGCTTCCCCTTATAGAACTTTCCCTGTTTGATCCCTTTACCTGGGACCTTCCTTTCCTCTTTTTTTTTTTTTAATTGGCGCGACACAGCTAGTAAATGAGGCTGGCTTCAAACTCAGGTCCTCCTGACTCCAAGGCCAGAGCTCTATTCACTGCGCCACCTACCCGCCCCATTCCCCTCCTCTTCCAGGGTAGCACCTGACCATCCCAGGTTTGAGTGGGGTTCTCAGTGGACTGAGGAGCCAGCTTATCCTGCCAACCCACCCAATTCAGTTTCCTCATCTTTAAGATGGCAGCACTGAACACTCTAAGGTCCTCTCCTGTTGTCAATCCTATGAACTATATGCCAGAATCAGGATCCTTCCCTTCCTGGCCCTTCTGACAATTCTTTCTCCTACCCTCCTAGGCAAATGTCTGTCTGTCTTTCCTGGTCCCATGTTAATCTCCAGGAAATCAAATGATCCATCACTCAGTGAGGATTGATTTACTGTTTAGTCCGTGCCAGGCGCTGTGCTAGGCCACAGAGATACAAGACCAAAAAACCCCAAAACCCAATCACTTCCCTCAAAGGACTTACATTCTATTCGGGGAGAAAATGTAGTCATAAATGATTATAGGCAGCTAGGTGGTGTGCTACAGTGAGCCCTAGATTTGAAGTTAGGAAGACTTCAGTCCATAATTAAATCAATTAGCCTTTATTATATACCTACTACATGCCAGGCACAGTGTGAAGTGCTAGATGCTGTGACCTGAGTTCAAATCCTGCCTCAGACCCTTTCTAGTTGCATGATCCTAGGGAAGTCATTTAACCATTTGCCTCCATTTCCTCATCTGTAAAATGGGGATAATAATAGGACCTTGCTCCCAGGATTGTTGTGAGGATCCGATAAGGTAATATTTGTAAAGTGCTTTGTAAATTTTAAAGTGCTGTGTAAATGTTTATTGTGATTGTTATATGGAAAATATGAAAAATGAACACAAGGTAATATTGGTAAGGAGGGCAGTGGGAGCTGGGGGGGGGGGCGGGATTGGGAAAGCCTCCAGAAGAAGAAAGTAGTGTTTGATAAAAATCTTAAAGGAGACAGTGCTAAGCGCTTTACAGATATTTTCTCATTTGATCATCATAACAACCCTGGTGGGTAGGTGTTATTATAATAGTCTGCGTCCGAATGTGAACTCGAGTCTTCCTGACTCCGGGACCAGAGCACTAACCACTGAGTCGCCCAAATGCAAGGCGTGCTTTCCAGGAGGGGGACACAGCCAATCCAAAGGCAGAGGAGTACCATATGAGAAACACCACAAAGGCCATTTTGGGTTGGCCCATGGAGTAGAAAAAAAGAGAGACCAGGGCCAGGTTATGAAGGGTTTAAATGCCCACCAAAGGAATCTATGTTTTATCTTAGAGGGAGGAGGAAGCCATCGGAGCTTTAATAAGAGGAGTGACATGGTCAGACTTAGACTTTAGGAAAACCACTTTGGCAGCTGTAAGGAGGATAGATTGGAGTGGGGAAGGCCAATTAGGAGGCTCCTGAAATAGCCCAGGGGATGAGAGGTGAAGGCCTGACCCAGGCTGGTGGCCGTGAGTAGATGCTGATGCTATGAAGACAGAACTTAAATCCAACAGGCATTTTTTTTCCAGTACCTTCTATGTAGCAGATAATCCTAGGCACTGGGGACAAGGTGTGAAACAGTCCCGACCCTCAGAGAGTCTACAACCTGGAAATGGTCAACTTCAGCAACTGAGTGGTTACGTAGGGAGAGGAAGGGATGATGTTATTGTAGCCAGACTGGGAGATGGAGAAGATGGTAAAGCCCTCGGGAAGTTCAGAAGTCAGGGGAGGGAGGGATAAGGAATTTGGTTGCGTATCACTGAATTTGAGGCATCTATGAGTCATCTGGTTTGCAATGTCCAATGGGCAGGTGGTAACGCAGGATTGACTCTCACCAGGGAGACTGAGGCTGGATGTATACGTTTGGGAGGAATCTGCATCATTAGAAACAAGAATTAAATTTGTGGGACCTGAGGTCACCAAGAAAAGAGAAGGGAGCTCAGGACAGAGGCCTAGGGGATATCCGAAATTAGGGGGGGTCATGTGGATGATGAAGCAACAATGGAGACTGAGAAGAGCAGTCAGACAGATTGGAAGAGGACTGAGAGAGGGCAGGGTCACAAAGACTCAGAAGAGCGAGTTATCTAGGGGTAGCTTGTGATCACCAGTGTCCAAGGCTGCAGACAGGTCAAGAAGGATAGGATTGAGAAAAGTCATTGGACTGGCAATTAAGGGATAGTTGGTGACTTTGCGGAGGGCAGCTTCATTTGAATGATGAGGTATGAAGCCAGATTTTAGAAGGGTAAGAAGTGACAAAGAAGAACGGAGGTAAGTTGTAGCATTTTTTTTCTTCCCTAAGGAGTTTGGATGAAAAGAGGAGGAAAGAATGGTAAGGTCTAGTAAAGGAGTTTTTTTCTTAATGATGGGAGATGGCAAAGAATTGGACACTGAGGGAGTGCCCATCAACTAAGGAACAGCTGAACAAATTGTGGTATATGAATGTAATGGAATACTATTGTGCTATAAGAAATGATGAGCAGGCAGACTTCAGAAAAACCTGGAAAGACTTATATGGTCTGATGCTGAGTGAAGTGAGCAGAACCAGGAGAACATTGTACACGTAACAGCCACATTGTGGGATGACAGACTTTGATAGACTTAGCTCTTCTCAGCAATGCAATGATCCAAGACAATTCCAAAAGACTTATAATGGAAAATGCCATCCATATCCAGAGAAAGAACTGATGAAGTCTGAATGCAGATTGAAGCACACTATTTTTTCCCCATGATTTTTTCCTTTTGTTCTGTTTCTTCTTTCACAACATGACTAATGTGGAAGTATGTTTAACATGATCACACATGTATAACCTATAACAGATTGCTTGCCTTCTAGGGGTGGGGGGAGGGATAAAAATCTGAAACTCAAAATCTTATAAAAATGAATGTTGAAAACTATCTTTATGTGTAACTGGAAAAAACAAAATACTGTTTACATGGTTAAAAATTATTAAATGATGGGAGAGACCCAGGTGTTTGTACAGAAGGAACCAGGGGATAAGGAGAGATTGAACATTATTGAGAAGGAGAAATTCAGCTGATTGTGAGGGTAATTTGCTGGTCAGTATCAATGGCCTATGTAAAGCTTTGGGAGAGTCACCTTGTTATCAGAGGCAGGAGGGAAGCAGGAGAGAATAGGGGATGAAGTCAAGGGCTTGTGAGATATAGAGAAGGAAAGAAAAGGAAAAGCCAGGCCTTGTCCTGGTCCAACTGCCTGCCCCCTCTTGATGAATTTGTATATCTGTGGCATCCTGTTCCTCTCCAACCAGAGGGAGCCAGAGGGAGCATCTTTGTGGCCAGAATCCTGGTCTTTCTACACAGTATTGCTCCCATCACTGATCTGTTTCTGTGTCCGTCATTTCCTGCCCCACTTTCCCTTCTCCACCATGTTTGTCTATGCCAAATCTTCACTCACAGTGTTTCCCAAGGACCCAATTCATTTGCCTGTCCAATCCCTCCCTTTCCTTCCCATATCTGGGTCTCTACTTACTGAGTTCCCAGGACTCTCCTCTCTCTCCCCTCCCCTGCCTACTCACTGTCTCCCTAGGACCCCCATCTGTCTCCTTTCCATCTTTCTCCAGGATCTTCATCTGTCTCCCCCCCCCCCCGCCACCCCATTCCCAAGACTCACTCCTTGCTCCTGTTCACTGCCTCCCCAGCCGCTTCATCTGCACCCCTCTCCAGCTCTAGGACTCTTATCCACGCCCTCCATCTGTCCTCAGAACCCTTATCTTTCTGCTTCACCCCAGGTCTGTCCTTCCTCACTGATCGTCCCCACCCCCGAGACCCTTACCCGTCTGGCTTATGCCTCCCACTCCTCATCCGCCCCTGCCTTTCTCCACTCCTCTAGGTCTATCCCTCTCGCTGCCCATCAGGGCTCACCCCACCCGCTCTCTCCACTCCTCCCAGGTGCCCCAACTCACTCTGACCCCCAGAGGCACGGCTTCTTCGCCCCTCCCGAGGGGTCAGCTGCGGAGGCAAGCGGGGTCCGGGGCAGGGCCAGTAACGACTGGCAGCGCCGGGCCGGGCCGGCTGGTTCAAGTTCGCGCCCCGCGGCCTCCGGGCGGGAGGGGGCGGGGCAGGCCGCAGGGGCCGACCTAGCTGGAGGCTCGCAAAGTGCCGGTGTTTGGCCGCTGGCGTTCGGGCGTGCCCCAGATAGGGAGAGCCCAGCTCCGTCCATCGCAAGCGCGCGTACTGTGCAGAGAACGTGCAGAGATTTGGGCGCTGGTTGCGTGCATCTTTGCAAAATGTGCCCAGCTAAAAACATTCCTGTTCCAGGTGGGACCGAGTGCATGGCTCTTCCCTGGGCCAGTGCGCCCTGCAAACCCTATTCCTGGGTGCATGTTTGCTCCGTGCACACTAGGTGCGCAGTGTGTCCCTGTGCCATTCCGTGACCTGCTCCAAACTGTCGGACCCGTAAAGAGCAAGGCGTTTTTAGATGTAGCGTGTGGTCCACGCACATGCCGCCGTCCCATTCTCCATTGGAATAAAGTATCTGCGTTTTATTTGGCCCTCGTCAGCAGTGCTGGGCACTTCGGTTTCTGCCTATCTTTTCTGGCACTGCCCAGTCCTAAGACTGAGAAGGGCCAAAGCCTCTGCCTGGTTGCTTAGGTCTCCTTTCAACCTGGGCAGCCCAGCCCCATCGGGTGTTTGCAGGGTAAGTCTCTTTGGCTCGGATTTGGGAGTGGCCCAGACCCTTGCTGCCTGTGTGATCATGGTCCAGTCACTTTCTAGGCCTATTTGCTCATTTGTAAAAAGGAGGGGTTGGCCAAGATGGAATGGAGTTTGCGTATTTCAGCTGTGAAGTCCAATTGACCTCAGAGATCATTTGGGCTCATTTTCTCATTTTATGGAGGAGGGATTGGAAGCCCAGGGTAAACCGCTGGGAGGCTGGCCTCCACACCAACTGTCCAGTTCCCACGGAACCAGCCATGGTGCCCCAAGCCAAAAGTCACCTTTGACTGCTCTGTCCCCAACCCATCCATCTGGTCACTTGCCAGGTTCTGTTAACTTGGCTTCATAATGCTCTTGCACCTTCCTTCGGCCCCCAAAGGAGCCACTCCTGTTCAGGTCCTCAATCAGTGCAGACCCCTGGAATTGTTTCCCAACTGACCTTCCTGCCTTGTTTCCTGATGCATCCTCCTCTCTGATAAGTAACACTTAACACGATGTATTGGAGTTCTGTCTGCCAATGCCCACAGGTCCCTTTTAAGAATGTTTCTAAATAAAGGGAATGCCCAATTTTAGTTGGAGGTTAGTAAGAATACTTTTTCCCATCCAAGTTCATGTATCTTTATGTAGGGGTCTGTGAGCCCTTGGTTCAGATACTCTCTATGCTACACAAATGAGTTCACAGAATCATAGAGACCTTGGGGATCATCTGGCTCATTTTATGCTTGAGGAAACCAAGACTCACAGGTTAAGTGACTGACCCAAGGACACACATACAGTAAGGAACAGAATCAGGATCTGAACCCAATTCCTGCATTCTTCCGACTGTACCACACTATGGTTGCGTAAACACCTGAATCCCATGGTTCTTGGTTGGAACCGCAGTTATACCCAGACTGGGGCTCCTGGCTCCAAAAGGCCAGTTTCTAGATCCATGATGATGGATCCTCCACCTTCTGCAAATTCTCCTTGATTCTAGTCAGCCTTGAAAGGAGCTACTTCCACCAAAAAGTTAAAAAAAAATCCCCAAACCCAAACCCCAAACTTCAGTGGCTGGCTCCCCAGGGTTTACTAAATATAGTGGTTCCAGGCTCACCACAACCTGGCTCCCAACCGTCTTTCAGCCAAAGCAGAATATTTTCCACACTGTCCTGCTCTCTCCCTTCAGCCCCAGACGTGCCTTTGCTCATGCCTGGGTGTCTCACCCTCCTGTTGGCTTAGCGATGCCACCCTTCCCCTAGCGTCTCCCAGCATTGCACCTGGACCTTTCACTCACACTCCCCCTCCTAGATCGCCTATGTGAAATCATCTTTACCCCTTTAGGCAGAAGGATCCTTGGGCACAGAGATGTCACAGCTCTCCATGTCTCTGGCAGCTAATACAGTCTTGTCCGTCGCATCATTTAATAAATTCATTTGAGTAAATAACTTTGCTTTCCTTCAGCTGAGTAGCTAGCAGCAGCTGCTCTGTGTGGCCATGCAGAAGCCCCCGTGGATACAGAGGGGTTCCAGCACCTGGTCCTCAAGCTTCCCCCATCCTCCTGCTCCTTAGCTGCCTTCCTCAAGGAATGACTGGAATTTCTCAGGATGGAACCCTAATGAACTGCAGCCAAAGGCAAGCATGACTCAGATGTGGTCTGGGAAGGCTTGAGAAAGGGTTAGGGAGCCAAGCCCCATTACACTTCCTGCCCTTATGATGCCTTGGGAGAATGCAAGCAGATCATCAATGGATGCTGATGATGCTAGAGAACCACTAGAGGGCTGCTTTCAAACTGGAAAGGTGGGCCAAAGGTCTGAGGCTTAGCTGGCATGTCAGCACATGTAACCTGGACACACGACCCTGTGACCACCCTGTGAGCCCTCCCCACCCAGGCTGTGGGACTCCTTGGCTCAGGCACATGACCCTGTGAGCAATGGAGGCCTCCCATTGCTGTGTTGGCTCAGGAAGGGCTGAGGACCAGGCTGGTGGGGAATCCCTGGTTCAAGTACAATAGAAGCAGCATCTCTCATGTCTGCACGAAAAGCACCTGCAAGCCTCGTCTCTCTGAATGGGGCCATCCTTCTGAACTCTGGCAGCCCTGGTGCCATGCAGAAGCCACAGCGGGTGTGCCAGGGACTGGAAATGGCTTCATAACACGCACAGCCCAGTGATTGGATTCCTCAAACTTTAATGCCATAACTTGAAAGTTACGTAATAAAGGCAATGGCAGTGTTTCAGAGGCTCCATCCGAGTGTCCATGGTGGAGCTGCTGCCCCTGGGGGAGAGGCTTCCCTCACTGTTACTCCACACTCAGCCTCTATGGAAATGCTACCCACCCGCCTGGGGCGTGGGGAGGACGGCTACCCTCACTGGCCACACTTAGGGCTGCAGAGACCTTGGCACAGCCTAGGCACTTGACAGCATGGCCCTGGAGGTGCGGACAAACAGACTCAAGCTATCCAAAGTGCATTCAGACAGACCTTGGGGAGTGTGGTGCTGAGAGCCTGGGAGGGGGCCCACAATCAGAGTAGAGAGACTACTGCTCAATCGTGAGCCCATTTCGCCCAAGGGAAGCACAGATGGCAAGACCCTATCCAGTGCCAGAAGCTCATAAACTCTGAGAGGGAAGGGCGAGGGGGGAACAGAGTGAGTCTCCAGTGTGGGGAGATTTCGATCTCTGGGGACATCGGGCGGGAGGAAGACCTCAGTATGGTCGAGCCGCCGGCTTGCTCTCCAGGTCTGCATAGGGGTGAGCCAAGGCAGGGTCCTCCTGCGTGTCGATGGTCTGGTACGCGCTGCGCTCCTGCAGTGGGCCGAGGGAACCTAGAGATGCAGGTGGAGGCGGAGAGGAAGCGCACGGTGAGCAAGGCACTCTCCCCACAAGCCCCTCCCCTCCCACAGTGATTCTCGCGCCAGGACCAAGCTGCAGCCTCATCAGGCCCTGTTCTCCTTTCCTTCCAGTTAACTGTGGGCCCCGCACAGAGGGCTGCTGGCAGACCTAGAATCTGGTGGGACGTCCATCTCCACAGGAAATGAGGCAAGGCTGTGAGGGGGCGAGGGGAAAGGAGGAAGCATTTCTTAGTGTCTACCACGTGCCAGGCACTGCATAAGTGCTTCACAACAGCGTTCCAGATGGCCTTGCTGCCCATCTGGAGGGGACATAGGCTGTAATGGGATGGAAAACAGTGTTGCAAAACTGAGATGCTTCCTGCCCTGTCTAATGGCCTGTTTGAGAATGCACGAGACAATGCAGGGGGAAGGTTGGGCACATGTAGGACCACTGTACCTCAAGAGAAAGGTGGGATCCATGACAGAGAAGGTGTTTCCATTGGGCCCTGCCTGAGGGTCCTCATCCCACCCTGGGGGATAGGTGGGTAGGGCAGACTTCTGCAGGGAGGAAGCCAGGAGCCCTGGCAAAGGTCCAGAGTCTGAATCGTGGCTGGAGGCCCAGCTGACAGAGCTTGGCCTGTATCAACCTCGGAACCCTCATAGCTAAGCCCAAGAGGCCAGGCTCAGCCTACATCTGAACACTCCTTTTCATAGACCCTGGGTCCTGCCTGATGCCAGGCTGGGACTGTATCTGCCTGTCAGAGCCAAAGGGAAGGCTGAGGTTTGTTCATCTGCTTTTCCAATTGGGCTAGGGAGAAGTGGAAGAAAGAGGAAACGTGTTTTCTTTGTGGCCCAGAGGTGAAGAGGAGGAGGAAGTCAATTGAGACATCGCCCCACAGTAACTAAACTGTCTTCTCATGTTCTCCAGGGCAGAGCAATACAAATGGAATCCCCACATCTTCAGCTCCCATCCCAAAGGGCGTAGAGCAGATGTGAGGGTCGTTCCCCACCCTGGGCCACCATAAACGTCAGAGAAGGGAGTCAGTGTGGGAGGAGAAGCAGGGCCAGGAGAGGAGTCAGGACCCAGAGCAGCTGCTGCAGCCTCACCTATGTTGAGGATGAACTCTCCACCTCGCTCTCGGTACATGTGGTAGACAAAGAGGCAGGACAGGGGCTTCAGGAGGAGGCTGAAGATGGCCATGCCCGTGCTGAAGCGTATCGTGTCAGACAGTGGGATCCCATGTGGGTAGAAGATGCTGATGTAGATGATATCCAGGAGGATGGTGATGGCCAGGCCCACCAGAAACTGCAAAATACAAAGTGTGAGCAGTGCCCACAGGGCTGAGCTTGGGCAAAGGCCCTGCTACGGCTGGGGGAGCCCCAGGCTTCTACAAAGCAGGCCAGACAGGCCTAGAATGCTGGGCAAGAGCCCTGCTTCTGCCTTCTGAGAGAGGCCGGGCTGCGAGGGAGAGCTCATCCCCCAAACTCCAACTAGTCATGAG
This sequence comes from Phascolarctos cinereus, assembly GCF_003287225.1. Classification (NCBI taxonomy): domain Eukaryota; kingdom Metazoa; phylum Chordata; class Mammalia; order Diprotodontia; family Phascolarctidae; genus Phascolarctos; species Phascolarctos cinereus. The sequence goes on from NW_027556098.1 coordinate 389,392,115, forward strand.
CGGTCACCCTGTTACCTTACCCTTAAAGAGGGCAAACAAGACTCATAACAGAAGGTGGCACTATTATTTGCTTGGCATAAATCACAGTGGATCAATGATTATTTCAAAAGCTTGGGGAGGAAGGAAGTGGAGAAAAGCACAGAGAGTGAGAGAGGCCCATGGGAAAGTGCTGCCTTCATTGCCAGAGGGCTTGTGGGGGGCTGGGGGTGGGGTGGAGAACTACCTTAGCTTCAGTCCTCTCCTCCCATGGAGGAGTAAGCACTCACTCCTCCTACAGGCTGGGCCTCCAGTGATAAGAAAACTCATTTGTTTCTTCCCAAAGAACTCACTGTGCCAAACTGTGTCCACTAGTTGCTAAGTCCTTGAGCCCACCCTGGTTCAACAGAGAAAACCTTTGGCCTTTGTCTGGGGCCTCCAGGTCTGCGAAACCGAAGCCTCCCCAAACCCTTCCAGGTATTATTTCCATTTGGGGGATGAAGAACCAAAGCTGGAGAGAGGCGAGCTGCTCATGGTCATGGACAGGAGGCCTAGTCTCCACCCTCTAATTGCTTCAGGAAAGAAAGGCATTTACATCTGGTCATACCGACTAAACAGTGAGCTCCTCAGGGGCTGACTCCCCTCCACCAGTGTCTGTCTACACAGCGTTGGGCACAGAATCAATGCCCCGAAATACTCGTAGAATGGAGGTGTACCAGCGCTGGGAAGGAGGGTTCACTGTCCCTGGGCTTTCCTTCATCAACATAAGGTCATTTGTTTTGAGGAAAGCAAAGAAATCTCTCTATAAAAGTACTGGGGGTGGAGATGTGGAGATGGAGTTGGGCTGGACTGACACAGGGGGTGAGCCCATGAAGCCAGCCTGGAAAGGGCCACTTGCGTAGGCCAGATAAATCCAAACAAAGAACGTGGCAACCAGCACGCCTTCCCAAAGGAGATGCCAGGCTGCTGGTGAAGAGCTGCCCAAGGGCTGAAGACTGGAGTGCTCTGGAAAAGGCTTTGAAAGTGAAAATCTGGCCACTAGGGACATAAGGAAGGAAGGAAAGGAAGGCTGGGGAAACTGATGTGAACATGGAGAAGAAAGAAGCTGAGCAGGGCCTTAGAGGAGAGCTGGGATCGGAAGTGAAGAATGGTGAAAATCCTGTCCAGGTCTCCCTGGAGGGGGAGGGGTGACCCGACCTTCCCCCAATCCCTAAACTCACCATAATTATGGCATCCAGGGAATCTCGCTGAGCAATGGCCCACACCCCCAGAGCCAGGACGGTGAAATTAGCCCAGGCATAGGAGTTTGAGAATGCAAAACAGCCCCTGGCAAGAGTAGGCACACACACACACACACACAGTCAGTCCCACCAGATCAATACCTGGGCTAGGTCCTTTCTCACTTCTCACTGCCTACTCTCACCGCATTTGTCTTCAGCTCTTTTCTTCTATTATTTTTTAAAAATACATTTGAGGCCTTTTTTCTTTATACCAGTCACTTCTTTAAACAAAACAAAACCCTTCCTCCCACCTGCCCAGACGGAATCCTCCCTTGTAACACAATCATCCAATACAGTAGATTAAACCCTTGGGCGGAGTAGTCTCCCACATTCTCCTCTTAGGAAGGTCTATTTAATCATCGCTTCTGCAAGCTCATCCCTGGTTTCTCCAGTTATCTGAGTTTAGAAGAATAACTATAAAGCACTCAGCAGGATGCCTGGCATACAGTAGGCACTTAATAACTGCTTGTTTCCTTCCTTCCCTTTACAGTGTTGCAGGCACTGCGTGTACAGTTGCTTTTGTTCGGCTTAGTACAGGCTGTATCTGTTGAGGCTGAATCTTCTCCTAGTTCTCTGAATTCCTCACATTTGTCATTTCTTTCTGCCCAGTAATCTTCCACCTCATTCAGCTAGAAGGTCAATTTAGCCCTTCTGCAGCTTACGGTCACCCGCTTTGTCTCCCACTCCTGGCTGGTGCAAAGAGGGCAGCTACAAACATCATTTGGTCCTGTCTCTGGCCCCGTTGGGGTGTGT